>NW_027211697.1:14545926-15745926 GCF_022749685.1 Semicossyphus pulcher | reverse complement strand
TTTGAGCCGGCACAAATCCGACAAGAGCACCAACATCCTTGATGATTTTAGGAAGAGATCTATGCAAAAAAGGAATGAAACCAAACACTCCCTGTAGTCCACACGCACACCACGGTGACTTCACCGCACTGCACACGGACGATTATAATTCTCCATACTTGACTTTTGTTTCGGCCGTAGTAGTTTGTTCACTGTGTCCCCGTTACATACCAAAGAAAACAAACTGTCCTTTAAATGACAGCCAAACATTTTCTCCATCACCATCAGCCTTTTCAGACACTTTTTTCACTACAACATCCGCTGCGCAAAGCTGCACTTTTGCCGCTACCTAAATGATGTTTTCGACACAGTCGCTTCTTCTCTCAGTAAAATTTAACAAAGCAAACTTTTTTGTCCTCTTGTGATCTACTGGTCTGAGGAGGAAAATACTGCTGTGTCTCGACCAACAAAAACTATCCTCTGCAAACGTGTGAAAACGGGGAAAAGTCAGAGGTGGAGTCAGAAGTATTTGAAATAGGTGTGTACCTGTTAATTTTCCCCAGAGTTTGGGCCGCGACCGCCTTGAACCTGTCTGGTCGGATCTCCATCCTTGCAGCTTCTTGACCCTGCCGGTGTGCTGATGTCCCGCGCGCCCTCCTGTCCTGCCTGAGCGCGCAAACTCCTCTCTCTCTCTCTCTCTCTCTCTCTCTGTTTCATCCCTCCCTATCCCACATCAGCCACACCACACTCTCAGATGGGCCACAGGAAAGTGAAGGCCTTTCTGATTCACTGTGAGAAATTACATGCAGCTTGTGGTCCTTAGGCCTTATGGACTTTTATTTAAAATTAAAGTTTGTCATTTGGCGGCGTCTTTTCGCCGAAGCCCTTTTAAACAAATCTCAGAATGTTTCCATCTCTAAACTGTGAACGTTTTTATTTGGTAGCCTAAGTATGTTGATTTATGATATCAAATCGAAGCAGAGACAACTACATAAATGTGATTTGAAAGCAAATTCGATCATCACTGCTCAGTAAATATTGCAAACACTGACAATAAACTCTCCTGACACTTTGTGAAAAATTAAAAAAAAACCTCTTTCTAAACATAAAATAAATCACATTTCTTCGGGTAACAGCCTCCTGAGTATCATATTTAAGGTGTTACCTGCTTCATGTGTGAGTGGTCATGAGTAAATCATCAAAAACATCCAGTCAGTTTGCTGCCATCTAGAGGTTTATTTAAATCCTCACCTACAGTACAAGACTGCTACACTGAGTAAAAACATTGCTGTGGTCTTATGAGGTAAAATAATACAAATATAATGCAAAATAAAGTTATTCAACTGACATCTAACATTTCACATCCAAACTGATTCACAATAAAAGTGAACACACACACACACACACACACACACACACACGCACACACGCACACACACACACACACACACGCACATCACACACATCACAGTTAAGCTATACAAATACTCATAAAGCATGTTTTTGTCTGTTGCTGCCTCACACAACTCACCAGCCATGGCTCTAAATCCCACATGAGATAAGGCGGGCAGACAGACATTAGACAAAACTACTGACTTGCTAATCGCCGTCATCAGCACTCTAAAATCTTTACAGAAATTCTTTGTTTCACAAAATATAGCAGCTTATTCCGTTATCATGTGTTTGGGAGTGTTCCTGCTTTCCGAACAGTGTGAGTGGTTCAGAAAATGAATGCAGGGAGTTGGAGGAGGAGTTGTAGTTTCATACAGAATCTAAGAAAGCTCTCGGTTTAACTGATAAAATACACGACATATAAATAGTTAAAATACTTTTCCGACAATGTAGAGCCTGCTGAAGATGATACATTGGTTTAATGCAAAGACTCTTTTCAAGTTGAGAACAACTGTTTTTTCGACTTCCCGCCCCTCACTTTGCAATCTCTCCTGCGGGGTCTTATTCTTATACTCTCTGAGGTTCAACATTTAAACACGTTTTTTTTTTTTCAGCCATGCTCACACCCCTGTATCTTGTTCCTCATCTTCGTCCTCCTGCTGGGGCAGGAGCCGGTACAGTTCGTGACCCAGCGGCAGGAAGCCAGCCCTGGGTCGAGCCTCGTCTTCCTCAGGAGGGGCTCGGTGGTGGGAGTTGGAATCCAGCTGCTCCATGGAGCTGCACTTTGTGTACAACTCACGATGCACCTCTGGGCTGCCCCCCTCCTCAGAACGACTGTTAGGACCCTGGTGGTTTTTCAACATAGCGAGGATGTAACCGATAGGCATAGGCAAGCTGGCCAAGACTATAAGCATGACAATCATAGCCAGGGCCCAGCCTGGGTACTCTAGAGTCATCTCAGAGGCCTGAAGAGAGGAGGAGACAGAGCGGGTCAGACAGAGAAACGTGGGCAGGCACAATAAAACTCAAACTTCTACCATTAAAGTGAACAAGTAACTGCTAAAAGTGTTTATAGTGACCACCAAAAGGTAGAAATCAAATATAAGACTTATGACAACAAAAACACGCTGATAGTACAGTGAATGAATATGTAGTTGATCATATAACTACATATTGTCAACAGCTTCACTTCAGTTCTTATTGAAGTGAATGACGCAGCTGGGAGAACACAAGGTATGCTTAGATTCAATTCTTCTGTGTGGGGCAGTGGTCCAGTTTCTTACGGTGCTTTGGTTCCAGGCCGTGTATGTGGGTCGTTTGAAGATCATGCGCAACAAACTGGCAGCCAGAAGACCAACCATCGCCAGCAAACAGACATACTTCCAGAGATATTTGTACACCACTGGAGGGCGCCACTTGAGCATAACTTCAATATCATCCAGGAAGCTGCAGTGAGGGAAGTTATATGTTAGTTGTATCTTTTCAAAATATGATATAAAGATAAATAAACAGGATGGAAAAGATCAAATGTAATATTTTCAAAGCTGACAGAAGTATTGGTTCCTTACCGATCTGTTCCATAAACCCACGCCACACTAACAGTCTCAAAGATTACTACAATGACTAACGGTAGAGTTGCAGAGTAGTCATCAAACATTGCCACAAAATAGTTGCCTGAGCGCTGCGTGAACAGCAGTCCGAGTAAGAAGCCCAAAGCACAGCTGGACACTGTAAAATAAACAGAGGGCAGAGTAAGAGAGAAGACGTTATCTAAACTAACAAAGCACACGCTGCATTTCTGATACAAAACACAGCTTTACAATCATAACCATGTTAGCAACCCTCTGCTGATAGTGTGTTAGGAAAACATACCAACTTGCCGGGTTTTTTTGTTTTGTTAATTCCTAAATCATCAAGAGCAGTTCATGTCCAATGCTGTCTGCCTCATTCCTTTTCTTTAAGATTTTAATCATTAATAAAACGGCAAACAGACATCAGAGGAAATAGATGTCTGATTTCTAAAGAAAAAAAAGGTATGTACTTAGTGTACGTAGTCAGACATCACAATGTGCTGCCTCAGGAGAAATATTTCATATTTAAACAGTAAACATCTTCAATGTAACCTTTTATTTCTTGACTAAAGTTATTAAAAAGAAGCAAAAAGGGCCCTTTACCAGTGAGTAGGGTCCTGTGGCGGCCCAAAAGGCTAAAATTATCCATGAGAGGTGTGAGGATTCCCTGCATGGTTCCGAACATGGTGCTGAGGCCCAGGTTGAGCAACATTAGGAAGAACAGTGTGGACCAGAAGGGGCTGGCAGGGAAAAGAGCCATCACCTCGGTGAAGGCTATGAATGCCAGACCTGTGCCTTCAACACCCTGCACTCGCACAAAACAGAGGACAGAAAATGCAGAGAGGGATAAGTGTGAACAAGGGATGTAACTGTTGACTGAAGATTGTAAAAATCAACACTTTCATAAATAGAAGCAGCATACCAGAAGCTCCCCTGCAGTAGTCTTTGCAGCAGGAGGTGTGTGGGGCCTCATAAATAATGTAATACTCTGACTTTTTGCTAGCTCACATTTAAAACATCAGAAACTGCTTTGCACATTAATGTAGATGAAAAGTTACAAACTGTATCTGGCAGTGATACAAAATGCTCTTCTGCTGTACCTCTATTTTTGACAGAGGGACATTTTTTTCAGAAAATAAGCATGGTTAGATATCATGACTTCTTGCACCCCTTCATCTGTTTCTTTAGTTTCTCCTTTCACTCCTCTGTCACAGCTTGAATCCATCTCTCCAAGAGAACTACTAGATACAGTGTCCCATATGTTGTCTTCCTCTTGCCAGCTGGATATTTTACAATACCTCACAGATTCCTCAGGGGTCCTGGGAACCTCAGCACTCCTCCTACTTACTATTATTATTGAAATGTTCACCTCCCTGATGTTGATAAGGAAGCCGGTATCCAGTGCCTCACAAAGCAACCTGTAGTGATACCCTTTTCTCTAAAAATGTGGTCTTCAAAAGAAAGTTCAGCATTATGAAATTCAGACCACAACAAACATGTTAAGAGTTCATCTAAGAACATGAATCTCCTGATTTGATCCCAAATGCATCATCATATAATTTGCTTTGCATCCTTACGGTACATTTCGACAAAGCCACTCTGACGACTCTTCCAGCAAGAGCTTGTAAATGTCCCTCACTAACCAGCCACTGAGACGGCCTTCTTCAGTGGATGATTAGCATCTTAACCTTCCTTGAAGTACAAATTAAATGCTTGGATTTGCTTGTTTTCAGAAATGATCCTATCAATAATAAATAATTCTCCTGAAGGTACGTCCTGGTTTTAATCAGTTTCTGAAACATGTTATGACTTTCGTTAGGATAACCATTTCATAAAGAGAGTAAATTAAAATGACATCTCAAACATACCTTACTCATCTCCTCCTCCAGACTGCAGTCAGTGATGTTGGGACCAACCATGGAGCTGTGCTGATTGTACCAGTCTCTGTAGTCAGCCAGAGGCACAGAGCTGGGGTCTGTGGTGTTGATCCAAGGCCATCCCAGTTTAACTAAGGGCTGGTTCAATTCATGAGACGCCATGACATTTAGAAGACCAAGATTTCTGAAAGACATTTGAATAAATAAATAAAAGTATAAGAGAAGCATTATGAAAAACTAAACTCAAATATCAGGAATTATTGCACAATATTCCACCATTTGGTCTTTATATACTTTTGTATTTTATCAATCTTTGATGCAGAAAAGTGTTTGTCTTTAATTCCTTTTCCAACCTGCTGAGATATATTTCCCTACTTTGAAAAGTCAACGAAAAACGTACCTTAATTGGACACACAGTTAAAGCTGTACTTAGTAAAAATATATGGTCTCTGAGAATATTGTTTTTCAATATATTCCATACAAACTTAAGTGGTTATGTGAATGTATTTTTTGCCAGCAGTAGAAATTATGTGGTTAGCAATGAATTGATATTATCAGTGCCAATATTAATATTCATGCACACACACATGCACACACTCACACATCCGTACTCAGCCACACAGCGCAGCGCAATGTTCTTGGCACGGAAACCCAGCACGACGAAAACCACAAGCGAGGCCAGCACAGACGTCATGAAGTTGATGCCAGACACCATCAGCGCGTCCCTGTGGCAGTTGTTGTTGACTGGATTGTAGGAGGAGTATGCTATAACGGAGCCATAGCCCAGTCCGAGGGCAAAAAACACTTGTGTCGCCGCCTGCCGCCACACCTGCACATTACCCCAGATCTCCAGCTAAAACAAATACCACAAAATGAAGTCTCATTAAGTCTCAATTAGTTTAAACGCTGCAAGCTTTTAATATTCTCCAAACATCTTTCACTTGGGAGTTCTTTTTATAAAACTAAATTATAGAAAAAGAAATGTTGAAAAAGTTTAACAGGGAAACATTAATATGATGAAACACACGATGAGATCTGTGCTTACTTTAGGATAAAACATAAAGGTGATTCCGTCCATTGCACCGTCCAACATCAACCCTCTGATGAGGAAAATAAAGAGCACCACGTAGGGGAAGACTGAGGAAAAGTACATCACCTGAGAATTTGGAGAAAGAAATGGAGCATGATTTCTGGTGTAACATTTTGGGTGGAGAGTTAGATGAAAGGTTGATATTGCTGTCATGTTTGTCATTACATATGATGAGATTAGCTTAGCATAAAGAGGTAGAGTTGACCATACCTTTGCAGAGGACTTGATGCCCTTGATCATAGCTAAGGACACAATCGCCCAAGCAGCCAGTAAACAGCCCGTCATGATGGGGTTAAACTCTCCGGATTCGTCGATGGAATTTGTGATTTTAAGTGCTTTGCGAAACCAGAAATAGGACGTCGGGGAGGAACTTGCACATTCTTTCACTGTTGATTGAGGGCAGACAATACTAAGTATCTTGCATTTACATGATGTCAGATTTTGATCTGAACTTGAACAGCTATGTCATGGTCGGTACCTGTGTTGTTGGTGGTTACATCAATGGGACACTGCTCCCACGGCAGAGGATACTGAAAAGAGTTTCCCATGTAGAACAAGCTCCAAGCAATGATAACGTTGTAGTACAGAGCCACGTAAAAACAGACCTAGGACAAGAAAGGGTTATAAATGATTTATTCAACAGATTATCAACATTCAAATACAAAGCCCAGGAGATACAGGATGCAGTATGTTAATTGTTTATTCTGTGAAAAGTTCTTTCAAGGTCAAGGTTTGGGTTCCAAAAGGAGAACATCAAACTTAGACATGACTTTTCTTTTGCATATGCAACCAAAAACTAGTTTAGTTATTATTATAAATATAATTATAAATGAGACATGGCCATTAATTGGGACAGAACTTTGAGGCTTTTTGGAGAAAAAACACGTCTAAAAAAAGGCTTGGGCGTCTTAGGGTACAAGTATAAGTCTGTTTGCTGCTTGTGCACACAAAGTTCTTGTCCACTCTGAATTAGCCTCGTCCCCTCTATAGAGAAAGTGTTATGCAACAAACTGCCAGCACTACAGCACACTGGCTCTCTCACATTACAACATGGCAGAATGTCATCATCACCCTTTCTTAACTATACACACAGTGTGTAGAGTCATCAAAAGGAAACATGTGGTAGTTCCACGCTGCTCTGGCTGTTAAATGGGACAAGGTTAAAGAAGAATACTTTCAGGCTTATGAATCTTTCATTCTTGGGATTTCACAAATATTTGATGGTGGCGTTGTTTGAAACCACAGCAGCCTGAGCAGGATACTATGAGGTAATCATTCTGCTGACGTGTGTGTGTGTGTGTGTGTGTGTGTGTGTGTGTGAGAACATCAACAGATATCTTGTAGAAAAGATGAAGAAAGATAGATTTTTCTGCTTCCTCACAAAGAATTGGAACATTTTGGACATACATGAGCAGTTTGATCCCAAACCCAGACAAACATCCCATAAAAATACATCAAATGTAAATTATTACCAGGCAGCTGGAGTAGCCGATCCCTGACAGCTTTGGGGAGATGTGCTTCCAAACACCGATGCTGCCCTGGCGAATGCTCTGGCCAGCTGCCAGCTCCATAAAAAACAGCGGAACTCCCACAATCAGCAAAAGAAAAACATACAGCAGCATGAAGGCCCCTGAAAGGAGGGAAGGAGGATTTAAAAACATGAAGCCATATAAAATATCTACACATACAGCCCAAACGTATTCCACTTTGAACATCCCTTCATGGTTTTTTTTTACACCTCTGTGTGTTTGTTATGCACCTTGTATCATTTATTTTGCTCTCAAGTAAGCTAGCATTGATGAGTCAAAACCAAAATCTCTCTTTGAAGTCACTCACCTCCTCCATTTTGGTGGCAAAGGTATGGGAACCTCCACACATTCCCTAAGCCCACACTGAACCCCACCTGGGCCAACACGTACTGGATCTTAGAGTCCCACGCTGGCCGATCTTCATCGGCTCCATCCGGTCCGTTAACAGCAGCGAGCTGAGTTTCAGACGGGTCCTCGCCAAGCCAGGCTCTGTCCTCGTTGCTGTCCAGTGGTGGTTTCTCCGTCTTGTCATAAACAAGGAAAAAGAAGTTGAATGATAAACCTTAGTGATATTATGATGATAAAAGTTTGTTATTGGTGTGGGACAGCCCAGGTAACATTATGATACATAATGCACATCAACTTGAGAAGAGATATGTATAAAGACAAAATATTCCACCCACACCTGCAAAGAAAAGTGATGTTTGTAAAGTACAAGCTGTATTCAGAAAGCCACAACATCCTGCTACCCATCTCAAACAAAGACCGATGTTTGAGCGTCTTCACGCCTGTTTCACACTCCATATACCCACTGAGACCAACCTATCATTTATCAGGGACCACATCGGTCTAAAACAATATGCAAGGTGTACAGTGTCTCGGGGGATACACTAAAGATCACTGAGAGTCTAGAAGACTGCCATGTGAAAACACAACTTTAAGACTTATGTGCTGTAACCAGCAGCAGCTCACTTTTAAAATAAACAAGGAGGAAATGGTCCATGTGGGAAAAAGTGAGACTCTGAGAACACGACTGTACTTACAGTGTTTGTACTAAACTCAAAGATTTTTGTTGAATGTCATAATCCTGATGTACCCTCTGATATTAGGTTGTTATTTTTTCAGCCCTTCAGCTATTACACACTGCAGTAACCTATACAGTCATTCCATCGCCCTAGTTTCAAATGGCCTGTTTGCCAGCGTGCATCTAATCCAGCGTTAATGTTTCTACCCTCACTCTCCCACAGCCGTATCAAAGCTGCGTTAAATTATTACTATCGCAAACCCAACCATTTGTACTGCTGCTCCTTCACATTAAAACCATTCAACTGGTGAAACTAGTTAGATAGTTAGACTAAAGCCTGTCCAGGGGTGCATCATGAGGCAACGTTTCCTAGGATTAGATTATTTTATGGGCTCGATCATCTGAAGTCTATACCATTTAATGATAAAAAAGCCCAACTTTCAGCTTCATTTATTTACTTATTTAATGTTTATTTGTATAGGTATACATATGTAGCATGTGCACCGATGCCACACACTACAGCATTGACCATCCCTACAACACACTCTCAGTTAACACAGATGACTGCAAGATCCAAAATGACTTGACTGAGCCAAACTGTCTTTCGGACACGACCTAGCTGGATGATTTGTTGTCCCACTGCTGGTAGCAGCTGGTGAGAATGGAAAATTACAAGAGGTGCATGACCGAGAGAAGGACGTGGCTGGGCAAGACACATGTCCAGATAAGTTAGGTGATTAAAAAAAAAAACATACACACATGCATAGAGGAGTGTGAGAGAGTGACAAAAATATGCATGCACTCAAAGTAGAGAGGAGGGGACGTAGAAAGAGCAGCAGCCACTGGTCAGATCTCGGGTGAAGGAGGAATAGTCTTGGGTGACATGTGGGTGGGAGAACCCACTGGGAGGTGTGAGGTTCACATTGGCCCACACTGTGGGCGGTGCTGAGGTGTATGGGTAGACCATGCAGTATATATAGTTGGTAACAAGGAGAAAGGCTACTACAGTTTATTTCGACTTGACGACCCATTTATCACAGACTAAAACAGCTTGTATTGTAGTAGTGCAAAAAAAGCATCCAACGAGAAGCTATTTAATTAATAAATCAACAAGGAAAAATGTATCTACCAACTATTTGAAGTAATTTAACATTTGTTTTACTACAGACTATAACATTGTACATGAATTGATGAAAGTAGTTCAAGTTGCTGCCCTAGTTACCTCCAGATTTAGGTAGGAATAGTGAGACTTGTTTGATTGCTTGATTGACCTGTATTACTTTATTGCGAACTAATAAAGTCAGATTTGTGAGTAACGTTGGTGGCATCTCGTTAATTTCAAAGAGCAGACAAAATGCCCTATTCAAGGACTGAAAACAGGAGAACCAATCTCAAATCACATGTGACATCATACGGGCCTGTATGTACAAACTGTTCAACCTCTTCACAAAACAAAAACAAAGCATGCCTGTAGAAGAGACTTCTGTCGTTTGGTGGGAAAGCTGGTAATATTCACTCTGTTTAAAAGTGAGAGGCCATTTAAGTGTCGTTTACCTCCACCCTGATACACTTTGAACACATCTATGAAGGATATGGAAAAATACTGCGTGCCTTGCTATATTTTTCTGCCAAGGTATACTGTATTTTTGTCTGTCTATATTAAGATAACCTTGAATTACCTTCTTACCCTATAGCCCCTCCCCCACACACACACACACGTGGTTGTACATTTTTGCCTATTGGTCAGCCAGAGTCTATCTCTGGGTACGGTTGGGAAACAGGCGACCACACTTCTGTACTCAGTAAACTGTATAGAAAAATGTACAAATGCATGCAGCTGTCGTCCAACGTGCCTGAATAATCTGTAGTATGTGTAATGAACTTGCACATTTAGTTAGACTGGATGTCAGCTTTATTGCTCAGTACCAGCACAAGGACCAGCGTGTCAAATGTTCTCAGAGTGTTTCCACCTTTCCCAAACTGCCACTGGTTCCCTTGTACATAAATGTGTCATGTATCAGTAACATACAGTGGAACAATGTTATACAAAAAATGTAACTGTTCAATGGTAAGAGTTATGCTTTATGTTGCAGTCTGTGATCTAAACCATTATGGACCCTTCTTGTTAAAGATACTATATTAAATGTATTAACAGTAAATACTGCCATGCTTTTGTATTTTGAGTACACATTCATTTTATCAGATAAGCTCTAAATACCTGCAGTCAGAAGGACAGAGATTGTCCTCCACAGAGTTCAAAAGGTGTATGTAAGACATTACAACAAACATAAGTTAAACCTTTTGCTGAATATATTTTGTTTTTTTGATGATTAGTAGTTTATTTATTTTTCTACAATTAACAAAACACCACGGGCATTTCCACACACACAAACAAAAAAAGACAGACAATAAAATTAAAATGAACAACTTGACAATGATGTACAGGCAGCCTAAAAAAGTTTCGTATTACAGCAATTCACATTTTTGTATAGTAGTCAACACTTGTTCCTTTCCTGAGCCGGAAACGTCAGCAAGTGGACATTAAAACTGAGTGGTACTGCCCCCATATCAAGTCATACTCTTCCATCTTATTCAGCAGCCTATATGATAATCGCTCTAGAGCAGCCAGCTGGCCAAGAGAAGAGTACCACAAAGATGGTGGTGGTGCAGAGGAGGCTTTCCATTCCTTTACAAGACGTTTCCTCGCTAACATAAGGGCAGTCTGGGTCCATTCTGCAAGTGCTGGGGTTCGATAACTTAAAGGAGAGGGGTCACCCAAGATATACAGACCGGGGGTGAAGGGGATATCCCGGCCAATAATTTTACCCACACTACATATCACAGACCAAAACTCATGAATCTGGGGACAACTCCAAAGCATGTGTACTAGAGTGCCATCTTTGTCGAGACATTGTACAGAGATTTCTATTTCTCTGTGAGCTCAATGAAGTCATATGTGGACTAATAAATGTTACTTTGGAAAGATTCATATGTTAGATCCTAAAACACACATTCCTCATACCTCATCAGGGTTTTCTTTGCACCCAATAGCAAATCACCAAAGGCTACGAGAGAGTTCAGGTTGCATATAAAACCATAAAGTGGCAATAAATTATAGTCAAATACAAATATAGTATGTGAAGCACTGTTTTATGTGTTTACATTCAATGCAGAAGGAAGTTTTAAACAACATGACTGTTCCTGCTGGCAGCCACAGCAACCCTCCATAAACAGCCAGAATAAAGCCCCTTTCACACACGCGTAACTTTACATGTCAACGCCATGTTTAAAAAGGAGCCAGAGGTTTTTTTTCTGTAAAAGGCTCTCTGGCAATCTGCCTAAACAGGAGACATTTCTGTAACACATCCCAGAGTAATCTAAACAGTCACAGTAATTATGAAGCCTTTTGGTAAGTTACCATACATTTTCAATGTTGCTACAGGAAACAGGTGAGATAGAAAAGCATGCAAGCACAAAATACACAATAAAAAATCTTCTGGATTAGGGAACTTTACTATCAAATTACTTTTAGGATACGCTAGCTGTGGCACTGCTGAAACAATAAGGCACCAAATGTGAGCAACAGCATATTAGGCTACAAGCTGTGATCCACCAGCACTGAGATGTTCATCAGGGGTCAGCATACATTATAGGAACATGGGCCCACACACACACACACACACACACACACACACACACACACCATAGTATTACATAATCTGAGCAGCCATCAATCATGCTTCAAGCTTCTTGTCCATGAGATTAAAAAATACCTTGACATACTGTTTTAACTATATTTGCAAAAATTCAAATATATTTTGGGTAATCTACTGAGCGGTCTGTAGGTCTGAAGACAGCCTCACATAACTTGTGTTGTCTCAGTAGGCCTACTCCATGATGTTGTATTTCATACTTCCGGCTTTAATTTAAGATTGTTTACATTCGCATCATATCACTAAGTAGGAATTGATTTCCATTTTTATACTCAGAGCCCCAAAATTAAGGGAATAAACAAAAAGACTTAAAAATGTGTAATATTTGGCGGTAATATAGTTTTGGCCGCCGTACAGTAGGCCTACAGTGGGTTATCCATATTCTATTTGTAGCCTTCCTGCAGATACGCTGTTATGTATATGGTGCGAAACATATCTGTCGCTGAACATACTAAGCAGTAGGGCTACTCCTGTGAACACATGTTAAGACAATCAAGCTGCACAGGACAGATTATCCGAAGACAAACCACAGCCAAAAAGCCTATTCATGGCTGCTTAACTAACGGACACACAAGTCTCTAGTTGTCGACAGTAAATTATTCAACCTATAAGTCAAAAACACCCCACAATTAAAAAAAAGGGACAAATAAATAGAATCATATTTTAGTCGTTAGAGACCATACAATTCCGTCAATGACGTGTTAAAGCTGTTGTGGACATACCATGCTGACAGCACGGTCCAGGAGAGGAGTTTTCAGCAGTCCTGGTGTTCGTTTCTCTGCTCGTCCCTCTCTGTGAAGACTTCTTTAAGCTCTTCCTTTCCTGCTTTTAATGATAGCCAGACTAAAACTGAATTTTTAAAGGGAGAGAAGTCTCGACCAAAAAGTTTTGACAACTCGAGACCACGTTTTTGGGTGCTGGAACAAGCTCTGTCGCTGCCAACCCAAGAAGAAGACAGAGGGAGAAGTTTGTACAGCTGGAGCCAATGGGAGGAGAGGGGGCTGACCTGCCCGTCCCCAAAACGTCCAGATGGGCTGGACAACACAAGAACACAAACAAAACATCACCATGTAATGCTTCTGTGGTAGTACATTTAAAAACCGCCGATTATAATTGTGCTTATAATTGAGCAATTATGATGCCATCAGCGCTCAGACTGGACTGACAGTTGCCTTCTGTAAGAGAAAACTAAAACAAACAAACTAAAGGAGACAGAGCTCACTGATGTGAGATCATAAAACTACCATTTTTCTTGATTACGGCTTATTCATGTTTCTGGATTAAATGTTTAAATGGTAAAGAGTAAAACTTGTAAAGAATGATCCAATACAGCAATTTAAAGACGTAGCTGAGAGAGACTGGGGATTCTTAAAGACTGTTGGACTAGACCAACCAAATTTATATATATTAAATTTACATCTGCATGCTTATTACCTATACCATGCAAGAACGATTCTGTATGACAGATTGTTCACAATATTTCTTTAAAAGGAAGAGGTCAGATGTTGCAGCTAACCCCAAACTTGTTGCACACTGACCACAACAACTTTTGCAAGTCTCCATCCTATTAGACATGACACAGTGTGCTAGATAGACACACTGACTTTCACACATGCAAACCAAGTAACCTAGAAGTCAATAAAACCAGGATCCAAATTAATTTTTGACACTTTGACAAAAATACATCTTTTGAAAATGTGAAAACAGTTTTAACTTTGTCTATTACAGAGTAAACAATCTGTTTGTGTCCAAGATTTAGACTGCATGAGAAACACACAACAGCATTAACAACAATGCAAAGATTAAAATGTCTAACATGCAACTGCTGACTAAACACTCACAAAAGCTAAATTGGGCTACAAAGCAATCTTCTGTGTTCACACAGCTCAGCGAAACAAGGTAGTAATATATGTCCTCAGCCTTGGCTGAACACAAGGAAAGTTTACTCCCCCTGGTGGAAAATGTGCAAAGATTTAGCGCTCGCTCCCACAACTGAATACAATACAAGTTCTGTGTCTGTAAGCTAATGGTGAGGAAAATGCTTTTACTGCCGTTTTAAAAGACGACAAATACATAGAGAGCAGAGATAGTGTCCCTGTTTCCACCTGTGTGTGTCACTGGAACAGCACACTGTATAACACTGTTTGGGTGAAGATTACAAGTGTCCTTCTACAAGTCAAAGCTGGAAATGAATGCGAGTGTTTTAGCAGTAGAGTAAATCCAGCGCTAATTATGGAGATCAACTGAAAAGCTCTAAGGCTAAGCTGACCAGTAATAGCTTAAAGTTATGTGAAACATATTATGTAATAAAGTAATAAATGCAAAATCCCTCATTATCAGATTAGTCTAAATTTCCTTTCAGCAGACTGCTTCTCTCTTTTGGCTAAGATTTGCTGCTGTGTTCTGGCTTCAAGAGCCAGCTGAGGGCAGCTGCAGAGACAATATTCACTTCACATAAACTTAAGTTCTGCAGTCAGCTGTCACTGGATCCTTGAAAAAGCAGAGCAGCTGACCTTAAAATGAACATAACTGATCCAAAACAAGGGAAAGCTATACACACGAACCTTTACCCAGCCTGTTTATGAGTTCTGCTGTCCAAAAAGTTGCAGAGATCTGAAAAACCAAGGGAAAGACCAAGAGATGCCCTGGATAGAAGCACAAGTAAAATCATCTGTTGTGCACTGCAAACCGAATACAGCTGCTGCACTGTCAAAAGGTTGTTTTAGTGTCTGGACATTTTTCATCTTTTATCTACATGCTCTTCAAAGTAACAGTACTGGAATTGAAAAGTAGTCCATGTCTTCTGTATCCAATTTTTTCGTCCCGACCCACCAGTTGAGAACCACTGCCATATGGCACAGCTCCCCTCCTGTGTAACAGTCCAGTCAAACCAGTTGGTGTCACTGTTCACCAACATTATTTCCCAATGCATTGCCCTTCCCTGCTTTCATTTTCTTTTGTTGAATTCATTTGATTAGATCTTGGTGAACTTGTGTTTCTTCACAAGCTTACCCAATAAATGTTTGCACACAGCATGTCCGAAACAGTATTTAAATACAGAATAGAGCCTGTACACCTGCAACAACTGCAGCACTGGAACAGGTGGAAAGATGTTAAAAATGAACAGATCATTCAAACATTGAGAAATGATTTACATTGATCTAAGTTGTGTATAATGCAGACCATCTTATATTTTACATGTTTGGAACCTTAAGCCATGTTTTGTGATTCACTGGGAATAATTTCATGTTGCCAGTTAAGATGACTCATTTATTTTAGGACACTGTGCTGCCAAAAATAATTAGGCTTGTGGCAGCTTGTGGTGAGTTAGCATTTGAGTGAAACTGAATAGAGTAATTTAGGCGTGGCGCTGTTTAAAAGTTCAGAAACGTTTTCTTTAGTAGAGGAAAAAATCTTATGAATCTCAGCGACAGTATCTTTGTGACTTTGTACTGCTGCATTTGTTAAAATCCTCGTGGAGATACAATCACTACTAAATATTTTATACACTCTCTTCTCCATCTAAACAGGTCACTGAGAAATAGGGTCAACATGATATTAAACATTGTTCAGTGATCTTTACTCTAAAAGTCTTTTTTTGATCATTTTATTGGTTATTCCTCTGATAACATTGTACGCAGTATAATAACTTTTTAACAAATACATCTCTGTTACTTACAACAGTTCATGTGACAAATTTGAAGTTGATTAAATGTATGAAATTCTATCATTTTGTTATTGAATGTGATTAATAGGTGAAAGGCAACTCCACACAGAAAAGAATGTTGAAAGCAACCGAACTAATACAATTTCTCCTTTGTTTAATAACCTCAAACGAAACTTGATGACACCTAATTTGTGGAGGAGGTGAGTTTGAGGGAGACTGCATTACATTCCTGGAATGGCATGTGTTGTAGCTCACACGGGGCCACAGGCAGTTGTTAGAAAGAGAGAAGAGAGGCGCTCACAGAGATGCAGAGAGAAGAATGGGAGTGAGAGAGGGAGTGAGTGTGTGTGTATCAGAGAATCAGACAAGAGAGAAAGCAACATAGATTAACTGCAAAAGGAAAGTCAGACCCGTTTTTCTACATATCTCAGGAAGGTGGGACGTCCTCGTGTACACAGCTAAGCTCAGTGAACACAGAATCAGCACGAGGATTGTCTGTGCCTTGGATTTAAACTCTTAAACTGCACTGAAGGTACAGTAGTGTATCTACATTTTATGTGTTAACTTTATGCAAACATGTGTGTGTGTGTGTGTGTGTGTGTGTGTGTGTGTTTTTGACAGAGGGTTAGAGAGGCAGGTACACCTGCTACTGAAGCACAGCTGCTTTGTATCAGTAATATGTTGTAAAGGGGAAACTTCGGAAAGACTTTTTTTTCATTTTGATGCATTAGAATATTTCATAACTTGCACGAAGGACTTTGTCTGCTCAATTTGCCTTTATTGAGAAGTTGTTAATTCTTAAAGAAGTATTCATTAGTCAGTATTCAGTGCTTATTAGAAGAGAAGGAATGACAGAAGAAAGGCAGGGCGGAGAGGAAAAGAGATGCTGGTAAAAAAAACCTTTTAGTAACTATAGCTGGTATAGTTTCATTATTAAGTTTTGGTGGTTGTGTCAGCTGCATACCATGCACCTGGTGACAGTGTTTTTTCTTGTCGTGTGTACGTGCAAGCGGACATGCAAGTGTGCAGACAGAATACTCAGCATTCTTACTATCAGCTCGTGGAATGTTGCAATATGTTGAGCTCTCATTCATCACTTTTAAGACCTTCACCTGAAGTCAAGATGAGCTTGCTTGAATCAGTTATTAAATATTTCACATGACATATCTAGTCAGTCCAGTCTGGTTAGAAAACTAATACAAAATGTATATACATATATATACATATATATATATTTATAAATGATCAGTTTCAACAAGTTATAATACCATATATTAAATGATCTAAGCATATATATATATAGTGGATTTTTCTTTGTGTATCCACACTCAACAGATGTCTGCACCTCCCCCGGTGGTCCCAAGAAAGCCTTCAGGTGTCCGAGTGATGATGCCTCGAGGAGAGCAGCTTCCTCCTGGTGCACTGCCCGTCTACAGAGGCACTAGAAAAGGTATAGTCATCATAGTGTTTGTATGTGTGAGCAGAGATGTATTTATATTCTCTACACATCATTCCACTGTCTGCAACCAACCTAACAGCAGGCCTGGTGTTTTTGTATTAAGTCTGAGTTTTCATAAATGGCTTTGTTTTTCTTCTGCTCAGAAAATGGCGTCAGTGGAGAGTTAAGTGACACATCTCTATTGAATGCAGAGAGAGAAGTGGTATGTAATTCAACAGACAACTAAGATGTTCTTCTATATGTGTATATCTTCATAGCAATTTACGAGTAAAGTTTACAAATGATTAATAAGATCTTAAAGAAGATGGCGACTTGTGCAAAGAAGTTAAACATAATATGTAGTGCAAGACCACATTGTGCGCATCTGCACAATCAGGTTAGAACCTTTCTCGGTGTATGAGAGAAGACGTGTGATGGTAAGGCGACATATGGATGATCAAAGTGAAATGTAATATTTGCATTCTACAGTAAAAACCTTGAGGCAGTAATAGCTCAAAGGTGCTGTGCCAAATATGTCTATACATTTACCGAGAGAGTGGTTTGAATTTTGAATAAATCCTGAAGCACATGATGCTCAGTATATAGAAGAAAACATGTTAGATGTACAGAATTAACAAAGCATTAAAGATTGTACATGAATCAATACTTTTATAGAAACTGGAATATTGAACAATATAAGTAACACATTTTCTGCAGGGTTGTTTCGTTGGATTGCATATGTGTTAGCACACTGTAGGTGCAATGCATAAAAGATATGTCTACTTTCAGCTCCTTGTATGTTGTTTGACTCACTCATAACTTAAACAATCAGTAATATGAAGAGTTAACTTTTGAAACCCTTTCTTTCGCTATGGAGGGCTAAAACTTACAGCAAATGTCTTTATCAGGAGATTCTGAACCACTGCTACGACGATGTGGAGCGATTCATGGGACGATTGCAGCAGACAGCTGAGGCGCAGAGTGTTCTCAACCAAAGGAGGAAGAAGAGAAGCAGAAAGAGCAAGAAGAAAGAGGGCCAAGATGGTGAGAGCTGTTCTTAAATCCTGTCAGCTTATTACTGTAACTCGGATGGTTTAGGTTTAAGAAATACCCTGCTGAAAAACTGTTTGCAGCCTGATAGAGTCCTAAGACACACAGACAAATAATAACATGTACAGTGTTTGGATGATAAGTTCAAGGTAGGTTAAAAATCTGAGGACCTGTTCTGTAGATCAGCTGGTTGCAGAGGAGGACTGTTGAGCCTGGTGACTGGAGGCTGGAGAAGAAGAGTATTTGCATGTATGTGGAGACAAAGGCAGATTATTGGCACATTATTTCATATGCTGGAAGCAGCTCAACAGGCTCGTTGCCAAATGATCCTTCGAGGAATTCAGAAAATGATTGCCTACAATATAAACAAGTCCAAGAGTCATGACAGAGGAGTGACTGGAGCTGGGGCTACATCACGAAAATCCAAGATGAGGAAGATTAAAAGGCACAACTTACCGTACATACTGTGATTTCTGTTTAAGAACTAACTATAATGACAGAAACCATGTTTGAGAAAAATGTATTTGACGTGTAATTTAATCTTATAGTTGGACTCATGTCCCATCTGTTAACATGGAGGAGGAGGGCTTTATGACCTTTAGTGCAGCCAGTTGCAGGGGGCGATAGAGAAGGTTTGGCTTCACTTTTGGGGGGCTGTCATGTCGGCCATCTTTTTACAAAGTCTATTGGTCTGATTGGTCTCTTCTGTGTTCAGATGACCTGCTGACCATGAAGGCTCGCCCTCCATCAGAGGAAGAATTTGTGGACATCTTTCAGAAAATTAAGTACTCCCTCAGTCTACTGGTGAGATTAGACCTGTCCTAATAGAGAACTAAACATTTAACATGTCCTAGTTGCTGGTAACTAATATTTGCTGGTTTATTCAGGACCGTCTCAAGGCCTCCATCACACAGCCTGACGCTCCAGAAATTCTGCATCACGTCCTGGTGCCTCTTGGTTTGGTGAGTCTCTCTAATGTGTCATTACGCAGCTTTTCAGTCTCTCCCTTTGATTCTGACTGTGGTGAGTTTCCATTCCACAGATGGTGAAAACCACTGGGGGGCCTGCACTAGGTGCTTCAGTGCTCAGTCCTGCTATGACCAGGGGTGCTGTTTCCACACTCCAGGAGCATCTGACTGTACAGGAAAGGGAGCTGTGGACTTCATTAGGGCCAAACTGGACAGACCCCTGGTTTGTGTGTTAATGTATGTGTGTGTAATACTTGGTTTGAGAGTGTGTTGTATTGCTCTAACTGGATCCTCTTGCCCTCTTTCCCAGTTCGCACCTCAGTGTGTCTGTTCCTCCATACTCACCTGTCTTTCTGGATGGGTGGCGGCCTCAGGCTTACGACTCAACTGGAAATCTTCTGGAAGATCCCATTGAGTCGCAGCACAAGCAAGATGCTTATAGTGAACGTAGGACGGCACAGACTCTGCAGGAACAAGCTCAACACACAGTGGCGGGCCACGGTGAAAGCACTGACGAGGTGTAAGTCTGTATACAAAGAGATATCAGTCTCAAGGGGCTTCCTGGTTAAATTAAGGTTCAAATAAAAAATGTGTTACAGAACAAGGCACAGATAAATTCTTAAAGCAAGATGACAGAACCAGACAAATTCCTAATGGCTGCAATTCAGGGCTGTATATTTCCTAGTAAAATCAGTTTTTAGGTTTTTATGTCATACAATAAATCATCTCAGTGCCTCTCATCAGAAATTAAGATTACTGGCCTCAATCTGTTCTTTGTTCAACCGTTTTCAATTATTTTACATGTTGCATGTTATTTTATGTAACTTCAGTTTCAGGGAAGAAAACATGCTCCCACCAGAGGGTGAGAGACTTTTCTGCTGCAGTTATGACTTTGTGGCCAGAAACAGCAGTGAACTCTCTGTGCTGCAAGGAGAAACACTAGAGGTACCCACCCTTTGTCAGAGTTATGACTCACCTGTATAAGAAGACATTTTCTTTGAATGAGAAAATTTCCCTGATTTGTGAGGCATCTTTTTCAGGTAATTGAGTCATCAAAGCGATGGTGGAAATGTCAGAATCGTTTTGACCAGATAGGATTTGTTCCCTTTAATATCCTGGAGCCTCTGTCTGCTCTGAATAACACAGGGAGAGACAGCCCAGTGGTACGCAGAGAGTCAAAGGTAAATTACAGACACAACACATTTTACACACATACAAAGTTTGGTTGTTGTGTCAGTACCTCAAATATATGCACAAGTTGTGGCTTTTTGTCTCACGCGTCATGCAGTTTTTATTAATGCCTGTTTTTCCACAACAGAAAATGCCCATTTCACCTCGGACAAAGTACTTCTCGTACGCCCCATCAAGCTCAGATGGGACCAGTCCTATTGCTGCAAGCCCACTGCGACCACAGAGCATGGTTTTACCGTCGACAACACTGCAGACAGACGACAGTGACCGAGGTAACATGCACATACAAGTTGAATATCAGCCAGGGACTATCGTGTGCAAACATAAGAGGAGCATGTTTGAAAATCAAGAAACTATATCGGATTTCAGGAGTTTCTTGTGTCTGACTTATTGGAATCAGCAACCCCTAAACTCAACCAGAGACATAGCGCTGCTATAAATGAATAAATGAAGGCCATTGTGAAGATGCTGAATCAACACACACACACTTAGAGATAATTTCATACTGACACACTGCAGTGTTCCTACATGTTTAGAGCGCGTTCAAATTACAGATCAATTGTCAGAGTTGGTAGTTTAGGAAAGAGGTAAGGACACACCCACAGATATGTAACTTGCACACTGCTTTTAAAAGCTTACAGACAGGTTGGTAGGCAAAAAGGAAAACACAGATCAGTAAAGAATGACTACAGAGTAGAGAAACAAGGATGAACTGACAACTAGACAAAGGAATGGTTCAATCTATATCGATTGCAGCTGATGAGTTAAGTGGAGACAGGTGAGCAGGTAGGCGGGGAAGGTCTAAAACTAGGACTGAAGGAGGAGCAGGTGTGTGGATGGGGAAACAGGAGGAAGTCTGAGGGCATCTAGTGGAGAGATTGAGAATGGCATACTATACCATGCTATACTATCATACTATGCTGTACTATAGATATATACACTATAGGGCAGTGTTGATTGTAAATACAGAAATAACTGGGCATACAGACCTCTGACTATGTGTCTAAACTCATTTGAAATTTTGTGAACACCTTCCATGATCATTTAGCTTAACTGTTGAAAAGAAGAAATGTGACACTTTGTGAAAGCAAGTGTTTTGTGTTTTTTAACTGCAGTCCTGATAATGAATGATGAGCTTCTGCAGCGGCTCGCTGGAAAACGAGGCTCCACTCGTCCGCTGGTGGTCCCCCGCGCAGCCGACACTTCAACTCCCCTGAACTACCACTCACCCTCTACAGAGGTGGAGGCCTGGCTCACCGCCAAGGGCTTCAGTCAGCAGTGAGTGTGCACTGTTCACCTCCCACTGTTTCCAAAACCCTGATTCAGAACAAGGATAGTTTGTAGAACCTGCTGTATTAGTTAATTTACAAAGACGTCTTGTTCTCAAGATCCACTGAAGGATTACAACAAATTTAAAACAAGAAGTAGATTTTATTATTTCTTTTTACGAGAAGCACTGCCTCGGCTTCAGCGAGCTTTATGGTGTTGCTTATTTTGCACTTGGGTTTTGAGGACTTAAAGAACAGTAAAGAAAATAAACCCCCCCACAGTTTATGGCATTATTCATGCAGCTTTCAAAGTGATTTTGTTTAGGGTACAATAGCACCCTCAGATGTCAAAATGTCCTCCCTGCCAATGTTTATGTGTTGCTTAACTGTGAACAGAGTTGAGTTGGAGTTAAACATAAACAGTTAGCAAAGAGGACGTCGGGGCATAACTAGTTGCAACATTGAAATGGAGAGTGGCAGTAGGAAACAGCAGGATTCTTCCATATGACAAAAACACTTCTATCATGACACCAACGCTGATTTTGTGGCTCTTCCCTCCTCTGTCAGGACAGTTCAGAGTCTGGGCATTTTAACTGGAGCACAGCTGTTCTCGCTGAATAAGGAGGAGCTGCGCACGGTAGCACCAGAGGAAGGTGCACGAGTTTATGGCCAAATAATGGTGCATAAGGCCCTTCTTGAGGTTTGTCTATGTTTTTTCTGGATACACTGTGTGTTTACGTGTGTGTGTGTGTGTGTGTGTGTGTGTGTTTTTATGTTTGTGTGTGTGTGTGTTTTTATGTGTTTTTATGTGATCATGCTTGGGTCCATGTGTTCTGAGCTGTTTGTTTGCTCAGCCTTGGCTTCTGACAAACTTACGACATATAACCAAATTGTTACTGACCTACATCGACAAAAAGATCATTCACCTGACATTAAAAAACCCCAAATGCATATTAGCTTTAAGAGATCTTTAAGGTCAATATTTGCAGTGGGTATACTTTATATTTGATAATCAATAGAGAGCATTTTTGTTCTTGGTCTGGTGTTGAAGACATTTTATATTGGGTGTCTTCAGGGGTGTTTGAATTTGACCTTCACTGTACAAGCACAAGTAAAATTTAAGCGCACTTGTCATTTTTAAATCACAGTTTCAAATAAAACCTTAAGGATGTTTCCTTTAAAGTTTTACAGAAATACAAACAAAGATATTTCCCTGTTAAATGTTGTGTTGTCTCCTCCTCAGGATGTGCGTAAAGCCACAGAACTAGAGACGGCCATGGAGAAGCAGAAGTTGAAGATTGGACTGATATCAGAGGGTGCCGCAATGTGAAGACGCTTTCAAACATCCACTTTTACGGATCAGTCAAAGATGAATGGGGATGATTGTAGTATTTCATATACAGCCAGAAGCACAGAGTTATGTTGCAGAGGGATTTTAATCTTGTCATCATATATGCCGTCATATCTCTACTGTGCTACAGATTCATCCACAAAATCAAGCTGCATTAAAAGTGAAGCTCACTCATTAATACTCAGACATTGTGTTTTTTTAAAGTAAGTTTATGCTTAAAACTCAGCAGTGTTCATCTTATCCAATTTCTGTCGACAATAAAGAAATGCGATACCTTATCCCCTCCTGCGGATTAGGTTGATGTTTTAACAATCGACTGAAGCTGCTATTAAAAATAAATACATCTGCATTGTAACAAAAATGTTTAGAACTCAACACAACAGTCAGATGTTTAATTGATTCTTAGTTTTTCAACGTCAACCTGAATTAAGTTTTGTGTTTTTGCAGCCAGATGTGGGTAAAGACTAAATATAAAACTACAAATATTATAATACTGTCATAAATACAGAATGTCAATCCTGACTCTGTTCTATGAAGATTACAATCTTTTCCTTTTGATTCATCTGTTGAACATATCACGACACATTGCTGTCCATTTGCTGTCTTGAATAAAGCTTAATGTGTATATTCCCTGCAACAGTTTTTAAATAACTTTTTCTGACATGAACGAGTTATATGATCCAAACATAGAACTTCACAACTCAGATACAGAAATGTATTGATTAATGTTTCAGTTTCATTGATGATTTCACTCAGTATTTTAGCACAACGTTCAATACATATAATTTGTTAAATAAATCAACATCATACGGCATTTTACACATTTTTTTTAATCTTTGTTAGAAATGTTATATCCTTTTTTATGTTGCCAAAAAGTGTTCTCAATCTCTTTAAATGTTTTTGTTCTGTAATGAAAATTTGTATACAAGAATTAGTAAATAAATCAGCATTTATGTTTTTACAGTTTACTAAAATAAGATCACTTAGTCTTTATGCTGGTAACAGTTACATTTGGTTTTCATTTAAATTTTGAATAAAAGACAGAATGTTTAATACAAGCACATTCAATTATTGAATTTGACGAATACTTCTGCATATTAGGCGTTTGTAGCATAAACTATGATGTTACTCCTGCTTTGAGCAACGCATTATTCAAACATTGCTGCAGTAAATCAGGTACTGAGATCATAAATAATTATTGTAATCCGCTCAGTGCAGCTCAATATTTCACACACAATATTTAATACTGGCTCTTGAATGACAGATGATTACTACACAAAATTCATCCAGAGACCAAAGGCAAGCTTTTCCTACCCATATAATAAAGTCACATTTATTTCAACATAAATCTGTTTGATTTTAAGTGCATTTACTGAGGTAAATATCTTGTATGGTAGGTATGAACACTGAATATAAGTCATCCTTTCCCAGCATTGTCACACTGTCACAAGACACAGACCTCTGAGCAGCAGGAGAAGAGGTAGTGTGACTGATTCTCACTGCGTTCGACAGTCCACTGTGACTTCACACGTCACAGGTGCTGCTCTGGTCACAGCAGTCCCAGTTCAGGAGCTCTTTCCCCTTAAACCACAGCTGGATCTCCCTCTGAGCCCCCTCCAATGAATCACTGGCATGAACCACGTTCCTTTAAATGACAAATACACTGCATTACAGGATGCACAGCTGAACAGTGGCATGAGTCTCATGAGGTTTTTGTCTACTCCTGAAACTTACTGTGCACAGAAGGAGATTAAAAAACATCCTGTTACCTGCTGACATGAAAGCTGAAGTCTCCTCTGACTGTGCCTGCCTGGGCCTCTGCTGGGTTAGTATGTCCCACCATCGCACGGGACGCCTGGACTACTTTGTGCCCTTCCCATACCTAATGAAATATAAAACAAGATACATACTGTATTCTTATACAAGAACTACGAATGTAAAGTTTATGGATATTTATCACAGGATTATATATGATTTCATACTCAGATTATTTGTAATACTTTTCTTAACATATCCTTCATGTCTGTCATTCTCATACAAAGCTATAGAAGAGTCAAAAACAAGTAGACAAAAGTAGGTAAAACACAGAGTATCAGTGTCCTCACCATTGCAACCACAGGGCCTGAGGTCATGTAATGCAGCAGCCTGGGATAGAAGGGTTTAGTCCTCAGTTCACAGTAATGTTGGGACAGGAGATCCTCAGACACCTTCACAACAGAGACAGCTGCAGTTAAAATCAGAGTACATGCCCATCACACCAGCATCTTTTTCAGACTTCTATACCTGCAACATTTTTAGGCCAACCAGCTTGAATCCGCGCTGCTCAAACCGCTGAATGACTTGTCCAACAAGACGACGTTGGACACCATCTGGTTTGACAGCTATAAGGGTCCGCTCCCTCACATCTGGAAGACCTGCTGGAACAGAGCACAAACTTATTCTGCTAATGTTCACCTAAAAGGAAGAACACAAATATTGACCTGAAGACAAACAAACACTCACATGAACTAGATTCTTTGAGTAGAATTGAATAGGAACATCAGACATTTTAATAGAGTATTAAGATGTTTAGTTGTAGTTCTGCACAGAATGGCAACTTCATCTCCACTAGGAGATAATGCACGACTGCATGCGATCAATTACATGTGACTCGCCACGAGAGGAACTAAATCTACAGGCATTTCACTTTAAACTGTCTCTGCCATTATAGTACAGCAACTCAGCGACAGAATGGAAGTTTCATTCTGTCTTGCCCATTACGCACAAACTACGCTCAGATTTCAGCATTTTACGCACATCACAGCTCACTGCTGCTGTCACCCACAGCACCAACACTATCTTCTGTGGCTCTAACCTAGTTCCAGTTCATGAACCCAGGAGTTCAGCAAACATGTTTGTTTTTGCAAACAGCCCCGTTTAGTCTGGAACAAATAAATATTAAGCACAGAATCAAAGTCTCTTTTCAGTCAGTGCCAGTTTGTAACAGTAACCTAACCTATTATTTAAATCTCAATCATTAAATATTTGTGTCATCATCAAGTATTAAAAAGAGATTTCTCAAGTTTAAACTTTTATCAATGAAAGTCCTGGATGGGTGCCTTGCCTGATTTAACTTTTGTTTGTAAATGAAAAGTTTAATTTGCACAACCAAAGTGTCAGAAATAGGAAATGCACAAAATGAAATTATTTACTTGATTTGCTCCTTTGCCCTGCAGCAGCTCTGGGTCCACCGAGAAGCGCAGAGGGAAATGCAGACAGAAGACATCTGTGGGTTTGTTGATCGCTTAAATAGGTCTGTTGGAGAATTCTTCTGATAGTGTACCGCTGCATCATGACCACGTTTTGATGTGTTTTAGCAGCCTCTGAGGAAAAAAAGTCAGCCCTCCTCAATCTCTACTCGCGAGTCCTCCCCTCTCTGTCACCTCCCTGAATGTCGCTCACACTGAAACATATTTAACTCCACTCATGCCAGGTGCTGTTTCTTGTGTTTCTGCTTAAACATCAACATGTCTACTCCAGCAGAGACTGGATTCCATTATTGAACTTAAAGATAAACAACAGTCCTGTGCGTTAACCTTTTTTAAGTATCTGGAATTTACATTTTCTTCACTTGCAGCCATCTGTGTCAGTGTGATAAAAAAAGGAAGTTTAAGAGTATGACACCGATCCTGCACTTTAGTTTCTACTAGTTTTATTGATCTGTCGTACAGATCTCTACACATCCAAAAGTTTAAGGTTAACCACACCAAAATAGAAATGAACGTAACCATAATATTAAGAGGTATTCTAACTACTTTCAAGCTCCACACACTGCATGTAAAATGATGTTAAACATAAGAGACATCCAAGCTGTATTAAATTCTTTTTAGTCCACAGTGATATTAATATGAATAAACTGTTCTGGAAATATAAATAAGTAGATTTCCACAAAAAAATTAATAAATATTAAGACCTTAGTTATTTCAAACTATTATGTTCATTTTAAATGCACTAAAAATCAGCATGCATCTGTATTTCCTTACATTACAATTATTACCAGTAAATTAAAAATCAAGATGAGACTTGCAGAAAAAGAAACTCAAATATTATTTTGGTCCTGTTGGTTGTCCTCAGTCATGAACCTCCAGTTTGTCAGTCTGTTTTCTAAAAAGCAGCAATAACACATAGCTGAACATTATCGAAAAGTTAACAGCATAAGAGAAACACAAATTGCCGTCAATGTCAGTATCTTAACAGCAGGTGTCCCCAGAGAGAAGCTTTGGCTGTTTCAACATCATGTTTTCTAAGGTCTTTGACAGACATGCATCGACAGACACAACAGTAAACTGACATCCTTGCTGCAAGTTCAACCTACAGAAAAGATGATGCCACATTTGGTGTTAAGTTTGTGAAGTTGTTTAATTAATCTTGCTGTGCCAATGCTTTCTGCCTTGTCACCTCACTCATCACAGGCCACGCAAATCTGTCAAGGGTTTTTAGCAGGTCTCAATATTTAAATTTGCTCCGACTTGTCCATTGGCTCTGTCAAGAACTTATTAGACTTTGTGATTATTTTGCGCATGTCTTCTAAAAAATGCAAGGAGGAAACAAATATTCAGAAGTTGAAGTAAATTAATTAGGGTTAAAAAGGGTTTTAAAAAGATGCCACTGACGTGTAAAGCAAAACAGTGTAAACATACAGAAACGCCGTGAATCTCTGAATACAACTATTATTTTCACAAAAATACTGTAATAACACTGCAGGAGTAAAGCACATAGAGCACTAAAATCATGAATTAATACCTGAGTTTTACTAAAAAAGCACTTTATTATTAATCAAGCAGATTTTTCTTTTTCAGAATGGAATGATATGAAAGATCTTAAGTTGAGAGTCCGTCTCCTTTGGAGATGAAAAAAAAATTGAAGGCAAAATGAATAAAAGCAGACATTTTAAAAACTCAAAATGAGTTGAAAGTGCTCAGTCCCAGCCCAGCTTTGTTGCGAAGGCGTGGGAAAGAAGGCCTGGCTCAGACTGCTCCAGGTCCGGGCAAAAGCCAACTGCAGACCAGGTTTACATTTCTTGCCAAAAGATCATTGGCAACACATAAGGAGGGCGCTGCTTTTTAAAAAAAAATATTAATGCGCCAACCTTCTACAGTAGAAATCAAAGAGAAAAATCAGCAGCATCCTCAACCTCCAATTACTCAACAATACTTTTTATGTTGTTCCTTCCTATTACTTTGAATAGGTGGAGCAAAGCTCAATTGGAGAAGGAGTGTTGGGCAAAGTGGTCAGCACAGGCAGTCCTTGAAGATCATAGTTGATGTGTGGAGTGGTTCAAACAGTCTTTGTGCTATAGCTTGATGGTGCCAGTCGGCAGGCTACTATTACACAGTCTGTAGTAGCGAAGGTCATTCACCAGCCGCTGCACACTTTGAGTGAACGAGGGCAAGTCCTTAAGAAAGAAGAGACATAGTTTAACAGTAAAATAAGTTTACAAGAGAGAAATAGGTTGGCATCAGAGTGCAAGGAAATGAGCCAGAGTTCAATTTGCAAGGTTAAATGTGTTTGGGCTGATGAAGTAAATACTTGGAGGAGACTGCAAAAAACATGCTGTGTACACCATATTTAAGGGACCTAATTTCCTCTCAAATACACGAGGTAAATACAATTAGATTTTCCTGCTTACAGAACTTCACAATAAATATTCTAAAAAAAAAAAAAATAGATCAAAATATCTTTCCAGAAAGGTTTGTAAACAGCTTTTAGAGGAACAATCAAAGATTAAATAGTCACTCTTCACAGTATGCTCTGTGAAAAACAGAGGTTGCTGTTGAAATCCTTTACACCTTTGTATTTGGACAGCAGCACTGATCTGATTTCTTAAGACCTGGGTAAACAATAACAAGCTATTTGCACGGCCACAAGAGGTGAACTGGGAAAATATACGTTAAAGAATTTGTTTCTGAAAGAAACTGCAAAGAGCTCTCTGGAGATAAAGTGATATCTTTGTGAAACAAGAGCCAAGAGTATTCCTTCATATGATGAAAACAAAAGTATTCTCATATGCTAGGTTTTTTTAGTATAATGGCATGTTTGTCAGCATTTTGCCAGGAAAACAGATTTAAATTCAGTAAGTGACTTTTCAGGATTGAAAGATTTTCAATAAAAAGGCTCGACTGTGACGCATATTTTTGGCAACTAATTTTACTGTTCAGTATTCAGATGTGGCCAATCACTTAAATGCCACCGTACACTTGATTTGTTATGTTGTTTATTTCCGTATGCCATGTTGTGAATAATCAAAGCTGACCTTCCACATCCTGTATGCAACGCTCAGGCAACCTTTTCTAATGCAAACCTGTGCAAACAGCCTACAAAATACATTTACATGGCTCGGTATAATTTATTCAAGTGGAAAGAAAAACAATGCTGGGAAAATATTTAATTGTTACCCGTTCAAGCTTGAAGTTGCGTGCAAGAACAGCTCGTTGGCTGGTGTCCACACCCTGACAGCCATTGAGGAACTCTGGCATGAAGGCCGAGTAGAAGGCATCGAAGTCAACAGAGGCCATGTTGTAAATTGCAACAGTGATTTCCTCCTGAAGAAGGTCGTGACTTTTGTGGAGAAGGACCTGCAGCAGCACGTTGATGAAATGGAAGAGCATCGAGGTCCGGAATAGCTTCTAAAGCACATTAAAAACAAAATTATAACAGTGGCTTGTAAGCACTCACTCATGGGTACATTTAAACCTCATACAAAACTGTAGCTTAAGAGAAAAAAAGACCGACAGGTTTATGCCTTCATGTTCCTTTCTATTTTTGATGAAGGTTTTGTATATGGTCTGAAAGTTTCCTGCCTGTTGTAAACAGTCTGCAGACTACTGAAGGAGAATGAGTAAAATCACAATTTGGAAGTGGGTGAACATCTCTCCATGACTTGACACTCCTCCAAAAAACAAATACATAAAAGCTCAACTCACTCTGTGATATAACTTGTGCTTGCTGTTAAGTGACTCCAAATAGGACAGATTCTGCTTGAAGATGTTGATGTCAGGCTGCAGAAAAGACTGTCCAAAAGCCTGGAAAAGATATTTTAACACAAGTTAGTGAATGCAGCGGATATAGATTCAACAATGCTTTCAACAATTACCTGTGTTGCAACTTGCAAATTATGTAATTTGAGATGACTGGGCTGTAATATTTCTTCCCTTTCAAAACAAAAACTCCAGAGAAACGGAGTCTAGTCTAGTCTCCAATAATTGCATACCCACCTGCATGGCAGCTGTGAATTGAGCCTCATTTTCCATGGTATCTTCAACGGCTCCTTTTTGGACACTTGTTAAGACTGAAGTTTTGAAGAAGTACCTCCAGTTTTGGTGAAGTATTTGGTATAGCAGTTCAAACATCTCTGCCTTGACGTCTGGGGAAGATCGCTATCAAAGAGGAGATTTATCAATTGCATGCAAAATGACACCCCAGAATGAAGGAAAACTCTTAACAGTTGAGCACCAACTGACCTCTGCCACAACCGGGTAAACCTGCTCCATGCACAGAGAAAGGATGCTGGGTAGAAAAGGCTTGAAGGCTTGACCAGGCTCTTGCACCACCACCTGAAGGATTTTCAGGAACTTCTGTACCACTCTAGACCCTGCACTGCCCTCTTGCAAAATACTGGCTGCCAGCTGTTCCCTGGAGCGCAAACAAGCAACATAAATTAGTAGTAAGAGAATATCCAGCATTTCAATATTTGATGTATCATTTTAACTTTTATCCACCTAGATGTAATGCAATACTACTGTGGCTAAAAATAATCTCTGGAGGATGTCTTTTATTTTTTACCTGGTGAACATGCTGAGGAAAGTGTGAATGATTTGTCCTGTGAAAGCTACACCCATCTGGACTCGCAACGCCTGAAACAGCATCAAGAAGAAGGCCAACATCTCATCTGTCACATCTGGGAAAGAGAAGTGACAGTTAACAAAGCTGTGCAGTCAGATGAGCTGTTCTGTAAAAGTTCATCATAGTCTTTAGGAATGTATTTTTTAACATTTGTATTAAATACTATTTATTGTAGAGAGTTGAAACAGCTATCCATTATTTCTAGTTAGATAGGGAGCGTAATGCTAGATGGATTCAATTATTTTTATAATGTAAACACATTTTTAACACAAACACTAAAGGAGCCACAATGCAGATGAAAGACACTGACCTGGCTGCTGAATAAACACAGGGAAAAGGCTGAGGGACACTTGGACAGACTCCTGAAGACTCTGGTAACAGATCTGACGTGATTTGGTGGATTCCCCAGAGATGCTGTCCACAATGTCTCTGAGAACAGGCAGGGTCTGGTGAATCACAGCTTTCACTGGATAGAAAAAAAAAAACAATCATAAAAACACAGTTTGAACAGAACAGACGAAGAGTAATAAAACAAAAGACTGATAAATAAATACTGACCATTATCCAGATCGGGTTGCCTTGGAGTAATGTTTACAGTTCCTCTCAAAATGCGATATTCTCGGGTGAGTGCTGCCAATAGGCTGGCATGGTTGCTGGAACGTGTTTGCCACTGCTGTTCACTCTCTGGTAGGTTCGGCCATGGGAGCAGCAGCATGTTGGACAAAGCTCTGCACACCAACAGGTGAGCCTGTTTGAGAAAAATTACATTGTTGTTAATTGAGGACATTTCAAGGATGTTTAATTGTCTTCATACAGGAAATGTATTTACTAAACATTTACCTCTTGCGGAAGTCTGCGGGTCTGACTCTCTGTAGTAATGAGGTTGAAGATGTTCTGAACAGCTGGCAAAGTGACCAAGAAGACAGGCCGCACCGTGGAGGTTATGGACACTATCAGATGGCATGCTGAGAGCAGCAACTTTTCAGGTACCTGGAGACAGAGTGAATATACACTGAAATATTAACTATTTGGTAATAATACTCTCTACTCTTGTTTCTCTCTTAGAACAACCCTAAATATCTTCCTCACTCAGGGTTAATGTCAGTCGGTAGGTGGAAAGGAGCTACAAAATTATTCTTATCCTTCGGTGAATAAACCTACACCGTAATCAGCTCTTGTATCAATTTTGATGAACAAAACTAATTTTAGTTTGTTTGTATGTTACAGCGATTTCAATGAGGTCATCAATGTTAAGTATCCTTCGATCTAGAAGACACTACCATCAATAATGCAGAACTATACTAGTAAATTAAAAAGGTTATGTACAAAATGTAAAGAGGGGACTAATAAGCAAAACGTATCAGATAAATAAAGCGGAAAATTAAATATAATGAGGATTCTTTGAACATGTGCTTAAGGTTTTCAGTGTTGGCTAATATGTTTTATGTCATACTTCCTCCTTAATGAACCACAGTTTCAACATTGAAATCTTTGAACATTCTTAAGATCACGTATACATGAACTACACTTACTTATATTTGAACTATAACCAACATGAATTGTTTTATTGGCCCATATAAAATCCTGCATAAATCTTCTTGAAACCCTTTTAAAATGTGCAGGTTTTATTAAGTAATGAACATATAAAATGCATTAGTGCAACAGCCACTTGTTTATTTATAAACACCTCTGGAAAAAAGAGAGAAGATGGGCAAGCTACCTTAGCAGTGATGAGTGGGCTACTGGCCTCTATTGCAGATGTGATGAGGTTGATAAATTGGCTTGGGTTTTGACTGTGGACCTCACTGTAGAACTGCGCAAGCCAATGAGAGTAGGCTTGCAAAGCAGCAAGGGCCTGTGCATGTCTGAAACAAACATACAACACACACAAACACAGTAAAAATTAAAAAAACAAACAAACAAAAACTTTTTCATACAGCTTAGTAACGCGTTACAAAATCGCATTTACAACAGTACCTGTAATGCTTTTCAGTATATTTATGATGGCATTATAATGTCTTTGTCATGATTTCTAAGACACATTGAAACTCAAAAATTAAATTAAATGTAAAAAAGATTTCTACAAAGTCAGTTCCAGAATTAAAAAAGATTCTGCAAGTACTCGTTCAAAACAGTATCACTGATAGCTCTGAAAGGCAGGCAAATTTGTAAACACTATGCAAACATCCAGAACTACTTTGTGGTGGCATCCACAAACTTTTCAAACTTTGTTTCTCTACTTTTTTGTACGTGTTGCTGCAAAAAGCATTTAGCATCAGAACAGTCCTCTCTCTTTATTTTGAAACTGAAACTTTTATACAAACAAAACCTAATACACAAATAGTGCAACATCTGTGGTCAGGTTTGCTTTTTATATGAAATACTCACACATCAATGAGGTCTGGCTTGAGCACAGAAGGCACAGCGGTCTCCAGGTCATAAAGGGAGGTCTGAGAGCCGTAGCATGTCACTTCAACCAACCTTAAAAAAAGAAGCACATGGTCCATTGTGATATTTTGGTCTTTAAATGAAGCAAAATCAACAGGCAGCAGAAGACTGAGTTGAGATTCAGTAATGTTGACTGTAGAATATGTTCTATAATAAGCTCATGATGTAGACAAGAGCATTTAATTTAAAAGTTTGTAGAGTATTAGAAAACTCACCGCTCCACCACTGCCAGAGCATCACTGAAACGTGCAGCAAAAATTTCCCCGATGAAATGCTCTGCCAAGCGTCCGACAGCTTGAAGTAGGGAGCTGAGGTCCCTGAGAGAACAGTGAAGTCGACGGCAATCATTCTCTGCAGTGATGTTAAGCCTCCGACCTGAAAGCAGGACACAATCAACATTACAACATTGCATTAGTATCAGCCCATGTGGCTGTAACTTGAATCAAAAGACGGAAGAATGACAGAGAAATGACATTAAAAGAGAAGGTTACTTACTTGTTCCATTGGTGACAATAAACTGCTGCAAACCCATGTATACGTCCAAATTATCTTGAAGGACTGGAAACTAGAGAAAGAAGAGGATTAAGGAGGAGGTTGCAGCAAACATTGACTGACACTGTGCATTTTTAAAAATGTATTAATAAAATCTATAGCTATGATAAAAGAATTCCGTTTCTTTTGAATATTTATTATTTTTGTTACTTTTTCTGTTATGGACACAGGAATGGAAGCAGCAGGCATACTAACATCTAACATACACAATACAGACAGTGTCATAACCACAGAACCAAAGACATAATCTATCAGGAAACCTGTTCAAAACAGGAACTCTATTATAGTCACCAAAATTAAATTCTGCTTTTATGAAATAAGATAAATAAAAGTATGGCAGTGCATCACTCTATACAGCAATTTACCAAATACAAATCAACAACTACTAACATTTGCTCTTTGACAGCCTGAAATCTTGTACATGCTAAACTAAACCATTACCACTAAAACACTCACCCACCTCACCTAAATAGTATTTTTTTATTTTGTGTTTCATCATTATAAATTAACCTAATTTATAGCCCTGTACAAATGAATTGTTTAACTAGTGTTTTTACATTTTGTGCAATGTTAATACTTTTACTATTGTTCCAACTGTTGTCGTGTGTTTGAATTTCTCCATTAGTTTTACCAAGACGTCATGGTGATACCAACAATAATCTCTTACCAGAGTGGAAAATGCATGGGATGGGAGCAGCTCCATCACCTTGGCAACCACCTCCAGACTCTGACGAAGGTACCTTTGCCACTCAGTCTGTTGCTATAGTTACAAAATGGAGGAGAAGATTCAGACTTAAGTAAAATATATTTGCCTTTGTAATTAGAGCAAGACCTGAAGGGGTTAATGTGCTAACATGCTAATGGTTACAAGACACACACTGTACATACAGCATTAGGTTAAAAGGAGCTACTGACAGACTGATAAATAAACATTTATTGTTCTTACATCATCGTCCAGGGTCTCATCATCCAGCTCTTCCAACTGAGCCTGATTGTATCGGAACTGTATGCGATTCAGAACTTCCCTAAACAGAAGAACTAAGGCATCTTTGTACCTGTCAAACCAGACACAAATATATAAGTACATTGTAAACAATAGATTAATAATACATCAGGCATTTTATATACTTGATTGCCTATAGTTTTAAGGTTGTGGTGTATTTCAGTTTAAAAAGGAATAAAAAGGTTTTCTGGGTAACTTACCTATTTAGAACACTTTCTCTGTCAGCGAGTCTGCTTTTGATTTTGGTTGTTAGAAAATCTAAAAAGACACTCCATATATCCAAACAGGCAAAGTAGCCTTCATGGGTTGGCTGAAAGACAATGAGAGGCCAGTTACACAATATGTCACAACAATATTTTGAAGGAAACATGTAGAAATGAATAACATTTTGTGTACTGAATAAACATTACACAACTATTTGACAGAATTTGTATTACCTGGTTGAAGGTGTACTTGAAAAGCAGGGCAAGAAACTCTACAATTGGAAACTGAGGACTGGACTCAATCCGCCTCAAGTGAACACTGACAAACAGGCGCAGAAAATCTGTGAACTTTTCCAGGTAACTGCAAAATGAAAGAGCCAAAGTTAACAGTGCATACAAATGAAAACATCATCTTGTAACATCGCAAAAGGAAGTTACATAACCCAATTTTCTGTGAAAATGTGGCTCATGTGCCTCTTAAACTACACAACTGCTTCTATCAAGCTTGATTTTATAATGATTGGGATGTCACAGATGACAAGATGATGCGAGGTGATTTAATGTACAATGTTTCAAGTTTTATGTCCTGAATTACTATATAAGCCATCCTTTTTGGTTTAGTCTGAGAATAAGCTACATTTGAAAAAGGTAACCTATACTATGAAACATACGGCTTAAGCAACAGTCAGTAATGAATAACTTCATTCTATCCATTGAAACCATAGAAACGTTGGATCATTCTCAGCTACTGTTGAGCCAACTAAAAAACAACCGAAATAGTGTTAAGTATTCAAGATAGTCATAATTGCACAGTTTGCAACACATGCAGAAAACAGAGGTCAGAGTGTGATACATGTGACGCAGCTGAGGTACAGACTGTGAAGAGTAGGTGCAAGAAGACATGAGATGAAAAACCACAGTGCATCTTCTGACAGCAAATTAGGTTTTAGAGTAATAAAAGTTAATTGGACTAGTAGCATACCATGCTCAACTTGTCGAGGTGGGATACAATATAGTCTCATCACAAGTACAATGTCAACTACTGGACTGAGCCATACCTCTCATCTAGTTCCTGTAAGCGGCTCTTGACTGTATGAGCATTATTCTCTCGTGTCAGCCTCTGAAGGAGGAAGAAGGTCTGCTGGAACATGCGCAGCAGGTACTCCTCAAAATCCATTGGCACACAGTTCTTTGACACAAGCTCATTGACACACGTCATTGCGAGTACACCGAGCCGGGCGCGGTCCACCTTGTTGCCCTCACTCTGCTGTCCGTTTCGCCCTCCACCATTCGATGTTGGTGGCATTGTCCCAGGATTAAGTTGCCCATTAGAGGAGGAGGAGTTGGAGGAGATGAAGGATCCTGTCTTTGCCTTCGTCCGAATATCACAACCAAAACGTGCAAAGTGGAAAATGGATGCCAGCAGTGTGGGTGTGATGCTTGTAGACAGAGGGATCCAGCTGAACAGGTGAGCCAAGCACTCCAAAACGAGACAACAGAGCTGCTGACTCTCACTGTCCAATGCTGCCATGGGCTGGCAAAGCAGCTTTGAGTACTGGCTGCCCTGAAACAAACTGCCCAGCAATTCCACTAATGGATCGAGGAGACAAAAAATTGACAGGTTAACATTCAACTACAAACCACTCAATACACGGCTGTAGTCAGTCTCACCATATAATAACCTAATATTTGCAGTTTTATGTAACTAAAGGACAATTTACTTACAACTTTCCCTTGAGGTGGGTGAGGGAGGTGGGGTGGAAGCTATGACACTGTGCTTGTCCCAATAGGTCTCCAGGATACCTGCAAAACAACATAAATCACAAGAACTCAGTTACAATAAATGGAGGGCTTTCCACCAAAACATTTGTTTTTCCGATTGGCAGCCTGACTCTTATTTGTGGTAGTTTTATCATTAGTAAAGTTTAGGCATTGCAGAACATGGAAATGCGCATTTCAGACTATGCTATACATCCTTTGCAATGGAGCACATATCACTGACATCACATACAGAGTGTACTGTAAGTAATTGTTACATACACCCATGTGTATCACTAGTTCTCCATAAACTACTCAAGTGGTTGAGATTAAACGGTAAGAGCAAGACAAGAGATCTTGTCATGCAACCTTTTTTTGCTTCTTTACTGAAAAAAAAAACAACAACCTACAAATGATTTCACAAACTACAACCAGGACTTTAAAATTTGGAGCTGCCCTTGAACATTACATTAAATGTTGTCTTACCTGTCAACAATCCAAGCACTGTAGGTACCTGCTCCATCAGCAGTTTACGCAACTCCTCTTTTCTAGCAACACACAGGTCTTCTCGAGGACACGCAAGTTCCTCTGATGTGGTTTTCAGCATCACCAACCCCAGTGGAGCCAGAGCTGGGGACTGGATTAACTGCAATTCACAACCAATTGACAGACGATAGCTCTAATCAGTATAAATGAAGATTTCAGAATCTTTACCAATAAAACAGTCCAAGACTATCTTATGTAAGAATGCTACTGATAGCAGTTCTGTTTAGGGTTTCTTTTTTAGAGCTGGGCCATCTCTGCTAAAGCAAAGACCAACTTTGCTACCATCAAATAGTATTAATACACTTTTGTATTTGCCTTCTCACGGCAAATGCTATATACCTGCTAAGTGTGACTCTGTAGATTGTCATAATGATCTAAGATGCAACAGATCGATTGTGTGGCTTATCAACATTTATTTTGAAGTGAACGTTTACATTACATTTTACCCAAAATAAATAAACACTGGACATGTTCAACGAGCTGTGAATATACTCTTAGGCCATCTCAAATGAAGATGTTATGTTATAGAGTTCTGAGAGCTCTGAAATACAGGGTTTCTCTTCCATTCCTCCCCTGCTTTTATTGGTCACATCTAGCTACCTCACCAACAGCTGTTATCTCACTGGTTGCAATTTAAAAAGGTCAGCTGCAACCATGGTCAAAGTTAAATCATTTGAACTTCTGCACAGCAATAGGTGGTAATTTTGAGTAGAGTGTGGGAGTACTCCACCTAATGGGGTGGCACCTAATCTCTATTTACAGATTCTACATAGAAATGTAGAGGCAGGGACGTGGATTTGGTTTCCGTTTGTACTACGCTTGTTGTCCGAGTAATATTGACCGATAGTATCAGCAGGCTGTGGGGTATGCAGGATACAGTCTGTGTGGAAAACAAAAGCAGGCGGAACGTAGAGCGTTGTAATGACATCCAAGCTCCCATCAGCGGTCATCTGACAACGATTTACCTCCTTATTAATCTCTATAAACAGATATCTGCAGCAAGTTCAGATAACAATCCGTTCTAGATCTAAAATTCCCTATAAATGAGATAAAATCCCTTGACACTGTGTCACGAAAGCCATTCAGCATTCAGATTTCAACTTCCTCGAATGCATCAGATCAATTTGACCAGCATTTTAAAAGTTGTTTTCTTCTCCTCTTGAGGGCAGACCTGACAAAGCTTGCATTTTTACTTTTTACTAATCTGCATCATGATGTTGAAATTTCGGCAAAGGTAAGACACGTTAATTAAAGTCAATCACAAGAAAAACGTTTCATTTTCTGTAAACAATGGAGCGCGCAGAAAAGGAAGTCTTGGCCAGAAGCTGTTTATGCTAACCACTGGCTACACGCCCAGCATGTTCACCTTTGTCCCCAGAGGCTATATCGTCGTCAGACTACAGCCATTGGGATCCGAGATTGGGTGGCACCACTCTCCCCATAAGACACGGATGGGTTTAACTGCTGATCATTTGAAAGCAGCCTTTGTTAACATTTGTTAACTATCTAAAAGCATGTCAACTAGCAACCAGCAACTGAAGATTAAAACTTGATGTAAAAATATTAATAGCAGTCACGACTTCAGCAGGGCTTACCTGAAGTGTGTTGGTAAAGAAATCATGGTAGAACATTGGCCAGTCCTGGCGACCAATGTCCACAATGACTTTGCAGAGTTTGTTACGAATGAAGTAGGGCACCGATTTGTGCTGAGCAAGTAGGAGTTTAGGCAGACAGCTGCGAATCTCCATCTTGTCTTGTGAAGCAACACCAATCCACATCTTGTTCACCAGGTTCTGGAAGTAAAAGGGAACAATCAGCTGTTCATGTGTCTAAAGGAGACTACAACTTAAAATTGAAAGATATTTATTGAGTTTTCAATAATCAGATGAGTCATTCAATTAAATGACTATTCAAAATACTTTTTTGAACAAACGCACTATAGACATAATGCTGAAAGTAAAGAAACAAACAAAAAACCGACATTTAAGCATACACATCTCAGATACGCATTAAAGAGATAAAAGCATGTCATTAGGGGACCCATGATGTTCAGCCTACTTTCCTATTTAAGATATATTAGAAATTCAACTTGTTTTTAGAATTAACAAAATGAAGGAACAGGAAAACAACTTTTTCATCTCAGTTCCTTTAATGCAATATTTTTCTTATTGTCTTATTTTTAACACATTACAAGGTAAACAAGGCTGTAGACAGAACTATGAAGTGAAATGATGAACCTCCCACCGAAAGGACTTACTTCAAATACTGTGAGACTGTACATCATTACATACTCATTTCGAGTATTGGAGAGGAAGAACAAGCAGTGGCGCCACGCTTCACTCTGCTGTGCGAAGTTATTTAGTAGCTCTTCTACAGAAAAAAGGAAGCAGGCAGAGGTAAATGTCAGTGTAAAACTTCACTTGCAGACAGACTGAAAGTAATGCGTCATAACACAGGAAGTGTACAAAAAAGGCACTTGCAATACAAAGTAAATAAATTCAGGTCACATTAAACCTACACTATAGTATATTCCAGTATATAGTGCATTGTATTTGGTGATTCAGACTAGCTAAGGCAGATATGTATCAACTGTTTTACAAGGTCAACTTACCTATTTCTCTCTTTCGTTCATTGGTAGTGCAGCTGTGAAAGAACTCTGTCATAAGGCTCTCCAGTGCCCGCAGTGATGACTCCTCTGAAGCCTAGTTGATAATAAAAGGTAAAGTTAATAACTAAAAGCAAATTTAGACAAAATACATATTAAGAACACTGAATGATCTGCTTTTGTCACAATAATCTACCCACTAAGAATCACACTTGGGTCGGCATCTGTTCATTAGATTATTAAAATTAATTGGCATGAACGTCATGAGGCACACAGCAAGTGCTCAACTGCAGAACAACTGTAAACCAAAACCACTTTTCAAGAATCCTCACAGGAAAGACAACAATGCATAGTTATTAGAGTAACTTCTTAAAACATCTGAGCATTAAGATCACTTTTACATGTAGCCCTGCAAACTGATTTCAAGAGGAGGTACACTTTGTAGTTAAACTTTTGCCAACAAATAAGCCATCTTTCCAAGGTGCGTCACTTAGTGAGTTTAAGACTTATCTTCTTGGTGGTCATAACACATGTATCACTGAGTGCTATGTACGTTTTGGTATGATGTCATGGAGATATTAAAACAACTGCAATTTGACTTGCTCATATGGTCCTGCAATGACGACTGAATGAGGGTTCCTGTCTTGATCAATGCAAACCAAGCAGTAATTTAAAAGAAATAATTTGTGATTAATTGCAATACCATGCTTTGACAGGTGGAGAAAGTAGGGCCCAGCATAGCCCAGACAAGATAGCAAATTGAGATTTTAAAGAGCAGCTCTTGTGGCAGGCGGGTCTAAATTCCTCAAATAAGCCACAACTTGCCGAGGCTGAACACAACTCAAAGGAAATATTCGGTTTGCAAGATGGGCGTCTTGCACCGTGAAATGGCTTAGCTAGCTGCCACATCCTGTGAAATACCTGTCTTCTCGCAAACCGTTATATGGCTTAACAGAACGACAGGGCCGTTGTGCATACAACCATACCCGATTAGCTATATGTAAGAAAAGTACAATGCATTATTAACGTAACTTAAGTTCTCCCTGTTAAATTACACGAGTCATATCGTATGCACCACGATTGCTACAAACAAATGAGATAGGTAAACAGCATGAATAATTATGTAAATAATTTGTCTTCAATTATACTCACCATGTTCCGCTGGCTCAGATGCTTTCTTCAGCTGACTTAGTCTCGTTAATAACCGTTACAGCAAAAAGCAAACATTAGCTACCTAGCTAGCCAATTCTGTAGCGTACGTTAGCTAAGGTGTAACCGCAGGGGCTCATCATGGTCTGCTCGTTAGCTTAGCGTACGGTGGATACTCAACACACAGCTAGCTAGCAAAGGTTGGCGTCGTTGACTTTGCTTGCAATTACGTTTAACAGTGAGTTATTTTATATGGCTCGAATAAAACGTGTTTTTCATTACCAAGCGTATAGGCTTAACATTCAATCAGTTATCTCCAACTGATAACGTTAGGCATTGTCGCATAATTCTATTTACGGTAAAGTTAAATTTAACGTTATAAATCTTGTTTTTGTGGCAGAAATAGCACTGTCTCCAGCACCGGAGAAATGTGCACCGTTAATTAGCTTCCTATGAGACGCATTTCGAAGCGAAGTTACCTAGGTGCTAACGTTGCAGCGGATGGCTAACTCGTTAGCTTTTCTAGAAGGAAGAAGGCATAATTTTCGTTAGCTAACGTTAGCTGTCAAAAGTAGACATGTTTCTCTGGTTGGAAGTCACGACACCTTGTCTTTACCGTTTGTAATATCGAAGCGGGTGACTATGCACACCTAAGTTATATATCTGACAAACTTGTACTAACGCTAAATATATAACTCTATGCGCGCCTGCTCCTGTTATTCCCCTTTTCAATGCTTAGGGCGGCTCGAGAATATAGCTAGCTTGCTAGTTGTGGGGTTTGCTTCGCAACTTCCTCTTTAGATGCAGAAATCAGCCAACCACATCGGCCTGTGTCAAGTTAGTCATAATAATTAAAGCACGACCTCCGGTTATATCTTTCAAAGTATAGAACTTAAAATAATAATAATGATAATAACAACAACAACAACAATAATAATAATGATAATAATAATAATATTACAAATACTGAGTGTCAGTGTGAGAAAATAAAAATAAAAATAGGACCGCTGTCTCAAAAAGTAATTAACATGTTATATGGTTTTATTCTATGATATTGTCCTTCTTGCCACACAAAAAATGGCTGGCTTTTATTTGTACACACGTGCCTATTCGGAAAATAATGCAAGTAATAGAACAAAAAGCGTTTGACAGAATACTTAGAGTAAGGCATGTGTCCCCTCTAATGACTATTTTGCCCATCTTGAAACCACACATCTGCAGTATTTTATCTTCAAACTGATTTAGTATCCGTTGGACACAACATTTTTACACAATGTTTTGAAGTCTGCACTTCTGGGGATACTTACTTTTCTCTCTGCTCAAAACTGTGTGTTGTCTCATGTTTAAGATACAGTTTAACGCTGCTATTTGCGTATAGAGATCAGCTTATCTTCAAAGCTACCCTGGATAAAGTTGTTAATGCAGCATTTTGTTTGCATTATTTAAAAAAAAACATATGTGACTGATTACAACAAAAAAAATTTTAGTCACTGTAAACCAATGTTGCTTGTTGTGTTGAGGACCAAACACGTGGTGGATTAATTGGAAAGGGCAATTCATAGTCCATGCATAGGATTAGAGCAATTACTTTAATAGAAAGTACCAAAAGATGAAATGGAACATTTTGGAGAATCACAGAAGAGGTGACACCCAAAAACAATCAATACATCTATATAAAATGAAAAGGGATTTAATGTCATTCTGCTAAGGGATGTGAAATACACAGAGATACTTTTATTATTTGTGTAATAATTGTGTACACTTTATACAGTATGGAGCCCATGCAGTTTACAAGAGTTACAATCTGCTTGTGAGAAAAAGAAAAAAACACTAGCCACCAGCCCAGAGTCTAAGGAGCTGCATTCCTTGTTTGCTGACACAAAGTTGTTTCCAGAGCACTAATTGCATTTGACAATCATCCATATTTTCTTTTTTCTTTTTTTTTTTTTGACTTCCTACTTCCAAAAGTTGCTCAAAAGCTGTCTTATTACATGTGGGCCTGTAAAAAAATACTAAGAAATAATAGTGAAAAGTACAGTTCTAATCCAAAGGACACACAAGACCAACACAGCATAAAAATCTGATGCTAAAACTTTTTAAACTTTCTCACTTCAGTTAGGTATCTGCTCTAAAATATCTACATATAGTGGCTCTGCAGGCACATTTTGAGGCAGGCCAATTTAGTGGCCAAGGTGTGGTTATACTTTCATGCTAACAGAAACTCTTAAGACATGGTTGAAACATTGTTGATAACAAATAATTGACAACAAAGAATTGATACATCAAATTGTTGATACCAGCAAAAATCTACATGTTTGAAGATCACTGCAACAATGGAGTTGAAAGCAATGGTAGTTTGTCAAACATCAGGTCGTAGATAAATAGTCAAAAAGTGTTCAGACAGTAATTTTAAGGTAATCCTCAATATTCCAGTGAAGGGTATTTACATCTAATAAGCAGTTTTCTTAATGATAAACCTGAAAATAAATAAAAGACAGCACAAAACAATGTATTAGGAACATCCTAGTAGCTTCAAGTGGATCCTGTTTCCTTGGTTTGTTCATTGTTGCTATTTGTGACTGTGAGCATGTCATTTTCTTTTAAGCTGTGCTGTTTTAGTGCCTGCATGCTATATGCCCAGGCTCTGTCCACACCATGTCCCTCAGTCCTGCATGGTGTCCAGTCAGGGAAAGGAAAACGACCAGCTACCACTAAGGCATCATCCGGAAGCTCAGCCTGCAACTTTTGCTGCAATAATGAAAGCTAAGAAAGAAAAAGGCAGAATAATAAATCCTTATTAATAATTGTTATTTCTGCATTATTTGCTTGGCTAGATTGAGGTAAACTTAATTCTACAGTTTCTTTTGATCAGGAATCTGTTTATTAAATTACTTACAACACTGGGAGCCAGAAACACTGTGACATTCTTGCATTCTGTCAAGTTGACCTGTGATGAAATACAAGGCAGGTGGTAAACAAGCCACAAACCTTGTTAAGCTTTAAATAACAAATACAATAATCACATGTTGAAGACAAGTTTAGTATTCAAATGACTTTCTTAGGGGTTTGTGGTTACTAGAGGATTGACACCCCGAACATGTTAAAGTAATGGTAGCAAGGGTCATGCCAAAGGGAGGACAGCATGTTACATTTCTAATCATAAAGATGATTCTTCAATTAATTTGTGTTCGGTAATAAAAAACCTTTGTCAGGAATTTAGACGAAGAGAGTTTGACTGTGTCATTCTTGTTATCTTTCCCCTCTGGAAGTGAAGGCATAATCGTTTATACTTTCATGTTTTTGGCATAATACAATTTTGCAAAGCACAAATATACGTATATTGTTACATTTTGTAATTTAATGGTGGCTGTTGTGAGTAGAACTCATGTCATGACACAAACAATGTCAAACAAATGTCAAACCTTCCACAGATCTTCCCGTCTGTAAGAAACTTTTCCATGATGGCCTGCTCTCCACGCATGAAAGCGAGCCAGGCGAACAAGCCAGGGGTTGAGCTCATAACCAACAGCAGGAGTGAAACCCTTCTGATAGGCCTCCAGGACCTAAAGCATTGACAAATGACAATTTAAACCCCCTTGATTACCAGTGCATAAAAAATGGAAGCCTGATAATTTGCTTATACTAACAATGCGGCCATCACCAGATCCCAAATCTGCAAGGCCTCCCTTTCGTCCTCTCAGCAGTGTCATTACATTTTCTACTTGGGCTTTGCTGGCAGGAATGTACGGGACCTTAAAGAAATATCAAAGGGCATTTGATTAAAATATTGTGTTTGTCAACACTTTCAAGAGGAACACCTGATAGAAGAAATGCCACATCAATAGTTATTCAAAGTGTTGTAAAGATGTAGAGGTATGGACCTGTAACTTCAAGGGGACCTTTCGGAAGCCTGGCTGAAGGATTCCCACCCACATTGCATATACTGCAAGACCAGTGCCAGCAGCTATCTGAGCAACACCCCATGCTCCAATGTTCCTTGTCTTAAGGTCAGTAAAGACCTCGTCTGATGTGTCATCATCCATTTCTGCATGAAATATGTGAAGGGTCTTTGTAAATCTTATTATATAGATACACACAAAAGATTATTGTATGAAATCGTATGCTGTCAAAGATGGCATTGAAATACAATATCTAATTGTTATAATCTTTCTCTACACACACAGTATACAAAATACACTTATTTGGCAGCTCTTCTAAGCGATTGCTGCTAATTCTCACTTCTGCTTGTCGTCTTACCCGTTATTAAGAATCCTCTTTTCCTTCTACACAAACAGCTAATATCCGATATCGGTGTACAGTAAAATTTGATGATAAGAATGTTTTAATCTTTAAGTTTTAAAACGGTTGAAAGCGAACCAAAAAATAACAGGTTTGGTATGAGCTGTTAACAATTCAGTCAGGAAATGAATTGTAATGGTTTGTTTAATGATAATTCCCTGATATACCGCTGCTACAGACTGGTTGTATTTACAAAGTAGAAGGTCGCATGCCTGCAGTTTTAATCTATATCAGTACGTTTTCTAATTAACAAAGCACTGATTATTTTGCAAAATTTTAGGTAAGCGTAATGCTGACTGTCTCACAAAAACGCAATTACTGTCCTGGTATTTAAGTAATAAAAAGATCTAAAGTATATAAGATCTTATTGACCTGCAGGAATGCATGGAGTGCATGCGGACACATAACCCCATAGGACCGTTCCGTCTGCGAAATATTTCGTGTACACAAGGGCTTACTGAGATAGGTTCCGGAATGGGAGAGAAAAAGTCATTCCATTAGAAACGGACAGAAACAGGACTTTTTTGCTACTTAAATGACCTTTTTGTAAAAAAATAAAAAAATAAAAAATTCTTGGAAACATGTTGCTGGCCTTTGTGTTTCCTTTCCTCCACCGGCGTTGAACAAAACTGCCCCATTTAATGTATTTTTTATGTTTATAATACGAAGATTTCCCCCTTTTGTATAAACCAAAATTTTGTATCTCCAATGCATCTAAAAGTTGCTCTTGACTTGCTAAATATTATCTCTTCAATGATTCACCCTTCACCCTAGGATGAAAGTGATCATAGCTGCTCAATTGCCTTCATTTCGTTTGATTATAAAATAGCTACATAGCTAGATACAATTTAGCATACTGAAACACATACTTAGAATAGCTAATAGCTAACATGGTATTTTAACCAAATTAATTTTAAGTTTTCCTCTTCCCCTCTTATCATATATGGATAACCAGTATTGTTTTCTCTGTGGCAACACATGGTTCAACATTGGTTGTAATGTGTTTATTGATTAAAGCTATGGTTGTTAATCAATGCATGTTTTGCAAGAAGCAAATGTTATGCACATAAGTGGTTAAATTTAGTACCGCTATATTGAAAATCAAGACTCTTTGTTTTATCCCATTCAAAATAAACTGTTGCTAGAGTAAATACTTTTATTTGAAATAGAAAATGCATGTACAAAATAAATTTATCATCCGCCACTGATATTTTACCTTATCTATCAATTGTATCTCAGAAACATTTTTTGAACAACTTTAAGAAATATTTAGTATTCATACCTTTAGTATCAAAGGAATTTGTTTTAACCAAAGCTCAACTTTAAAAGGAAAATGTTCAAAGGCATGGACATATCCAAGTGGCCTCTGAACACTTGAAGGAAAACTGTCAATGTCAGTTGCTGTCTGCATCGTCACTGATGATGCCCTTCAGGTTGGCCCAGTCTGTTGCTCTTTTGCGTCCTCTGCGTTTGCCGTTTTCTTGATCACTGTCAGAGCTGGAATTCAGAGCGTGCACATGTGCAGAGGATGGAGGGCTGTGTTGGTTCTGCCATGCAGAAGCTCCTCTGCGTTTAGGTCGACCTGAGAGAGGTAACCCCATTAGTCATCAGTATTCATATAAACACTTAATTGAAAAGCAATATGCAAGTTTCTAAGCTTAAGCCAAAAGGCAACTGGACTTGGTTGAAGTTCTTGAAGACGTTTCACCTCCCATCTGAAAGGCTTCTTCAGTTCTACAGTGACTGGTGGACAGAGCTTGAAATATATGACCCTGTAGGTCATTAGTATGGCAATAGATGTGTAATCAAGGGTTGAAGGGAGACAGTTACCTTTTGTGGCAATGATGTTGCTGGTATCAAGCCCAGCCAGTTCCTGAGCTTGCTCTCTCTTCATTCGAATTTTTTTGCATTTCTTGATAGACGGCTGACCTATGTTGAATAAAGACACACTATACTTAACCACATGGTTTCCTGAGCTTAATTACATCGTGTCAATTATAAAACAAAAATAAACTTTACTTTGTATACTGTTTACAAAAGGAAAAAGGTCACACTGCAGTTTTACCCATTTAAAAACATACTACAATCCATTGAAGTTTTTTGGGGCTTGAAATGTATGTAAATGTATGAACAAGTAGAGGAGAGAGAATAAACTACAGAAGTAGGTTAAGGGACATCAGAAACGTCACTTTTTGCCATGTGGACTCCACATATTCCTTTTACCCTTTGACTACTAAGATCTAACTGAAATAACATTTTCAAAGATACCTTTTAATGAGCAAAAGAGAAAAACAAAATTTGTCACTCCAAGTGTTTAAAGTATGCCCATAATATGTGGTGTGATAAAAGGCAACAGACCTTGGACACCAAGCTCTTCAAGCTCCTTCTTCAGAACAGCCACCTGGGAGCGAACAGAGTTGCAGCCACCAAGGAGCTTTTTGTAATTCTGCCGAATACCACACAGAGCAATGTAGCGTTTGAGCCTCGCAACTGCCTTGTCGTCATCCTGCAGGAAGAATCCAAGTTATGACGGGTTGAGAGGAGATGGTAAGTTTATCATACATCTGTACTTTATAATTGCACTCTGGTGCTCACGATCCATTTTCCAAACTTAATCTTTGCTTTTCGACCTTTCTGCTTGCACCATCTTCAAACATTTGAATGTTGAAGGCTAAACAAAACTTGTTTCTTCCAGTTTTGATCACTACCATCAGTTATGGGCTCACCTTGTGACTTCTGGCACTCCTCTTTTTCATGTTCTTCTTCTTTTTATTATCTTTTCCATTTTCCGTCCCACGATCCTGTTCATCCCCCAGAGAGGGAAGTGACGATGAATCTGAGTCTGGGTCATCTTTCTTTTCCATAGAGGCCTTTTCTTCTGCAAAACACAACAGAAAGTCATACAAAAAAAAAATCTTGAAATGAATGATCCTTTATTGATATGGGAGTTTGCAAAGTCACCTTTTTTGCTGTCATCTGAAGAGTAATTCCTGTCGATTTTGTCACCATTTTCTGACTTGCTATCCGAGTCAGTTTCTTCCTCTTCATCACTTTGTGTTTTCTTTCCTTGACTTGCACTACTGCTTTTTGACTCACCATTATTTGTACCATTTGCTTTATTTTTATTCATTTCTCTTGGACTGTCAGCATCCTTACTCTCATTCCCTTTCTTTCCTGACTCATTAATTTCCTCATCTGTAGAATCTTCACTTTTAATCTGATGTTTATGGTCTCCATTTGTCTTTTTTTGTGATTTTTTCACATCTTGCTCCTCATCCTCAGAACCAGATTTAACGTGCTCCTCCTCTTCACTCTCCTCACTTCCATTTTTGCAGTCTTCTTTATCCTCCGATTCTGTCATTAACATCAGAAGAAAAGACAACCTTTAATGGTTATTACTGGTGCAAGAAAAATAATTGAAAAACATAACTATGGATAACAAACATAATGTAAGGGTAGCAGTTTCTGATTGGCTAAGATTATCTGAAATTGCATTGTGTTTTCAATGCAACAGCTCAAAACAACTGCCTGGACCGTGGCTACAAATTACTACTAGTATTTTTTTTTTTTCAAATAAGCCCCATTGAATGTACACATGGAGAGAAACAACTTTTTTTCATATCAAATAATCAATACAGAAAATGATTTGCAGCTTAATTGATAATGAAATACTTGCAGACCTAGTTATACTGTTAATTGTGGTCCAGGACATTGTACACCGAGTAGCCTTACTGAAATGTAGAACATCCTACAGATAAGTTAAAGCTCCTGTGAGGAGTTTTTTGCTGGTTATGAAACAGAGTGAAATTAATTCTGATGACTCTGTATGACATACAAAAGCAAACCAGACCATCAGCGACAAGATTGATTTTTTCTATGTAGTTATTTTTAATGCCTCAAACTGCTGGCTCGGAGTAGGTGTCAGATGAAGCAGATAACTGCACGCTGCCTTTGTAAAAAAATGTAAGTGAGTGAGACATATGACTGTTCAAGAGAGCAGGATTAGATTTTTGTTAAAAAACACCACGTAAGCATGTACAGGACAAAATCAGCAAAGAGATCAGGCGTACAGCTTTGTCCACAGGGGGTGCCAAAATTTAACACAAATCCAAAAGTTCCTCACAGGAGCTTTAATCTACAAGCATCTAAATAAATCAAAAATGGCTGTTTACCAGATGATGAGCTTGAGTGACAACGGGATTTCTTCGCCCTGGATTCAGCTTCCTCTTCCATCTGTCTTTTCACCTCGTCATTTTCCTTTTCTCTCTTCCTCTTGTTTTGGGGCTTCCTGGTCTCAAACTCTTTTCCATTACCTTCATTGTCCTTGCAGAAAAAAAAATATGATGAGGACGACAATAGAAACTGCTAGATGTATGTAACCCCCCCCCCCCCCCCAAAACATGGAAGAATATAGATACCTGCATTTTCATCAGTTCCTCTTCAACCACCTGTTTCATGAAATATTTGGCCTCTGAAGTCAATGATTCACATCTCACGTGTGTCAGATATCTCTTCTTTAGAATTCCTAAGGTCAGTGTGCTGAAATAAGAAAGATTACACCAAAGTTTTAAGGAGGATTTACAGAAACAGTAAAGTGACATAATAATTTGAGCCGGTATTTTTAAATGCAGTCTTATGAATACATTTGAAATGTATATTTAACATACCCACATTATACGGTATTACAGATTTTTAATGGACTGTTAATTTCCGAAGAGAGGCTGTCAATTTTAAATAAAGAACAAAACTAAATCTCAACTTAATGAATATAATCACAAAATTGATTATTTGATTTCTTTAACCCTTAAAACAAAAACTTTCACGATAAAATGGTAAAACAGCATTACATTATCAACCAGAAAACGAACTTTCATACAATTGAGAGAATCTACTATCAAAGTTCAAGTTTTTCAAACAAGTAAATATTCCTCGTGCAGGTGTGATTAAGTGCACTGTTATCATTTGATGTAGTTCTCTATACCTGTGGATCCCAAAACAGAGAGAAGAAATATTTAAACTAACTAGTACAGAAAGTGCGGCTTACACATTGCTAGAAACACTTTCAGCACAAAACTAACGTTGACAAATAGGTTGCCACACTCTTAACTCTCGCTACACTAAAAGATACCACCTACCACAAGCAGGTATCGTTTAAATTTGATGATTCATACACTCCCTGGCGCTGTTACTTCCAATGAGTCTGACTACATTAAAACTGCATATTAATCAAAGTTAGCAACAGTTACCATCAACTCTTCTCACGAACACATGCCAAATCAAGGCGCACAGGCCTGCATCGGTACACACAGTACAGCTTTTCTTAAGAAAATCTCTTAAATGCCTCTTCAGTACCTCAAATCTGCTTCATCGCGGAGTTGATCACACACAAACGTGCTGATACTTGTTTTCTCTTTCTCTGTCACCATCATTTTTAACTGTTGTGCGCTTTTTCGCGGGGGCGGAACTTTCCGCAGACGTAGTCGGAAGTGACGTAAGACCAGCGGCATATGCCCATTTAGCTGTAATCAACTTCGATATAAATACAAATCCAAACTTTATGTTAAAGATGAGAAACTTTTACAAGAGGTTTTGATTTAAAAAAGTACGGATTTCATAAACCCTCTACAATGGTTAGATAGATTTTCTTTTCTTCCTTATTGTTCTTGTCATTTCTATTCTCTATTTACTTTAATAAGATGTAGTTGTACCCCTCTTTTTGTCATATTCAAATTACATGTACAGTGTGTCTGCTCATAACCTTAAGATCCTAGCGTTTGGTGCAGGGACTTGACAAAGCAAGTTAGAAGTCACTTATAGAACCAACTAACCATCAGTCAGCTGGTTCTCTGGCTGTTGTTGCTCACCAACGTATCCAATGATGGAAGATGTGATAGTTTGCACAATTCTGCATCACTACAGGCATGTGAGAACAACAAAAATAACAATGTGCACAAGAAATAAACCACACAAGAATATTGAAAACTCTGTGATTCACACGGGACAACATGGTTACATTCAACAACATGACATGACCACAGAGTGCATTTAATCTTTACTCCAGTGACCTTCAGTGTTCAATAGACCTTTTGTATTAGAAATTACTTTGCATAACAAGACCATGGCGCCGTGTAAAACTGTATTGCAGTTGACACTATTGCTGGTGAATGACAAAGTTAATTTCTTTGGTTTTAACATTTTTAAGATGACATGGTTTTATCCAAATTTGTAGCAGGGACATGATCAAAACAAAACTTTCTGTACATCAGATACCATATGCACTTACTGTGTTGGTAGGCCAAGGCTATTTAAAAAAGTGGCGGGGTGACGAAGGCAGATCCGAGCTCAAACTGTAGAGATAAATATGAAATCTCCACTTAGGGTTTCTTTATACAACATGACACAGAGACTTTTAACAAGATCCAAGTAATTTATGCTACTACATACATTTTTCTCTTATCAGCAGTTTGAATGAATGACATGTTTTGGAGCATATAAAGTAAGCAAAGCTAAAAATATTCTGCGAATAACTTATTTTTTGTAACATGAAGGTGTTTCAGTCGATGTCTTCATAATACTGCAGGAAAGAACAGAAAACAACACCAAAAGACCAAAGTTGGGTTTCACAAGTGATTTATTCTGAATATTCCAATGACCACTACCGGACGGAAGTTAAATTAGTGCATATATATTCAATAGTTATTTCAAGGTGATTTTATAAATAGTCTGAGATACATACTGATCTCTTTTGCGTTTTTTTTTTTCAGTATTCAGAGTGATTGGGATTACACAAGACACTGGTGACTGTAAGAAGGAAAATACTTATCCTCTCCCTGAGGGTAATACTAACACAACCCAGTATTAATTAACTTAATCATCAGTGTATGGCCAATTGTTGTGTGCAAATTCCAGGGGTTTGGTATAAGACATAAAGTGAAAATCAGAGATCATGGCTCAGAACAAAATACAATATCAAAGAAATGGTCACGGTTTGTCTTGAAACATTACACCAAAATGCAAGTTCACTATTTAGTCATTTACACTGAAATTCAAAAATGTGATGTGTGGTTTAGAGTGCATCATATTGTTCCAAAAATTAAAAACTCACTTAAGGACCAGTTAACACAAGTCGCAAACAATACGTTAAATACCAAACAATAAATTAGGTTCATAAATTAATGAATAAAAAACATCTTGAAGCAACAGCAGTAATAATTTAAATAAAGAAAATTGAGCTGCTCAACAATCTCACTCATAGACAACCTTACTAAAAATGGCTACTCAGTTTTATTCCAGTGTTTACATATCTAAGCTAAACTTGACCACCCTCTTTTCAGAATATGAAAAGGCATTAGATGTTTTACAACCTGAATAAGTAGATGGACACAGTGTTTTCCTACACCTCACACAGAGGAGGTCCACAGTGCATATCATTAACACCCACATTAACAGTGGGCTGCCTTCTCTAGGAATAAAATCCCCCAATGGGGTAGGAGTTCGTTTTTTCTGAGGCCAAATCAGTAACTTGCAGGATGTTCCTTGACATATGCAACGTAATACCTATGCCAGTTTGATTTCCCAGGTAATTTCAGACATTTCCTATTTTAATAATCTACACTACTTGCTTTGTTGTAAACAGAAGCGTCTCTTTAATTACTCTTACTTCGGTTACAAATTAGTCCTTAACCCTTACATTTCTGCAGTTTTGTCTAGACATTTTTAATAAAATAAACTACCAAGCTATTGCTATGATCAAGGAAAACTCTTTCATTCTGCTAGCATCCAAACAAAAAACAAAACAAAACAATAAGTCACTCCCCTATGTCATATGTTTTCACATTATTAGTCCTTATATACAGTCTGCTGACCGTGCCCTCTTTCATCATGCATTATATGCCTCCTCACATGGATTCGTCTTACTCGTCTGTCGCCTCCCACAGCGCCCTCCTCTTCTGATTGGCCGGCTCCCAATGATGACCCAGAGCCTCTTGAATCTAAAAGATGTAAGCCGCCTGGACCTGATCCTCTGCCATTCTCATAAATTAGGATATTGAGGGTTTCTTCAAAAATTCGGGCCTCAGGAAACTCAACCTAAAAATAAAGATGTGTTGGTAAGTGGCTCACAATATATTTATTGCATTTCCTTTACATAAATATTAGCATCCCTGCCCTACCATTAACCGGCTCTGTCTCCAAGAAACTGTTGGAACAGATACATGATTATCAAATGTTTTGAGCATAGTTTAATAGCATTTGTTTCCTAGCTACATCCTAGACATCAGCAAGGCAAGCGTAGCGATGAGGACAATGAAGTCTGGTAGCGTGGTTGAAGTTTGATGAAAGAGTCCGAAATAAAGTTTATCCCGTTTAGATATGAGGAAACCGAAACGAAGTAGTTATATGACTTACGTATCCTCTATTTCTAATCACTGGTAATGTTGACAACCTAAAAGTCAAATCACAAGCTTTCAACATATTTTCTTATATTTCTAATTCAGTTCAGTTTATTCATGTAATACAGTCCCTATCCGGATTAAAGCAGTAATATTAATACTTTAACTATTTTGCTACTCTCTCTCACAACAAAGCCGCATGTGTCAGACATTTTTCTTTTTCTTTGTCTATTAAACATAAACTTTATTTTACAATTGATACTTGTTGACTCCTATGTATTGCTTCCCCTGAGCCAGGGTCGTAACAAATGCCAAATCAAATTAGTTAATGGTTTCACAGTTTAGGCATTTCATTTTTAAATATAGGTCTACAGTCAACAGCGGCTTAGCGTAACTTAGCATAAAGACTGTAAACGGAGCAAGCTAGCCCAGATGTGTGTTAATTAACCATTACCGTTACGTTATCTTTGGCCTGAGCCGGCATCGTTGCTCCTCCATTTATGCTGAGCTAAGCATACTGACCGTCCAATTCAACAGCAGAAAGCAAATAACCATCATGTTTAAAATATTACCTATTGCTATAAGGGCTTAGTGTACACATAAGGTAGAGCTTTCAAGCTTACTTTGGTCTGCTTCTTCTCTGTGGCATAGACAATGGAAGTACAGCATACTTCAGCAATCTTGCGGCCTTCGCCATAGAAAGACCAACAGCAGATCTCATCGCCAAGCACATCTTTTACAAACAGGACCCGGCCATTAAACCGTAGCACAAGTTTGTCAAAGAGTTCAATGTTCTTCAGCAGGTTATCATCAGAGTTGCTAGTCACAGGGAGAGACAAAGGGTAAGGTATTACCAACTGAGAAGATTAAAAAGCACTTTTCATTCAAAGTTGAACCCAAAAAGTTTGAGTAAAGTGAGAAATGTGTAAAACTAATAGAAGGTTTGGGAATTATATGGCTAGTCTAATAGTTTTTATCGTCTCTGTAAGACACATGCCTCGCCCTTATTTTACCTGGTGTAAGAGTATTTGTTGTTTCCTCTGTTGTTCTGCAACTTCACTACTGGCTGTAAAGACAAAAAGTGAAAATGTGTCTTTATAAATTGCATATACATAAACAGATCCAACTTCAAATTTCCATAAGAGTTAAATGTTGAAAACACAATCAATTATTTCATAGTGAACCATTTTAAAATATGTATAAACCTTTCCTTGGAACAAAAAAACAAGGCGGACTTAAAATTTAATCGGTAAATATTCAAAATCTCTTGAACATTATTCTTTTGTACTGCACAGAGAAACACTGTACAGTTACACATTGCACAGGAATGAACTAGACTATAAGGATTTTATAGCTTCAGACCTAACAAACATTATTGTTAGCTGCCCATTTGATTGAGAGCAAATGTAATTTACCTTTCGACAAGTGGCAATCATCTTCTGTTCTTCTTTGGCTGAGGTGATCATGGGGATGCGACACACACTTTCAAAAACATCCTTCTGTTTCTATAGGTTAAAAAAAGGCATTAAAATGATCTGCTTCTAATACGGTTGACTACTTTTTATGTTTAGTCTAGCTGATGGGGCATGCAAATTGAGGGGAAGTTACCATTCTCAATGAGATACTTAAAGCTCCCGTGAGGAAATGTAGGTTTGTGTGGATTTTGGCAACCGCCCGCTGTTGCATTAAAAATAACTATATATAAATAATCAATCTTGTCGCTGATGGTCTGGTTTGCTTTTGAAGGTCATATAGAGTCATCAGAATTAATTTCAGACTGTGTCATAAACAGATAAAAACTCCTCACAGGAGCTTTAAGAGAAAGAAGATAAGCAGGGCAGCAAATTGATGATGGAATAATTATACTTTGATAGTTTATTCTGTTAATATTATTACTGTTAGTGACCATAAATGATAATGAAACTTTTGTACATAGACAAACCATTAATAAAAAAAAATAAGAAAATGGTATTTACAAAAAAAAAGGATCATTAGTTTACCTGCATGGCACTGAGGCAGTGCTGGACAAGTCCCTGGACCCGATAGTACTGGGCCTCCTTGAGAACCTCATCCAGTTCTTTGTGGTCCTCTGGAAGGGGTACTGAGCCATCTCTCAGGAAGTTCAAAACAAGTCCAAAATGCCTTCCAGACCTATCCAAAACGACCCAACCTGAGAAAGCAGGAAGAATTATTTTGAGTCATTTGTATTCTTTGGTAATCTTTGATAGTTTTTGTGATAGGCCAGTAGTCCACAGTGTGTAGAATGTGATAGCTAACAAGTACAAAAACAGTATAAATAGGTATTTTTTAACATTTGGCTAGTAAAACTCAAAGTGTGTTGATCAATCATATCCCAATGTTTCGGTTACACTATGAAACATTTAGAAGTGTGGATACACCTCTCCCATGAGAGTCTTCAAAACAGAACAATACATTATATAAACAGCAATGTGTCCTCAGAGGACAGACACTCACCTTCTGAGTCTATGGTAACCTCTGTACTTCCATTGCATATGCTCTGCAACAGACTGTCCTCCTTGCTTAATGTCTGAACGGTTGTATAATGAAGCGAGCCGCCCACATTTAATTTGACGTACTTGCTCCCCAGCAGACCCCGATTTCTAAGCTCATCTGTGTTGTGGAATGCAGGCTGGGAATCAGCAGGCTGGGCAGAGTCAGCAGTATGACTGCCAACTGAAGCCTCAGCAGACATGGGGCTAAAGAGTCACTTCCTCGCTGTAATACAGAAGAAAACCACGACAAAATTATTATTTGTAAATGTCCATCAAAGCACTTACATGTGGATTGTCACTATTCCATTGCATCATTATCGACAACTGTACTGGTGATCCTGAACCATGTATAACAACCTGTAACAGTGAAGATGGCTACTTCTCTAGTACTCTCTTGTTGTCATCTAGATGAGGACATGATTATCTGTATTCATGGCAGCAGCAGATGTGGTATGGTACAACATCCAGCATGAAACATTTAGGCTATATTTCTACAAGACAAATGGAGCACGTAATTCTGACGGGACAGGATATGCATATAACCATGAACGAATGTATGAATCATCCATCCATCATATATACAGCTTATCCTGTTCAGGGTCTATCCCAGCTGTCATTGGGCGAGAGGCGGGGTGGAGTTACACCTAGATTGATCGCCAGTCAATCACAGGACTGACAGAGACAGACAACCCTTCATGCTCAAATCACACCTACGGGCAATTTAGAGTCACCAATAAACTCCACACAGAAAGTCCGAACCGGGATTCAAACCTTCTAGCTGTGAGGCAAGAGCGCTGACAACTGCACCACCGTGCAGACTGTGTGAATTATGTTTAGGATAAATGCAGTTCCATTGTGAACAATGCTACATACATGCAGCATATCAATAATCCTTGTGTGTAGCCATCCAACTAACATAATCAGAGCAAAAATCTGCTTAGATATATTTTTTTTCTATTGTAATGTGAGAAATGAAGGCCAGAATCAACCACCTTTCGGCTTTCAAGCACTGTAGTTCTTTTCAGAGACTTCAAATAATTATTGATCAATTAGGTAACTAAAGAAACGTCTTGCTAAAAATAGATCTCTACGTCACACCTACTTTTTATTCAACATTTGTTAAAAACGACTTTGTTTCTACTAATTAGGAAAAAGACAGATAGGAAATAAAATTACTATTTCATGTCCAAAGTGCAAAACAAGTTAAAGAACATTTCTCATTAAATTACTTTGTACCTTCTGTATATAGCGTAGTCTTATTTCAATATTTTGCGACACTTCATCTCAGTGAACAAGAAGCATTGTATCAAAACAGACCTTATCCATTAAAATAAATAATCATGCTATAAATCGCAGACAATCCTGTAAAGACACAGAGGCTCCTGCTGTTCAGATTGCACTTACCACACTGAACATCCAAGGGAGCAGCAAGAATGAACCTAGCGAAGCCAAGATAGCTAGCTATTTATGCATTAATCAGCCAGCAATCGATATAAGCTAGCTAGAATAGACAATTTAAATCACCCATATAAATTGAAAACGCAGCTTACGTTAAAAAACTCATTTGAGTCGGTGCCAGAAAAGCTAAATCAAAGTGGCTAACAACAGTTAGTATATTTTCCCGATGCGCCACGCTAGGTAATCTCCTGTCGTTGTTTTTTAATCGTTTCTTGTCTGAAAGTTAAACTAGCCATCAAAAACACAAACTGCTAATTTAAAAACGGCCAATTCCATTGCTGAACATTAAGATTATTAACCGATGCTAACAGGACAAGCTAAATAGGTCACTCGGAAACGAAACCAGCACATCCTCTTCCGCTGTTTTCTTCTTCTATTATCAATTTTTTGATTCGAGAACAATTTGTGACGTGACTTACTGCCACCTATTGGCCACCTAATTAACCCATATGTTACTTAAACCCACTGTGCAACTGCATTTTCCTACAGGGCCAACAGTTTTCCTGCCGACGATAATAAACTTGTACCCTTAAAGAGTTGGAAAAAAATCTTGGAGTTTATCTATATCGAACTAACAGCCAACAGAGAGAGGCTTATAGTGTGAAGACGTTTTTTTGGTTGTTTGATGTACTTATTTGCAGTCGGTAAATCATCAGGACATTAACTTTGATTGGTGAAAATGACAAATGTCATTATAAAGAAGTCATTTTTCTTGTCATTGCTAAAAAAACAACAATAGCTGTGGTTTCAGAAAATGCTTTCTGGTGTTCAGCAGTATTTTCATTATCCTCAACACAAATGGCGGACGAAAACGTACATGAAAATATGCGATTTTAGGCATTTGTGTATTTGCTGTCCTCCAGTGGTAAAAGTGGAGATCTGCAATATAAAATTACCAAACTAAAGCGGCAACCAATTTACAGGTAATAGAATAAATTGATAACGCCTCTACTCTCGTCTCATCAAGAGAGCTGGATGACTGTTGCAGGTGGATTACAAATAAATTACCAATAAGTGGAGTGACATCAGTATCTAACACATTATCTCGATGTGAATAGTTTATTACTTTATTTATAATATTTATAAAATGCATGTACATACAATTTTAGTACAGATATCTATTGACCGTAACTGTAGAACTCAGTAGTGTATTGAAAGCAATGAGCCTTCAGTGCCCTCCAGTGGTCACAGTGGGGAACTGCAACACATTTGTTAATAATGCACAGTAATGAAAGTATTATCGATTTAAATATTGTGAAGTCAAATAAGTTCTCGTCTTGAATTAAGTAAATAACATTAACATTATCAGAATATCACATTGGCATTGTGTTTGCCTGTCTACACTTCTAACAGTGTTCTTGTAGTATCAAGAGAGATGGATGACAGTTGACCTGAGCAAATTAAGTAATGATTCTTTGCTGCCCTCCAGTGGTCACAGTGAAGAACTGCAACAATAAATTCGTCAAGGTGGCGTCAATGCAGACACGGGAAATTTCAACACGTCCGGTAACTACTTTCATAATACAATGACCAAACTAAATGGCAACCAATTTACAGGAAATAAAATAAAATGATTATGTTTGTTTTCCTTTATAAGTCACTTTACGGACTATACCTCCACTTTCATCAGTATGAATAACTGATAAAAACGGTCTACAAAGAAATGACCAGTAAATGGAGTGACATCAATATCTAACAGTTTATCTCGATGTGAATAAGTACATCTTCATTCATATTATTCAGAAAATGCATGTACATACCATTCTTAGTACAGATAACGGTAGAACTCAGTAGTGAATTTAGAGCAATGAGCCTTCAGTGCCCTCCTGTGGTCACAGTGAGGAACTGCAACACGTTTGCTGTTAATGCACAGTAATAAACGTATTATCGATTTAAATACTTACAAGTGACATAAGTTCTTATGTTACATTCAGTAAATAATGTTAACATTTGAATATCAGTTTGGCATTGTGTTTGCATATATACTCTTCAAACTGTTATTTTAGCATCAAGAGAGATAGATGATGGTTGACGGTAGAACTCACTAATGTATTTAGAGCAACAAGCCTTCAGTGCCCTCCTGTGGTCAGATTGAGGAATTGCAATACGTTTGCTGCTAATGCAGAGTAATAAAAGAAAAGTAGTTTGAAATAAGTTCTAATGGAAATATAGTAAATAGCGTTAACATTTCAGTATCAGTTTGGCATTGTGTTTGCCTGTCTACATTTTTAACAGTGTTAGTGTAACGTCAAGGGAGATGGATGACAGTTGACCTAAGTGCATTAAGTCATGATTCGTTGCTGCCCTCCAGTGGTCACAGTGAAGAACTGCAACAAAAATAAATTCGTCAAGGTGGCGTCAATGCAGACACGGGAAATTTCAGCACGTCCCCGGTAACTACTTCCATAATACAATGACCAAACTAAAATGGCAACCAATTTACAGGAAATAAAATAAAATGATTATGTTTGTTTTCCTTTATAAGTCACTTTACGGACTATACCTCCACTTTCATCAGTATGAATAACTGATAAAAACGGTCTACAAAGAAATGACCAGTAAATGGAGTGACATCAATATCTAACAGTTTATCTCGATGTGAATAAGTACATCTTCATTCATATTATTCAGAAAATGCATGTACATACCATTCTTAGTACAGATAACGGTAGAACTCAGTAGTGAATTTAGAGCAATGAGCCTTCAGTGCCCTCCTGTGGTCACAGTGAGGAACTGCAACACGTTTGCTGTTAATGCACAGTAATAAACGTATTATCGATTTAAATACTTACAAGTGACATAAGTTCTTGTGTTACATTTAGTAAATTATGTTAACATTTGAATATCAGTTTGGCATTGTGTTTGCCTGTCTACTCTTCCAGCTGTTCTTTTAGCGTCAAGAGAGATAGATGACTGTTGACGGTAGAACTCGGTTTTGTATTTAGAACAGCGAGCCTTCAGTGCCCTCCTGTGGTCACATTGAGGAACTGCAATACGTTTGCTGCTAAAGCACAGTAATACAATTTTAGCAGTTTGAAATAAGTTACATTGGAAATTTAAAAAAATTACGTGAACATGTGAATATCAGTTTGGCATTGTGTTTGCCTGTCTACATTTCTTACAGTGTTATTGTAGCGTCAAGGGAGATAGATTACGGTTGACCCAAGTGCATTAAGTAATGATTCGTTGCTGCCCTCCAGTGGTCACAGTGAAGAACTGCAACAATACATTTGTCAAGGTGGCGTCAATGCAGACACGGCAAAGTTGAACACGTCCGGTAACTACTTCCATAATACAATGACCGAACTAAAATGGCAACCAATTTACAGGAAATAAGATAAGGTGATTATGTTCGTTTTCCTAAATAAGTAACTTTACAGACTATACCGCCACTTTCATCAGTATGAATAACTGATAAAAACGGCTTACAAATAAATTATCAGTAAGTGAAGTGACATCAGTATCTAACAGTTTATCTCGCTGTCAATCAGTACAACTTTCTTTATAATATTTATACAATGCATGCACATTGCATTCTTAGTACAGATAACTGTAGAACTCAGTGAATTTAGAGCAATGAGCTTTCAGTGCCCTCCTGTGGTCACAGTGAGGAACTGCAACACATTTGTTAATAACGCACAATAATAAAAGTATTATCGATTTAAATACTTACAAGTGAAATAAGTTCTTGTGTTACATTCAGTAAATAATGTTAACATTTGAATATCAGTTCGGCTTTGTGTTTGCCTGCCTGCCATTCTAACTGTTCTTCTTGCGTCAAGAGAGGTGAATGACAGTTGACCTGAGCGCATTAAGTCATGACTCGTGAAGGATTGCAACAAATTATTCGTCAAGGTGCTGTAAATACAGACACGGGAAATTTGAACTAACGATAATTAGTTTCATAAAACAATGACCAAACTAAAACGGTAGCCAATTTACAGGAATCCAATTTCGTGATCATGTTTGTTTTTTCACTGTACAGACTATAACTTCACTTTTTTCAGTATTAGTAACTGATAAATAACTGCATGATTACAAATAAATCACCAATAAATGAAGTGAAATCAGTATCTAGCAGTTTATCTCTATGTAAATAAGTAAAACAGAATTTATATTTGTGCATTTGCATACCAGAACAGGTCTCTTCTTGCCACTCGCTGTGGTCCTCAGTATAATGTGTCATGAGTCTTCAGTGCCCTCCAGTGGTCATGATGAGGAACTGCAAAACATTTGCTGCTAATGCAGAATAATAAAAGAAAAGTAGTTTGAAATAAGTTCTAATGGAAATGTAGTAAATAGCGTTAACATTTCAGTATCAGTTTGACATTGTGTTTGCCTGTCTACTCTACCAACTGCTCTTTTAGCATCAAGAGAGATAGATGACGGTTGACAAACGAAACAGATGTGACTATTACGTACTATAATCATATACATAAGTGAGAATAAATGATAGAATTTCATATTGAAATCAGATTACCTGCTGAATCCTAACATGTTGGCAAACTGAAAAACGTGCTCTGACTCTGTATTTTGTATTTCCTGACCTTCTCTGTCACGTTTCACGAAGAATTAAATGGAAGCACAAAAGTTTCTCGAAGACGTTTAACTGTTGTTCATGCAGAAATGTAATAAAGTTGTTTTAAAAAAGGATTACAACAAGTTCAACACCATTCAACAAAGACTTTATTTCCAGTTCAGCAAATATTTTACTGCCTTCAAAAGAGTGTATTCATATATGAAGCAAAGAAATGCTACTGATGATTAGAGAAGAATTATTTCTACAAAGCAACAGTCTCCAATACCCTTCATTTGGCGCAGTGAATGAAACTACATTCACTGTTTAAACAATCAGTTGTAAATAAATACATAATGCATCACAGCAAGCAGCCAAGTTTGTAATTTTCATCAACATAGTGCATACAACATCAAATCTGATAACAATGATAGCTGTCAATAACTATAATGGCAATGGCAAGATTGAGCAGAAGCAATATAATTTACAATCAGTGCATGCTTTAAGCATAATGACATTCATGTCCTCACCTTGTCCTACATGTCATGTGACACTGGGTGGCGATGCACTCCAGAAACAGCGAAGAATAAAAGAAACACTGCCTTTGTAAACAGTATTGCAACAACAGATGAAACACTTAGAGACATTAAATTATTTAACATTATATTTTGGCACTGAATTTTCATTACATACATATAATGAAAATATATAACCTCCCGACACCTTGTAGAAGTGTATATATGAGGCTTATATATATAATTTAGCATATATATCAACCTCAATCCATATTAAGTCAGATATTTACATTCAATTTGTGTGTGTTTGTGTGTGCACATGTGTGTATGTGTTACACAGAGAGAAAGACAAAGTGGAGAAGAGAGAAATGACTGTTGATCTCTAACTTTACCCATGATGTAAAATAAAGTGTTCTTCCCCAGTTCTGGATCACTTTGTAAAATGTAACACGAGCAAATTAAGAAATGAAATGAAAACATTCGGTGTGTTCTGTGTGGTCATGACTGGAACTTTTGATGGTTACAAATTAAGTATTGCCAAGTGCTCAGATGTTTTGGCCTCATAATAATTTCACTTAAATAATTCCATCATTTAGCTTCTCTCCTCTCTGCTCTTATGCCTCTGCACTGTTCAGTTCTTGAAGTTAATTTCTTACCCGTCTTAAGGCACCAGTCCTAATGACACAGAGAGTTGGACTGTGAAGTAGGACCCTTGTTTGGCAGACCACCATATAAGTGCAACAAATCAAAATACACTTCCACAATTCATAAAGCGAGGATAAAACCCTTGTAAAACGGAGAGAAATGACTGATGAAAGGGGAGTGAGGCCTTATAATACTAAGAAATGTGTCTTCCAAAAGAATTTCATCTTTCTGTGGATTCAATTCTCACCACGACTTTTTGTCCTTTAAATGGAGACTTCATACTCCCGTGTATCCTGTAGTCAAAGTAAGGAATCCATCAGTAAAAAAACATATAAAAAGCTAAAATTAGAAATTCTACTTCTACATAAAAGATGAAGGATCCATTTTATGAATGACTGAAACCCTGAAAAACAAATACATATAAACCAGTCTAAAGTCTGAATGACAATACGTTTAAAGCTTGTACTCACCCCTGCCTCATACAGAGGGTTGTTGAAATCGGACTCGACTGTGATTGGACTGTAGGAGTGTGTGTGAGAAAGAGATTTCCAGAACAGAGGCTTCCACTCTAGTCTGCATATGCTGTGAGAGAAAATATAATTACATACATGAATATACATTACAATATTTACAGGTGAAGGAAAGTCAAAGCAGAGGTACGACCACAGAGACAGACGGGGGGACTCACTTTGTATAGTACATGTAAATTCCTCCAATCAGGAGGATGACCAGGATGATCGGCAAAATGATTGCCAAAGCGATGTTCTCACTCAGGATCTGATGGGACGGCTCGAACGACTGGGACACTGTGAAATATTAAAAAACATCATCACAATGTTTGTCACAATGTTCATGATTCGTTGTCACGACAGAAGTCCTGAGAGGACAGAGAAAAAAAATCTGTTTTTAATTTAGAAAAATGATTTTCTTTTTCTCACACACCTCTGATGGCTCGTGTACTTCCCTTTACAAGACGCTACATATTTAATACACTTAAATATGATCTATTTATTATTATATTTATGTAATATATTTTTCAATGACTTTTCTTGTAGTAATTGCTCAATATATTTTGATTTGTGCATTGGAATGTTTGTTGTAAAAGCTATTGTATCACTTAAGTGTTGGGGGGTACAAAAATACAGAAAACATGCTTCCTGTTAGGAGCAGCCTCGATCACAGCGTCATTCATCAAACCACCACTAGATGGTGCCCAAAAAAAGAAAATAATTAATCCTACATCTAGTGTCTTAAATTTTATGTCGAACAAAATTTATTGGACTTTAGAAACTTCAAAAACAGGAGAAAAGAAAAGGATTCACCTTCTAGTTTGTGATCGTCCAAAAGCTCCTCATAGGCCACTGTGGGAAACAAAGGAAGAGGAGCAGAGTCTTCTTATGCACTGAAATAAAACTTTGTTAAAGGCTTCTAATCTCAAGCTCCTTTCACACATGCACTCCTGATGATTTCTAGAAAATTTCAATTTCAGAGTCGCCCTGTGACACGTGTCCCTCACAACGGCGAACAATTCCTGACTCTCTGCATCTCTCCAGACATCTTGTAACGATCCTTCTTCTTCAACCTCAGATGTTTTTAATGATCCTGTTACGTGTCGCTCTTCTGGATTCGCACCGGTCACGTGGTATAAACATCATCACCTCGTCCACTTGCTGGTGTTGAATTTCTCTGACTATAATACCTGCTGCATTCACACATTGGCTCACCCCGACTTCTGACGGACATTTTACCAGAAGGTCGGCAGGAAAAAGTCTGCATAAAGTGGGGGTGAAAAATGTGGCCATTTGCGCTCCGACATGCAGCCCACCTGGACAATATTGTGAGTGCAGTGAATAACATGTTTCCTGCTCGGTTCTGCGATTGAAAGCAGTGCTCAGGATGGTCCAGAGCAGTTTTTAAGAGCATAAAAATATAGAATATGGAGATGTTTCAAGATTATTTATCCAAAAAAGTTATAAGGTTTACCTTTGCAGAAAGGTGGCGGGCTGTTCCACTGAGAGGGGTGACCTGGGACACAGCTGATAATGACCTCTCCGATAAGTTCATAACCCTCATAACAGAAGAAACGCAGAGTCTCTCCGGCCTGGTAGCTGTGCTTGTACAGGGTTTGGTAACCATTGTCAGGAACACCGGGGTTTGGGCATGGGTCATATTTTACTGTTAAGAGGACACAGAAACGCAGAGTCATGAATTTGCTCCTGAGCTTTTCTAAACGCTGATGCAGTCAGCGTGCAGAAAAGTCACTTACAGACACACTTTGGGCTCCGGTCGCTCCATTTGGGGGTGCCAGTGTCTCGTCCATGGCAGGAGATCTGACTCGGACCTTCCAGTTGGTAACCCTGGTTACAGGAGAAACGAACAACAGTCCCAACTGCAAAACCTGCCTCAGGGCGCACTGAGCGTGCTCCGTTCACCACCTCTCCTGGATCAGGACACTGCTGGACTGTGGGGAACAGAGTGAGAAACATTTGACATTGATGCTGCCTCTGGAGTTTGTCAGAGTACAAAGAGCAGAGGAGCAACATGGAGGATGACTGAACTTAATGTATCAATTTCCTCTAGATGCTACCAGATCTCACACACTGCTCCTCTAAAAAGCCTCATCATACAGCTACAGCGAGAAGCTGGTTAGCTTAGCTTTTTTCGTTTTATTTTTGGGGTACTTTGTGCCTTTGTGAGATAGAGAGAGTAAGAAGACAAAGGACTGAGAGAGGGATGTAACAACATGCAACAAAGGTCCTCAGACACATTTGGACTGGGGTGTTGGATGTTCCTGGTCAGCTTTTTAAACCACAGGGGCATCCTGGTCTGCAGAAACAGCTACCCCGTTTTTATGCTAAGCTAAGCCAACCAGCTGTATATTTGTTCTAGACACATCATATTGACAAGAATCATTACTGTGTTTTTCTAAGAGTAGAACGTTAAAATATATTCATCTAACCTTATCTTTACTTGGTCTACAGTAAAAACGCGACAGTCCTTAACAAAGGTTCCTGTGCAGAGTTTAAATTATGTCTCACCTTTAACACATGTAGGTGGACTGCTGCTCCAGGAGAGATCCCACTGGCAGGTGATAATGTCGGAGCCACTGATGTCATATCCCGGCTGGCACTGATAGGTCAGCACGCTTCCTCTCACAGGGGAGGAGTGGGACGAGCTGATCCAGCCAAACTCAATCTGAGGGAGGGTAGGGCAGGTGTCGTTTGGTTCAACCTCTGCGCCACACACACACACACACACACACACACACACACACACACACACACACACACACGCAGAGAAATGAAAGTAATTAGGATAACTCTCCATCTCTTCCTCAGGACTCTCTAGGAGGAAGATTTTTTCATCTGAATGCTCAAGATTTGTACACCAGGAGTTCACTTACCACGATAATGGATAAGAAATCCTTGACTCAGGATGAAACTGGAATCATCCAGGTCACTCTGAAATTGAATAGTGACCTCTGACCCCCCAGACACAACTTGGAAACGTTCTCTGGATCCCAGGTATTGTCCAATCACATGCGACATGAGATCACGTCCGTCGAAAACAGTCAGCACATCAGTGTGGCGGATATTCAATCTTTAAGAACATAAAAGAAGAATAAAAAAGAGAAATTAGGTTCCACTTGAAAGAGAGACGAGCAGTCCACCCACGTGTTACATTTTGTAAGTAGAGAGCTGCGAGCTGCAACATAATATCACCTTGTTCTCTCATTAATTTCTTTATTCTCCTAAAAATAAAAGATGACAGGATAATCTCTACATTCTGCAGAAATACTTTCATATACAACGTTAACTTTCAACATTTTGATGCTGATTAGACTGATGCTTGTTCATAAGATTTTTGCAACTCAGTGTGCATAGAAAGTGCCGAGCGTGTTACTTTGGGAAAAATTACACAGCACACACATTCACTGAGCCACATGTCTTTGCTTCCTTGCCATCGAAAGCTTTAACACCATCTCCTGCCAGTGCTCGTCCTCAGATACACTGTACTGTTGGATGCTATATTTTGGCAGGATAAGGAGAATAACCTGCACATTAAATATCAAAGACTGTCTAATCATTACATTACAAACTATCAAATATTAAAGACAGTGCTGTTGCAGTATTTGGGTGCAAAATGTGTTCGACATTTTCCTGACTGTGGATGGCATGATACGTAATGTAAATTCTTCAAAGAACTACTCAAACATGCCCTCCCAATCCACATTTACAGTAGTAAGGACTCACATGGTCAGTGTCATTATGGCACCATTTGGGCTCATGGAAGTAAAGGATTATGTAAGTGTATATGCAGGGGTTCTACAAAGAGAATATGCAAATAGTCTATTTGCTGTTACATACAAGCACACACAAGAAACTATTTCTGTCTGTTTTTTCACTGCTAACAACTTAAAGCAGCAGTACTCACATCTGGACATCCAGTTCAATGCGTTTCTCCTCGTTTCCATGGATCTGCCAAACACAGTCCAGGCCTTTGGAGTAGCTCTGGGGCCAATCAGGAGACAGGATGGTGCCCGAGGGCTCGGTCAGCTCCCCTCCACACAGAGCTTACAGAGCAGAAGAGAGGAGAGAAACTGAGCTGAGGACTTTGACCCAGAGACAAAGGCAGTGATGAAAGGGGTGATGAAATTATAACAGAGATTGGAAAAAGAAAAGCATGTTGAGAAAAATAAATAATGGATGTAGGGAGAGAAAATAAATAAAGATGCTTTGAAATGATCAAGGAGAGCTGATAAAGACTTCAGAGGGCACCGGGAGAAGAGAGATGTGCTGCAAAGTAGATGACATCAGCAGCAGCAGCTTATAAAAAATGGAACTCCTTTCATATATGTGCTGTTTCTATGACGTATTTAAACACTGGTTTTCTGTAGCCTGCCTGTTTCCTATTCTGCAGCTGTTAGGCCGATCAGTTACAGAATATTATCAGTGTAATGATATGAGCAGTGATTGTAACTTCACATTAACCGCAGCTACTCACAAGAAGTCCAGAGCGAGAAAGTCAGCAGGTGTAAGACAACTTTTAGATGCAGCAACAACAATGTTGTGATTGTTGTGATGCTGCTGACTTGACATGTTGTCATATAAGAGCACTCCTTAAAACTGAAGCATGAAACAATGACGCCACATCATCAAACAAACACAAAGACACACAGAAGCTGCTGAAGGAATACAGGTACACCAACCTGGTTGATTACTTTACACGGATGAATACAGCTGCCATCGAAGGATGCATCACACACAATAACTGACATTTACCTCACTTTATAGTCATTTATTTATTTATTCACTATCATTGATTTTTAGAAATCAGGCCTCTTCTCTTGGTAATCTTCTTACATCACCACATTCATTACTGTAACTCTTCTGTGTCATTGTGTGTGTGAAGCTATCTCACCATTAAAAACAGGTGAGGAAAGAAAACACGAAGGTAGCTACTAACTAATCTACATTTGACAGAGATCTACAAAATATAACAAATCACAGTCAGAGCGCTCCTTCCCAGTCGACAGTTTTCTGTCATGGATGCTTCTTGTGTGCAGAGCTCCTCCTCATACATCACTGTGTCAGAGCCAGCAGTTGTTTCTTGCAAGCAGATATACCACGCTGCACATGGCTTCCAGAATATCTTTAGTGCTTGCTTGAAACTACAGCACCTGTGTTTTTTAGCCAGTCCCTGACCTGATGCAACGTCTCTGCCAGTTTATATCCGTCATGGTCTCTCTGTTGCTCACAGTGTTTACAGATCAGCAGATGACACAGTCAGGGCTGTTGTCTACATGCTTTAACATGTTGACACTTGAGGCAGCCGTCTCCACACACTTCAGTTTGAATATTTGAAATTAATCAAATAGCTGCTCAATTCATGCACAACACTTCAACTTCAACAAAATGAATGAAGCTCAGAAACAACAAGGAAAGTACGAGAAATGAGAATGTTTATAATTCTGATTAGAGAAACAATAATCTGATTTCGTGCAGGTACTCACCTTTGCACACAGGCTCGCTGTCATTCCAGTGGGGATTGCTCGGGTCGACACACTCAATAGTTGCTGAACCTTGTTCCATGACGAAGCCTGGAGAGCAGGCGAAGGTGACGGTGGTGCCCAGCTGATATGTGATGTCACTGCTGCTGAAGTTTCCATGTGGCATGTAGGGCTCCCAGCAGTGCTCATCGTCAAACGCTGACAAGGAAAGAGAAAAACAAATCAGAGACAGTATGCTTATGTGCTCTGAAAAAGGTTTTCTGCTATCCTATATATTAATATAATTCTTGTATTATATTAATGGTTCTCCTGCTTGAAGAAATTAAGCAACCATATCTATCTAACTGAGGAGGGAACAGCTTTTCACTTGAGCCCAGAATGCCCTGGATAGAAAGAGCCCAGGTGTGAGGCGCTGAAAGCTGAAGCAGCGAGCATCTCCAAAGCCTAAAATAAATCCCAGTGGAGCGTGGGCAGACTGTGAGGGCTTGTGTGGCTCATTATGGCTCTCTTAAACACAACAACCGTATGAGAAGAAAGGCTTGTTTTTTCAGAGTGCTGAAGCCCGATAAATCCAATAAAAAACGTAAGGTAACAAATTAATTATCAAACTAAATTATCATTAAATAACTGTAACACAGTAGCAACTTCATTCTGGTGCTTTCTGATAATTCTGCAATGAATCATTTTGAACTATTCAACAGGCTGAATGCTGACTCTGCATTGGATGTTGTACAATAATGAGGTAAGAAGGACGAGCAGTTCTGCTGCTGCCGTCATGTTTTGTTGAATGTGGTAAAACCTCACGTAAGGAGGAAAAGGATGCAGGTCGAGTATCCGAGTTTACTCTGCTCACCCTCGTATCGGAGAGCCAGCAGCAGAGGGATGGAAGAAGAATCAGCGGTGAGCTCCAGGTACAGTGTGGAGCTCTCACTCAGCAGCCCGCGCTCGGGAACATCATCCAGGTCTGAGTCAAAGAGCGGCGAAGACAGGGAACTGTTTCCACTCCGCACGATTAACCTGAGAGGAACAAAACACAGAGATGGCCAGTGATCAGCTTGAGCAAAGAGGTTACCAGTGTCAGTGTCCATCATTGAATGAAGGTTGTCACAGTAAATTATCAATAATATCTGCCTTTCTTTAAAGGATAACGCTGTCATTTGTTTAATAAAATAAAACATACCGAGTCTACCTATAGCCTTCTGTGAAGGGCTAGGCAAAAAGCAAAAACAATTTTCAGTATGGCTAATGTTTTAGCCAGAATTGTATAGAAATTAACACATTAGCTTTAAAAAAAGAGGGATACCACTGTATCTATAGTTGTTCACTTTGCTCACTCAGTTTATTTCTAAAATCATGAATGGGTTTACTCTCTTTAGTCATGAAACCACAAAATACATTCTGTGATACACAAACTCACTTATCATCATCTTCATCCAGCGCGATCCTCTCAAAGTGAAGGTGGAGTCTGTGTCCCTCTTTGGCTTCGATTAACCAGTGGCAGCTCAGGTTATTTCCATTACTGTGGTTGCTGACGGATGGAGGGGGGGGAGACAGAATCCGGCCCACTGTAGCATTACGAACCCACCCTCCACACGACACAGCTACGGAAAAACAATACTCCATTTTAAATTTCAAAACCACCAACTTTACAATCACACTGTTAACACATGTAATTCAAATCTAAGTCAGTTTACTGACCGACACATTGTGGCTCAGGAGTGCTCCAGTGTGGTTGTGTTGTGTTGACACAGGTAGCCACTTCATGGCCGCGCACCTGGAACCCTGGATCACAGTGGAAGTGAGCCTGACCTCCAGGATGAATGTCGGTCACTGTCACTCCGCCGCTCTCAGGAGACAGAGGGAACGGGCAGGACAGCAGGAAGGCTGTTGGTGTTGATCCAATGGAAAGGAAATAGATTTTTTTGTGAAATGGAAAATAAAATGTTGAGGTTAAATACAAAATTAAATTTTACCTAAGCATTTGAAATAATTACTTAGAAGTTAATCTTTAAATCTGTTTGAGGAGCTGTCATTCTGGTTCTCCTTACATTTTAAAATCACCTCCATGGGGGGCAGATTGTCCAAAAGGTTACCATCCTCCATCAACAGCTGTGTTTTCACCAACACCAGTATGTCAGCGTGGGTTCTCATTTTATGGAGAGTTCGGTGACGTCTAATCACTTTAACCTTTCACGGTTGTTTTTTTTGATTCCTAATATTTTTTTCTTAACTGATTTCTAACCTAGTTCTCTTTATCAAACCTAATCCACAGTTTAGAGCTTGACTCTAAACTCTAAAGATTTAATCTCAAGTTTAAGTGTTGGAAATAGCGAAGTATGTGCTCCTTGTCATGTACCATGCTTAGATGCTTTTAAATATGCCCTTCTTATTTAAGCCACAGGACACTTGTTTGATTTACACGCTGTCATGCAAAATGAAAACCATAAATCAGTAGATAATCTTGCTGAAGGGTTAGTTTACCTTGATAGTGAAGGCTGAACATGCCGTGGTTATTCTGCCGGAGACTGCGGTAGTGTATGTACACCTGATTGGTTGTACTGCGGATCACCTGACCCTCTCTCATCAAGGTCTCGTTGGCCAGGAGCTCAAGTCCCAAACCTCCATACCCCATGATCGTCAGAGACTCTTTCTTAGAAAGGTTAACCTTCCTCACCTGGAGGGTAAAGCAGGATAAATAATGACATGCCTCCTTTGGGCCTTGTTAGTTAAAAGTAATGAATCGAACATACCATTACTGCAACTTTCTACTGTTGGAATCAAATTGCACTACCATGAGATTACTGCTGCATTTGTCTTCAAAATATGCATCAAATTTTAAATGGTCAGAATGCAGCGATAGAAATTGTAACAGGCGAGTTGAGTCAAAGTTAAAGAGATAAAATACCTAATGAGGTTTTCATGTCACAGATACAAATTATTTTTGTCAATTCTTCACCACCTGAACTGAATATAGATCATGCAGTTATTTTAAATAAACTTTATTTGATAATATGTATAGTTTACTTTTCATCCTGTGCCTAGCACAATAGGTGCCTAAATATATAGTTCAAAGACAACATTAAAATGGACTATTGAGCAGTGGATGTGCGTATAAACATATTCATTTATGTATTTATGGATTCATAGAGATAATGCACATTACCTGAATCTCCACACCATAACCTGAATACACAGTGATGCTGTAGGTGCACTCCAGAGGGGAAAAGGATGATGTTGATGCAGGATCTGGTGAGTCGACAACATCTTCCATTGCTGACAAAGTTGCATTGCATTGTACTGTAAAAATAAAGAGAGAAGGAAAAATACAAAAATGTTTTTTGAATATGCTTCAAACATGACAGCGTTTTTCTGCAAAACACTTAAATACAGTTTCGTACCAGATTTTCAAGTTTAGCTTTTCTTTTAAAGTTTTGTGATAGAATCGAGAGCCAACTTCTTCAATATATTATAATAATAATTGATTGATAATTGACATCATTTTATGGCACAAAATGCTCGGGCAAAATCTTTTGCCCTTAAAAAACATTTCATCAAGAAATGAAGCTACACGGAGAGTAGCAGATAATTTGTTGCATCCGCCGAAATAGCATTTATTTGGATGAGGATTGGTTGCGGTATTTGCTGCTGACATGAAGTTAAGTGAATTGTTCAAGGTCTTTTATTGAACTGTCTGAACTGGGTAATGAGTGATTCTCCAAGATTCCCCCTGCACTCCTTTTGACCTACACTGCACAAACCAGGAAGTTGTGAAGAAATGCTAGATGTGCTGAGCGGGGTACTTTCAAAGCACAATACCCGGTTCTGGTTGCTCATGCTTTTTGGGGATTAATTGAGGCATGTGTACTTGTACTGAAATTAAATGATTACACAGAAGCCTGCCTCACATTAGAGGGTGCAGATGGGCCACGCATACTTCTCTTGAAGCTGTCAGATGCAGGGCACTGCTGTAGTGATTTAGTGAACTGAAAGGAAGACCTTGACACTGCAAGCAATTGTGTCTTGCTGACACTGTCATGAATTATAGCCACACAGGTCAGACTCTGCTTGGCAACCAATATTGCAATAATCAAATAAAACTGTACTTCTGATGTGCATACAAATGCATTCACTGGGAAAGCAATGCATACAACTAAATATAACTATAAAGATAATCTATGTGGATTTGGATAGCTGTGCTTGGGTGTGCATCCTTCAACATAAAAAGCCTAAAACAAAAAAATTGACCCGTGCTGTTGACCTTTTTCAAGTAGGTCAGTGGTAAAAGATGCAAATTATAGTAATCCTTGACACAAAATAGCTGTGCACGAGCTGTGCACAGCTATCACATATCAAATGGATCAAGAAGACATGTCAGACCTCTTCTGTTGTTGGGTTGGTGCTTCAATGGGAATAAAAAGCTGCCAGTGCTCTGCATACCAGCAACTGCAGCGCATTTGTATAATGTTGGTAAGACACATTTTTTGAGGGAGTTACTGGTATGACAATGAAGGCCTATTATAATGTGAATTCTCATACATGTCTTTGTATGGAAGAGTTAGAATGTCTGAATGCTGAAGCCAGTTTGATGCAAAATGCAAGTTCACTGGACAGCCTGAGACCGCTCCTGCCTGTTGTCTCCATATTGCTACTGTTGTGTGACACCCTGTACCTTACTTGTACAACGGGTATAAATGCATAGGTATTAATTAATTAATTTGTAATGGGATGCAGACATTAAGAGTTGATGTTTGAAACAAGACAAGACAAAAGCCAGCGATGAATTATGTGTATGTGTGCAGAACTTCTTTTACTATGTGGAAGATGGTGGAGTTGGTCAGTTAATTTCCAAACAATGAAATTATGATTTGATGTCCGTCTTTGGGTTTGTGGGAGGGAGAAATCAGAACTAGATGATAATAGACCTATCGTAACTAAGTACCAATATAAAATTGTCAGTAACGGTACACCAATTAAACTGGATATAATCTTAAAGTATCCTTTTAGTGAAGTGATGTGTTGGATAGTGTTGCATCAAATTACTTTATTGACCGTGTGACTATCTGAAACTGCTGCGTGCTTTTGTAGAATCAAGTTATTGACCCGACTTGGCATCTGAAGAGGAAAGGACCTTCAGAGTCTGTTTGGTTAACAGTGAACGTAAACAGAACAGTGTGAACTAGAAGCATCGATTTCAATGATATGCCTCTATGATTAATAGAGCACGATAAAGACAGGTAAGGCCACAAAGAGGAAGCACCTTTCTGCTGGTGTTACAGGTGGACTGGATTTAAGTGGATCAGATTCACTTGTGCTGTCACATAATCAATTCATGGCATAAAATAGATGAATTTTCTCTGAAACACATAATGAGCTTTTCAGTGTTTATAGCTCTTTGCAAATTAAGTTAAATAATAGTTTGACATTTTGGGAAATATCCTTATTTACTGTACTTCTTTACTTGTGGAGAGTTTGATGAGAAGACTGTCATTCATCTCATTTATGCATCTTATGTACAGCATAAGCTTAGCATCTACTAAAAACCTAAACAGTGGGACACAGCACATTCATCTTTTTTATTTAATACTCAGTACAAAAACTATTTACTGGCCAGTACTTCTAATTTCCTGGAGCTTCTGGTTGCCCCTCAGCGGCTCCTGGCAGATACAAGGTCCAGCACACAACCACCGGAAAGGCATTTGTTGTTTTTACACCTTAAATATTTTACAGATTTCACAAACTAGGTTTAAAGTGATAATTTGCAATCTTTAGAGGTGCTGGTGAACAGATTTTGTTACCCTCTTGACAGAGCTAGGCTAGCAATTCCCCCACATGTCTTTTGAGCTAAGCCAACGAGCTGCTGGCTCTAGCTTCATATTTATTATCGGACAGAAATCAGTATCAATCTAGTCATCACAATCCGGGCCAGAAAGCAAATAAATTTAGGCTACAGATGTGCTGCCAAGTACAGTTTGAGACATTTTCCAGAAAGAAAAAAATGTAGCCACAGAGGAAATACACAAACTACTTAACTTACTACTCAATTATTCATCTTGCATTGACATTTCTTTTCCTACATCTGGTGTAAATCAGCTGATCCACCTCCTGCCTGCTCAATCACATTTCCTCAAATGTTTTTTTTCTTTTAGTGAGCAGAATGAGTAACAGCTCTCAGATCCACTCCTCCCAAGCTAAAGTTCATTTCTGACTGCCACTGATACAGGATGACACAGGATGGTATTCTGTCCCTTATGGCAGATTAGCAGTCTGGGAACTGTTGACTGACTGGTCAATGATTACTGCTTCCTACAATAAAAGAACAATAATTATGCTGATTTTGGACAATAGCGTCTGGACTTCAGACTCTTTTCTGCTCATTTTGTTAGCAAAATTGACAGTGAACTAAAAATCTGAAATCAAAACTGGATATTGGATGTAGCAGAATCTAACTTCAGCTGATCAGCAGGATATTCTTAAATGGCTGCATATGCAACAAGTGGCTGTGTTGCCTCCATAACCTAAAAACATGATTCTGGTTATATAACAAGTGCATGTAATACAGATGCCTTTTACAAGCAGCTCACATTGTACACGAGCCTGTTGATGTTTCACCATGAATATTTTATGACAGCATGTTTCACATTACCTTGTCAGTCAACATCTCCTTGTTACTCTTATTCAAAGTGAGCCAGAGACTAGAAATTAGTGAAGTTGCAACAGCAACCAAAGTGATTCCGTAGGGGTCTGTTGAATCTGCCGGCACTGTTAAATCTGAGCTGCTCTTAAACCACAGGTGAGATTCTGTATATGTGTTTAAGCTTTTTTCACAGTGCTTTGTCACAACTGAATCATTAAACAGGCAAGACTCAGGGAGGGCCAAGTGTTGGCATGCAGGTACCTGGCATGTGCATGGTGGTTATGGTGGTGGTGGTGATCAGAGTGGTGGTGGTCTCCTCCTCCATGGGCAGGGAGGACATGGTATTCCTGGATCCTGTCTGGCTGGCAGCAGAGGAGGAGCTTAAAGCTGTGGTGAGCAGCCCCGGTGATATGACTGTTGCTGTGGACTCTGTCTGCCCAAGCCCTGGCACAGCCTGCGTCGGGTTGGTGGTTGTACCTGCACATTCAAAAGGTTCATGTATGTAATTTCCAAAGGCTATAATGTCCTATAACTGCATTATCTAAACACCTGTGTTTACCTGTGCCAGCAGGAGCGTCTCCTAAGTATTCCTTGCTCTGCAGGGCAGCATGGATCAGGTCACCCAGAGGGTACGAGTCTGGGGTTGATGTTGGTGGTGTATCAGGCTCAGGAGTCATAAAGCTCATACCTGAAAGAGTATGTTAATAAAAATATATATATTTTTTATTAATACAAATAACAACAAAGCCTGTTAGCATGGAATGATCAACGATACATTTTCTCTTCTAGATTTGAGTTAAAAAAACACATGGCATTAGTCCACGATTGTGATGGGACAACAAACGTGCATGCAATAAAGAACTAAGACACACAGAGAACACGCTTACAGTTACCTGAAACTAGGTGGCTCGTGGTGACCAACAGCATCACAGCAAGGCGTGTGTACCCCATGGCTTTGGATGAAACTGAATGACCTGAGAAGGTTAAAGTGAGCAGATTGATGAGTACATTATGTAATAAATAGAACATTTATTGTATATTGTACTGTAATGCATATTAGTAGCTTTAATTATTACCATAGCAGACACAGACATAATACATGTTGGTTGGAGTGGTTATGCACTGCAAATGATTAGACAGATCATTTAAAATTCTCTCGCTCTTCAGATCCTGAGCATCTGTTTACATCACACAGGCCTCAATGACTCGGTTTAGATGATCATTGCGATGTGATACTGAAAAAGCTCAGTTCCATCAATCTGGAAAATATGCTTCAGTTATTATTAACGAAAGCATTAATGACATTTCATTAAGAGTTATTTTTCAGGTAAGGAAAATGGGAGCAGGTAGACAGCGCACACGGTATAAGGTTAAATATTCAGGCTCTCCCCCTGCATCTTCTTCCCCAAATCTGCAACAACATGCCCGAAAATGCGCTATTCCAAAATGCACTCAACGAGCCTCCCCTCACCGCAGGTACACTCAAAACCTCATTCTATTGTCAACGGACATATGTCAAAAAGCCCTCCGCTGTAAGCCGAGGCGTTTCCTCGCAGAAATTGTCAGCCTGGTGTGTGACAAAATGATGAGGCTAAACGAGGCAGCATTACTCGCACCTCCCCCGGCCCTCTTTGTGCGGAGGACGATTTTTGGCATCAGTCATCACAACCGTGACACCGACAACCATCATAGCAACGTTAAAATGTGCCTGCTGCTTACCTTTATTCTGCAGGCTGCGTCCTGAACTCTGTTAGTCTCACTGTATCCTGTTGCTTTGGGCCCCGGGAACACGGCGGGGTTTGTGCTGGTGATATGCCCCTAGCTGGTTACCGTGTGGTTGACGCATTCGGCTATGATGTGAGGGCATTTGTGAAGCTCCAGGTGCGCTCTAGCGGTCGCACGCGGGAACTGCATCGACGCGCGGGAGAGATCCACATTTTGTCTGTGGGCGCTGGAGGAGCTGTCCACCAACACGGTGCTGAAGTGTTTCCGAAACAACCCTGCACGTTATATCAAGGTAATCAGACTGAGATGTGACATAGGGCACGCGTTGTGTTTCTAAAGGCCTGCATGTTCTACAGCTGATGCATGGCGGACACTTTTTGGCAGTGTTTTCCTGTTATGTGTGGATGTTTGCGCTAACATGGAATGCGGACATTAAACATGAGCCAGCCGAGATGGGGGAGCTGCTGCAGAGCGGAAACAAAATGAATGCTGAAGCGACTGCAAGATAAACAATTTATGGAACACGTTTCTGATGTGTAACAGTGCTGTCGCCGAAGAGGTGCCAGTGGGCTGTATCACGGTGCATGAAATTGATGGGGACTACGAAAAGAAATCGTAGGAATGAACCTATTAGAAAAGAGCCCTCCCACCTAAACACATCTGCACGCGCCCACACACGCACGCACGTACTCAGACACGTATGTTTTATGCTTTTAGGTAACAGTAAAGCAAAAAGTCAGGCTGTGTGGCTCCACACACACACACACACACACACACACACACACACACACACATTGATTAATTTTCCAGATGAATTGCCCACAGGACAAGACTCTGCTTATTTTCTGCATTTTTAAAATCACCCTTGTTGCAGAAATAAGATTTATATACAACCCAGAGAACCCTAATCCTAGAGATCTATAATGTCATCAACAACAACAGCTGAAACTGAAAAGAAAGCAATTAAGCACCTAAGATGGACCTTTCATACGTGACTTAACTTATCCTGTTTCCTTTGTAGGCCTCAGTGTGGAAAAGAAAAACTTAGCAGAGTTATAAGCAATACATTAAGTAATAGGAGTCACGGCTGAACAGTGTAGATCGAAAGACTTCCCATCAGGATATTGTCTGCGCTACATCATCAGCTAGTTGGGCCAAAGAACAAGGGGTCCAAGATCAGGACTTGCATAACACCATGAAGTAAGTCGGCAGCAACTAAACCAATGAGCCAGTGAGTCTGTGAGAGACCGGTAACATGTCTTTAATGTGATCCAAGTGCATGCTGGGATAGGCCTCAGCTCCCTGTGACCCAGAAGGAGATTAAAGTAAAGAAAATAAATGAATGAGTTGGCTGTTTGAAACCAGTGCAGTCCAACATAGCCTTCAGACGGTGCTTATCAGCATAAAGAGCCCCCATTCCTCACCATGAAGGCTTTCACAGGCTGAGCACTGTCTTTGGACTGGAAGACTTTCTAACAACACTAAACACACATTTTGTTTTGTTGAAACACTTAATAATCTGAGTAGTGTTGGGAATTGTGGCTCTTTGAAGGGAGCCAGATCTTATGGCTCCGTTCCGTTCAAAAACGGCTCATTGTTCATGAACGTCACAGCACTAAATCAGATTATTTTACACTACTAACCATGACATTTCAATCTGTTTCTCTTTCAGTATTTTATTGTCTTACAAAAAGATGCACTGGTCAATGAACACACTGCCCTTGCCTCCATATGTGGAGCTGGGTGTCCATTCACTGAGTGGCCTTCTCTGGACTCTGCTGCTACTCTTTCTGTGGCACTGTTATCGGATGGGGTCCGACCTGCCGATCCCAGGCCACCCACATCCTGGAAAGCTCAAGTCAGGCTCCCGGCGCTCCATGATGTCTCGTGGCGGTAGCTGTGTTGGAACAAAGTGTAGTGCACGATCCAAGCTGTCAAGGAGTGATCAAATTACTCCCTTTATTTCCATGGAAACAGAGGAGGATGAGGAGCAGGGACAGGGCTACCTCACTCCAGTGCTGAGTCATGCGTTGTTCCCAGCCCAGGCCTCTGCAGAAGCCAAGAAACTGTACACAGCTCTGCAAGAGTACGCCAAGCGCTACAGCTGGGTGGGCATGGGTCGCATTCATAAGGGCCTCCGAGAGCAGGTATGAGTTTATGTATGTAGTTGTCTACTTACTGGCAGCTAATGTTGTAGAGTTGCTCATTAATGCATCACTTCATTTACTGTGGTTGGATGTTTGATAGCAAACATATCTACCTGGTCATGTTTAAAAGTGAACATCCTAACACTTTATTAGGTCAAAAAATGAATGGAGAAAGAAACATTGTCTAGAATTTATCATTGATTTGTTCTATCATAGGTCAGACTGAATGACCACTCTGCCATACAGAAGCCTCATCTGTTCTTCCTCCCAGATGTCCCAAGTGTTCCTTTCTTCCCTCGCGATGGTCATCGACATGACATCGAGGTCTTAGAAGCCAACTACTCTGTCATCTTAGCTGAATTCAAGGCTGTTTACCAGCGGGGCATCGATCCTAAACTAGGATGGACCTGTCTGGGACCAAAGGTAAGTCTTTCAGGCCCTCTTTGAGAAGGGAGCAGAGCAAGAAACACACGTACTTTTTACTAAATCATTTATATGATTCATTTGCTTTTCAAGATTCAAAATCACCCCAGTGGTCTTTGCTGGTTAAAAACGTCAAAATACCTAAAATGTGTAACAATTACAGTCTCCACCGGTTTGTTCCATAACTGCATGATTTTTATTGATTAATTTGATTAATTAAGTGATTAATTGCGGTTAATTCTGATATGTGTGTGTCATCTGAGTTGTATGTTACCTGCAGGTCCTTGTCTCTTTCAGGGCCAGGCCGTGTTTCCTCTGTACAGTGCAGGTGTCTGTGTGGCAGGAAACTGTCGCTCCTGTCCCTGCACCTACCGCACACTTCTCTCTCTACGGACATTTATAAGCAGCAACTCGTTGGGATCGGCTGGATTTTGGCTGTTGGGGCCCGGAGCTACATTGGGGAGCTCATATGGACCCACCAACACACGCCTGCGATGTCATCTTGGTGAGTAAAGTCTTGCAATCAAAATCTATTGTGCATGCATTTATAACACACAGTATACAGCAATTTGTTTCACTGCACTCTGCTGCAACTGCCCCAACGTAAAACTTAATATGAAGCAGAAAATCATCACATTATATGGACAAGAAACAGAACTTACCTTCTAAACCCATTTGATTCTAATTAAAAATGCTTGTATTACAGCATATATTACAAATCAATATTAATAATGATCATAACACTGTCAGGCTTTCATGAACTTAAAAAGTAAAAAAACTTAAAAACTCTAAATACTATTACTGTTGTACGGTATTTAGTGGGTCATGGTTGAGCTTGATTTCCGCTCAGCTCATTTTGTGCGGTGCTCCATCTGGCTATAATCCTCTGTTTGAAACACAGATAGAGATAGAGTGCAAGCCCTTCTTAGCTGAAGGAAAACATAGTATTTAGTTTCCAAACTTCACAGACTTTCACTTTTGTAGGCCTGCAGACTCCACCCTCGTGTGAGCTGGTGGTGGGAGGAGAGCCTCAGTGCTGGTCCGAAGGACACTGCCTCCTGGTCGATGACTCGTTCCTTCACACTGTCTCCCACAAGGGTTGGTGAATCAACGTCAATTTTTTTACAAACTAATTCCATCAGAATTTGTGACCGTTTATATTAGTTTTTAGTGATTAGGGAATTAATGAGTGGGGAATTTATTAAAGTAAATTGTAGTGGAGAAATAATGCTAAAACATCAATCCTCTCATTTTTGCTCTTAATTGAATTCTCATTTTTTTTAACCCATGCACAAAAAAATGAAATCTTTTGCATCATTAATTTGAATGATGCAAGCAGTTGTATTCTTTGGTGCTCTAAAGATACTTTTCCCGACAGTATTGGTTGTCAAATGTTTCCATTTTACTACTTCTGAAGGGCCGTCAGATGCTGGACCTCGAGTCATTTTGAGTGTGGACCTCTGGCATCCAAATGTAGCTGCAGCAGAGAGACAGGCTTTGGACTTCATGTTCAGCCCCGACTGCTGAATTTGCTCCTGCATTGCCAAAATACAACATGCAGGGATGCCTTACTTTAGCTCTGCTTGTTGTGGGTCATGCATCTCATTCCAGTTGATGAATCACTGTGTGAATCTGCCCGAAGAATTACACAAGCCATTAGCCACAGTTGCAAGTGGTGTTGGATTTATGGTCTACACCAGGAAGTGCCACCTGAATGCATTAGTGTAGATGATGTTAGACGAGGCAAGTGATTTGGCTGCAAACTACAAACTGACATCACATGAAAGCACAAGGAATTCAAACCTAAGAAGAGCAGTTCTGGTGGTGTAAATCTTATCTTGACATCATCTACTATGCTCGTGAATGCTGCATGTGAAGCCTATCCATCCTGATTCTTGCACTTGCATGTGCTTATGTGTGTTCAGGAAGGAATGTCCAGGGATGTTTTATTTAGAAATGTATGTAGTTCAACCAAAAAACTGTGAAAACATTCAAATCATATGAAAATTTTGATTTATTTTTGTTTCCAAAATGAATGCTAAACTTATATTAACTTTTGCACACTATGGTTCTTCTTTCTCTTGTATAAGTATTCTGTGATTGTATGTTTCTATCAATAAATATATTAACATATTTTTGCTTTGATTATTGATAGAATTTGTGGTGTTTCAGTGGTTTCCATACTTTATCGCCTGCATAATCAGGGTTTTTGTCCATTGAGGTTTTACTTGAAAGGGGAAGGATTCTGAGCCTATATACTTTTATAATGAATGAGTCGTTTAATTTAAACAACCTAAAACAACATTTTGAAACACATTCTGGTTCATTAAGCTCCTGTGGTGTTTTTGTTTATTTTTCAGTGAGTAGATGAGAATTAAAGTGGTGATTCTGTCTTATCTGCCATCTGCTCATCTGAGGGTCCCATGATGAGGATTACAGAGACTGAACTAATCCACACAGAGAGACAGATTAGTCCTGAGATTGTATATATGGAGTTCTGTGTATGCTGTTTCATGATGTATGATTTGTTCTACACATGACATTTCATCATGAGCTTTGTGGGATCTGATACAAAGCCAAACGTTATTGTCAAATTCACATTCATGTCAATTCGCAAAAAATAAAACAACACAGAATTCAAGTATGACTGTCATGGGTCAGCGTTGATGGATGAGAGTCTTAGGATAATAACAGGGCAGGACATTGCACCTTGATATGTCTGTGATGTTTTAGTACAAATGGCTTCAAAATTTGAATAATGTTGTTTTATATTTTGCATCAATCAGTCACCACATCCGTTCAGGAACTACACTGTTTGTTCTTTGAGGAAACCGTTCTCGAGCACACACTGATGTTTTTCACTTAAACTTCCTTTAAGGCCTCAAAGATTATGACCAGCACATAAAAATAGCTATTGTCTCATTCTGCAATTTTCATGTTGGCCTTCTGTTATGCAACAGCATCAGCAACAGAGGGATTAAACCCAGTGAAAGATGCCAAATGAACAAAGTGGTTAAAAAATAAATCTGTCATTATTATAGTTTCCAATCTGATGTTCTGAAATAATATCAGTCATACTTGATTAATCTGCCTGATCTAAACAGTATTTATGTATTCAGGTATATGCTGTATGAAGTAAGACGTAAAGCCATGCCTTATGTACAGTTCATGATTGGGCAGACAAAAACCCTTTACTCACACGCAGCTCAGATTAAGATTTGAGACAATCCCTTAAAAGAAATGAAATAAAATTGCTTTCTGCATTCGATTAATTATAATTACGTGCTTGCAGTCTGTTCATGCTGTTGAAGGCGGCACGGCATGCTGGAGTAAAGTGTTAATCAGATTTTGGTTTGACAGTTGTGCTCCACATAATCATCAAGATCATCCTCTGGGGACATCATGATTTTTAGGCTCAACTGGAAAGCTGTCCAGGATGCTGCTCAGGAACAGATTGTTGGATAGGCTGACAGATGAATAGATTGACAAAGTATGCCGTTTTTAACTGCTTATTTTTCTTTGTTCGAGCCTTATTATTGAGAATTGAATCTCCTCAGGTTCTTTAGCACAGTATCCCTGAACTACTATATGTGTCTGGTAAAAAATGGTAAACAATGGGTGAAAAAAATGGGTCATTTTTAGATGGATGCAATTACAAGCACTTTTGAGAATTGGATTTAGCCAACTTTCCTATTATGTCATTTTTAAACCTGAACAGAGCTTGTTTGTTTTGCTTTTTTTTTTAAAGGTGCAATTATTAACTATTAAAGTACACGCTTACTAACAATGCGTTTTGCAGCTATCAGTTCCAAAGCGAGACAGACACCTCATTAAGGTTCATATGTTCTTTAATAGTTGTTGGTTGTAGTGCTCATTTCAGTTGCTGTCAAACACTGAGATTACCCCGGTGATAAAATATTTTCAACAACAGTTTATTTGATACGAGGTTGACAAAGCTAGTTTTACATATTTATTAGTTCTTCTTTTGTAGTGAGAATGATGTTTACAGTCGCCTCTCTGTGGGACAGGTCTGGGGGATTTAGGGCAAACTAACAGACATCAAACTTTTCTGAACTTAAATGTACAACAACTTTTAGGGCTTTTAAAGTTTTAAATCTTTCAACTTAAGAAAAAAAATGAAAACACACATTTTTGTTTACAGGCAGATTCAACCTAAATAACAGGAAAATAACAACAAATTATCAACAGGAAGTTAGCTATCATCAGCATAAAGTGAAATAAAAAATACATTCTCTCCATTCACAGACACCCAATCATTCTGCTGTCCTCATTTCTGCGACATCATTTTCACAAACTCTGTTAAGAGAACACAGAGGATGTTGATTAGCTCTTTTAGGTTTAAAGCAAACTGAGAACAGTTAGCTTGGACAACCCCACGCTCCATATTCTCTCTTTTGGCACTGAGCATAAATAACGAGTGAAATCACTTCCTGCCAAATGAAAAATCCTGTATGTGCAAACTACAATCAAATACATTTTTTTTAAAGGTTGACTTCTAATCATGGCAAAGATCTTTGATTGTAAAAGCAGCAACAGCACTGGGGAAACTAACAACCTTAATTGTGCCCACTGAGCTTTTATTAACACTTTTACACTGTAACCATTTATTTGACCAGTGTTGATCAACTTCCTGTTCCTGCAGTGAAAATTCACTAACTCAACTTATCGACTGCAGAGGTTTATATATCAATAATATATAATATATAATATAAGGCTATAAAAAGGTTTCATGTCTGTTGGCACGTATGTATCTTACCCTCAAAGTCAACAGTTCCGTCTCCATTGTTGTCAGCTTCTCTGACCACTGCGTCTATTTCCTTTTCACAGGTATGCTCTCCTAATAACTTCATCATGGCATGTCTCAGCTCATCAGATGTGATTGAACCATCGCCATCAATATCAAACTGTAGGAAAGAAGAACATTGCAAAGCTTTAAGGCAAAGGGTTTCATATTCTAATCATAACACAATGTTTGACCAGTTGTTTGCTTCCGAAGTATGTTCATGTAACATCCACCATGGGGTGCCAAAGACCAAAAAGAGAGAATAAGTATGTTGAGCTCACCTCTCTGAATGCCTCTTTAAGTTCCTTCAGACCAATCATCCCTGCAGTTTCAGCAAGAAGCTTGGGGGTCATAAGTTCCACAAAGTCCTCAAAGTCCACGCGTCCCCCCACTGTGAGGAAACAAATGATATTACTCCTATCAGCAGACAGCAGTTTAAAATACCAAGTTTGATTGTCACGGGTAATTCCAAACAAATGTGCCGGTGTTCATGTGGTCGTTCCCAACGTCTGTTTTCATAGTAGAAATGTGAAAATATGCTTTGTCTCACGAGACTTTTTGTGAAACTACAAAGGCTTGCAGATGTTTTGTTAATATTGTGAAACATAGTTTGGCAGAAACTACATGAAGTTTTCAAACCCACAGTAGTACTGAAGAGATAATGCATGATAGGAAAAATTCACATCACCCCGGCATCACACTTATTTTCTATACGACAATACTTCACATAACGCACTGAAAAGGGGAACTACTACAAAATAAAAGAACGTATTCTTTTTGTCATTAGTTCATCAGCCCATCATGATTCGCAGCCATAAAGCACTAAGGGACTTGATTACTCACAGTTCATGTTGATGTTTTGACTCAGTTCAATGAGCTCCATTTCAGTCGGCATGTAACCCATCGTCCTCATCAGGTTCCCCAAGTCCTTACAGCTTATGAAGCCATCCTTGTCTTTATCAAACTCCACAAAAGCTTCACGTAACTCTTGAGAAAACATGGACACATGATTCAAATGGATTGTGATTACAATATAAAATAAGTTGATGAATATTTTACGGCGCTCTCAAAGCATGAAAACAAAAGTTACCTTCAATCTCATCGGGTGTAAGAGATCTTTTCTGCAAAACAATTACGACACAGATTGAAAATCACATGTTAATATGTTTCAGATACAGTATTTCATTTCCATAAAATGTTTCCACATGTATCTTGTTTCCTTCTGCCCTCTTAAAAGCCTCAAACATTATGAATATGTGCCACAGTTAAGGATACAAAACACACTTGTGGACATGTTCAGTTGCCCTATGTCAATGAGATTGAATTGCCAATTTTCTTTTTCTTTTATACAAGTTCACTACAATATTTTTAATACAAAATACGACTGTAAATGTGAAATAACAGTCACTCTGGCATGAATTATGTATAATAAATACATTTTTGCATGGAGAAGTCTGAGGTGGATCCTGCTGTTAACAGCTTTGTCCTTCATGGTACTCTTGTTACATATGTCACTTTCTTTCTGCTGTTTGTTATTTTCCATCAGGCTTTTGAATTTTGTTTCTTACACTTTATCATGTCAGAGAAATAGCTTGAATCTACTTGGAATTAAGGAATCCTTTGATGGTAATATAAAAAAAAATAAGTGACTAAAACATATCTGAAAACATGTACATTTTAGCAGCTGCTGTTCTGTCTGCAGGAAGGATGCAGGAATATGATGTTTTGCAGCTCACATTTCAGTTTCTGTAAATACGTCATCTGTTAAATCCTTGCTCAAAACTGCGTGCGGCGTGCAACCTATGTAACCAAAGTTTGATGAATATATAATATAAAGGTTTTCTTTTTGTGTTCTGAAATTAAAGAAGGAGCACAAACTGACAAAGAATCAATGCATCTGCCGAATCCACCAAATATAAAGTTTGCCCTTGCAATTTTACACAAGAATGGGACTTTTCCTTCAATCTTCTTTCTCGATTTAACCAAAAATAACATTTAGAAATCTCTGAAGGAAACTACTAAAATAACTTCTATAAACTCTACAAAGGTACAAACAGTAGAAACAAACAATTCCCACTTACTTTTCTGCTCGTTCCTCCTCTGAGAAAGATGCAGGCTTGTTTAAGACTCATGATGACAGTTTTAGTCGAGGTCCTGGGCTATATGTTGCTGTATCAATCAGTTTCTTTTTTCTCTGTGCGAGCATGTGTGTGTGTAAACCCTGATCAGTGGGGATCTGTGGATGGCAGAGAGGAGGGATGAGGTCTCATATGGATTATCTCTGCAGCTTTGGTCAGGAAAATAAAGACAGGCTTAAAGCTGTGCATCTACATATTTTTATATACAGTTAAACACTAGTTTTGTATTTACATGATTTTGAATAAACAATAAATGCATCTTAATGTTATAAACACATCTTACTGGAACACAAAATGTGAACTTTGTGCTCGAGATAAAAATAGCTATGTTACCTCATTTTTTATTTCAGGCCTTATTCATTTGGAAAAAGGAAAACGAAGCAGAATCCATATCTGTCACATCTGTTTGCTTTCCGTCTGCACTTTGTGGGCTCCGTTTATCCTTTCATTGATGCCGCTTTAGTAAACGACTGGATAAGGCTTTCTCGCCGACATCACTAAATGAAACAACACACAATACAACAGATGGGAAAGTGAAGAGGGGAAGACTGTTTCTGTTCTAGAACTACTCAAAGGATTGTGAAATAAATGCCCCTGTGGATGGATTCTTTTTGGATGGTGTTAATAATTTAAATGGTGGTGTTTATAAGTGATCTGGTTATTAAAACATGACTGGAGCACTCAGAATGCCTGTTTACCCTGTTTTCATATCACTATATACTGTACATTATAAACATATTACATAACCACATACGTTGGCATGGGCGGAATTAAAGGTTCTGCACAATTTAAGATATTACATCCACACGCAATGACGACATTTTAAGCTGAATTACTTGCTGCTTTGCATGAGAGGCCCATGAATGTTATAAATAAGCACATTTGATTAAACCAACAACAAGAAAAAAACACTCAAATATAGTGAATTTATTCTGTGTGTATGTACTGAATGTAAACAGGATATAGATTATTGGACATCATGGGCAGGATGTCAGATAATGCCATGAAATCACTTTTTCTATCTTTTTACATAACAACATTCATCCTGGTCACATAGAGTACATTCAGCACACACAGACAGATTACATTAGTTGTAAAGTTGTAAAATAGAGATGTTAATGGAAGTTGTGTTTCATGTGGAGTAACATCATTCTTATGCTTGGAAAATATACGAAGACAGAAGTGCTGAATACGTTTTGTCCCTTTAAGGAAACTGTGTTAGATATGATACAGTATCATGATGATGCTTAACAGGAATATTAGAAGAGTTAGAGCGAACAAGGAAAAAAGTGATAAATGGAGGATATGTTAATGTAATGCATTGCAAGAGTCCTGCAACAAAAACTAAGTGCCTATAATAGTTAATAATTAAAACCTATGGTATTTAATTTCTTGAGGGGTATTTTTAGAGGTTTTGACTGATCACAAAAGTTACTTATCAAAGTCAAAGTGTTTCCTGTTGTATTTGTCTGCCGCCTGTTTCCTTGCTGATACAAATAATTTTCAGACACGCCTGATGAATTTTTAAAAACAGGAACATTTTAAAAAGTTTTAAAACCTGTATAGAAAAATAACAAGGTAGACATTTCAGAGAGTCCACGCTTGGTGCTGTAAAAAATATCATATAATACTTTACTTTACTTTAATACATTAAATGAATAAAGAGAAATAACAACACGATGTGAAACTACCAGCTGGGGTTGTGGTCTGAGACTTCATCATTTTCACCAACATGTGCTCTTCTCTGTTAAATATATTCTCTAATCTCTAATTGTTTAACCATGTTTGAGAGCGACACATTAAGCACATAGTGAATTAATTAACAGGTGTTTGTCTTGAAGCTGTCAGTGAATGCAAACATTTAATAGCAAAAGACAAATGAGCTTAGCACAGAAAATGTAGGTCTAATCAGTGTTTTTATGACCATTTCATTTATTATCCTTTTCATTAAAAAACAGCTCCTAAAGTGCTTAAAAAGCAGATTCAACATCATTGTTAAAAGTCAATAAAAGTCCAATTTTAACCATTACCTGCCGCGTCTCTAACTTTGTCGAGGGTTTGAAACATCGTGTCACAGAAGATAAAGCAGCAGAAGATCAATATTCAATAGAATCTTTATACATCTTAAGCCATAACGAATCACCTTATTTGGACGCGTAGAGCAGCTTTATGCATATTTCAGGGTTAAATACTTATTGAACTGCATGACATAAAGCAATGTTCTGTTAATGATAATCCTCCAGGTACAAGCTTTAACGAGCAGATACTGTGATGATCACTTGGGTTTCTCTCAGCACTGCTGGCGACAAATTAAAAGAGAAAGTTTGGCCCTAAATAAATTACTTCTACTATTATTGATTCTAAATGAAAAGTGGTCGTTATATATTGAAGTCATCTGCTTTTCTGAACATTAATATTGACCCTTTAGATAATTGTGCTATCATATTTCATGTGTCTTTGCTCATAGGCAGCTTTTGGTTTTGGTTCATGTAACATGAAAGTCCCTTTGTGGGTCTAAAGTAAGATTAATTCTGGGTAAAAAAAATAAAATAATAATAATTACGTCACTCGCTCGAGGGTTGGGAGAGAGTGTTTTAAAAGTATTCATATTGGATATTATAAAGCCTACTTACGTTTGTATTCAATTTGTTATACATGTTTTTTACATTAGACATATTTGTGTGATATAAGATCGAAAACAGAGCAACTATCTTGTTGCCAAAATTCTGATACATCAAATTTCAACTTATTAAGATTCTTAATAATATCTGTAAATTAAGTAGGAATCTAAACTGATTCATTTCATAAGAGTAAAAAATGATCATGTAATTTATTTCATATATCTTACGTAAACACTGGAGGGCAGTATGTGTCCAGTTTCTCCTCTCTGTTCTCACTGACTGAAACTGAAACTCAACACTTCAATTACATTTTTGGGTTTTGTCAAACAGGTTTCAGTTCCTGAGCAGCCGTTTAGTTTCTCTGGCTGTCTGTTTGCTCAAACATCTGCCAACACTGAAACCATCAGAAGGTCTTCATGCAAACCTGCAGCTACGTTTTCATGCTATTTACAGGATCCTGAAACACACTCAGAAAGTTATTCTTTACAGTAAGTACACGAAAGATGAATAACTGAATACTTCAGTTACACAAACTTAATCATGATTATATTGTTTTGTAATGTAGTTTTAAGTAACATGTTTTCCATTAACTTAATATTCACATTCACAATAGGGGCTATAATCCATAATAAGCTTTGTAATTAATAGTATGTTTTATTTGTACGGTTGTGTGTCCGGCCGGCTGTTTTGACCGTGATGGTCACACATATTCAAATATGCAGTCACAGCAAAACGTTTTCTGAACTAAATAAAAAAGTACTGCAACTAATCTATTTATTAGTGCAGAAAAACTGTGTCCACATGTTTTCAAGTCAAATGTTTTCATATGCGTATTTGTGAAGCAGTAATTGGCAATGAAACTCTAAATTCTACATCAAATTAGTTTTATTGTGATGTCTCAAATTCACAGTGTCCTCTGGCAATCATGAGAAAAATACAGAAAAACATAATTCTACATAGAGAACATCACAAACAAACAGCTAAGTGACGGCACGGAAGTGACTCCTGAACAGTGATAAGTTTCTGCAAATATTAAGAACTAAATCCTAAAAACATATCTCAGTCAGTCAGTGAGTTCAACACATCTGAAATACTGAAGATGTTGATTTTACAGCAAAGGAGAAAATGTTAATCATCTGTTTACATTGTTAAAATATGAATTGAGAGTTCTTTATAGGAGGAGTCGATGCAAAACTTTGATGTCTGACAGAGAACAGTGGACACACAGTTTAACATGATGGACTACAGGACAGGACTGCTGCTGTTAACTGTCTGCTGGGCAGGTGAAGATCATCACTATATTCATGTTACATAGCGTATATATCTGTCAGCAGCTGATTTCACTTGATGTTTTTATCCTCTCTCCAGGTGTTGATGCTCAGACTCTGACACAATCTGAACCAGTGGTTAAACGTCCTGGAGAATCCCACAGTCTGACCTGTTACGCCTATGGATTCACACTCAGTGACTACTGGATGCACTGGGTCAGACAGGCTCCTGGAAAAGGACTGGAGTGGATCGCTTACATCAGCAGCGGTGGTGGTAGCAGCATCTACTACTCTCAGTCAGTTCAAGGCCGGTTCACCATCTCCAGAGACGACAGCAGACAGCAGCTGTATCTGCAGATGAACAGTCTGCAGACTGAAGATTCGGCTGTTTATTATTGTGCTCAATGAATCTGTCTGCAACTCTGGACCTGAAAGTTCCTGCTGTCTGCGCCTCTCCAATCTGTCCTCCTGTTTAGCTCTTGGCTCTGCTACAACCTCTTCCCCAAGGAATGGCATTAGCTGCAATGTGTCTATCTAATTGTCTAGTGTGCTTGGTAGTGAGGCTGTTGCTGACACTTCCTCAGGTGCAATGTGAGGGTCTGCCTGCTGTGCTCCTGAACACACTGCTGGCAGTCGTACAGAGACTGGAGCAACTGCAACCTGCTTTGCCTTGAAACGAGTTACTGCACCACAGAATATTTCCCATACTGTAGTGAATGAGATCATACAAGACTGGCAAATCTGAACCTAGCAGGATGGGACAGGTGAAGACCATCACTATATTCATGTTACATAGCGTATATATCTGTCAGCAGCTGATTTCACTTGATGTTTTTATCCTCTCTCCAGGTGTTGATGGTCAGACTCTGACACAATCTGAACCAGTGGTTAAACGTCCTGGAGAATCCCACAGACTGACCTGTTACGCCTATGGATTCACACTCAGTGGCTACCATGGGTTGGATCAGACAGGCTCCTGGAAAAGGACTGGAGTGGATCGCCTGGATTAGCACTGGTAGTAGCGGCAAATCCTACTCTCAGTCAGTTGAAGGCCGGTTCACCATCTCCAGAGACAACAGCATACAGCAGCTGTATCTGCAGATGAACCGTCTGAAGACTGAAGACACTGCTGTGTATTACTGTGCCAGAGAGCCACAGTGAGAGACAATAACAGGAGAGTCGTGCAAAAACTACTTCCTCTATTTACCACCTCTGAACATATTCAGTCGTCTCAGCACTGATACTGACTGTGATTAACTATAAATGATAAAAATTCTGAGTTGTGATTTAATGTCTTTTTTATCTAATTTGACTGAAATTGGTTATTTTTAAAAGAGACATAAATGTAATTGAAGATTAAGAAAATAAATGTGTGTGATGTAAAAAGATTATTTCTTTTTTTATACAATGCTGCTGAATAAATTATTTGTATGAGTGTAACTGTGTCTACATGTCATCAGTACATAGCGTATATATCTGTCAGCAGCTGATTTCACTTGATGTTTTTATCCTCTCTCCAGGTGTTGATGGTCAGACTCTGACACAATCTGAACCAGTGGTTAAACGTCCTGGAGAATCCCACAGACTGACCTGTACAGGCTCTGGATTCTCATTCAGAGACTACAGCATGCATTGGATCAGACAGGCTCCTGGAAAAGGACTGGAGTGGATCGCTTTCGTACACACTGGTGGTAGCCTCAAACACTACTCTCAGTCAGTTGAAGGCCGGTTCACCATCTCCAGAGACAACAGCAGACAGCAGCTGTATCTGCAGATGAACAGTCTGAAGACTGAAGACACTGCTGTGTATTACTGTGCCAGAGAGCCACAGTGAGAGACAATAACAGGAGAGTCATAGACATTTGAACACAGAGAAGATTAAAAACAACAGACAAGTGATACAAGCGACTCCTGTTCAAATAAAATGTCATTAAATATTTGATTGTAGATTAAATATTGAGATTGTTCAACACGTTGTGAAAATTGAAGTGTTTTATATTCAGGAATAAAAGAAGGAGATTTATTTTATGTTCCAGAGAATGAGGAAACTAAATGATCATTTTCTACATGAAGTTTTCTTGCTTTGCCCGACCACACTGCAGTTAGAACAGAGGAAACATGATGATCAAATATGACTAAATATGTCGAGACCACACAAAGAAAATCTCCCACCTGCCCCCAAAACACTCCTTTTCTCCCTGTGAGGAGGAGTCAATGCAAACTGTGATGTCTTCCTCCTCTACTTATGTGACTGCAGAGAGGAGGACAGAGAACAGTGGACACACAGTTTAACATGATGGACTACAGGACAGGACTGCTGCTGTTAACTGTCTGCTGGGCAGGTGAAGATCATCACTATATTCAGGTTACATAGCGTATATATCTGTCAGCAGCTGATTTCACTTGATGTTTTTATCCTCTCTCCAGGTGTTGATGGTCAGAATCTGACACAATCTGAACCAGTGGTTAAACGTCCTGGAGAATCCCACAGACTGACCTGTACAGGCTCTGGATTCACACTCAGTGACTACTGGATGCACTGGGTCAGACAGGCTCCTGGAAAAGGACTGGAGTGGATCGCTTACATCAGCAGCGGTGGTGGTAGCAGCATCTACTACTCTCAGTCAGTTCAAGGCCGGTTCACCATCTCCAGAGACGACAGCACACAGCAGCTGTATCTGCAGATGAACAGTCTGAAGACTGAAGATTCGGCTGTTTATTATTGTGCTCAATGACTGGAGAGGGCTGAGCAGCTGTACAGGTCCTACAGAACTGTGTGGTGTTTGGGTCTGTGGGACCCGTTTTCAATGTTGACCAAAAGAAAAATGGTAATATATATTTGATATGTTAAATATTTCATTCTAAATTGATTGACTAATGTTTTAATATCTATATTTAACATTAAACACATTTTCATAAAGAAAACTCACTTTTAAAAGGGCCAAAGAAATCACAACCATCTGAAGCAGACATTTAATACAAATGCTCAACAACCTGGCAAATTAAGACACAAAGTCTGTCTCAAAAGGTGATATTAAAGATCTTACAAGATGAACTTGAGAGCACAATATAAATATGATGAACTTTAGGGACTTCACGGGTATCTTACATGTGGACACGGCCAACGGGAAGTCACATGTTTGACTTTTGGAGACACAAGAGATCATGTTTGCAAGAGATGCTGGGCAAATGCTAAGTTCTCAAAGCTATATCCCTTGCCAAGGCTAGTTTATTAGCTGGCTTAGAAGCTAGCATTAAATAATGTTTCCCAAAGGATACATTTTTCATAAATGCTGAGTAATATTTGAAATGTTACAACTGAGTGTGTTATGACAATATCACATGTAAAGCAAAGGTAATTTCAAGGCATGTTTTCAGTCTGCAGATATAAAAGCAGTGAACACAATCTTCTAAACCAACAAGACCCCGAGATACTTCAACACCTTCTAATATCTCACTTCCCGCCCGAAGGAAGCACTCTGTTTTCCGACAGACAACCCTGGCCTCAGACTTGAAGGTGCTGACTCTCATCCCAAAAGTTTCACAGGCTGCAAACCGCCCCAGTTACTGCTATAAGTCACAGCTTGATGAAGTAAACAGAACCACATCATCTGCAAGAAGCAGAGATGCAATTGTGAGGTCCCCAAAGTGGACACTCTCCTTCCCCCGGCTCCTTGAAATCTTTTCCATGAAAATCACAAAAAGAAGCTGTGACAAGGGGCAATCCAGTCAAACTTGAACTTGTTGTGTTCCTCAAACCATTCCTGAACCATTTCTGCAGTGTGGCAGGGCGCATTTTACTGCTGAGAGAGGCCAAAATAACCTCCGTACACCTGCACATTTTTTCTGCTTCCAACACATCAAATTTGAGGACAAAATGTTCACTTAATTCCTAACCCACCCGCTGACAGGAACCATTGTAATGCGATTATCAGTGTTATTCACATCACCTGTCAGTGGTCATAATGTTATGGCTGATTGGTGAATATTAAATGACCCTTGGCTGCTTGATCTCGAGGAACTTTAGTAACAGATCAAGTCTGTTCCAGCTGTACGTTCTGGTGAGGAGGAGTCAATGCAAAACTCAGATGTATCATATGTAAAGCAGAGGTGATTTACAGTCATGCTTTCATATAGTCAGAGCAACACTGATGCTTCATATGTTTGACTCTATGCAAACTCAGTGAGCTTCCTTGTTACTCGGCTATAAAAGCTTCACATCAGGCTGTCAGTGGAGTTCACAGCACGTCACTTTAACATAAAGCATGTTTTCTGTAGCTCTGCTGCTGCTGTTGGCAGCTGGATGTGAGTCTCTCTGGATTTGTCAAAGTCAACAGTTCTTCTTTTGCACTTTAACTTGATCATTTCTTACAAAACATGTTCTTTATTTTAACAGGTGTGAAGTGTGAACAGTTGACACAGCCAGCCGCTGTGACTGTGCAGCCAGGTCAACGTCTGACCATCACCTGTCAGGTCTCTTATTCTGTTAGCGACTACTACACAGGCTGGATCAGACAGCCTGCAGGGAAAGCACTGGAGTGGATTGGAATGAGAGCTGGATCCACAACAAGCTACAAAGATTCACTGAAGAACAAGTTCAGTATCGACTTAGACTCTTCCAGCAACACAGCGACTTTAAACGGACAGAATGTGCAGCCTGAAGACACTGCTGTGTATTACTGTGCAGGAGACCCACAATAACACAAACCATCAGCAGAGCTGAACAAAAACCCCTCAGTGCCTGAACACTTGTAACATGAAGTCACCTGAGGAGGAGCCCTAAGACCACTAATGATTTAAAAAACAGATTACTGTTAAGGACAGTGTAGGGATGAGCTAGTTATTAAGGCTCAAAAATGTATCAAAAATCCAAAAAGTGCAGTCCAAGTGAATTTATTTGAAGTGAAAAATCCAATCATGTGCAGCAATATTTACAGTGCAGGCCTGGTCCAAATACAAAAACTTGAGAAATTATAATTATACTTAAATAACAAAAGAATCAGTGAAACAAAGAAACTCTATACAAGGCTTAAAGTCTGGTCTCTTGCAGCTTTAAACACTGTGACTCACTTCACCTCAGACAACCCAACTCCTGCCACAACTCAGCTGCGTCAAGGACCTCCAGCCTTCTCTTTTATAAGAGCTGGGTGATAACTACTGACAATTCAAAACCAATGAACTAAAAGGAGCTATATACGCAGTCTTCTACATAACAAAACATGCAATAACAATGTACAGCGTACCAAACACATTTGAAGTAAGTTAATATTCAAAATGCTTTTAAAAGGCTACCTGCTTAGCTGTCACTTCTCTCAGAGGGAAAACCTCAGGGTATGGTGGCATGGTCACTATTGAGCAGGGTAAACTTCTTTCCTGCTTGGCTCCTCTTAACTGGACCCACTACGTCTACTCCTATGCACTCAAAATGGGTACTTATGACAGGAAGTTGAACAAGAGGGACCAGGGCAAGGTCAATGGGCAATGAACCTGTCTGCAACTCTGGACCTGAAAGTTCCTGCTGTCTGCGCCTCTCCAATCTGTCCTCCTGTTTAGCTCTTGGCTCTGCTACAACCTCTTCCCCAAGGAATGGCATTAGCTGCAATGTGTCTATCTAATTGTCTAGTGTGCTTGGTAGTGAGGCTGTTGCTGACACTTCCTCAGGTGCAATGTGAGGGTCTGCCTGCTGTGCTCCTGAACACACTGCTGGCAGTCGTACAGAGACTGGAGCAACTGCAACCTGCTTTGCCTTGAAACGAGTTACTGCACCACAGAATATTTCCCATACTGTAGTGAATGAGATCATACAAGACTGGCAAATCTGAACCTAGCAGGATGGGACAGGTGAAGACCATCACTATATTCATGTTACATAGCGTATATATGTGTCAGCAGCTGATTTCACTTGATGTTTTTATCCTCTCTCCAGGTGTTGATGCTCAGACTCTGACACAATCTGGACCAGTGGACGTTTAAGTCCTGGAGAATCCCACAGACTGACCTGTTACGCCTATGGATTCACACTCAGTGGCTACCATGGGTTGGATCAGACAGGCTCCTGGAAAAGGACTGGAGTGGATCGCCTGGATTAGCACTGGTAGTAGCAGCAAATCCTACTCTCAGTCAGTTGAAGGCCGGTTCACCATCTCCAGAGACGACAGCAGACAGCAGCTGTATCTGCAGATGAACAGTCTGAAGACTGAAGACACTGCTGTGTATTACTGTGCCAGAGAGCCACAGTGAGAGACAATAACAGGAGAGTCGTACAAAAACTACTTCCTCTATTTACCACCTCTGAACATATTCAGTCGTCTCAGCACTGATACTGACTGTGATTAACTATAAATGATACAAATTCTGAGTTGTGATTTAATGTCTTTTTTATCTAATTTGACTGAAATTGGTTATTTTTAAAAGAGACATAAATGTAATTGAAGATTAAGAAAATAAATGTGTGTGATGTAAAAAGATTATTTCTTGTTTTATACAATGCTGCTGAATAAATTATTTGTATGAGTGTAACTGTGTCTACATGTCATCAGTACATAGCGTATATATATCTGTCAGCAGCTGATTTCACTTGATGTTTTTATCCTCTCTCCAGGTGTTGATGGTCAGACTCTGACAGAATCTGAACCAGTGGTTAAACGTCCTGGAGAATCCCACAGACTGACATGTACAGCCTCTGGATTCACATTCAGAGACTACAGCATGCATTGGATCAGACAGGCTCCTGGAAAAGGACTGGAGTGGATCGCTTTTGTACACACTGGTGGTAGCCTCAAATACTACTCTCAGTCAGTTGAAGGCCGGTTCACCATCTCCAGAGATGACAGCAGACAGCAGCTGTATCTGCAGATGAACAGTCTGAAGACTGAAGACACTGCTGTGTATTACTGTGCCAGAGAGCCACAGTGAGAGACAATAACAGGAGAGTCATAGACATTTGAACACAGAGAAGATTAAAAACAACAGACAAGTGATACAAGTGACTCCTGTTCAAATAAAATGTCAGTAAATATTTGATTGTAGATTAAATATTGAGATTGTTCAACACGTAGTGAAAATTGAAGTGTTTTATATTCAGGAATAAAAGAAGGAAGATTTGTTTTATGTTCCAGAGAAAGAGGAAACTAAATGATCATTTTCTACATGAAGTTTTCTTGCTTTGCCCGACCACACTGCAGTTAGAACAGAGGAAACATGATGATCACATATGACTAAATATGTCGAGACCACACAAAGAAAATCTCCCACCTGCCCCCAAAACACTCCTTTTCTCCCTGTGAGGAGGAGTCAATGCAAACTGTGATGTCTTCCTCCTCTACTTATGTGACTGCAGAGAGGAGGACAGAGAACAGTGGACACACAGTTTAACATGATGGACTACAGGACAGGACTGCTGCTGTTAACTGTCTGCTGGGCAGGTGAAGATCATCACTATATTCATGTTACATAGCGTATATATCTGTCAGCAGCTGATTTCACTTGATGTTTTTATCCTCTCTCCAGGTGTTGATGCTCAGACTCTGACACAATCTGAACCAGTGGTTAAACGTCCTGGAGAATCCCACAGACTGACCTGTACAGGCTCTGGATTCTCATTCGGCAGCTACTATATGGCCTGGTTCAGACAGGCTCCTGGAAAAGGACTGGAGTGGATCGCTGCTATAAGCACTGATAGTAGCGGCAGCAAATCCTACTCTCAGTCAGTTCAAGGCCGGTTCACCATCTCTAGAGACAACAGCAGACAGCAACTGTATCTGCAGATGAACAGTCTGAAGACTGAAGACACTGCTGTGTATTACTGTGCCAGAGAGCCACAATAACACAAACCATCAGCAGAGATGAACAAAAACCCCTCAGTGCCTGAACACTTGTAACATGAAGCCACCAGAGGAGGAGCCCTCAGACCACTAATGATTATAACAACAGTCTCAGTGGGACAAACAGGCTTTAAACAACCCTGATCGCTGTACGAGAAGCACTGAAGCATGTCGGGCTTTAAAAACATTTCCCCTTCAACAATGAAGAATTAACACTGACGCACATTTGATCAATGAAAGTGTGTTTGTCAGCATGTTGGGACAGTTCATCATGACTCACAGCAACAGCTGCATTTATGTAAATACATCATCAATACGACTGAACAGAGAACTGTACTTTAAAAAGCTCTATCACATTATATTCTGTTTTTCTACATAAACCTACAAATACATCTCCACATAAACTTTTACAAGTTTAAACACATTTTCACTGTATGACTCAAATCAGAGCGGCCCTACAAGTTTGATATATTAACCATCTAGATGGTGACATTTCATAAAAACAGAACAAATAAAAAATGACATTTGTTTATGTTCATTTGAGTATTTTATGTACAATGTGACAATTTCTGTTTGTCCTATTAATTGTCTTTTTCGGTGAGCTGAAGACATTATTCATTGCTAAATATTTATTGTTGCATTAATGTTTATATTTTTTGGCGTTTAAAATCAGTCTCAGTACGAGAGTGAAAATAATAATTCAGTTCTCTTTATAGAAACACTAGATGGCAGTCAGTGTCCAGTCTCTCTCTGCTCTGTTACTGTAATGAGATCTGCTCATCTCATTGTTCTTAAATAACCGACACACAAACCCTGGACTGAAACAGACTTTCATCCTCCTCTGTGAACCCGCTCCACCACAACACAAACACAACATTGAAGTTGCTGGCTCAACAGTTAATGCAGGTTCACGTGTGGACATCGTTGTTGATCACCATCTCAACTTTTCTCGCTCTCTCAAAAATGCAAACGTGAAAAATAAAACAGTTAAAAAAGTAAAAACAGTGGATGACATGTGTCGTCTGTAACTCTCTCTCTCTCTCTGAGGTCATTTCTCCTGTTTGATGAATGTTTTCAGTATTTATCAACAAGTATTTCCAAAATCTGCAAGAAATGCAAATTGATAAATTGATGCACAAGCTCCGCCCATTCTGCCGACACAATATAAATCCCTCATAGTGGAGGAGAAGAGCTCACATCAGTCCAGCTTCATCATCAGCCATGTTCTCTGTAGCTCTGCTGCTGCTGCTGACAGCTGGATCCTGTGAGCAGCTTTAAACTAATAAACACATTAGAAACAGGGAATAATCAGATGAATGATGGAGATCATGTTGGTTTGTGTTTCCACAGGTGTGAACAGTATCGACCTCATCCAGCCAGACTCAATGGTTGTGCAGCCTGGACAGTCTTTGACCATCACCTGTCAGGTCTCTGGTTATACTTTGACTGATGACAGTTATGCAACAGGTTGGATCAGACAGCGTGAAGGGAAAGGACTGGAGTGGATTTGTTATCGATGGGGAGGAGGAGACTTTCGCCAGAATAATGCTCTGAAGAACAAGTTCAGCTACCGCACACACACTTCAACGAGCTCGGTTACACTAACTGGACAGAATGTGCAGCCTGAAGACACAGCTGTGTATTACTGTGTGCGAGTCAGCTCCACTGTGATACAAACCACCAACACACCTGCACAAAAACTCAGGGCCTCAGCTACCTCACTAAATGTTTATCAGAATCAGAATCAGGTTTATTGCCAAGTAGGTTCACACATACAAGGAATTTCTTTTGGTGGTTTTGGTGCAGAACCATTAACACAGAACTAGAATAAAATAAGTAAAAGACTTAAATATAATAAGATAAAAAACAGGCAATAATAATACAAATATAAAAAGCAATACGTATAATACAAAATATGTACAACAGGTGTTTATTAAAAATTAAAAACTGTACATATGTGCAGGATATGGGGCCTTGTTGACGAGGCTGGCAGCAGAGGAGAAGAAAGTGTTCCTGTGTCGGGAGGTTTTGGTCCTGATGGAGCGCAGCCTCTTGCCAGAGGGGAGGGTCTCAAAGAGACTGTGTCTGAGGTGAGAGGGGTCGGCCACAATCTTACCTGCACACCTCAGGGTCCTGGAGGTGTACAGGTCCTCGAGAGATGGCAGATTGCAGCCAATCACCCTCTCTGCAGAACGGATGATACGCTGCAGCCTGCCCTTGTCCCTGGCAGTAGCAGCAGCGTACCAGACGGTGATGGAGCAGGTGAGGATGGACTCAACGATGGTGCACTTCTACACCACCTACACATCGTCTTTGGCAGGTTGAACTTCTTCAGCTGCCGCAGGAAGTACATCCTCTGCTGTCCCTTTTTGGATGAGGGAGCCGATGTTCAGCTCCCACTTGAGGTCCTGGCTGATGATGGTCCACAGTGGAACAGTAGAGTCACTGATGCTGATGGGGGGCGGGTGTGGCTGCTTTCTTTCTAAAGTCCACAACCATCTCCACTGTCTTCAGAGCATTACACTCCAGGTTGTTATCACCACACCAGGTCACCAGATGGTCAATCTCCCACCTGTAGGCAGACTCATCACCAACCGGAGATGAGTCCAATGAGGGTGGTGTCGTCCGCTTACTTCAGGAGCTTGATGGACTGATGACTGGAGGTGCAGCTGTTGGAGGACAGGGAGAACAGCAGAGGGGAAAGAACGCAGCCTTGAGGGGAGCCGGTGCTGATGGTCCTGGAGTCAGAGACGTGTTTCCCCAGCTTCACATGCTGCCTCCTGTCAGACAGGAAGTGATCCACCTGCAGGTGGAGTCGGGCACGTTCAACTGGGAGAGCTTGTCCTGAAGCAGAGCCGGGATGATCGTGTTGAAGGCAGATCTGAAATCCACAAACAGGATCCTGGCATAGGTTCCTGCCGAGTCCAGATGCTGGAGGATGAAGTGGAGGGCCATGTTGACTGCATTGTCTACAGACCTGTTGACTCTGTAGGCGAACTGCAGGGTCTGTGATGTCCTTGAGGTATGAGAGCACCAGGCGCTCAAAAGACTTCATTACCACAGAGGTCAGGGCGACGAGTCTGTAGTCATTAAGTCCTGTGGTCCTTGAAGTGGGGGGGTTTCGGCTTGTAGCAGGTGAGCTGTCTGAGACCCTTCCAGACTGAGCCAGCATCTCCAGCATCGCCAGCATCTACATAAACATTATAGCTCCCCGTCTCACACTTTTGTAAATCGTCAAGATAAAAACAGGCTCTAAACTGCTGAACCATGAGTTAAAGATCGTCAGTGAGGAGAGAAAGGTGTATTCTCCTTCTCAGCTGGTTCAGTTACTGTATGAATATATAAGTATTTAAGTCGCGGCTCTGTGCTGCAGCGGTTTTTATTCCCTGAGATCAGAAATCGACTAGTTTTTGAAAGAGAAGGACCGACCTCTTCATGAACCGAGTGACCCTCTCTGGTTGGCAGACCTGGCGTTTTTAGTTCATCTGACTGGTCATCTTGACACACTGAACAAGAGCCCACAAGGCAAAGAGCAGTTTGTTCCGCAGCTTTACACACAAATCATCACTGCTCCCACTGAGTGCAACGCTCTTCACATCTTCCCTGCTGTTTTGAAAATGAGCTGCCAGAAAAGAACGAAGGACACAAGCTACAATTTTAGGCCATTTTATTAAAGTCATGGACCACCGAACCCGCCCTCTTTTCTGTCACCTTCCTGAGACATTCATATTCCAACCCTTTGTGCTCAGGAACAAATGAAAACCATTCATGGAAAGCTGTGATGGAGGCTGTTTGTTTCTTTAAGCATATTCAATTACCAAGCATATCTTACCTTCATTGGATTGGTTTCACTAACTTTAATACACGAGAGTTGAGGTATGTTAAAGTCTGCAACTTTGGACCTGAAAGTTCCTGCTGTCTGCGCCTCTCCAATCTGTCCTCCTGTTTAGCTCTTGGCTCTGCTACAACCTCTTCCCCAAGGAATGGCATTAGCTGCAATGTGTCTATCTAATTGTCTAGTGTGCTTGGTAGTGAGGCTGTTGCTGACACTTCCTCAGGTGCAATGTGAGGGTCTGCCTGCTGTGCTCCTGAACACACTGCTGGCAGTCGTACAGAGACTGGAGCAACTGCAACCTGCTTTGCCTTGAAACGAGTTACTGCACCACAGAATATTTCCCATACTGTAGTGAATGAGATCATACAAGACTGGCAAATCTGAACCTAGCAGGATGGGACAGGTGAAGACCATCACTATATTCATGTTACATAGCGTATATATCTGTCAGCAGCTGATTTCACTTGATGTTTTTATCCTCTCTCCAGGTGTTGATGGTCAGACTCTGACAGAATCTGAACCAGTGGTTAAACGTCCTGGAGAATCCCACAGACTGACCTGTTACGCCTATGGATTCACATTCAGCAGCTACAGCATGCATTGGATCAGACAGGCTCCTGGAAAAGGACTGGAGTGGATCGCTTTCATACACACTGGTGGTAGCCTCAAATACTACTCTCAGTCAGTTCAAGGCCGGTTCACCATCTCCAGAGACGACAGCAGACAGCAGCTGTATCTGCAGATGAACAGTCTGAAGACTGAAGACACTGCTGTGTATTACTGTGCCAGAGAGCCACAGTGAGAGACAATAACAGGAGAGTCATAGACATTTGAACACAGAGAAGATTAAAAACAACAGACAAGTGATACAAGTGACTCCTGTTCAAATAAAATGTCAGTAAATATTTGATTGTAGATTAAACATTGAGATTGTTCAACACGTAGTGAAAATTGAATTGTTTTATATTCAGGAATAAAAGAAGGAGATTTATTTTAAGTTCCAGAGAATGAGGAAACTAAATGATCATTTTCTACATTAAGTTTTCTTGCTTTGCCCGACCACACTGCAGTTAGAACAGAGGAAACATGATGATCAAATATGACTAAATATGTCGAGACCACACAAAGAAAATCTCCCACCTGCCCCCAAAACACTCCTTTTCTCTCTGTGAGGAGGAGTCAATGCAAACTGTGATGTCTTCCTCCTCTACTTATGTGACTGCAGAGAGGAGGACAGAGAACAGTGGACACACAGTTTAACATGATGGACTACAGGACAGGACTGCTGCTGTTAACTGTCTGCTGGGCAGGTGAAGATCATCACTATATTCATGTTACATAGCGTATATATCTGTCAGCAGCTGATTTCACTTGATGTTTTTATCCTCTCTCCAGGTGTTGATGGTCAGACTCTGACACAATCTGGACCAGTGGTTAAACGTCCTGGAGAATCCCACAGTCTGACCTGTACAGCCTCTGGATTCACATACAGTGGCTTGTATTTGAACTGGGTCAGACAGGCTCCTGGAAAAGGACTGGAGTGGATCGCTTTCATCAGTGATGGCGGCAGCACCAAATACTACTCTCAGTCAGTTCAAGGCCGGTTCACCATCTCCAGAGACAACAGCAGACAGCAGGTGTATCTGCAGATGAACAGTCTGAAGACTGAAGACACTGCTGTGTATTACTGTGCCAGAGACCCACAGTGAGAGACAATAACAGGAGAGTCGTACAAAAACTACTTCCTCTATTTACAACCATCAACTTTCAGTTGTCTCAGCATCACTTTATAAAAAGGCCTCTACAACTTATATTAGACTAAATGTAAAATATAACAAATAAAAATGTAATAATGATCGCAGAGTTGAAGTTCATTGATAAAAAAAACAGCTGATCGGTCTGCGGCTAAGCAGCCCCATACACAACAATGTGATGCTCTGTGTGTTCTGACACCTGTCTATCAGAACCAGCATCAACTCTTTCAGCTCTTTCAGCTACAGTAGCTCTTCTGTTGGATCGGACCACATGGTCCAGCCTTCACTCCACACGAGCATCAATGAACCTCGGCTGCCCATGACCCTGTCAGCAGTTCACCTGTTTTCCTTCCTTGGACCACTTTTGGTCGGTACTGACCGCTGAAGACCGGGAACACCCCACAAGAGCTGCAGTTCTGGAGATGCTCTGACCCAGTCATCCAGCCATCACAACTTGGCTCATATCAAAGTCGCTCACATTCTTACACTTGCCATTGTAACGAGATCATCAATGTTATTCACTTCACCTGTCAGTGGTCATAATGTTTTGGCTGATTGGTGAATATTAAATGACCCGTGGCTGCTTGATCTCGAGGAACTTTAGTTACAGATCAAGTCTGTTCCAGCTGTACGTTCTGGTGAGGAGGAGTCAATGCAAAACTCAGATGTATCATATGTAAAGCAGAGGTGATTTACAGTCATGCTTTCATATAGTCAGAGCAACACTGATGCTTCATATGTTTGATTCTATGCAAACTCAGTGAGCTTCCTTGTTACTCGGCTATAAAAGCTTCACATCAGGCTGTCGGTGGAGTTCACAGCACGTCACTTTAACATAAAGCATGTTTTCTGTAGCTCTGCTGCTGCTGTTGGCAGCTGGATGTGAGTCTCTCTGGATTTGTCAAAGTCAACAGTTCTTCTTTTGCACTTTAACTTGATCATTTCTTACAAAACATGTTCTTTATTTTAACAGGTGTGAAGTGTGAACAGTTGACACAGCCAGCCTCTGTGACTGTGCAGCCAGGTCAACGTCTGACCATCACCTGTCAGGTCTCTTATTCTGTTAGCGGCTACTACACAGGCTGGATCAGACAGCCTGCAGGGAAAGGACTGGAGTGGATTGGAATGAAATACACTGGAGACACTCACTACAAAGATTCACTGAAGAACAAGTTCAGTATCGACTTAGACTTCCAGCAACACAGTGACTCTAAACGGACAGAATGTGCAGCCTGAAGACATTGCTGTGTATTACTGTGCTTGTAAGTAACTTTTAAAAAGGGTTTTAATAACAGATTATCGCTGCCTGTATGCTTTTATTTGTTGTTTCCGCTTTTACTATTACATGCTTTTATTTTGGTGCTCCCGGGCCGGAAGTAGAAGTTGTGCATCTAATAACGACTTGACTTCGCACGGAGCAGACAATAACACGGGACGGTCAGAGATCAACATAGCTCCGCAATTTAAGGATTTCCCTGTATGTGTTAAGCACCTAGCTAGAATTGGGAACAAGGTATGTTGTAAAAATATGTTTTGCTTGGAGTTATGTGTGTTTAGCGGACTTACTGTGAGAGAGTGTTCATTTTCACCATGCTGATATTTATGTCGCTGGTTAAGCTAACTTTAGCCTGTATATGTGTATATGTGTGTATGCTGTGATGTTAAGCTAAAGGAAGCCTTTGAGTCATTTCATGGTTAAGATGGTTTATTTGTTTGTAAGAGCTCATTTTGTTTTATTTGTCTGTCCTTAGCTCTTACGGTGTTCCTGAAAGGAAAGGATTTATGTGCAAAATAAGAACAAACGGCTGTACATTAATAAACTCATCTGGAAACATCAGTACGCTTCACCATTGTCTGGCTGGGTTCGCTACAGTAAGAGCTTGACCCTCATCGTTTCTGATGATTTGCCGCTGCTGAGACGGGCCACGGCAGAGGGTTTCCACGGCGTGTTGCTGCTACTGCTGTCGCACCACTCGCTGTCCACAGAGGGTTTCTCCAGACAACGCACATTCCCATACGTCAACGCCTGCTCTACGGTGATTCGTGTGGCAGTCACAACGATTCGGTGCAATGGTCAAGTACAGTTATACTCAATGACATTGAAGCAGAACTATTAAACATGTAAAGTAAACATATAAATACTTACCTGCTCAACTACAGTAAAAGGGAAACTGTTGATACATTATATGCTATAAATGGACTCTTTCTAATTGATGGACATTTTTCACCTTTTGTTTTGCATTTATGCACCTTGAGAATTGCATTTATTGTGGTGTTTACATTCACATTTACAGCCAGAGTGTCTCTATATTAATGTATATGCGCTGCTGATTATTATGCACTGACGAACTATATGATGTGCTTACGCTGTTCACTTTAAGTTTCCTGAGCATATCTGCCTAAGGGTTTTCTTCTAACTTAAAGGGTTAAAAAATTCAGATGATGATGGCAGAGTCAGCTAACAAGAAAGGGGGGGAGAAGCAGACGGCTGGTTCCCAGCATAAAGCTCATGACCCACAGAGTGAACTCCACACAGCGGCAGATGCTTCTGAGAGAGTAGGTTTGGAGGAGATGGTTGAAGCTAAACAACAAAGCCCCACTGATCAGCAAGATAAATCAGAAAAAACAGGTGATGACCTACCTGAGGACCTCCGTCGATCTGAGCGTGCACGTCATCCTACAGAGAAGATGCGTGCACTCCAAGAGGAAAAGGCCAAGAAAAAGGAGAAAGGGCTGCTATCCATGTACGAGAAATGGAAGTCCCAAATACGCAGAGCGAGAGAGCAACTGAAGACATACAGGAAAGACAGTGACCTCTGGCTTCTCATTGACGAACTTAAGACAAGTAAAGAAGATATAATGACCAGGTACTTTGAAATTCGAGATCTCACCACACCTTCCACTGACATAAGACGACGAGTTGACACGTGTGAATCGATGTCCAAAGAAATCATCAACATCGCCTACAGCAGAGCGATAGACGAGGAAGGAGAGTTTGACGAGAAACAGGAAAGACGCCGTCTTCATGAACTGCTTCGCCATGACTGTGCAAAATCCATCTATGGATCCGCTGTGTCCATGATAAGTCACATCAAGTCTGATCACTGCTCCATGACATCATCACTAGCAGCCAAGCGTGCTGATGCAGCAGCTGAACTAGCAGTGAAGGAAGCAAATTACGAGATGCTGTTAGAGGAAGAAAAACAGAGAGAATCTATACGAGAGTTAGAGGAACAACAACGGAAGGCTCTAGAGGCACAAAAGCGTGAGTTGGAACGATTGCAGGCAGAGAAGGAAGTGCGGGCAGCTCAGGCTAAGCTTAAGGCCTATGATAAGGAGACGGAACGTGATGTTGCTTACTACACAGACAATGAAAGGAACAAGGAAGCAAATAACGTGCCTATAACTGCAGTCCCTTCACCTTATGCTACAGCACCCTCTCACACAGACATTTCCTCACTCACTCAGGTCCTTCAAGACAGCATAGCCTTAAACAGGCTTCCTGTTCCGGAACCATTCGTCTTCAGTGGTGATCCAATACGATTCATTGAATGGAAAGCAGCGTTTACCTCACTTGTTGGTCAAAGGGCAATCACTCCAGCTGAAAAACTCTACTATCTCAAGAAATATGTTGGCGGCCCAGCACGCCAGGCCCTCGACGGCACCTTCTACCGAAATGACAATGAAGCCTACCAAGATGCCTGGAACAAGTTGAATCATCGCTATGGCCAGCCATTCGCCATTCAGAGAGCGTTCAGAGAAAGACTCTCCAAATGGCCAAGGATTCAACCTAAAGATGCTGAGGGACTAAGAAACTTCTCAGACTTTCTGAACGCCTGTCAAGATGCCATTCCTCATGTCAAGGGTCTTGACATATTAAACGACTGCGAGGAGAACCAGAAACTCGTTCACAAACTCCCAGACTGGGCGGCTTCACGCTGGAACCGTCAAGTCACACGAAGCCTGAATGAGAAGCAAGAATTCCCCACTTTCAAGGACTTTGCTAGCTTCTTGTCAACTGAAGCTGAGATTGCGTGCAATCCCATTATATCTCTTCATTCTCTTCGTTCATCAGACTTAAGCACTGACAAAAGAGATTCCCGAGACATGAAGAGAAATAAGGCCAGCGTTCTCACCATTCAAACAGTTGCTGATAATGAAAACCAAAGGTCAGATAACGAGAACCAAAAGTCAAGAAAGGCTAAGACTCCATGTATTCTTTGTCAAGATGCTAAACACCAACTTCATGCATGCTCCAAGTTCGCAGAGATGTCATTAGTCGAGCGACGAAACTACGTAAAGGAGAAGAAACTCTGCTACGGATGCCTGAAAACAGGCCACAGCGCGAAAGACTGTCGCCATCGTCACTTTTGTGACACCTGCAAGGGGAAGCATCCGACAGCCCTTCACGACAACAACTATGCGAAGGAAAGGTCTTCATCCGAGGCAAGGACAAGTCAAGGTCCTGCTGCAACGTCACTCAGCGTAGCATCAGAAGGCTCATCCAACACATCGATGGTAATACCGGTGTGGGTTTCATCCAAAAATAACCCGACTCTTGAGAAACTTGTCTACGCTCTTCTCGACACCCAAAGTGACACTACATTCATCGACCAAGAAGTGAGCGACAGTCTTGATGCTGACAAGTGCCCTGTGAAGTTAAAGTTGACCACCATGAGTGGAAAGGACACAGTCATCAGAAGTGAGAGTGTTTCTGGCCTTCGTGTAAGGGGGTACAGTTCTGCTATTCAAGTTAATCTTCCAGTAGCCTACACAAAGGACTGTATACCAATAAACCGTGCCCACATTCCTACTTGTGAGACAGCTAAACAATGGAGTCATCTTGCAGAAATAGTTGATGAAATCCAACCACTGAAGGACTGTGAAGTAGGGCTTCTCATCGGCTACAACTGCTACAGAGCCATGGCTCCAAGGCAAGTCATTGTAGGAGGAAATGAAGAACCCTATGCTATACGAACGGACTTAGGATGGAGCATCGTGGGACGCTCATCACAAGGCCATGATTCCCTGAGCACAAGTCATCTGTGTCACAGAATCACCGTTAAGGAGCTGCCTCCAGCAACCCCTGCCGATGTGATCCGCATCCTGGAATCGGACTTCAAGGATGGCAGTGAAGATGGTAAAACAGTGTCACAAGATGACATCACATTCCTCAACAAGGTAGAAGAGGGCATATGGAAAAACATACATGGCCACTACGAAATGCCTCTGCCCTTCAAAACCAGACCCTCCTTACCTGACAACAAGGACTCAGCAGTGATACGCCTTAACCACCTCAAAAGGAAACTGCAACGGGATGAAAAATATAAGGAGCAGTACATCAGGTTCATGGAAGAAGTCATTGAAAGGGGGGATGCAGAGCTGGTTGAAGACGATGGGAGCAAGGGGGAGAGGTGGTGCGTTCCCCATCATGGTGTTCACCACGCGAAGAAGCCAGATAAACTTTGTGTAGTGTTCGATTGCTCGGCCAGGTACAGAGAGACCAGCTTAAACGACCATCTTCTCTGTGGACCTGACATGTTAAACAACTTGAGTGGAGTTCTCATCCGCTTTCGACAGCACCCCATTGCGCTGATGTGCGACATCGAGAAGATGTTCCACCAATTCCATGTTGCAGATGCTGATCGCAACTATCTGCGCTTTCTTTGCTGGAAGCAAGGAGACTTGAAATCGCGGCCTAGCGAGTTCCGTATGAAAGTGCATCTGTTCGGCGCGGCGTCCTCTCCCGGATGTGCAAATTTCGGGCTGAAGCATCTAGCTAAGGTTAATGCCGACGTCTACCCTCAAGGCTCACGATTTATCATGAGGGACTTTTACGTCGATGACGGCCTCACGAGTGTGGAAAGCACTGAAGATGCTATTCAGCTGGCCAGAGAAGCGCGTGAACTTTGTGCCACGGGTGGTCTCAGACTACACAAGTTTGTGTCGAACAACAGAGACGTCCTAGAAAGTATACCACCCTCTGAACGGGCAACCAATGTGAAAGATATGGACCTCGCCTTCGGTGGCCTGCCGCTTGAGAGAGCACTTGGGATTCAATGGGACGTGGAGTCTGACCACTTCAGGCTTAATGTCAGCCTCAAAGAGCAGCCTGCAACACGCCGCGGCATTCTGTCCACAGTGGCCTCTCTGTATGACCCTCTCGGGCTTGTAGCACCCGTCCTGCTGAAATCGAAGATCATCCTTCAAGAGATGTGTTGACGTGGCACAGGCTGGGATGATCCACCCACTGACGAACTTCGTCAACAATGGGAACAGTGGAGAAGTGATCTGGCTCATCTGGATAATGTCACCATACCCCGCACTTACTTACCTGCTGGATTTGGAAGGGTCTTAAAAACAGAGCTGCATCATTTCTCCGACGCCAGCACAAAGGGTTACGGTCAGTGCTATACAAAATGAAGATGGAGCTGTTCACTGCGCCTTAGTTTTTGGAAAATCACGCGTCTCACCGACAAAACTCACTACTATTCCAAGACTGGAATTGACGGCAGCAGTTGTTTCCGTGAAACAAGCAACCTACTCAAGGAGGAATTAGGATCTGCTGACACTGAGGAGTTCTTCTGGACCGACTCAAAGGTGGTCTTGGGGTACATAAAAAATGAGGCACGGCGATTCCACACCTTTGTGGCCAATCGCGTTCAGAAGATTCAGCTGAGCTCAACAATGGAGATATGTACCGACCAATGAGAATCCTGCTGACCACGCTTCTCGGGGCCTGACCACCAGTGAGCTTCTGTCGTCCACCTGGCTCACTGGACCCCGGTTCTTATCGAACAAGGAAATTAAGCTGCCAGCAGATGATACTCCAGAGTTGACAATTGGAGATCCAGAGGTCAGAAGCGCTTTAGCACTCACCACAAGAACCACGGAGCAAGTAAGCTTGATTGATCGCTTGTCTAAGCTTTCATCTTGGTCACTGGCAACTCGAGGTGTTGCACGCATTCTAAGGCACATCCGCAAGAACAGGTCAAACAGTCTCACCTCTGTAAAAGAACGAGAAGATGCAGAACGGTGCATAATCAAAGATCTGCAGAAAAATGTGTATCAAGAAGAGTTGAAGCTGTTAAGCAAAGGGATTCCCCTACCCTCTCACAATCCACTTTACTCTCTCGATGCATTCCTGCACGAAGATGGCGTCCTCAGAGTGGGAGGAAGACTGGGCAACTCCTCTCTTCCCAATTCCATCAAGCACCCTGCAATCATTCCCAAGAATCATCACATCACAAAGATGTTGATTGGTCACTATCACGAAAGGATGAAACATCAAGGCAAAGGTCTCACCATTAATGAGATCAGGTCCAATGGCTACTGGATCCCAGGGATTAATCGCGCTGTAGCGTCTTACATTCATCAATGCGTCACCTGTAGACGGCACCGGAAACCGACTGAAGAGCAAAGGATGGCCGATCTTCCCACTGAACGTGTAGAACCATCACCACCCTTTACCTTCTGCGGAATGGACTGCTTCGGCCCATTCCTCACCAAGCAAGGAAGAAAGGAGAGCAAGAGGTACGGCCTTCTCTTTACTTGCCTCAGTTCCCGCGCCATCCATATTGAGATGCTCGACAGCATGTCAACGGACGCTTTCATCAATGGCCTGAGATGTTTCATTGCCATACGTGGCGCTGTTTGTCAGATTAAGTCTGACCAAGGAACCAACTTTGTTGGAGCCAACAACGGATTCAAAGAGGCTCTCAAGGAAGTTAATGCAGACCGGCTGGCTGCATTTCTTGCAGACAAACAATGTGACTTTGTCATGAACGCACCCTATTCAAGTCACGTTGGAGGGGTGTGGGAGAGACAAATCAGGACCGTGAGAAGCGTCCTCAGGACCACGCTTGACCTTTCCTCTGGTAGGCTAAACGATGCTTCTCTCCGGGCTTTTCTCTATGAAGCTATGGCAATCGTCAATGGTCGCCCACTGACCGTTACCAACCTCAACGATCCTCATGGCCTTGAGCCACTCACCCCAAATCATCTCCTGACTATGAAATCTGCCAAGGCCTTACCTCCCCCAGGAGAATTCGTCAGGGAAGACATGTATGGGAAGAAAAGGTGGCGGCATGTTCAATACTTAGCAGAACAGTTTTGGAGTCGATGGCGTAAGGAGTACCTTGCCAATATCGCTCTCAGACAGAGGTGGCACACCCCCAGAAGGAATCTGCAAGTTGGAGACATTGTGATGATGAAAGGAGATGACGTGAACAGGAATGAGTGGAGATTGGGAAGAGTCACAGGAACCACTATTGGCAAAGACGGACTCGTAAGGAGGGTTAAGATCTGCCTCGGTGACAGGAATCTTGGCAAAAAGGGGGAGTGTCTCAACAAGATGTCTGAAGTAGAGCGCCCAGTCCAGAAACTAGTTGTGTTGCTAAAGGCTGACTAAAACCAGGTTTCTCCTTTAAAATCTTATATCTCCTCCACACACCTTATAATCTCAACACAGTTTGTAAAGAGGTTCTACCTGTGTTCTAAGCTACTCTATGTGTATTCTTACATAAGAAGGGTCATTTCAGTTAAAATCACTTGTGATTAATGTAAATTGTATACTGTTCCATTATTCACTCATGATTGGTGGGAGTGTAAGTAACTTTTAAAAAGGGTTTTAATAACAGATTATCGCTGCCTGTATGCTTTTATTTGTTGTTTCCGCTTTTACTATTACATGCTTTTATTTTGGTGCTCCCGGGCCGGAAGTAGAAGTTGTGCATCTAATAACGACTTGACTTCGCACGGAGCAGACAATAACACGGGACGGTCAGAGATCAACATAGCTCCGCAATTTAAGGATTTCCCTGTATGTGTTAAGCACCTAGCTAGAATTGGGAACAAGGTATGTTGTAAAAATATGTTTTGCTTGGAGTTATGTGTGTTTAGCGGACTTACTGTGAGAGAGTGTTTATTTTCCCCATGCTGATATTTATGTCGCTGGTTAAGCTAACTTTAGCCTGTATATGTGTATATGTGTGTATGCTGTGATGTTAAGCTAAAGGAAGCCTTTGAGTCATTTCATGGTTAAGATGGTTTATTTGTTTGTAAGAGCTCATTTTGTTTTATTTGTCTGTCCTTAGCTCTTACGGTGTTCCTGAAAGGAAAGGATTTATGTGCAAAATGAGAACAAACGGCTGTACATTAATAAACTCATCTGGAAACATCAGTACGCTTCACCATTGTCTGGCTGGGTTCGCTACAGTGCCAGAGAGCCACAGTGAGAGACAATAACAGGAGAGTCGTACAAAAACTACTTCCTCTGTTTACAACCATCACTGGGAACATTCAGTTCTCTCAGCATCACTTCATAAAAACTGAGTGTTATTATCTGTCAGTGATTAAAATGATGGTTATTGAATGTTTTTTCTTTTCTTTTATTTGTTGGAAGGTTTAATTCAGGTCCAACTTCACAAAAACAGTGAAATAATTTCAGTTTTTACTTGTAAGAAATGTTAACAGACACTTATGAAAGATTGTGTCCTGTTTCAATGCTGATTAAATTCATTCTAATTAATGTGGTTGAACTGTGTCCATGTGTATTCAACATGTTAAAGCCCTTTATTATTATTACTGCAATATCTACAGTGGAGTGGGCATTTGTGATGGAAATTCTGAGGCTTCCGTTAAAATAAGCAAAATGAAACATAATTCTACACAAAGAAAGTCAAAAACAAACAGTAACCACCTCTTTACAGCGGTTTGAAGAGACATCCAAACATCTAAACACATTTTAAAGAGTGGGAAACTGAGTTTAATTTGATGTTCAGAGAAGAAGAAAGCTGTTAATCTTCAGTTTTCACATGAACTCTTTTAACATCAGTGTTTTTTGTGTTGATTTACTCATGGCTTTGCCCGACCATACTGCTGTTAAAACAGAGGAAAATATGATCAAATATGACTGGTCAATACAAAGAGATGTTCTCTCTGTGAGGAGGAGTCAATGCAAACTGTGATGTCTTCCTCCTCTACTTATGTGACTGCAGAGAGGAGGACAGAGAACAGTGGACACACAGTTTAACATGATGGACTACAGGACAGGACTGCTGCTGTTAACTGTCTGCTGGGCAGGTGAAGATCATCACTATATTCATGTTACATAGCGTATATATCTGTCAGCAGCTGATTTCACTTGATGTTTTTATCCTCTCTCCAGGTGTTGATGCTCGGACTCTGACAGAATCTGAACCAGTGGTTAAACGTCCTGGAGAATCCCACAGTCTGACCTGTACAGGCTCTGGATTCACATTAAGTAGCTACCACATGCATTGGGTCAGACAGGCTCCTGGAAAAGGACTGGAGTGGATCGCCTGGATTAGCACTGATAGTAGCGGCAAATTCTACTCTCAGTCAGTTGAAGGCCGGTTCACCGTCTCCAGAGACAACAGCAGACGGCAGCTGTATCTGCAGATGAACAGTCTGAAGACTGAAGACACTGCTGTGTATTACTGTGCCAGAGAGCCACAGTGACTGGAGGAGGCTGAGCAGCTGTACAAAATCCTACCGGACTCATCTTTACTGCACTGATAGACACTAGGAAACAGTTTAACACTAATATAACATATTTCATTAAACATCACCAACAATAACCTTTAATCTCATAACTTAAAAGCTGCTTTTGAAAAGAAACTCTGCCGTTCATTATTGTGCCACTCGTGGACTGAGTTATAGTACTGCCATTAAATATATATTGAGATCAATGTAAAAAGTAATAATAATAATATTAACTTTATTTATATAGCACCTTTAAAAACAAGAGTTTACAAAGTGCTTTGACAGCCAATCAAACAAAGTAAAGCAGAGAACAAGCAGATCATAAAACCAGCAACTCACTCAGGACCAGCAAATCACACAACAAGCAAAGCACAAAACCCAATACCCAATAGGCAGCAGGAGAACCCACACAACCAAGACCAAGGGGACAAAGCAGGAAGAAGTAGAAAGAGTTAATACAATAAAATAAAATACCTAAAAGAGATAAAGAAAGGAAATAATGCAAAAAGAAATAACAGCTGTAAAAGCAATAGGAGAGATAGAAACCAGTAAAAGGCAAAAAACAACAAAAGAGATTAAAGAAATAAAAGCAATAAAGGAGATAAAGGATCAATAAAAACAAGGAAAGAAGGAAAAGTGAGAATAAGGTGAAATAACATTTTAAAAACATAAATAAGAGCCAATAAGAAGACGTGTACATCCAATCTATTTCAAAGGATTCAGAGCTTAACTTCAGTCAAAAAAGTGTTTTTAATGTAGAGAACAGAACTTCAAAGTGCACACTCGTGACACTCAGATATCTAAATCATCATCATTAATATCATCATCACATCAACAGTAATCATCTGTCCATCCATCCTTTTTTTCTACAGCTTCTTCTCCCTGTTCACTGTCAGGTCAGTGTTGGAGTGTGTTTAAGCACGCTCTAGCTGAGAGGCAGTGAAATCTCCTGACAGGTGAACAGATGAACAGCAAAGAGATTCAAACACAACCATCTTGTTTCTGTTTCTTCTACAGAACGATGAAACTGAAAACAGTTACAGTCCCTCCTTTAAAACTGCTGAGGGCAGACAAGGACTGACTGTATTCAGTGCTGATCACAGTAATGGCCTCCATGGAACGAGCTGTATGTACAAGTAATGGCCCTGAGGAAAACACTGACAGTTTAACACAGTTAACACCCTCAAACATCCTCTGAGTGTCTGTGATGCTTTCCTCATCCTGTCAACACACATGTATTTCGGTAAAATGGCTTTTGGAATCCTTTCAGGTGACAATATGTGTGAATGTGTTTGTCTCGTGTTTCAACTTGCTTGTTGAGAATGCAACGAGAAAAGTCCAGTCACCATGAAAAAGACAAAGTGGTTTGGAAGCTACAAACAAAGTTGTGTCTCACGTCAGGCTATGAAACTCAATAGTGTTCTGATCAGTCTCTTTTTTCCACAGTTGTTTGCAGTCAGACTCTGACTGAGTCTGAACCAGTGGTAAAGCGGCGAGGAGAATCCCACAAACTCACCTGTACATACTCAGGAATATCAGATGGAGATGCTGCTATCAGCTGGATCAGACAAGCTGAAGGAAAAGGACTGGAGTGGGTTGCCCACATTTCTGCTCCGAGTGGCAGCGCTAAAGCTTATTCCACATCAGTCCAGAACCGTTTCACTGTTTCTAGAGACAACGATGTGGACCAGGTGTATCTCCAGATGAACAGCCTGACGACTGAAGACTCTGCTGTTTATTATTGTGCCAGAGCCCCACAGTGATACAGGAAGCCAGAGAGCTGCACACAAACCGCTGCAGGTGTCACTGTCACAGTCTCATAGAAAGTTCTGTGAAACATCACGTTCAGGTTTTGTTTAGATACCACTCAGAATATGAAGCCTCTCCCGACACCATGCATCTGTCACTATTTGGCCTAAACTGAAGAGTTGATCACACAGCACACTGTGATCATCTGCAGTCATTAGGCTCAGCTGCACTTTAAGACTTTATCTTACTGTTGATCTCAAATCTACTGACGGCTGAAAGGACAACTTTAAATTAAGCTCTCATCAATTTCAAACGATCGACCATTTTTATTTATCAATGTTAAACATATTCACCTTCATTTTTCACCTGTTTGATTCAGTGTGATCTGTCCTGTTTAATGATCTTTAAATGCCTTAAACCACCAAGACTTTGAAAGCTTCTAGTTTTTCTTTAATATCTTAAAAGTACTTACAAAATGTTGCTATTGTTAGAAAATAAAAAGGTGTTGTACAAAAATGTAGATGTTTGAAATAATGTAGAAGATTGTGATGCAACAGTTTATTGAATATCATAGCTGACTGAAGAATGGTAATGATGGGACTGATGTTCCACCATCTCTTTCTGTGAGATTCTGAGAAAAACAAAACATTTCATCGACACTTTGAATGATTGAATAAAGTTAGTCAGCTGATTAACTGTCCTTGTAAATCATCAAGATGAAAAATAAGCTCTTTTTTTACTTTCTTGGAGATGTACAACATATAGTTAATGTATTATTTCCTCCTCTGTCATTTGCTGAGGTTTGCTGTTGAAGAGATACTCTGCTGAACTAAATGTATCTGGTTCATAGTTAAATTTCCCTTTTAAACCTGCAGAGGGAGGTCCATGCAAACTCTTCCTCTCTTATAAACACACCATCAGTAACCTGTGGCAGAACACCTGGACACTTTAGTTTATTCTGTAACACTGAGATCAGAGAGAACTAAACTACAGGATGGAAAAAACGATTATCTGGAGTTTACTTTTTGTAGTTTCTATTCATGGTGAGAAAATCAATTCTGCTTCACTTTTTAATGTCCAACCTGTTCTTTACACGTTTGTTTGATAGTGATCACTATTCATTTTTCTACAGGAGTTTGGAGTGAGATCAAACTGGAGCAGTCTCCCTCTGAGGTGAAAAGACCTGCAGAGACAGTGAAGATGTCATGTATCATATCAGGTTATAGCATGAGAAGCCACAATATGCACTGGATACGACAGAGGCCAGGGAGAGCTCTGGAGTGGATTGGGTGAATGAGTACAGGCTCAAACTCTGCTAGCTATGCCAGCTCCTTTCAAAGTCGTTTCATCATGACTGAAGATGAGCCCAGCAGCACTCAGTACCTCCAGGTCAACAGCCTGACAGCAGAAGATTCTGCTGTTTACTTCTGTGCTCGAGAAGAAACAGTGAGTGAAGACAGTGGAGCAGCTGCACAAAAACCTCCACAGGGAAACAGCCATGTGATCTCAATGACATCTGGGTTTACATACCATAATCCTTTTTTACCAAGTCATCCGGTGAGTTTATGTAGAAACAGTTCATGTAATATCATAGATGATAAAGAATGGTAATGGACATCTAGTAGGTTGGCGTTCAATATATCAATACAAGAGTATAAAGTAATGTGATTTAAATCAAATGCTTTATACAAACTATAATGCTAAAAAGTAAATGACCTATTTAAAACCTTAAATAGTTCTGCACTGTTTCTTCAGTGCAGGAAACTGTGTTGGGTTTTTGTATGAGGGTTTATCACAGTGCTTTTCGGCGTGGCGCACTGAGATACAGAGCCATACAAAAACCTTACAGCAATAATCTCAAACTCAACCATTCATGTGATGGACCAAAGAGCACAGGACGAAATATATCCCTCTAAAAACGAGGTCACTACTGTGTCGATGACTTTGATACGCAGATTTGTGGTTAGAAGTCCGATTTTTAGTCGTTTACAGCCACAGTTAGTCCACAGATGTAAATGTTACCTCTCAGTAAACCTCTACTTTAAAATAATATTTTGCATCACTCCGAGCCGACGCTTACAAGATGACACCAGGGTTTCACACTGACCGGGACTCCTGACCAGGACTTCTGTCTAATAAGGTTTTAACACATTTTTCTGGTACTTCAGGTTTTTGTTCAAGCTTTGAATGGAGGCGTATCACTGTGACTACTTTGACTACTGGGGTAAGGGGACTCAAGTCAGCGTTTATTCAGGTAAGTCACATTTAATGTAATATATTTAGAGACTAGTTTCTTTTACTTTTCTTAAAATGATCATTGATGTTTGAGAGGTTCAGCTCAGTTCATATTTAGAAAAATGATTTCACTGCAGCCGTTTCTTAGAAAGCATTTAGAAAAGTTCCTCTTTGGCATTAAAAGTTCATATTTAAGAGATGGTTCGTTTTAATCTTTAAATCCACCCGGCCGATTGAAATCCATAGTTTTTGAGAGGTTTGTGTGTTTGAATACAAGGTCTCGATGCCCTTCAATTAAACTCTGAGTGAAGAGATTATTGAGCTCACACTTAAATAAAATGTTAAATATATATTATAAAGTTTCTTTTGAAATTCCAGGAGCATTGACTTTAATAGGACTATATAATTACACTGAACTGTTGATCAGTTTAAGTTCTGAGAAAACAATTCTCATCAAGTGTTTTATATGTCTTGTTACAATTAAACAATAGACCCACTACATTCTAATAATAAATACTTCAATACTTTATTAAAAGTGATTATTATCATATACGATTATTATGGCCACAGAACAGTGCAGTGACTTCACTGGCTTCACTAGCTTCTAACGTTAAGATTTAATACGCAAGTTCATTATGTAAACATTTTTATTAAATCAGTATGTTTTTATTTATATTACGTTTTATTAAAAATTGTATTATTTAAATTCTTTTCAGGTTCATGTCTGTGAAATGCTTAAATTTTGTATAAAGATAACAAAATAATTTTAAATTTTAGACAGAAATTGTTCAGTATATCAAACAAGAATTCTTGAACAAAACATTTGGTAGTCGTAGTATATAGTAGTTTTAGTTTTTAGTGTTTAAGTGTCAGTATCAGAGTCACATCCCTTGAAAGTGTCCACATACTTGGCCAATAAAACTGATTCTGAAATCTGCCGCAATATATTTTATAACAATAGAATAGTTGTTATTTATATATGATTCATATATGATGAGTTGTGATCATTTGTTAATTTCTATTAATTTTATTTTAACCTTATAAAATCTCTCTCTTTGAAAGCCTCTCCACCGACTCTGTTCCCTTTGGTTCCATGCGATTCTGGGACTGGAGATACAATCACTGTTGGCTGTATGGCAGACGACTTCTACCCACAGGGTACTTTGCAGTGGACCGATGCCACAGGGAACAGCTTGACTTCTGTACAATATCCTGCGCTTGTCAAAGACAACAAATATATAGGAGTCAGTTTGGTCAACGTACCAAAATCTGACTGGAACTCCTTCAAGTCTTTGAACTGTTCTGCGACTCATCCTCAAGGCCCCCGAAGTGTGAAAGTTGAAAGTATGTAATTTTTTACCCTCTATCGTGGCTCTCTTATGTGTAGTCTAAACGCATGACCTTGTTTTTATGTTAGCAATTGATTTTCTATTTTAAATTTTTATCTACAAAGTCTACAATGAACAATCTTCTTAACTAATCTTCCTCTGCTTTTTCATTACTACGCGTAGAGGCCTCGACCCCTCCAAAGATAAATCTGGTATCAGTGCCAAGAGGAGACACTCAGGCTCTGGTGTGTACAATTGAGGAATTACCTAACAAAGACCTGTCAGTAAAATGGAAAAAAAATGGAATCAATGTACAAGACTTCACTTCTTGCCCCGCCCAATCATCCGGAGACCTGTATTCATCTGTCAGTGTCCTGAATGTGAAGAACACAGACTGGGACAGTAAAGCTGTTTACACATGTGAGATGACGCACAAAGGCACTGCATATACAAAGAAGGCCTCTAAAGGTACAGTCATTACTGCTGTACTATTACTCCAAGTAACCTGGTCGTAAAATAACAGTGAACATTGAGCTAAAATAAGCTAAATGTTTTCTCTGTTTATCTCGTTTATGTAGCTGCTGTCACAATGACACTCAAACAACCAAGTCCCAAAGAGCTGTTCAATAACAATCAGGCACAGTTGGAGTGTATCGTTACTGGACAAGACAAGGCCATTGTAGATGTGATGAAGATAACTTGGCTAATTGACGGAAACAATGTGACTGACAACATAACAGAGAAAACAGAATCCAGAAACGGTCAACACAGCAGAACCAGCACGATGACTCGGAGTTTCTCGAAGTGGCAGGAAGTTAACAAAGTGCGCTGTTCTGCTGGAGGAGACAACAGGACACCGGTAATTCAAGAATTCACTGTCCACAAAGGAGGTATGTTACCGAGTGATGGAAACTCATTGATGAAACAGCAAGCTGTGTGTAAAATGAACATTAATCTTGTAGATGAACCTCATTGCTAAAACAAGTGTCTCTTTCAGATCAGACGAAACATACTGTGACAGTCAACATCTTCCAAGAGGAGGATCCACTCACTGTGGTGTGTCTGGTCTCCAGTGACAAAGAGCAGGACTACTACATCACCTGGGCAGAGAATAAAGGAGACAAGACAGGCAACTATGTTGATGGCTTTGACCTCCCCCCACAGAAGACTCCAAATGGCTACTTAGTTACAAGTATTTACTATCCAACTGAGAAGACAAATATGTTTCAGTGCAACGTCTGGCCTGCTGGCAGCGAAAGATCCTCCATGATTACAAAATCAGTGTCTCAGGCCAAGGGTAACTCGTGTGAATGCAAAACTTTAGATTAGATTGCATGTGGTATGTAGTGCTCATGTTTTGTTCTGTCTGTGTGTGTAATCTGTGCTGCGGTAACATGTGCACCCTGTGATGTCACCAGTCTTTGTGATTGTAAAACACAACAGTCAACATGTCAATGTAGTTTTGTTTGTCATCATATGGTGTTTCAAACTGTCTGTCACATTGTCTAACAGCTTGAGAAGCATGCTTATTGTTCCAAATAAATGTTGCATGGAGAAAAGTTTGTTACATGTTCATGAATGACTTCTACGTTTTTAAACAAACTGAAAAGCTTGCACAAAGTAACTCAATAAATAGGCTTTAATATTATATTTATTTTGTACTGTTCAACTGGAGAAACCTCCACACATGTGATCATAGAGTTAACAATGCTTCACGTTCACACACGCTTCAAAATAACCACCTTTACCTTCCTCTTCTTAGATTGTTTTGCTCTGAACTGCATAGATGATGCCAGTGAAGAGGATGAGTTCAGCAGCCTGTGGTCTACAACCTCCTCTTTCATATTCCTCTTCATATCCTCTCTCTTCTATAGCATGATAATCAGCCTGGTCAAGGTAAACATGGAGGTATTTTCTTCATTTTAGCTTTACTGTGTTATGATCATCATAACGTAAGTTATAAAATAAAGGCCAGTGACATACACAATGGAAATGCTGATGATAAAGGAAAGACACCTCTGACCAACTCATCTTTGCATAAGTGCTCTGAGTGCCACAGTTTCCTCTGATCTTCACAGACAAATATGTGCAGGAGAAGAAAAGACTTGTTCAGAGACATCACTGTGAAAGTTAGTGTAGTCTACGTGAGCTTGTGATGAACTGCAAACTCAAATACAGTATAATAATGGTCTTACTGATTATCAACGATCTGTAAAGTTTACTGGCACCAAATCATACATTGTGATACATTATATTTTGTTGACGTTGAAGGACACAATTACACAATAAAGTGGTTAGCTCTGTTATGAAGAGTTTCAATGAAAAGCTTCTCCAAACACTTAAAATGTGCTGGTCTGTGCGTTTAAAATGCTCCACAGCACATAATAAGGATTAAACACTGTGCTGAATCAAATGCATTGCAAGTGTTGGAGTTCCTCTTGCATCAAAGCAAACCTTCAGGCAAATTATTCCAAAAGCAATAACAATGAAGGAATCGGTCCAACACTGAACACAACTGTCATTAAACATCAGTCGCCTGCAGCAAATCTGCAGGTCAGAACTGTCTTCTGTCTTGAAGACACTGGTGAACTCCAGTTTGATTAATCAGTCAAATTGTACTATTGATTAACAATCTGTATTGAATAAGTGAAAATAATCTATTGTTTGTAATTGTTTGATGTTTCTTTATTCCTAGATGAGGAGTCAATAAGGGACGAAATTGCTGCACAGCAGAAACAAGTATTTGTCTTCATTTGTTTGTCTTTTTTTTATCAAGTTTTAAAGCAAAGTACATAATGCTACTGCTGTATATCTGCTAAATAAAACTGTCATACATAATGCTTTAAATATTGTTTAAAGTGTACTTATATGTAACCTTTAAAAATATACAGAATATACAGCAGACAATTATTTTGCCATTTTATTTCTGACACTTTTACTGTCATCAAAATGTTGTGTAAGTGAGGTGTAGTGTAACTTTTCATTGGCGCATTAATAAATTGCACTGCAGTGAAAATGGATATATTGTGATGCTTTTTAAATTTTGACTTGAAATCTTTGCTTTCTACAAACACTCACATAATAGACAAAAACATATGAGATTATGGGAGACATAAAACTAAAGGGAGAAGGAATGATGGAGTGCTCATGATTAAAAGCTTTTGAGGATTTTGTTGTCACTCGAGGCCCAACAAAGGAATTTAAGAACAGCATGTGAAGTCAACGTCCTGCAGACTTCTGTTATCAGTTAAGAGCAGAAGGGTTTTCAATTTCCTGCCGCTGCTAAACATATCATCTTTCGAGAGTCACTTCCCCTTTTCTATGCACCTCTGGGACCACACCTGTGGCAATGGAACTTTGTAGAAACTGTCAGAGCTAGAAATACACTTCCTTGAAGTGAGACACTCATCTTTCACTGCATATATTTGCAAATCAGCACGTAACCAAGCGTGAAGAGGCGAATTTGCACACAGCAGACACATCCTCACAGACAAAGATAACATTAAAAAATGTCTCGAGAAAAGTGTTGATGAAAGCTTTTTACACAAACGTGAAGCAGCAGCATAAATCAGATATATCCAATACACAGAATATTGAAAGCTCGTTAAACAGTACAACAGAACATATGTATGTGTGTAGTATGTTTGTTTTGCTGTGTGGTGAAGAGTTCTTGGTGATATAGAGAAGGATAGTTTCATATAAGCGTTCTTGGTTTGTAGAACATCATGGCAGCACACATCAGACAGAGCTGGAAGCCTCTGAGGTGGTGTTTAATGAGTCTGACTTTCTCTCTGGTTCAATTGAGACCAAAGTTAAGAGGCTAGAAATGTGTGATCTTGTAACCAAATTGGCAGATATGAATGGTGATGACAGAGCCAACGAGCAGTTTGCTGCAGTTACTTATAAGGTATGTCATCCAACATTTCTAACAATGTTTAAATATATGTTTAATGAGCGTAATCAGCCTGGTGACAGTAACTTTTGGAAATGAAAGCTCGCTGCATCCCACTTCCTGATGGCACACACAACCTCACGCCGTGTGTGTGCTGCAGGTGAAGCCGCTAAAGTAAACCTTTCGCAGTATGTCCACTCAGTTACCAGCCAGTATCTGTAGCACCGAGACGAGGTGCCGCTGACAAAAGCACGCAACCCAAACGTTTTAGCCCAAACTGGATGAAGATTCAGCTGAGCAATTCATGAAAAAAGCAACTGTGCTTAAAGATGGAAACAACTTCAACATTTAATAATAATAATAATACATTTTATTTATAAGCGCCTTTCAGGACACTCAAGGTCGCTGTACAAAAAAACACAAACAAGAGTAAAAACACCAGCAAAGGTAAAACAGACCAGATAAAATACATTAGGAGTGGGTGAGGGACAGTGCTTAGAGTTGGGGAGAGTAGGTGAGGCGGAACAGATGGGTTTTGAGATTTGATTTAAAGATCGGGAGGGTGGAGCAGTTTCGGAGTTCGGGTGGGAGGGAATTCCAGAGCTGGGGAGCAGAGTGGCTGAAAGCTCTGGCCCCCATGGTGCTGAGGCGGGCAGGGGGTACGGTGAGGTGGATGGAGGAGGAAGACCGGAGGGTGCGGGATGGAGTGGCAATGTGCAGGAGGTCGGAGAGGTAAGGAGGGGCGAGGTTGTGAATAGATTTGAAAGTATACAGAAGGATTTTGTAGGTGATCCGTTGGTTGATTGGGAGCCAGTGGAGTTGCTGAAGGATGGGGGTGATGTGGTGGGAAGAAGGTGTTCTGGTGATGATCCGGGCGGCAGAGTTCTGGACAAGCTGAAGTTTATGGAGGGCTTTCTGGGGGAGGCCGAAGAGAAGGGAGTTGCAGTAGTCAAGGCGGGAGGTGACGAGGCTGTGGACAAGAATAGCAGAGGTGTGGGGAGTGAGGGAGGGGCGGAGACGGTTGATATTACGTAAGTGAAAGTAAGCGGACCGGGTGACGTTATTGATGTGTGATTGGAAAGATAGAGTACTGTCGAGGATGACACCCAGACTCTTAACCTGAGGGGAGGGGGAAACAGGGGTGTCGTCAATGGAGAGTGAGAAACTGTCAACTTTAGATAAGGTGGATTTGGTGCCGATAAGAAGGATTTCGGTTTTATTGCTGTTTAATTTTAGAAAGTTTGAGGTGAACCAGGATTTTATTTCAGAAAGGCAGGAGGAGAGGGAGGGGGGTGGGAGTGTGGAATTCGGTTTGCAGGAGAGGTAGAGCTGGGTGTCATCCGCGAAGCAGTGGAAATGGATGTTAAATTTGCGGAGGATATGGCCAAGGGGGAGGAGGTAAGTGATGAAGAGGAGGGGCCCCAGGACAGAGCCCTGGGGCACACCTGTAGTGACTGGGGAGGGGACGGATGTGAAGGACTTGAGCTGAATGAACTGGGTGCGGCCTGTGAGGTAGGAGCAGAACCAGGAAAGGGGGGTGTGAGTGATGCCAATGGAGGAGAGTCTACTGAGGAGGATGGGGTGGGAGATAGTGTCGAAGGCCGCACTCAGGTCAAGGAGGATGAGGATGGAGAGTGAACCGGTGTCAGCTGCAGTGAGGAGATCGTTGGTGATTTTGATGAGGGCAGTTTCGGTGCTGTGACGGGGACGGAAACCAGATTGAAAAGGCTCGTAGAGGCTGTTGTGGGTGAGATGGGCGTGAAGTTGAAAAGAGACTATTTTTTAGAAGAACTTCCTATTGCAGAAACGTGGGGTTTAAGCACATCGACGGTATCACCTTTAAGTTCATCACCTTTGTTTACTAAACAAACTCCTTTATTAAAAAGTCATACTTTACTAACCCCAGATACCATAAAAGGTTTGTCTGATATATGATCTGATAAATGCAATGTCACTTCTAACGTAGATGTCAAATTCATTTTGCACATTCAGAACCTCTTGGGCCACCAGAAGAGCCACTTTTTGTAAACTAATTCAATAAAACTAATTTTAAATCATATTTATTGGGCAGTTTACTTGTATGTTGTTTATTGAATGTTGTACTATGTTTCATTCAAACTCACTACAACAACTGTGTCCTCCTTGAGAATCATATCAAACCGTCAGATGGACAGTTTCAACCATCAAGAAATGTTTCAGTTTCAGCTTGTTGATATGCAAGAGAGATATTTTGGTTTAAATGCCAGCTCCTTACTAGAAGTGGGAAAAGTAGGTAAAAACCACCATCTAGTGGCAAAAGCATCAAGTGTTCTGTCATATTGCTGCAGCAAATGAAGGGGACACAGTTTACAACTTAAACCTCTCCTATGTGAGAAGATTTTAACATTGTATAACACTGTTAGATTTGACACATTTATGACATTTGTTGTTTAAGAAAACAAATCATTACAAAGATATAAAAAAAAAATACCTCTACACTACCACAACATTATTACTAATACTTTGCTGCCATCCACAGGCTTCTACTTTTACTGAACCAGCTGCCCACTCTGCCCGGTGTCACCACTTCACAACACATCATTATCTGACACGACATGCAACGCTGATTTCCATTCTTTTTTGTAATTGATCTTTTAAAAGCTCAAGTGATGAGATAGATCTGAGATGACCAGCGTCAGAGGAAGGGTCTAAATGATACTGAAATTCTCACACACAGAGAAATACATTTAAAAATATGCACTAAGGCTATAATTCATCCACCACTAAGATATTAAAAGCATAGACCTAACACTAACACCAGAAGCAGTGGAAGCAGACGGCACTGATTCAGCCCATATTCTAACATTAGCTGCAGCCAAATGCATCTTGGTGTATGTTTGATGTTATAAAATATGCAGCTTTATATTCTTGTATTGCGTTCACATCGTTCACATCCTGCTTGAAAAAATAACATAAAACATCAAGAGAATTGCACTTTCATTTATTTTCATATTTTTGTAAAACAATCTCTAAACCATTTTAATTTTTATTTAAAATAAAATCCACTGATTTTCTGACCAAGTCAGAGAACTGTGTTGTCTCCTGCAGATGTGGTGAGGTTTTGTCATGTACTTTTCTCACTGTGGTAACTGATAGCAGCTGGGGTTACGACACAGTGTTACACACTGTAACCAAAACCCTGTTCATACATTCATCTCTCTTTTTAATCGAAATGGCAGCAGAGCTGCTGGTGAATGACCATCAGACTGTCACAGGATTGGTTCAGTAAAAGTACTTATGTTCATTTCAACTATGGAGATTGTAGAAATATAGCAAAAAACATGTTTAAGAGAAGTGAAATCCTGTGTTTATATGCAGAGAATATTGTCTGACTTGACTCTGCATTTACTAAACTGAGTCAGCATAAACGATGTCAGCTATAAAGTCATATTTAGTTTGCTTTGCAACATAATGCTGTTGTGACTCTGTGGCTTTGCAGAAATAGCTGTGGCTGTATTCTTATGTATTAAGTTCATGTTCATTTTATGAAAACACTGTAAACATTGTTTAAACATTAATTTACCTAAAAAAATACTGAACTCTTCATCAATGATGAAGATGAAGGATGATGGTAAGACCATGATAATAAAGTTAAATCTTTCATTTGTAATTTCAGTTGTCAGTTAAACTGTAGTAAATATTATATAGAAAAGAAAGTGGGCTACCATTAATTATAAATGGTACTGTATAGCATAGCACAAATACAATTCAGTATTGTGTCATTACTCTCGTGCACATGAGATAGTAAATCGTGGCCTCGTTTTAAATAATGGTCATAGATTCTCGAAGCTGCAGCTTCGCTCTCATCCTGATGGAGCTCAATTCTGCCACATAGGCACTTTGTACGTCTACTGCCCAAACTTTGCTGTGTTTTAGCCCAGACGCCCGGTCTACGTATAGACGGCAATTAGACTTCTATTAGCTGCAAAATGCTTGCTGGGTAATTCCGTGAGTGAAACCTTAAGAAGTCCAAACTGTGCAGTCGGCTGATGCACGGACATCTAAGTGACATAATGAAAATAGCCACTGCTCAGAAACTAGTTCCTGATGTCGACAGGCTGGTAAGAGCCAAAAGTGTCGGGTGCAAGTGAAAATGCGAGTGTACGGCATTCATCCGCGTTGTACGTCTTGTTTTGAAAGTGTGTCTGTATGTGCGGGGGGTAAGCCTTGGACAGCCTGTACTGATTTAACACCTGGTATTAACAATAATAGTAATGTCTTAATGACTTCACAGTAAACTGGTGAGAGGTGCCTCCTCCCCATCCAGCTCATCATCTGTGAGAGTGGAGGTGCGGACAGCTCCTCTCCTCAATCATACATAAACTAAGAGCAAACTGCACGGAGAAGAGAAACTTTATGCTTGTGTTTGTGCTTGATTATCATTAACACAATATGCTTTGGGAATTGGACCTTGAGACAGGCCTGACATAACCCAGCAAGCAAAAGCCATCATTTAAACAGATGGGCTCGATATAGGCCTGATTTAGTCTGGCTATGTGTAGCAAATTTCAGCCCGAATTTTAATGAAGTAGATTAGTTAGTTAGTACTGTTATGACATCAACGTGTCAGAAATACATTTTTGTTTAATCATTTTGTTAATTTGTTCATCAAAGCAATGAAAGGGTGATGAAAGTAATGACATAGCTTCATTTCTCAAAAATCATTTGGCAGTGGTATGTGAAATACGCTCCACACAAAGATGTAATTTCAACACATTTTATTTTACATACAAAAACCATAAACACCGCGCTTTATGGGCTGTGTGATGTTAATAATTACATTCAGAGACATCATAAAGGGAACAGTTTGGAACTTTTTCCACAGAAGAAGAAAAAAGAAGAGTGCGCATGCTCAGGTTCTTTGGCTGTGCAGCTCTGACTGTGAATGCTGAACGATCCCTGGATGCTGACGTAGTTCATTAATACCTAAGGGACATGTGATTAGACAAAGTGTCCGGTAGCCGACAGGGATAAGAGCTCAGCTTGAATACATGCATGCAGTGATGGAATCCCAGTCGATCCTTTTCTGCAACATTTTTTTGGGTTACTGTGATGCACTGCTCACTTACATAATCATTTTAAATGTAAATGTGTGTCAATGTGTGATGAATCTTGTGACAGAAGCAGGTGAAATCTGGTCCAAACACAAACGTTTAATCAAAGTCTTCAAATAGACGTCGACTGAATTATCACGGACAGCCCAAATTTTGTCGTGTATTAGCCCAGACGCCAGGTCTACGCAAAAGATATGAGAATTAAATGTGGTCTGTTAAAGCTGCAGTAGGTAGCTGTAATAATGAACTTAATCTGGCATTGTTAATACAAAGCCCTGAACGAGGACATGATACATCTCCTCTATTCCGTTGGTAAAGAAGCCTAAATAAACCCTAAAATATTACAGAAATAGAAAAGAGAACACCTTCCACTGACAGTTAAATATTTGATTATTATTACTTATGCATTGATGTAGTTGGAAGATGTGGAGTTCATTTTAAACTATTTTGTAATAGTTTTTTTATTATAGGAATGTTGTCACAATAATATAGAGTCTAGCAGGTTTGAATAAATATAAAAATGTGGGGTGCCAGTCAGAGTCAAGTCTGACAAATAACAAAAATAAAGAACAAAAATAGTTTCCTGGTAAGCTGGCGTTCCTCTCCTCCACTCAACAAACAACACATTAGCCTCTGACATACAGTATATAAAGATATGTCTGGGTTTTCCACTGCATGGTTATTTTGGGAGGGTGTGATTGGGTTATTGAATGATTGTGGCTGCTGACTGTGTGAATGAACACAAGGAATATTGGGCGGTGTTATTTGACCCAGATCGCTACAAGAGCTTAAAGGGACACCTTCCGATGTTTTGGTTTGCCCAACCTTTTGCCAAATCTGAACCATGACATGATGAATGGAGATCCTGATAATAGTTGCCAAGTTAAACAGAAAAAGCTTGTAAGCTGTTTTGACATTGCTTCTTGAAGATTCACAACCGAGAATAATTAAAAATCCTCCAGTAAGAACTGAGTCAGAATGACTAAAATCCATACGTTACCTAAACCTAAAAAGTTAATGGACTAAAACATGAGATACTTTCAGTATGGATGTTGTGGATGATTGAGTGGATATGACAGCCCGATATCATAAACCTATATCCATGTCCAAGTAATGCAGCTAAATCAAGTATATCTGGTTATCCACGCTGCAGTAACTGAAGGTGACAGGAGGATGTGATAAAGCTGTACACCAACTGTTGGCAAACACTTAGTTTTATATAAGCCCCACCACAGGAAAGGAATACCTTTAGGGAAGTGGTTAATAAATGGTACATTGGGGATTGCTTTAGTCAGTGAAACATGTTTGCTTTTCATGGTTTTTTTCATTATAAAAATGTATGTTGGTTAAAACTGTACTCAAACTAACATTTAATCTTTAGTTAAAACATAAGATCAGAGTAAATATTACATATATACACTAATTTACTGAGTAAGTACAACAATTTAGAATATGATACAAGCTCCCAAGTATTTTCGTACTATAGTTCAATTGAAACCTCTCCTTACATTTCAAATGTCATTGATATCACATAATTTGACCTCAGTGGCGTGAAAGGCGTCTTTGAGGTGCTTGTTTTTGTATGTTGGATGTGTTGACATATCACACTGTGACAATGCTTTTGACATCTGGGGAAAAGGAACCATGGTGACCGTCACATCAGGTAAAATAATTCATTTTGGTCTTGATAATGACAATTTGGTGATTACACAGTTAAATATAAGGTATTTTGACCTCAGTGGCTTGAAGGGAGTCTTTGAGGTGCTTGTTTTTGTATGTTGGATGTGTTCACATATCACACTGTGACGGTGCTTTTGACATCTGGGGAAAAGGAACGATGGTTACAGTCACATCAGGTAAGCCAAACACTTATTTTGTCTTTTTAATTTGTTTGTTTGATTTTGAAGCAGAATTAGGAAATCCAGTTTTGACTCCGTAAGTTAATGTATATCTGGAATACTGTATGTTAAAGGTGTTAAAATCCATAGACTCAATTTAAACTGAGCGGATCCAATTTCAAAGTTGGTAATTGCAGAGGCCAATGTAACTATCTAATAGGGTAGATTATTACAAAATCACACACTATGGAACATGTAGATGCTTGAGATCCAGGTTTTTGTATGCAGCGGTTAATTATTTGTTGAACTGTGACAACTGGGCTTTTGACTACTGGGGAAAAGGCACTATGGTCACTGTCACTTCAGGTAAGTGATTTTAATATGTTTGATTAGTGAATGAAACTCCCATTGATCCCATTACTAATGCAATTTCATCTTTTTTCATGTGGTCACAAGTGTTGAACAAGGATATCATAGCCAACAGTATTTTGTAGGCTGGCATAGAATCTCTGATAATATTAAAACTCCTGGCTGGTAGTTCTATGGACAGGTTTATATCTTACTTTGGTTTTGGCAACAGTTCAAATCAAACTGTTTGATGAGAAGTTATTATTAAGGGATATTACAGTAAAAAGTAAGTTTTCGTGTTAAGTCCTTATGACTTTCTGAACTGTGACAACTGGGGTGCTTTCGACTACTGGGGAAAAGGCACTATGGTAACGGTGTCATCAGGTAAGATTTGCACTGCTAAATCCCTTTTTAAGTTACATTTAAATTGCTAAAACCTCTAAAGATTTGGAGTGTCACAAAATGAAAGTGTTTTACTATAAGGGTAAAAAAAAAAAACCCATCTGTTCGCCGGTAAAAATTCTCTGAAGACACTGGTGAAGATTTATACTAAGTGTATTTTATTTCATTGGAAGAAAATATATGACAAAGCGAGCATTATTAAAAGTTAGAGTAGAGTAGAGTAGCTCTCAACGTTAGTAGACAGCCTTTTCAGACTAGTGGTTCAGTAATTTCAGCGCTGTGTTACTATGAAGCTTTTGACTACTGGGGAAAGGGTACAATGGTAACTGTTACATCAGGTAAGAATACTGTTTAATCTCAAACATATTTGCCTAATTTAAACAAAAGTTAAAGTTAACAAAATGATATGATGCCATAAACTCAGTACTGTATGTTTGTCAAATGTACAGCTACACTCCATTTAACTTTGAAAAAATAACAATGATTATCATCAAAGTTACGGACTAAAAGTTATCGACATTTATATTTTAAAAAGAGTAGACCACAAATGATATTACTGAGGGAGGCTAGTTCATCAAATAACATCTAAAGAAATGTGATAAGATAAAGATGTATGTACGGAGCGCACTTCTCTCATTCAACATATGAAAAGGTTAAGGTATTAAAATGTATCCTTGATTGCAATGCTTTGCTATGCTTTTGATGAAGTAAGCCAACTTCATTCCATTGTTAACTTATGTTTGATGAAAAATATCTTATTTTAAATGTTCACTTCACTTTTTTAACGGCATTTTTGTTTCTACTTTGTTAGCATGTGTTTCCAAGCCAACCGTGTATCCTCTGATACAATGTGATTCTGGGACTGGTGACCTGGTCACTCTTGGCTGCCTTGCCACTGGCTTCACACCGTCCTCAGTGACCTACACATGGAACAAACAGGGGTCTAACTTGCGGGAATTCACTCAGTATCCTCCAGTACTGAAAGACAATGTTTATACGGGAGTCAGTCAACTCAAAGTGAGCAGACAGGACTGGGACAACATGAAGCCCTTCCAATGTGTTGTGACAAATACAGCAGGAACAGGACAGGGGACATTCATCAAGCCACGTAAGTCTTGTGTTTAGTCATATATAAATGCCTTTATAGTAGTTGATTTGAAATTTAGCAGGTTAACATGGCAGAGCTGTTAACATATTTTAGCATTGTGAAACAATTTAAAAGGTTTTCAAATTGATTGTGATGACACAAAGCGTACATGTATTGCCAGTAGATAACAGTAGAATACAGTACCAAATACAGAAGATCCATTTCTTACGGTGCACTAATCAATAATAATAATACATTGATAAATGTTATTGGTGCAATGTGTCTCTACTAGTTGGTTTTATTACTGTGTTCTTTAGAGGTGTTATCAGAGGTAGACTAACCCCGTCATTGTACCTTTATCCTGAGCTGATATTTTGACGTTTGAACTAAAAGTAAAAGTGAGCCATCACTGTTGTAATTGTTTTACAATATACTCAATTATGAAGGAACGTGAACACAAAGGAGAGCACAAAAAATAATTTAGCTATTAAAAGGTTAGAGTGTTTCTAAGGTTTCTAATGTCATAATGAGCAGACCTGACCGGTTAACCAAACAGTGTGGTGGAATGAGAAGGTTGGCACTTTCTCGTGCACATACAGCTGCTGACTCAGTCTATATTATCTATTACTAATATTCTGCATGCCCTCTGCACCTGCTGAAGAACAAATTATTGTTGTGTGCTCTGCTTCTTTCCATCTATCTGCATAATCATAGTGATGCAGATAGATTGAACCTTTATGGTGATAATTAACGTTCAAGTTAACTCCATGTTTGCTTGCCTGAGCAGTCAATGTATATGCAGAAGCGAGCATCAGAGCTCTGCTGTTCAATTGTATTTTCCTCGAGTCCTTCTGCGCACTTTAAAAACAAGCTAAAGAGATCCTTTGAGTTTTATCAAACTACATGAACCTCTGCTTCTGCATATATATATTATATACACACACACACACACACACGCACACACATCCCCTGCTTGCGCATACATATATTTGTTTATATCTTTTTTTTTTTCAGATATGCCTTATCAGATACCAGATGTTAAAGTGTTTGTCTCATGTTATGAGGATCAGGAGGTTGCCTTCACCTGCATTGCCAGTGATTTTTCACCAAGTAATCAAAAAGATCAAATGGCTGAAAAATGAAGCACCAATAGCTGATGAAGCAAATGTGATGAAAAGCTCTTCTGCAGAGAAAAAGACAGCTAATGGACTGTACAGTGTTTACAGTGTTCTCAAAGTACCAGCCAGTGAATGGACTGAGAGCATTAATTATACATGCGAGTTTGAAGGGAAAGGTCAAAATGGTGCAACGTCCAATAGATCCACTGTGTCCTACAAACAGACGTCCTCTCCCTCTAGTAAGTAAATGAATACTAATTATTGAAACATTTTGTGTGAATTTCTATGGTTTATATTCTCATTGGTTTGCAGCCATTCCTGTCCAATAATGTTTCCCTTATTCCTCAGCCCCAAAGGTGACGGATGCAGTGAATTAGCTGCTGACGTAGTGATCAAAGACCCTTCACTGGAGGACTTGTTTTCAAAAGGAAAAGGAACAATAGTATGTGAAGTCAAGGTAAATACGCCATCAGTAGAAGAGGTACGTTGGGAGGACGAGGAAGGAACTGAAATCGCTAATGCCAAATCGAAGGACAAAAAAGGACGTGGAGGCCTTTACAGAGTACCACTCGAGATCACATTTGAGGACTGGACCCGGGGGATAAAACCCAGCTGTGTTGTTATTCATCCAGATTTACATGAACCGCTCAAGAAACCCTTTGAAAGGAATATTGGTAAGAAAACTGAAGGGCTGTCTTTATTTTTTCTAATCATGCCATCAAATCCAGTGATCTTTCTCAGCTGATTATGGAGCAGAGATTTTCTTCAGCACTGTATGTGTGGCAGGAGGTTTAATGTTTCTCTCATGCTTGCAGGAGGACCGACTCGGCGTCCTTCAGTGTTTATGCTGGCTCCAGTAGAACATACTAGACAAGAAATGGTGACCTTGACTTGCTATGTGAAAGACTTCTACCCTCGTGAGGTTTTGGTGTCTTGGCTTGTTGATGACGAGAAAGCAGATTCAACATACACGTTCCATACCACAGAGCCTGTAGAAAACCAAGGATCCTATTCGGCTTATGGCCAGTTATCGCTCAGCCTTGATCAGTGGAAACAGAGTGATGTAGTGTATAGCTGTGAAGTGTCCCACGAGTCTATGGCTCAACCAAACTCAACCAAAGCTATTGTCAGGTCCATTGGGTACAGAATGCATGAAGGGAACAACCTGGTCCACCTCAACATGTTTCGACACATGCCAATACTGCCTTTTTAAAATGCGTTGTTGTCTATTGAATTAACTGACCGAACAACTGTTTAAATCTGGTCTTACCTCGAAGGTTATAAAGTATATAACCCTACAAAAAATGACTCAAATACTTTTGAAATCCAAAAACCAACATTTAGCTTTGAACGTTTTACTTAAACTATGAAGGTCATAATTATGAAGATGTCAGACAAGCACTCATTGTGATATTTTATTATACAGTAATGTAGGCCTAACTGGAAAAGCAGGACTTTGATTACTTTGGTGCATTTTCACTCAACATTTGTTTTCTTTGTCTTCACAGGTTAAATGAAACAAGGTGAACTTTCTGTAAGACTTATTTTGTCTGCCTTTTTTTCATTAACTTCAGAGTCATTATTAAGAGTATTGTGTAAGTATTTTCCTTTGTTTTAATTACAAAAGCTTTATGTCTGCTGAACAAAAATGTTTAAATGTCATTAACCATTGATGTTGATCCATTTTTTGCTTTTCCATTTAATTGTTCATACTATCTATTGTCTAAATGTCTATTTCACCAAAACATTTTTTAATACGTAACACTTATTTCTTGTTATTGACATTTTAATTGTTTTATCATGTTATTTATTGCATTACTCTGTTTATCATCTCCATTGCATCTGCAAAAGACAAAAGTTCTCGGTTCTATTATTAAGAGACTTAAACCTTCAGCAGGTCCTGACAAGCAATGCAAAAACTATAGTGCATGTACACTGACATGAGCTGACATGAGATATTTAAATGTGCACTCTGTTTCTCTTACTGGCATAACCCCACCTCACACCTGGAGTCTGTGATGCACCGTTGCTCATAACTTTGTTTCACTTCTGTAATTTGGTACTTTACTAGGGGCGGCTGTGGCTCAGTGCTAGAGCCGGTCGTCTTTCAAACGGAAGGTCGGAGGTTCGATCCCCAGCTCCCTCACGCTCAGGTCGAAGTGTCCTAAATTGCTCCCGGTGGCATAGCCAACGGGTATGAATGTGATATCTGATCGACAGTTGGGCACTTTACGTAGCAGTCCTGCCATCAGTGTGTGTGAATGGTTGAATGTGAAATGTAGTGTAAAAGCAGCTTTGAGTGGTCGCAAAGACTAGAAAAGCACACAAGTACAGTCCATTTACTTTAGTGGGAGCTGGGTGTTACTCAATGCTTCCGCCTGCTGCTTGCCCTGATCACTCTACCCTGTCATGCTGCAACATCTGTGCAACAGACTTCCAGCCTTCTCTCCACCTAACTTTTAGGACACTCACCATCTAGCCTAGACACAAAGGTATTACCATTTACAATTCAGGCCCACATAATGTAAAGGTATGTACAACTGCTGATATGATATCAGCTCATTTTTTATAAATAAACATCTAATAGTTAGAAAGAAGCAAGCAAAGGTAAAATAATACTCTCTCTCTCTCTCAGGACCGCAGGTTCTATCTCCAAACATCAATAAAATCAGCAATAAAAAAAGGTCATAACTTTCTTCAAGGATAGGCTTATACTGCAGTACATTGTTCTCACAATACCAACACCCCTGTGTTACTTAGATTGTCCACAAGAGTGAGACAAAGCTCCACGTACAGCAATGTTGAGCTGCATCCTCTGTGAAACACCAGTTGGGTAGACATTTGATGATTCTGAACTGGACTTGCTAAATGCTAAGACACAGAGGTACATTCACTTGAAGAACAGAGACTGTTTTTCTAACCATTTCTGTTCCTCCATACATACACATGCAGAGTTACTGTCAATGTGTGCACATTCTGTCTTTGAGGTAGAACTGCTTGTTTGTATTGTTTATAGATGCCGATGGTCTCTTTTCCCATTCCCAGTGGAGTGTAGTGCTTTCAGTCTCTTTTCTGCTGCGTCACCATCTGACGTCACAAACGTGCCGGGGACAGGGTTAGTAAAGGTTTTTATTGTACCTATTACTCAGTCTATTTATCAAACTCGGCACCCACAACTTGGAACGATGTTCGAGCGCTGCTTGGAAGGAGACGGGCGGAAATTGTAGCTGAGTTGACAAGGAGTCACAGAAGTTACCGACGTAGCATGGCATTGCGCCTGAAAGGGGGCGGAGATTAGCGTGTCAACATGGTTTTTGTGTTCCCATCAATGCCGATTGGAGACGAGGCGATAATTACCCGGGTCTACTGCAGAGTCATTTGACCCGGGTCTGAATGTTGATTGTAGCCTTTCCCATTAAGAAAAAAAGATGAGTGTTCCCGGGTGTTAGAGGGTTTTTCGACCAGTGGGGAAAGGGCTTGAGAGAGAGTGTTCAAACATGGTTAGATTAACGTAAGTGGTCCATTCAGGAGACAGGGACTCATATTGGCCCCCGAGCCCACCTTGAGGCACAGATCTTATTCAACATTAAACAGAGCTGAATAAAATTCCAACAAGGTCTTCCACAACATCTATACTTTGATGTTACAAGGGTGATTCCTTTCTTCCTAAACCCTCATTTACAAAAAAACATTGAGATTTCAATTATTTTCATTTTTGGAAATAATATAGTGTAATTATAGTTAATTATAGTGTAATAGTGTGATTAAAAAGCACCTGTAAAGTGCCTTTGAGTGTCATGAAAAGCGCAATATAAATAAAATGTATTATTATTTTAAAATTAAACTGAAATTTAATAAGTGAGCCACTTGTCCCAAACAGTCAAAAAGTACATTTCTATCTGATGCTACTTCAACAGACAACCATAACAATATTGTACCGACAAAAATTGTGACAACTTCAAATCTTCAATACAAAAACAAAAAGACACTTCACCCGTCATAGCTGCAAATGCACAGGTGTTACTCATAAAACTGATAGCTGTTTTATCAGTGTCCCAGTGAGCTGTGATAAAAGAGTCTTTGCTACGTCTTAACTTAAGGATGAGCTCTGTCTCCTCTTGGACCCTTTAACAATATAATGTGATTAAAATGTTTGAAATGCCCCACAGCATCAATGGAGGCATAGCAAATCAGTTCATGCAAATGCAATCTCGGATCCCATTGGCTACAGTCTGACGATGATATAGTCTCTGGGCACACCTGTTAACATGCCGGAGCAAGTACCCAGCGGTTAGCAATAAACAACTTCCTTTTCTGCCTGCTGCATTGTATACAGAAAAAGAAAGCGTTTTTCTTGCTCTTTACTTTAATTAACGGGTTTTGCCTTTGCCGAAATTTCAGCGTCATGATGCGGATTAGTAAGTAGTAAACATGAAGCTTTGTCAGGTCTGTCCTCAAGAGGAAACTACTTTTACAATGCTGGTTTGTTGAACGGAGGTCGGATTGATCATTTCTTATGCATTTAAAGAAGTCGGGAAATCTAAACACTGAACGGCTTTTGTGACACCGTGTCAGGAAATGTAACTCAAGTTGAATCTTGATCTAGATGTATCTTTAGCTGTTAGCATGATGTCTGTTTATAAAGATTAATAAAACACTAAATCATCGCCAGACAGCCGCTGATGGGAGCCGGGATGTCATCTGCCTGCTTTTGCTCTCCACACGGACTGTTTTTCCTGCATACGCAGCAGCCTGCTGATATGTGATTGGTCACAGCCTACAGATTAATGCAAATATTGGGTCTGTGGGTAACATGAGCTTTTAAAAAGTATGACATATACATGTATATTGACAATATGTTTATACTGATGACATGTTGGCACTGCAGTAAATATTGTTTGAGAAACTGACCTTGCTTGTTTTGTTCATCTTCTCGTTCTTCGGTGGAAAAAAGCAGCCAGAGTGTTAAGTTTATTACTGCCACCAAACCATGGATGCATGTTCTTCCTGGAGTGACCTTTGTTGTTACTCACTCCTGCAGTCCTTCCAGGGTGGATCGAGCAAAGTTCCCTTCAGTTTTTCAGACAAAAGGAACTACACTTGTTGGCTGCGGGGATACCCCAACTCATGGGAGTAGACACATGAAAGGCATCTTATGTGAAGTCTGCAGAAAGTTTGCTCTGAGGCCTTCGTGGAATGGATGAAATGTGGATTTGGAGAGCATTTCAGAATGTGTCCAAAGTGAAGAGACATTTACGAGACAGAACTGAAGAATGTCATTCAGGTTTACTAAAAAAATAAATCACACCGACACATTACTGCTTATGTTGGCATTAGAGTATTTGTCAACTAGCTACCATGCATTTTGGCCTGCAGGCAGATAGCATTGTTGACTATTATAGACTCATTACACTCTATTTAAACAGTTTTACTCAGACCCTAAACATTACATGTAGAACCGTGCGCATGCTCTCATTTGAAGGACATTAAAATAAATCCAAATCAATCTCTAAATCTAATCTTGTTTTATTAACATGTTACATGATATTTTAATTGCAGGACTTCAGAGAGTTTTTCAGTGATCATCATCATTAAAGTGCTCAAACATACTTCCTGTTTCTCACTAAAGTTACTTTCTCTGTAGTTTCCTCGTGAGTGTGAAATCTAATCAAACCAGCATTACTGTGACTCACATTCATTCAATTATCTGGCAGTGATAGAAATTCCACTGATTGACTCAATGTTGGGATCTTTTTTCATCTCATTCAGCTGAATCTGAAATTCACATTCAACCTGAAAATCAACATTAATATAGAAAGTTGTTTTTTCTCTTATGAAGAAAAATAATGTGTGTGTGTTTTTACTGTGAAGCAATGTTTACAGATGATGGACAAAGACTGTTTCTGTTTGACACTATGTTGATTAAATTCTCTGTATTTGAGGTGAAACTGTGTCCACATATCTTCAAACAGTCCTTTACTGTCCTTTGAACAACAATCACAGTGAGGCAGTCATGGCAATAAATCTAAATATTCAGGCTCCATTCATCAATGAGTTTATCACATAACAGAAATGTATTGTGTCCCTATGGCGTCAAAAACGAGGAAACAACACATTATTCTATAATTCTTCATAGACACTCAAAACAGTCATGTGATGAGTAGGAGAAACTTCTGTCCAGTTTAGTAAATATGAGGACTTAACCCTGAAATCTATGTGGTTAAAAACATTGAAAAACCTTCGACTGTCTCTGATTGCACTGAAACGTTTGTTCATTTTATAGAGTCACAAAGAAAAGAAGGGTTTCTGTTCATGTGTCAGAGAATGAGAAAACTGTAGATCTGCATTTATTACATGAAGTCTGTGGTTGTTATATTTTCTATTCAATTCTGAATAAAGTTATAAGAAGAAGAAACTGGATCAATAATGACAAAAAATGTGACAGAGAGAGAGAGAGAGAGAGAGAGAGAGAGAGAGAGAGAGAGAGAGAGAGAGACAGAGAGAGAGAGAGAGAGAGACAGAGAGAGAGACAGAGAGAGAGAGAAGAGAGAGAGAGAGAGAGAGAAAGAGAGAGAGAGAGAGACAGACAGACAGAGAGAGACAGACAGAGAGAGAGAGAGAGAGAGACAGAGAGAGAGAGAAGAGAGAGAGAGACAGAGAGAGAGAAGAGAGAGACAGAGAGAGAGAGAGAGAGACACCATCATCCTCTCAGAAAAGAAATTCATGCAAACTGTGATGTCTTCCTCCTCTACTTATGTGACTGCAGAGAGGAGGACAGAGAACAGTGGACACACAGTTTAACATGATGGACTACAGGACAGGACTGCTGCTGTTAACTGTCTGCTGGGCAGGTGAAGATCATCACTATATTCATGTTACATAGCGTATATATCTGTCAGCAGCTGATTTCACTTGATGTTTTTATCCTCTCTCCAGGTGTTGATGGTCAGACTCTGACACAATCTGAACCAGTGGTTAAACGTCCTGGAGAATCCCACAGTCTGACCTGTTACGCCTATGGATTAGACTTCAGCATCTACTGGATGGCCTGGGTCAGACAGGCTCCTGGAAAAGGACTGGAGTGGATCGCTGCTATAAACCCTGGTAGTAGCAGCAAACTCTACTCTCAGCCAGTTCAAGGCCGGTTCACCGTCTCCAGAGACGACAGCAGACGGCAGCTGCATCTGCAGATGAACAGTCTGAAGACTCAAGACACTGCTGTGTATTACTGTGCCAGAGACACACAGTGACTGGAGGAGGCTGAGCAGCTGTACAAAATCCTACAGGACTCATCTTTACTGCACTAGGAAACAGTTTAATACTAATATAACATATTTCATTAAACTGGCCTTGTAGAACATCACCAACAATAACCTTTAATCTCATAACTTAAAAGCTGCTTTTGAAAAGAAACTCTGCCGTTCATTATTGTGCCACTCGTGGACTGAGTTACAGTACTGCCATTAAATATATATTGAGATCAATGTAAAAAGTAATAATAATAATATTAACTTTATTTATATAGCACCTTTAAAAACAAGAGTTTACAAAGTGCTTTGACAGCCAATCAAACAAAGTAAAGCAGAGAACAAGCAGATCATAAAACCAGCAAATCACAAAACCAGCAACTCACTCAGGACCAGCAAATCACACAACAAGCAAAGCACAAAACCCAATACCCAATAGGCAGCAGGAGAACCCACACAACCAAGACCAAGGGGACGAAGCAGGAAGAAGTAGAAAGAGTTAATACAATAAAATAAAATACCTAAAAGAGATAAAGAAAGGAAATAATGCAAAAAGAAATAACAGCTGTAAAAGCAATAGGAGAGATAGAAACCAGTAAAAGGCAAAAAACAACAAAAGAGCTAAAACAATACAAGCAATAAAAAGGAATCAAATCAGTCAAGCATGAAAGAGATTAAAGAAATAAAAGCAATAAAGGAGATAAAGGATCAATAAAAACAGAGAAAGAAGGAAAAGTAAGAATAAGGTGAAATAACATTTAAAAAACATAAATAAGAGCCAATAAGAAGACGTGTACATCCAATCTATTTCAAAGGATTCAGAGCTTAACTTCAGTCAACAAAGTGTTTTTAATGTAGAGAACAGAAGTTCAAAGGGCACACTCGTGACACTCAGATATCTAAATCATCATCATTAATATCATCATCATTAATATCAACAATAATCATCTGTCCATCCATCCTTTTATTCTTCAGCTTCTTCTCCCTGTTCACTGTCAGGTCAGTGTTGGAGTGTGTTTAAGCACGCTCTAGCTGAGAGGCAGTGAAATCTCCTGACAGGTGAACAGATGAACAGCAAAGAGATTCAAACACAACCATCTTGTTTCTGTTTCTTCTACAGAACGATGAAACTGAAAACAGTTACAGTCCCTCCTTTAAAACTGCTGAGGGCAGACAAGGACTGACTGTATTCAGTGCTGATCACAGTAATGGCCTCCATGGAACGAGCTGTATGTACAAGTAATGGCCCTGAGGAAAACACTGACAGTTTAACACAGTTAACACCCTCAAACATCCTCTGAGTGTCTGTGATGCTTTCCTCATCCTGTCAACACACATGTATTTAGGTAAAATGGCTTTTGGAATCCTTTCAGGTGACAATATGTGTGAATGTGTTTGTCTCGTGTTTCAACTTGCTTGTTGAGAATGCAATGAGAAAAGTCCAGTCACCATGAAAAAGACAAAGTGGTTTGGAAGCTTGAAAGAATCCTGGTACCGCTCTACAAACAAAGTTGTGTCTCACGTCAGGCTATAAAACTCATTAGTGCAACGTGTCATTAATAAATGAAAGGGGTTATATGTTGCTTCTACTGTCTGTCTGTCTGTCTGCTGAAATCTGGCACCAAAGACTCGATCCATTCAGTTTGATTTATCGTGCACGTCTTGTCCAACCAGCCCTGAAACCTCCAATAAAAAACAACATGGAAATATGAGGCTAAATCTTCATGCTTCTATTTTCAGCTCTGTGAGGCGGAGTCAATGCAAATCTACATCTCTTCCATCGTTATTAATCTCACTGCAAACTGAGGACAAACCAATCCACCAACCAGACATACAAACACATTTTCACAATGACTTTAGCTGCATGTGTGACGTTTCTCCTGCTATCATCAATGTCTGGTAAATACATACTTATCCTCTTGTCTTTGTATGTGTTGGGGTTTATGTGTGGCTCTGCTCTGATCAGTCTCTTCTTTCCACAGTTGTTTGCAGTCAGACTCTGACTGAGTCTGAACCAGTGGTAAAGCGGCGAGGAGAATCCCACAAACTCACCTGTACATACTCAGGAATATCAGATGGAGATGCTGCTATCAGCTGGATCAGACAAGCTGAAGGGAAAGGACTGGAGTGGGTTGCCCACATTTCTGCTCCGAGTGGCAGCGCTAAAGCTTATTCCACATCAGTCCAGAATCGTTGGAGTAGACACATGAAAGGCATCTTATGTGAAGTCTGCAGAAAGTTTGCTCTGAGGCCTTCGTGGAATGGATGAAATGTGGATTTGGAGAGCATTTCTTTGTTGCAGAAGAACAGTGGTAGAAATTCACGGTGGGAAATGACGTTTTTTGTACGTTTTTGGAGTATGTTTGCTTTTTCAAACATAGAAACAAAACAAGCTCCTCAGAGTGGATCAAGTTTCCATTTGTTGGTAAGCCTAAGAAAGAAATACCTTAAGCAGCATCAAGAAGCTGCAGCATCTGTTGTCCGAGCGTTTGTTAGACCTACCTGTAGGGTTGCTAGCCTTTAGGGAAGGTGGCCTGTGGGTAGGATAAGTTTGTGGCATAGACTGGCAGGTTTGTTATGTTTAGTGAATCTCACCTGTGTGTCAATTGTAATTAACTTTAATTACTCAACATGTGTGAAACATTGTCCATCAGCTTTGACTACAATTTGATAATGATGATGTATAATTGATGTAAACACAGTTTACACCAGAGGAGGAGCCCTCAGACCACCAATGATTTCAACAGCAGTTTAGTATTATAGCAGAAAGAAAAACTTTAGACTTCTTCTGTTTTTATTTGGGAGCAGATCTTCAGTTCAAGTTAGTGAATTTAAAACAGTAAAAGAAGGAACGAGTGGTATCTTATTCAAATAGTTGTCACCCTCCTGTGAGGAGGAGTCAATGCAAACTGTGATGTCTTCCTCCTCTACTTATGTGACTGCAGAGAGGAGGACAGAGAACAGTGGACACACAGTTTAACATGATGGACTACAGGACAGGACTGCTGCTGTTAACTGTCTGCTGGGCAGGTGAAGATCATCACTATATTCATGTTACATAGCGTATATATCTGTCAGCAGCTGATTTCACTTGATGTTTTTATCCTCTCTCCAGGTGTTGATGCTCAGACTCTGACACAATCTGGACCAGTGGTTAAACGTCCTGGAGAATCCCACAGACTGACCTGTACAGCCTCTGGATTCACATTCAGCAGCAACAGCATGAACTGGGTCAGACAGGCTCCTGGAAAAGGACTGGAGTGGATTGCTTACATCAGATATGACAGTAGCAGCAAACACTACTCTCAGTCAGTTCAAGGCCGGTTCACCATCTCCAGAGACAACAGCAGACAGCAGCTGTATCTGCAGATGAACAGTCTGAAGACTGAAGACACTGCTGTGTATTACTGTGCCAGACAGCCACAGTAACACAAACCATCAGCAGAGCTGAACAAAAACCCCTCAGTGCCTGAACACTTGTAACATGAAGCCACCAGAGGAGGAGCCCTCAGACCACTAATGATTATAACAACAGTCTCAGTGGGACAAACAGGCTTTAAGTGTATTTAGGTGTTAAACACTGCAAAATAGTTCATAGTGGTAGTATCAGACCCTCCCATCAAAATCAGAGTTTCTGCATGTATAAAATGTAACTCATAAAATTTGCACAAATTACCATAAAAATGGTGCATGTAGTTGAAAATTGTGCTTCTGAAACATCCTTTAGCTGAATCCTTGTTCTTGTAAAACGTCTTCACTTAACCTCAGTGAGATGTGAACCAAAACTACAAGTTAACGTGTCTTCATGATCCAATAAAAATAAAAACAAAAATAAAGATTAAGTTCATGTGAATAAACTTAATCTTTATTTCGTCACCTGTCACCTGTCAACACTTGACTCTGATTGGTTGCAGGGTGTCACTTCTTTTCTCACTTTGGATTGTTCTGGCCTCTAAGTCGTCCATAAGTTCCTCATAATGGAAACATCATCAGGGAATGTCCCTTTCTTAGTTTTTTAAGAGAACAGTGTTTATTCTTTTCTCTCGATTATAAGCATTATTAACAGGCAATATAAAAAGTCTATCTCTGTTTCTAACTATGCTGATTAAATCATTTGTATTTCTGTCATGAAACAGTATAATAAAGTCTTACTGCAGCAAAGAAATCAGTAGCAATGAAGTTCTTATTCTCAGGCTTCTTTTAATAATTGGTCTATTTTCATGTCAGAAATTCATGTTGTCTCTGATTCAATCATCAGAAAAATACACTGATACACATTTGAACACAGAGAACATGAAAAACAGCAGACAAGTTACAGCCACAAGCGGCGATGAACGGGCCCTCGCACCCATGGCCACGTTGGGGAGTGTCGCAGCTACGGGGTGTGAGGCAGCCTCGGGACGTGCTGCAGCAGCAGGGTGTGCATGAGCCACAGCATGTGCTGCAGCCAGGGGCTGTTAACCAGTAGGTGGTGCTATCAGCATGACCCAAATTTCTATGTAGATCTGTTCAGGCCGAGACTTTAATCAAGCAAATGAAATTTGAAGCTGATTGAAAAATGTATATGAGAGTTACTACTGCCTCTTTCCACTAGGTGGCGCCAAGAGTAGGAGTGAAAATGTATATGCAGATCTCTTCAGGGCAGTACCCCCATGAAAAATCACCAGCGTGTGGCACTATAGCTATCATGAAAAAATGACTCTGTTCAGGGCAGGACTCAAGCATATGAAATTTGGTGCAGAGATGATGAAGTACAGCCACGTTATCAAAGCCTTGATGTTAGGCGAGGCATCATGGCGAAGGTTATCTTCGCCACGGCACCAGGGTCACGACGTCTGTTGAAACCTCACCGTGTTTTTTCACAAACCTTGATCAAGGTCTTAAGGCTTTCCTGGCCAAAGTTTGATGTTGATGTGTCTTACCACCTTGGAGGGAAAGCTTGGAGAATAAAACATGTAATTTCCTGTTTCCAGTAGGGGGCGCTAGGCCCGATGGGAAATGTTTTCATGTAGTTGTGTTCAGGCAGGGGCTGTTATCATACATGTAAAATATGAAGAACATTGAACATTGTGTATGGGAGTTACAATGATTTCCTGTTTTTGGCCTTTGACCCCCTGCCAAGGCCCCGCCCTTTGATGAAAACTCAAGCTTGTAATAACTTTGAATGTCCAGTGTGTTGTCAATACACTGACTGAGTTTGAAAAGGATCAGATGAAGTCCCTCGGAGGAATTCATTAAAGTATGACCACTGTAAATCATCAAAAACAAGCCTTATTTTGAAATTCAAAGCAAAATGGATGACTTCCTGTTGGGTTTGAGGTATGGGTGCAAGAGGCTGTTTTGTGCATCTTGACCTGCTATATATACCTACCAGAATTCATACGTGTACGTCAGAGTAACCTTTATGGGGACCCCTTTTTTAAATTTGTTTTTTAAACAACCCTGATCGCTGTACGAGAAGCACTGAAGCATGTCGGGCTTTAAAAACATTTCCCCTTCAATAATGAAGAATTAACAGTGACGCACATTTGATCAATGAAAGTGTGTTTGTCAGCATGTTGGGACAGTTCATCATGACTCACAGCAGCGGCTGCATTTATGTAAATACATCATCAATACGACTGAACAGAGAACTGTACTTCAAAAAGCTCTCTCTCACCTGTTATGTCTCTGGTTAGTCTTTGACTGACAGCAGATATGCAACAGGTTGGATCAGTCAGTATGAAGGAAAACCAATGGACGGGATTTTTCATCAGTGGGGGGAGGAAACTTTCACCAGAATAATGTTCTGAAGAACACTACAGCAGAGACACTTGTGCTCGATCAGTGACTCTAACCAGACAGAATGTGCAGCCTGAAGACACTGCTGTGTATTACTGTGCCTGACAGCCACAGAAAGAGACAATAACAGGAGAGTCGTACAAAAATCACTTCCTCTGTTTACAACCATCAGTGGAAACATTTATTTGTCTCAGCGTCACTTCGTCTTAGCAATACAATTCTTTATACTCAGACTCCCTTCAGCTAATTTGTCTGTTTGTGTCACAAATTCATGTTGTCTCCGTTTCAATCATCACAGAAATACACCAAAACATATTTGAACTCAGAGAAGGTTAAAAACAGAAGAGAAATGATACAAGTGACTCCTGTTCAATTCAAAATGTCAGTAAATATTAGATTCTAGATAAAAGTCTGAAATCTGTTGTTTAACACGTAGTGAAAAATGAAGTGTTTTATATTCAGGAATAAAAGGAGGAAGCTTTCTTTTGTGTTCCAGAGTGTTACGTGCCGTAGTTTTGTCTCATGTTTCCTGTGTGCGTCTCTCTCCTGTGTGCTCCTCAGGTGCTGCTCTCCCTTCACTGCAGGTGATTGAGCTCACCTGGGTCTCATTCAGCAATCAGGAGAAGGCATAAAGAGCAGCAGAGAGGAGACAGCCAGGGCCAGTGGGCCATTCGGCTGCACGTGTGTTGGACGTCGACTAGCTTGTGTATATTCCTATTGTGGAAGGAAGGGGTTCTCTCTCCGAGGCCTTCGTGTTTGTTAGCCGTAATTTTGGGTTTAATAGTCTTGATTTATGTTACAGCTTCTCTTTTGTTGGTTTTGAAAGAAGCTCGCTTTGTGTTCCATTTTTGCTTAATTTGAGAATAAATTCCTTTAAATTTGCAGATACTTTGTTCCTCCCTTCTTTTTTCTGGGTTATAATTTATCGTTACTCTCCTCATCACCTAACCATCCTCGGGGAACGTAACAGAGAGAATGAGAAAAGTGTAAATGATCATTTTCTACATGAAGTTTTCTTGCTTTGCCCGACCACACTGCAGTTAGAACAGAGGAAACATGATGATCAAATATGACTAAATATGTCGAGGCCACACAAAGAAAATCTCCCACCTGCCCCCAAAACACTCCTTTTCTCTCTGTGAGGAGGAGTCAATGCAAACTGTGATGTCTTCCTCCTCTACTTATGTGACTGCAGAGAGGAGGACAGAGAACAGTGGACACACAGTTTAACATGATGGACTACAGGACAGGACTGCTGCTGTTAACTGTCTGCTGGGCAGGTGAAGATCATCACTATATTCATGTTACATAGCGTATATATCTGTCAGCAGCTGATTTCACTTGATGTTTTTATCCTCTCTCCAGGTGTTGATGCTCAGACTCTGACACAATCTGGACCAGTGGTTAAACGTCCTGGAGAATCCCACAGTCTGACCTGTACAGCCTCTGGATTCACATTCAGCAGCTGGGCTATGAACTGGGTCAGACAGGCTCCTGGAAAAGGACTGGAGTGGATCGCTTACATCTACGATGATGGTAGCAGCAAATACTACTCTCAGTCAGTTCAAGGCAGGTTCACCATCTCCAGAGACAACAGCAGACAGCAGGCGTATCTGCAGATGAACAGTCTGAAGACTGAAGACACTGCTGTGTATTACTGTGCCAGAAGAGACACAGTGAGAGACAATAACAGGAGAGTCGTACAAAAACTACTTCCTCTATTTACAACCATCACTGGGGACAGTTGGAACATATGTTTGTAATACTGATGTGCCATAATGTAAATTCTTATTATAGATTCAATGTTGAAGTCTTGTTTAATCTCATTCGTCTGAATGTTAAAGTCGTTTCCATCAAGAATTCAACATCATTCATTTGTCATTGCACAACAGAGTTCCACAATGATTCAATGTTTTAGCCCATTCCTGCAACACACAGAACAAAAGGACACATTGTTTAAAGTAGAATAGAAAAAGATACATTGTCATATTTGAGTTATTTAGATACTAATACACTGGTTCATTAGCACAATTAAAATTATAATTCTGTTGCATTCTTTTTGGATTTGTTGTTTGGGGGAATGTAAACGGCAGCAACAAGATAGTGCTGATAACTTTATGCTGAAATCTGAACTTTAAAAACTTGACATCTGGGAAATATTATTAACTTTTACAATATTTGAGCACCAAGTATCATTGATAAAAACAGTTTCTCCCCTTGTGAACACTAACATGAAGCCACCACAGGAGGAGCCCTCAGACCACCAAAGATTTCAACATCAGTTCACTGTTACAGCAACAACAGAAACAGTCTTTAGAACATTGGAAATAATAGACAATGTTCCAATCACTGATAAAATAGTGTATGTTGTCACAGCAACAAACTCCACGATACATTATTAAATATTAAAGCATTCAACAACTTATACAAATGAGGTTGATTACTTTGCTCAGTGTTCCTCGTCTCTGAAAGTCAGTTCCTTTTTGAGAACATACTAAAAAATATAAAACTGATAAGTTATCAGAATCATACGTGCATTAGAGACTGAACCGGTCTTTAGCCAAAGTCATGGTGGTGTTTATTATTTAGGACATAAAAAATGTGATTTAAACATCAATCTCATTACGTTTGATATGACTGAAGTTTCACCAACTCTTTCTGTGAGACGGAGAGAAAACATTTTAATAAACTTTACTGTCCGATGGATGTAAATAAGCCTCCTTGTGTGTTGCCTTATAAGGACATAAAGTGTCTTCTCCTCTTGCTGGTTTCTAGTTTCTATTCACGGCTGCTCCTTTAGTTTCCAGTAGTGCTCTTCTTCATTGTTACAGCAACGCTGATTTTAATAAATATTATCAATGAATGCTTCTGGTTGTTTGCAATTTGAAAATAAATGACATGATGCTTAAAAATCAAATGTCTCTCAGTGCAAAACATTCAGACATTTATATTCTGTAAATGTTGGGACATTTTAAATGTTGAGTGTTCTGAAATGAAAATATCACATGTGAAGCAAAGGTGATTTCCAGGCATGTTTCTACTCGACTGCCCCTCCCTGCTTCACACACATAACATTCATAAAAACGTTTAAATCATCTCTAAGTCGTCCATAAGTTCCTCATAATGGAAACATCATCAGGGAATGTCCCTTTCTTAGTTTTTTAAGAGAACAGTGTTTATTCTTTTCTCTCGATTATAAGCATTATTAACAGGCAATATAAAAAGTCTATCTCTGTTTCTAACTATGCTGATTAAATCATTTGTATTTCTGTCATGAAACAGTATAATAAACAAGTCTTACTGCAGCAAAGAAATCAGTAGCAATGAAGTTCTTATTCTCAGGCTTCTTTTAATAATTGGTCTATTTTCATGTCAGAAATTCATGTTGTCTGTGATTCAATCATCAGAAAAATACACTGATACACATTTGAACGCAGAGACCATGAAAAACAGCAGACAAGTTACAGCCGCAAGCGGCGATGAACGGGCCCTCGCACCCATGGCCACGTTGGGGAGTGTCGCGGCTACGGGGTGTGAGGCAGCCTCGGGACGTGCTGCAGCAGCAGGGTGTGCATGAGCCACAGCATGTGCTGCAGCCAGGGGCTGTTAACCAGTAGGTGGTGCTATCAGCATGACCCAAATTCCTTTGTAGATCTGTTCAGGCCGAGACTTTAATCAAGCAAATGAAATTTGAAGCTGATTGAAAATTGTATATGCGAGTTACTACTGCCTCTTTCCACTAGGAGGCGCCAAGAGTATGAGTGAAAATGTATATGCAGATCTCTTCAGGGCAGTACCCTTATGAAAAATCACCAGTGCGTGGCACTATAGCTATCATGAAAAAATGACTCTGTTCAGGGCAGGACTCAAGCATATGAAATTTGGTGCAGAGATGATGAAGTACAGCCACGTTATCAAAGCCTTGATGTTAGGCGAGGCATCATGGCGAAGGTTATCTTCGCCACGGCACCAGGGTCACGACGCCTGTTGAAACCTCACCGTGTTTTTTCACAAACCTTGATCAAGGTCTTAAGGCTTTCCTGGCCAAAGTTTGATGTTGATGTGTCTTACCACCTTGGCGGAGAAGCTTGGAGAGTAAAACATGTAATTTCCTGTTTCCAGTAGGGGGCGCTAGGCCCGATGGGAAATGTTTTCTTGTAGTTGTGTTCAGGCAGGGGCTGTTATCATACATGTTAAATATGAAGAACATTGAACATTGTGTAAGGGAGTTACAATGATTTTCTGTTTTTGGCCTTTGACCCCCCGCCAAGGCCCCGCCCTTTGATGAAAACTCAAGCTTGTAATAACTTTGAATGTCCAGTGTGTTGTCAATACACTGACTGAGTTTGAAAAGGATCGGATGAAGTACCTACGAGGAATTCGTTAAAGTATGACCACTGTAAATCACCAAAAACAAGAGGCTGTTTTGTGCATCTTGACCTGCTATATATACCTACCAACATTCACACGTGTAGGTCAAAGTAACCTATATGGGGACCCCTTTTTGAAATTTTCTAGGGGACGCTATGGAGCCATTTTGCCACACCCATGTGCGTAACCCACAAAATAGCAAACTTTTCGTCAGACCTGATGCACAATCCAAATGTGGTGAGTGTTTCGGCATGTTTAAGCTGCGAAATTTGCGCTTCATTTGGGGAGAAAAGAAAGGGTCTTTGCACCCATCGGTGCTCGGGCACCAATAATACGAGTGACTCCGGTTCAATTAAAAATGTCAGTAAATATTAGATTCTAGATTAAATTCTGAAAGCTATGTTATTCAACACAGTGAAATTTGAGGTGTTTCATATTCAGGAATAAAAGAAGGACGATTTATTTTATGTTCCAAAGAATGAGGAAACTGTACATGATCATTTTCTACATTAAGATTTCTTGCTTTGCCCGACCACACTGCAGTTACAACAGAGGAAACATGATGATCAAATATGACTAAATATGTCGAGAACACACAAAGAAAATCTCCCACCTGCCCCCCAAAACACTCCTTTTCTCTCTGTGAGGAGGAGTCAATGCAAACTGTGATGTCTTCCTCCTCTACTTATGTGACTGCAGAGAGGAGGACAGAGAACAGTGGACACACAGTTTAACATGATGGACTACAGGACAGGACTGCTGCTGTTAACTGTCTGCTGGGCAGGTGAAGATCATCACTATATTCATGTTACATAGCGTATATATCTGTCAGCAGCTGATTTCACTTGATGTTTTTATCCTCTCTCCAGGTGTTGATGCTCAGACTCTGACAGAATCTGAACCAGTGGTTAAACGTCCTGGAGAATCCCACAGACTGACCTGTACAGGCTCTGGATTGTCATTCAGCAGCTTCTGGATGAACTGGGTCAGACAGGCTCCTGGAAAAGGACTGGAGTGGATCGCTGCTATAAGCTATGGTGGCGGCAGCACCAAATCCTACTCTCAGTCAGTTAAAGGCCGGTTCACCATCTCCAGAGACAACAGCAGACAGCAGCTGTATCTGCAGATGAACAGTCTGAAGACTGAAGACACTGCTGTGTATTACTGTGCCAGAAGAGACACAGTGAGAGACAATAACAGGAGAGTCGTACAAAAACTACTTCCTCTGTTTACAACCATCACTGGTGACAGTTGGAACATATGTTTGTAATACTGATGTGCCATAATGTAAATTCTTATTATAGATTCAATGTTGAAGTCTTGTTTAATCTCATTCGTCTGAATGTTAAAGTCGTTTCCATCAAGAATTCAACATCATTCATTTGTCATTGCACAACAGAGTTCCACAATGATTCAATGTTTTAGCCCATTCCTGCAACACACAGAACAAAAGGACACATTGTTTAAAGTAGAATAGAAAAAGATACATTGTCATATTTGAGTTATTTAGATACTAATACACTGGTTCATTAGCACAATTAAAATTATAATTCTGTTGCACTCTTTTTGGATTTGTTGTTTGGGGGAATGTAAACGGCAGCAACAAGATAGTGCTGATAACTTTATGCTGAAATCTGAACTTTAAAAACTTGACATCTGGGAAATATTATTAACTTTTACAATATTTGAGCACCAAGTATCATCGATAAAAACAGTTTCTCCCCTTGTGAACACTAACATGAAGCCACCACAGGAGGAGCCCTCAGACCACCAAAGATTTCAACATCAGTTCACTGTTACAGCAACAACAGAAACAGTCTTTAGAACATTGGAAATAATAGACAATGTTCCAATCACTGATAAAATAGTGTATGTTGTCACAGTAACAAACTCCACGATACATTATTAAATATTAAAGCATTCAACAACTTATACAAATGAGGTTGATTACTTTGCTCAGTGTTCCTCGTCTCTGAAAGTCAGTTCCTTTTTGAGAACATACTAAAAAATATCAAACTGATAAGTTATCAGAATCATACGTGCATTAGAGACTGAACCGGTCTTTAGCCAAAGTCATGGTGGTGTTTATTATTTAGGACATAAAACATGTGATTTAAACATCAATCTCATGACGTTTGATATGACTGAAGTTTCACCAACTCTTTCTGTGAGACGGAGAGAAAACATTTTAATAAACTTTACTGTCCGATGGATGTAAATAAGCCTCCTTGTGTGTTGCCTTATAAGGACATAAAGTGTCTTCTCCTCTTGCTGGTTTCTAGTTTCTATTCATGGCTGCTCCTTTAGTTTCCATTAGTGCTCATCTTCATTGTTACAGCAACGCTGATTTTAAAAAACACATTTTATATTGTCCGTGAATGTTAAAATTGACATTAAGAATCATAATAATGATGCTTTTGGTTGTTTGCAATTTGAAAATAAATAAAATAATGTTTCAATATCAAATTTACTGGCTATAAAAGCTTCACATCAGGCTGTCAGTGGAGTTCACAGCACGTTTTACATAAAGCACGTTTTCTGTAGCTCTGCTGCTGCTGAGGAGCCCGGACCTTCTAAACCTTCCAACAAGGACTCTGCAGCCAATACAGTACCAACTCTAACATTAAACTACATAAACATTCTATAATAACTGCACTGATACAATTTTGTCGTGTTACAAAGTGTTCTTCAAACTCTAGAGGGCAGTCTAGGACTGACTGAGTTTGATACAGGTTACTTGATTTGTCTTATGTGACATGAACACAACGACTGATGATGGTTCATTTGTCCAAATCAAGCCCATGTTCCTATGTCACCTGGTCTGATGATGTAAACTACTAATCCATCAAAACACTGACCTACAAATACTAAATGTCTCTTTGGCTGCTTGATTTTGAGTTTTATCAGAACTTTACATCAAACTCTGTGAAAAATTAAAGGAACAGATCAACTCTGATCCAGGTTTATCCTCCCTGTGAGGAGGAGTCAATGCAAACTGTGATGTCTTCCTCCTCTACTTATGTGACTGCAGAGAGGAGGACAGAGAACAGTGGACACACAGTTTAACATGATGGACTACAGGACAGGACTGCTGCTGTTAACTGTCTGCTGGGCAGGTGAAGATCATCACTATATTCATGTTACATAGCGTATATATCTGTCAGCAGCTGATTTCACTTGATGTTTTTATCCTCTCTCCAGGTGTTGATGGTCAGACTCTGACAGAATCTGGACCAGGGGTTAAACGTCCTGGAGAATCCCACAGACTGACCTGTACAGCCTCTGGATTCACACTCAGCAGCTACTATTTGAACTGGGTCAGACAGGCTCCTGGAAAAGGACTGGAGTGGATCGCTTACATCAGCAAAGCCAGTACTCCTATCCATTACTCGAGTTCAGTCCAGGGCAGATTCACCATCTCCAGAGACAACAGCAGACAGCAGGCGTATCTGCAGATGAACAGTCTGAAGACTGAAGACACTGCTGTGTATTACTGTGCCAGAGAGCCACAGTGAGAGACAATAACAGGAGAGTCGTACAAAAACTACTTCCTCTATTTACAACCATCAACTTTCAGCTGTCTCAGCATCACTTTATAAAAAGGTCTCTACAACTTATATTAGACTAAATGTAAAATATAACAAATAAAAATGTAATAATGATCGCAGAGTTGAAGTTCATTGATAAAAAAAACAGCTGATCGGTCTGCGGCTAAGCAGCCCCATACACAACAATGTGATGCTCTGTGTGTTCTGACACCTGTCTATCAGAACCAGCATCAACTCTTTCAGCTCTTTCAGCTACAGTAGCTCTTCTGTTGGATCGGACCACATGGTGCAGCCTTCATTCCACACGAGCATCAATGAACCTCGGCTGCCCATGACCCTGTCAGCAGTTCACCTGTTTTCCTTCCTTGGACCACTTTTGGTCGGTACTGACCGCTGCAGACCGGGAACACCCCACAAGAGCTGCAGTTCTGGAGATGCTCTGACCCAGTCATCCAGCCATCACAATTTGGTACTTGTCAAACTCGCTCACATTCTTACACTTGACCATGTTTTTCTGTTTCCATTACATCAAGTTCGAGGACAAAATGTTCCCTTGCTGCCTAACATATCCCACCCACTGACAGGGGCCATTGTAACGAGGTAATTAATGTTATTCACTTCACCTGTCAGTGGTCATAATGTTATGGCTGATTGGTGAATATTAAATGACCCTTGGCTGCTTGATCTCGAGGAACTTTAGTTACAGATCAAGTCTGTTCCAGCTGTACGTTCTGGTGAGGAGGAGTCAATGCAAAACTCAGATGTATCATATGTAAAGCAGAGGTGATTTACAGTCATGCTTTCATATAGTCAGAGCAACACTGATGCTTCATATGTTTGACTCTATGCAAACTCAGTGAGCTTCCTTGTTACTCGGCTATAAAAGCTTCACATCAGGCTGTCAGTGGAGTTCACAGCACGTCACTTTAACATAAAGCATGTTTTCTGTAGCTCTGCTGCTGCTGTTGGCAGCTGGATGTGAGTCTCTCTGGATTTGTCAAAGTCAACAGTTCTTCTTTTGCACTTTAACTTGATCATTTCTTACAAAACATGTTCTTTATTTTAACAGGTGTGAAGTGTGAACAGTTGACACAGCCAGCCTCTGTGACTGTGCAGCCAGGTCAACGTCTGACCATCACCTGTCAGGTCTCTTATTCTGTTAGCGACTACTACACAGCCTGGATCAGACAGCCTGCAGGGAAAGGACTGGAGTGGATTGGAATGAGAGTTGGATCCACAACAAGCTACAAAGATTCACTGAAGAACAAGTTCAGTATCGACTTAGACTCTTCCAGCAACACAGTGACTCTAAACGGACAGAATGTGCAGCCTGAAGACACTGCTGTGTATTACTGTGCCAGAGAGCCACAATAACACAAACCATCAGCAGAGCTGAACAAAAACCCCTCAGTGCCTGAACACTTGTAACATGAAGCCACCAGAGGAGGAGCCCTCAGACCACTAATGATTATAACAACAGTTGATAGTAAAAGAGAGAGATAGACATAATTAGAGATGTAAAAGTAGAAGCAACAACGTTTATCATCATCCAAAACAATAATTATAATAATGATCATGACAATAATTTGATTTAATGAGGACATTTCAGGGTACTGACATACTCTTAAATTAAACTACTAAAATAAAGATATTAAATACAAAGTGGAGGATTTTCAGTGTGTTTTCTGACTTCTCAATATTTATGTGAGTTAACGAGAACATTATATCAGCTTTGTACATTAAATTTCACTTTGTCTAAATATCATTTTATTTGGCTGTTGTCTAAACTCTGACATTATTTTTTCAAGTGGATCAAACAAAAGTCCAAAACTCAAGTCAATGTAAAACCTAGCTGTCTTACACCTTTACCGATGTGACTCCAGAAAGAATGACAACATGTCTGACTGTGTGTGAGGATGAGTCAGTGATAGAAAGGTTCTAGTTGATCTCTTCTCCTTTTTTATATCATTAGAAACACTAACTCTAGCAGCATTGTAAAACTGATGAACTGAAAATAACAGAGATAAAAGTCAAATGATATTCCTCCTGTGAGGAGGAGTCAATGCAAACTGTGATGTCTTCCTCCTCTACTTATGTGACTGCAGAGAGGAGGACAGAGAACAGTGGACACACAGTTTAACATGATGGACTACAGGACAGGACTGCTGCTGTTAACTGTCTGCTGGGCAGGTGAAGATCATCACTATATTCATGTTACATAGCGTATATATCTGTCAGCAGCTGATTTCACTTGATGTTTTTATCCTCTCTCCAGGTGTTGATGCTCAGACTCTGACACAATCTGAACCAGTGGTTAAACGTCCTGGAGAATCCCACAGTCTGACCTGTACAGGCTCTGGATTCACATTCAGCAGCTACTATATGTATTGGATCAGACAGGCTCCTGGAAAAGGACTGGAGTGGATCGCTGCTATAAGCTATAGTGGTGGTAGCAGCAAATACTACTCTCAGTCAGTTCAAGGCCGGTTCACCATCTCCAGAGACAACAGCAGACAGCAGGTGTATCTGCAGATGAACAGTCTGAAGACTGAAGACACTGCTGTGTATTACTGTGCCAGAGACCCACAGTGAGAGACAATAACAGGAGAGTCGTACAAAAACTACTTCCTCTATTTGCCAGCACCACATGGGACACTTGGAACACATTTTTGCAATACTGATTGTGATTAACTGTCATGTTCATTCTAACGGTGCCCCAATTGGTCGGCCACTGATCGTGATCAGCCGATATACATACTAACTGCTTTGATCAGTGGCCTGTATTAAAGGCCGATCATAGGAGCTGATCAGATGATGCAAAAAAACAATTTCTCTAAGCGACACTAAAATGGCGTCACTGGTCTGGCGGTTTTACTTGGTGTCTGAAGAAGATAATAAATTAGTCATTTGCAAGGTGTGTTCCAAGTTAGTACCTCGTGGGGGAACGCAAACGATAACATTCAACACCACAAATCTCAGACGTTTGAGGTTGAGTCACGTCAAAGAATATGACGAGTATTCAAAGCGAGCTGGTAGCACTAAGGAGAGAGAGCAGCTGGCATCAGCAACACTGCCACGACTCACTCAAACATCTGCAGCAGAGACATTTCAATGACAGCAACCAGAGAGCAAGGTCAGAAAGAAATCCACCAAAATAATGGTATTGATCACCAGCCGCTGTCAGTTGTGAAAGACGAGGGGCTCAGATGACTCATGTCATACATGGATCTACGTTACTCTCTGCCGGGGCGTAAATATTTCACAGATGTACGCCAGCCGCAGTTATACCAAACAATCTATACGCTTATCGACAGCCTTATGAAGAACAAGATCACTTTGATAAGTTTCACAAGTGACATCTGGAGTTCGAGTGTGTGTCTCATGTCCATGTTGAGCCTAACTGGGCAGTTTATTGATCAAAACTTCAAACTAAATGTGGCAGTGACAGCGAGTGGAAGCGCATTGGAACAATATCTGTCTAATGTTATCAGATCAATTGAATATTTAGTTGCCAAACAACGCCACTCTGGGAGTTTCACCCAGAGAATTATTTAGTTTACCCACACTTAGGACACACAGATTCATATAGTCAGGAGGCCAGAGACGTGGTTCCAATACTTACAATACCAATACTTTATTTTTAAATCAGCTTTTTTTTTAAAGTACTGAAAACACACCATTCACACAAAGGGGGGGGGGAGGAAAATAAAGAAAAACCTAATCAGGTGCTGAGGCTTACCAGATGGACGAGGGACTAGTGAAGGGGGGAGGGATCCACCAAAACAAACCAAACAAATCACCCAGGCACAAGTGACACACACACGATGGTGAAGTAACTAAATCCCAGGGGAGCACAGCACACAAAGGGGGGGGATACCGCCACCTGGATCACCAGTACCACCACCGGCCCTCAGCAACTGAAAAGGAATAACACATTTAGTGAAGTTGAAACAATAAAACAAACAAACAATATAACAAAACTATACTAACTTATCGGTAGGTTACAAATTAGACAAACTATACAAATTAACTTCCCAAATGAAACAAAACAAACAACTTAAGTTCACACAAAAAGGAAACTACCTACACACCCAAAGGAAAACCCACAAACTACCCAAATTCAAATAAAGGAACTAAGGAACAGGTAATCTGACTAAATCAAAATAATCAAACAACAGGAGTACACTTCTAGAAATTAATCTAAACAAAAAGGGACATAAATCCCCACCACTCGATCACACCATTAAAATGTCCATTAAATGCCAATAAGCGGTGTGGCTGGCATCCGTCTCCCTCTGAAGGAGGAGGTGAAGCAGCCAACTCTAGCAGGTGGCCAGACGAGCAGCATGCAGGGCAAGAGACGGACAACCAAACAACTTCCAAACAGTCAGTCGGATCCTCGAACACAAAGCAGCAGTGTTTCCTCGTCAGCTGATGGTGACGTGACGTATAGCGGCGAAATATTTACAGCCACTCAGTTCAACTTCACCTGTCAGAAATATTAACATTTACCATCTAGCTGACAATGATGCGGTTGCGACCTACAGTGATGGATCTACATACCTCTCAGCAGCAGCAGACCCACACACACACGAGAGGAGGGCAGAAGAGAGAGACCCAGGCAGCTACCGGCATCTCACTTGCGACCACACTAGCATTAGCCAGCTATGAGCATGCACAATAACGCAGAGAGAGATGAGAACACTCACCACAGCAACCCGGAGAGAGACATGCACGCGCCAGGGGCACCCCAGTCACTCTGACGCAGCCGGAAGTGACAGACAGGAGCGCAAAAGAAAGAGGCAGGGGGGAAGTCGCTGCTTAAATGCTTCCCTCTAGTTCAATGATTGGCCACCAGTGGCGCTCCGTTAATTGAAGCCGCACACTGCATAGAGAAATAAATCTATTTCTATGCTGCTACATAAACAAAGTTGTTCTTTATCCTCAAGAGTTCTGCAGGTCACACACCACAGTTGCATTCAGTGACATGTTACGAGCAACGGGGATACCGAAGGAAAAAGTGCACGTTATTCTAAGAGATCATGCCAAGAACATGGAAAAGGCCATGAGGGATACGGATTTACCCAGCCTGCCGTACATGGAGCGTACACTCCAGCTTCCCGTTGCCGAAGGAGTTTCGTCACAATGAAGCATCACATTTGAAGCATTTAATAGCCTCTGAAAGACGCATCGTTGGCCAACACTCCCAGCTTGCCTACTGGCGACTTCAAAGTATCCAGAAACAACTGGGTCAGTCTATCAAAAGACTTGAGCGAGACGTACCCACCTGATGGAACAGTTCGTTATTTATGCTACAGAGTCTACTTGAACAGAAACGTGCACTGTGCGCTTATGGAGCTGACTACAACAGAGTTGTTACTGTTGATCTCAAATCTACTCACGGCTGAAAGGACATTAAATTAAGCTCTCATCAATTTCAAACAATCGTCATTGCATCATTTTTGTTTATCCTTGTTTACAGCCTCTGGATTCACACTCAGCAGCTACTGGATGCACTGGGTCAGACAGGCTCCTGGAAAAGGACTGGAGTGGGTCGCTGCTGATGCTGGTGGCAGCACCAAATACTACTCTCAGTCAGTTCAAGGCCGGTTCACCGTCTCCAGAGACAACAGCAGACAGCAGCTGTATCTGCAGATGAACAGTCTGAAGACTGAAGACACTGCTGTGTATTACTGTGCCAGAGAGCCACAATAACACAAACCATCAGCAGAGCTGAACAAAAACCCCTCAGTGCCTGAACACTTGTAACATGAAGCCACCAGAGGAGGAGCCCTCAGACCACTAATGATTATAACAACAGTCTCAGTGGGACAAACAGGCTTTAAATAATATACAATCATATTCGGAAATAATTTAAAAATGTAATGGTCATATCAGATATTAACAAAAAGTCTGAATCTTTTCATCAGTGATCATGAATGAAAAATGTACAAATAGAATATAAACAAAAGTTGTATTCAAATGTGTTAGTGTATGAATTATTAAAACATGTTTAAATGTAAGAGACTCAGATTAAATTAAATTGACCTGCTTCAGTTTAATAAATGGAGGATGTATTTTAAATGGATGTGTTATGAAATGATTGAGCATGAACCTGTTACTTCAAACATCCAGCATAGATGGACAATCAGCTACATGAAATGTTGAATTGAACTCTAACAGTGCTGAGTTCAGGAGCCACTCCCTCTTGATGCAAATGTTCAGTGTGTGCAGAGTACTTGTGTCCTGCTGACTGCTCTCGTCCTCTGTGTGGAGCTTCAGAGGTCACATCTCCAGCCTCAGGATGATGAACACACTCACTCTTCTGCTGGTTGCTCTCTCTCTGCCCTGTGAGTTCTCCTGCTTCTTGCTCTTTAATATTTTATCAGACAACATCGCCTGATGGTCAGTCAGTGATTCCAGATCCCCGTCTCACTTTCTCCTGTGGTTCCTGTCTGCTTTCCTCTCATCAGGTTGTACAGGTCAGAGTATGGAGTCCATTCCTTCCAGTTCAGTGGTGAAAATGCCCGGGGAGACTCTCAGTCTCTCCTGCAGGGGATCTGGCTTCACTTTTAGCTGCTGTGTTATGAGCTGGATAAGACGACCTGCAGGAAAAGCCCTGGAATGGATAGGGAGCAGTTTCTCTGATGCCAGCAGGAACACTTATGCCAGCAGTGTGCGAGGACGTGCAGAAGTCAGCAGAGATGACAGCAGCAGCATGGTGTATCTGAGACTGTCCAACTTAAAGCCAGAGGACTCTGCTGTGTATTACTGTGCCAGAGACACACTGGTTACAAGAAGCACAGAGGCTTTACAAAAGCGTCTCAGACAGTGTTTTAACAAAGACCTACAGGTGGCAGCAGAACACATGAAGTCAGATGACTCTAAGGAGAGTGTAACACACTCTAAAACACACATGCAGGAACACACTGAAGGCAACAGCTGTAGTTGTGGTTTGTGACTTCCTGTTTCATAGTGTCACATTAAACGAATGTTGACCCTGACCCTGCAGACCCTGACTCAGTCTGGACCAGTGGTTAAACGTCCTGGAGAATCCCACAGACTGACCTGTTACGCCTCTGGATTCACATTCAGCAGCCACTGGATGCACTGGATCAGACAGGCTCCTGGAAAAGGACTGGAGTGGGTCGCTGCTATAACTGATGGTGGTGGTAGCAACAAATACTACTCTCAGTCAGTTCGAGGCCGGTTCACCGTCTCCAGAGACGACAGCAGACAGCAGCTGTATCTGCAGATGAACAGTCTGAAGACTGAAGATTCTGCTGTTTATTATTGTGCTCGAGACCCACAGTGACCGGAGGAGGCTGAGCAGCTGTACAAAATCCTGTTTCATATTCTTTATTTTACATTATAAACATTATTTAAATAACAAACAAAATATAGAATCCTTCAAACTGCTCCTAAAATGTTTCTAAGAAACACAATAAAGATCACTGGCTCGAACAGGCCGAACACAAAACAACAGTTTGGTTGCTGAAATTATATTTTGTAATAATTTTTTTATCTTGTTCACACAAGATAATAAAAGATTATTTCCACAAGAGTTCAAACAGGACTGTCAGTGGAGTTCTTTATTTTAACAGGTGTGAAGTGTGAACAGTTGACACAGCCAGCCTCTGTGACTGTGCAGCCAGGTCAACGTCTGACCATCACCTGTCAGGTCTCTTATTCTGTTAGCAGCTACTGGACAGCCTGGATCAGACAGCCTGCAGGGAAAGCACTGGAGTGGATTGGAATGAGATTCATTAAAGTGCTCAAACATACTTCCTGTTTCTCACTAAAGTTACTTTCTCTGTAGTTTCCTCGTGAGTGTGAAATCTAATCAAACCAGCATTACTGTGACTCACATTCATTCAATTATCTGGCAGTGATAGAAATTCCACTGATTGACTCAATGTTGGGATCTTTTTTCATCTCATTCAGCTGAATCTGAAATTCACATTCAACCTGAAAATCAACATTAATATAGAAAGTTGTTTTTTCTCTTATGAAGAAAAATAATGTGTGTGTGTTTTTACTGTGAAGCAATGTTTACAGATGATGGACAAAGACTGTTTCTGTTTGACACTATGTTGATTAAATTCTCTGTATTTGAGGTGAAACTGTGTCCACATATCTTCAAACAGTCCTTTACTGTCCTTTGAACAACAATCACAGTGAGGCAGTCATGGCAATAAATCAAAATATTCAGGCTCCATTCATCAATGAGTTTATCACATAACAGAAATGTATTGTGTCCCTATGGCGTCAAAAACGAGGAAACAACACATTATTCTATAATTCTTCATAGACACTCAAAACAGTCATGTGATGAGTAGGAGAAACTTCTGTCCAGTTTAGTAAATATGAGGACTTAACCCTGAAATCTATGTGGTTAAAAACATTGAAAAACCTTCGACTGTCTCTGATTGCACTGAAACGTTTGTTCATTTTATAGAGTCACAAAGAAAGGAAGGGTTTCTGTTCATGTGTCAGAGAATGAGAAAACTGTAGATCTGCATTTATTACATGAAGTCTGTGGTTGTTATATTTTCTATTCAATTCTGAATAAAGTTATAAGAAGAAGAAACTGGATCAATAATGACAAAAAATGTGACAGAGAGAGAGAGAGAGAGAGAGAGAGAGAGAGAGAGAAAGAGAGAGAGAGAGAGAGAGAGAGAGACAGAGAGAGACAGAGAGAGAGAAAGAGAGAGAGAGAGACACCATCATCCTCTCAGAAAAGAAATTCATGCAAACTGTGATGTCTTCCTCCTCTACTTATGTGACTGCAGAGAGGAGGACAGAGAACAGTGGACACACAGTTTAACATGATGGACTACAGGACAGGACTGCTGCTGTTAACTGTCTGCTGGGAAGGTGAAGATCATCACTATATTCATGTTACATAGCGTATATATCTGTCAGCAGCTGATTTCACTTGATGTTTTTATCCTCTCTCCAGGTGTTGATGGTCAGACTCTGACACAATCTGGACCAGTGGTTAAACGTCCTGGAGAATCCCACAGACTGACCTGTACAGCCTCTGGATTCACATTCAGTGGCTTGTATTTGAACTGGGTCAGACAGGCTCCTGGAAAAGGACTGGAGTGGATCGCTTACATCAACGCTGATGGTAGCAGCAAATACTACTCTCAGTCTGTTCAAGGCCAGTTCACCATCTCCAGAGACAACAGCAGACAGCAGCTGTATCTGCAGATGAACAGTCTGAAGACTGAAGACACTGCTGTGTATTACTGTGCCAGAGAGCCACAGTGAGAGACAATAACAGGAGAGTCGTACAAAAACTACTTCCTCTATTTACAACCATCACTGGGGACAGTTGGAACATATGTTTGTAATACTGATGTGCCATAATGTAAATTCTTATTATAGATTCAATGTTGAAGTCTTGTTTAATCTCATTCGTCTGAATGTTAAAGTCGTTTCCATCAAGAATTCAACATCATTCATTTGTCATTGCACAACAGAGTTCCACAATGATTCAATGTTTTAGCCCATTCCTGCAACACACAGAACAAAAGGACACATTGTTTAAAGTAGAATAGAAAAAGATACATTGTCATATTTGAGTTATTTAGATACTAATACACTGGTTCATTAGCACAATTAAAATTATAATTCTGTTGCAGTCTTTTTGGATTTGTTGTTTGGGGGAATGTAAACGGCAGCAACAAGATAGTGCTGATAACTTTATGCTGAAATCTGAACTTTAAAAACTTGACATCTGGGAAATATTATTAACTTTTACAATATTTGAGCACCAAGTATCATCGATAAAAACAGTTTCTCCCCTTGTGAACACTAACATGAAGCCACCACAGGAGGAGCCCTCAGACCACCAAAGATTTCAACATCAGTTCACTGTTACAGCAACAACAGAAACAGTCTTTAGAACATTGGAAATAATAGACAATGTTCCAATCACTGATAAAATAGTGTATGTTGTCACAGCAACAAACTCCACGATACATTATTAAATATTAAAGCATTCAACAACTTATACAAATGAGGTTGATTACTTTGCTCAGTGTTCCTCGTCTCTGAAAGTCAGTTCCTTTTTGAGAACATACTAAAAAATATCAAACTGATAAGTTATCAGAATCATACGTGCATTAGAGACTGAACCGGTCTTTAGCCAAAGTCATGGTGGTGTTTATTATTTAGGACATAAAACATGTGATTTAAACATCAATCTCATGACGTTTGATATGACTGAAGTTTCACCAACTCTTTCTGTGAGACGGAGAGAAAACATTTTAATAAACTTTACTGTCCCATGGATGTAAATAAGCCTCCTTGTGTGTTGCCTTATAAGGACATAAAGTGTCTTCTCCTCTTGCTGGTTTCTAGTTTCTATTCATGGCTGCTCCTTTAGTTTCCGTTAGTGCTCATCTTCATTGTTACAGCAACGCTGATTTTAAAAAACACATTTTATATTGTCCGTGAATGTTAAAATTGACATTAAGAATCATAATAATGATGCTTTTGGTTGTTTGCAATTTGAACATAAATAAAGTAATGTTTCAATATCAAATTTATTGGCTATAAAAGCTTCACATCAGGCTGTCAGTGGAGTTCACAGCACGTTTTACATAAAGCATGTTTTCTGTAGCTCTGCTGCTGCTGAGGAGCCCGGACCTTCTAAACCTTCCAACAAGGACTCTGCAGCCAATACAGTACCAACTCTAACATTAAACTACATAAACATTCTATAATAACTGCACTGATACAATTTTGTCGTGTTACAAAGTGTTCTTCAAACTCTAGAGGGCAGTCTAGGACCGACTGAGTTTGATACAGGTTACTTGATTTGTCTTATGTGACATGAACACAACGACTGATGATGGTTCATTTGTCCAAATCAAGCCCATGTTCCTATGTCACCTGGTCTGATGATGTAAACTACTAATCCATCAAAACACTGACCTACAAATACTAAATGTCTCTTTGGCTGCTTGATTTTGAGTTTTATCAGAACTTTACATCAAACTCTGTGAAAAATTAAAGGAACAGATCAACTCTGATCCAGGTTTATCCTCCCTGTGAGGAGGAGTCAATGCAAACTGTGATGTCTTCCTCCTCTACTTATGTGACTGCAGAGAGGAGGACAGAGAACAGTGGACACACAGTTTAACATGATGGACTACAGGACAGGACTGCTGCTGTTAACTGTCTGCTGGGCAGGTGAAGATCATCACTATATTCATGTTACATAGCGTATATATCTGTCAGCAGCTGATTTCACTTGATGTTTTTATCCTCTCTCCAGGTGTTGATGCTCAGACTCTGATACAATCTGAACCAGTGGTTAAACGTCCTGGAGAATCCCACAGACTGACCTGTACAGCCTCTGGATTCGACTTCAGCGACTACTATATGCATTGGATCAGACAGGCTCCTGGAAAAGGACTGGAGTGGGTCACCCGGATTAGCACTGATAGTAGCAGCAAACTCTACTCTCAGTCAGTTCAAGGCCGGTTCACCATCTCCAGAGACGACAACAGACAGCAGCTGTATCTGCAGATGAACAGTCTGAAGACTGAAGACACTGCTGTGTATTACTGTGCCAGAGACACACAGTGAGAGACATTAACAGGAGAGTCGTACAAAAACTACTTCCTCTATTTATCACCATCAACTTTCAGTTGTCTCAGCATCACTTTATAAAAAGGCCTCTACAACTTATATTAGACTAAATGTAAAATATAACAAATAAAAATGTAATAATGATCGCAGAGTTGAAGTTCATTGATTACAAAAACAGCTGATCGGTCTGCGGCTAAGCAGCCCCATACACAACAATGTGATGCTCTGTGTGTTCTGACACCTGTCTATCAGAACCAGCATCAACTCTTTCAGCTCTTTCAGCTACAGTAGCTCTTCTGTTGGATCGGACCACATGGTCCAGCCTTTACTCCACACGAGCATCAATGAACCTCGGCTGCCCATGACCCTGTCACCAGTTCACCTGTTTTCCTTCCTTGGACCACTTTTGGTTGGTACTGACCGCTGCAGACCGGGAACACCCCACAAGAGCTGCAGTTCTGGAGATACTCTGACCCAGTCGTCCAGCCATCACAACTTGGCTCTTATCAAAGTCGCTCACATTCTTACACTTGACAAATTGTTTTCCTGCTTTCGCCACACCAACCTCGATGACAAAATGTTCCCTTGCTGCCTAACATATCCCACCCACTGACAGGGGCCATTGTAACGAGGTAATTAATGTCATTCACTTGACCTGTCAGTGGTCATAATAGGTGACTGGCGACAGCAGGAACTTTCCCCAGGAACTAGGAACCTTTTGAGGAGCTATGTACGTTTCAACAGCAGGAACCAGAGTCTAAATTTAGTTCCAGGGTAATTGACTTACCCCCCTGAAAAGCCCCTGCTCAGGGGGTAGTACTTTCCAAAGGTCCAGGAACATTCAGGGCAGGGCCTGCAGTGCTGATCATTTCTGATTGGTCAAGTACTCACAGCATTTTATTTCACACACGAGGGCTGCACAATAATGATAAAAAAAACATACATAGCGATATACTTTTTATTTGTTCTGCAATATTTATTTCGGTATTAAACAATACAGGACATTATACCAGATTAATGCAGTGTTTTTATGTCCATAAAAACAATTAACAATCATATTTCTTACCCATTTGCACTTTTAAGTCTATTTTCCTTTAACATAACAAACCCTTCTGTTACTTCTACCACTCTAGGATCAGACTCCCTTATGAAAAAGTAGGATAGATAGTTCAGGCGGAGCGACACGCTTCCTTACGAAATAAATACAAATAGACCTGTGGGCTGCTGCTGTGTTATTTATACGGCGTGCCATCATCCGTTTCTAATGGTGTTCAAATCGAAGCAGGAGACGCGAGCTTTCCTGCTCAATCCATTTGCAATGCAATTAAGCAGGATCGAACCCAGCATAAGTTGAATCTCCTCCATGCTAACAGGCTAACTGTAGTGTTGCACAAATGATGATACCTTCTTCTTCTTCTTTGAGATTTAATGGCGGTTGGCAAACCAGCTTAAAGGTGCATTACCGCTACCTACTGGACTGGCGGTGTAGAGAAGTTACTTTTACTGCTTCTCCCTATGTCACTGGCCAGATTTGCATAATCTTCCCGGGACTTTAGACTGCTGTGGAAAAGCAGATAACAAAAGGGCCACAGGATCTATTTAGTTCCTTTAAGAGAAGTTCCTGGGACTTTTGGTCGAAGATCACTTAGTGTTATGGCTGATTTGTGAATATTAAATGACTCTTAGCTGCTCGATCTTGAGGAACTTTAGTCAGGTATCAACTCATTTCCAGCTGTACGTTCTGGTGAGGAGGAGTCAATGCAAAACTCAGATGTATCTTATGTAAAGCAGAGGTGATTTACAGTCATGCTTTCATATAGTCAGAGCAACACTGATGCTTCATATGTTTGACTCTATGCAAACTCAGTGAGCTTCCTTGTTACTCGGCTATAAAAGCTTCACATCAGGCTGTCAGTGGAGTTCACAGCACGTCACTTTAACATAAAGCATGTTTTCTGTAGCTCTGCTGCTGCTGTTGGCAGCTGGATGTGAGTCTCTCTGGATTTGTCAAAGTCAACAGTTCTTCTTTTGCACTTTAACTTGATCATTTCTTACAAAACATGTTCTTTATTTTAACAGGTGTGAAGTGTGAACAGTTGACACAGCCAGCCTCTGTGACTGTGCAGCCAGGTCAACGTCTGACCATCACCTGTCAGGTCTCTTATTCTCTTAGCAGCTACTGGACAGCCTGGATCAGACAGCCTGCAGGGAAAGGACTGGAGTGGATTCTAACTGGACGTGTGGGATACACAACAGACTACAAAGATTCACTGAAGAACAAGTTCAGTATCGACTCAGACTCTTCCAGAAACACAGCGACTCTAAACGGACAGAATGTGCAGCCTGAAGACACTGCTGTGTATTACTGTGCCAGAGAGCCACAGTGAGAGACAATAACAGGAGAGTCGTACAAAAACTACTTCCTCTGTTTACAACCATCACTGGGAACATTCAGTTCTCTCAGCATCACTTCATAAAAACTGAGTGTTATTATCTATCAGTGATTAAAATGATGGTTATTGAATGTTTTTTCTTTTCTTTTATTTGTTGGAAGGTTTAATTCAGGTCCAACTTCACAAAAACAGTGAAATAATTTCAGTTTTTACTTGTAAGAAATGTTCACAGACACTTATGAAAGATTATGTCCTGTTTCAATGCTGATTAAATTCATTTTAATTAATGTGGTTGAACTGTGTCCATGTGTATTCAACATGTTAAAGCCCTTTATTATTATTACTGCAATATCTACAGTGGAGTGGGCATTTGTGATGGAAATTCTGAGGCTTCCGTTAAAATAAGCAAAATGAAACATAATTCTACACAAAGAAAGTCAAAAACAAACAGTAACCACCTCTTTACAGCGGTTTGAAGAGACATCCAAACATCTAAACACATTTTAAAGAGTGGGAAACTGAGTTTAATTTGATGTTCAGAGAAGAAGAAAGCTGTTAATCTTCAGTTTTCACATGAACTCTTTTAACATCAGTGTTTTTTGTGTTGATTTACTCATGGCTTTGCCCGACCATACTGCAGTTAAAACAGAGGAAAATATGATCAAATATGACTGGTCAATACAAAGAGATGTTCTCTCTGTGAGGAGGAGTCAATGCAAACTGTGATGTCTTCCTCCTCTACTTATGTGACTGCAGAGAGGAGGACAGAGAACAGTGGACACACAGTTTAACATGATGGACTACAGGACAGGACTGCTGCTGTTAACTGTCTGCTGGGCAGGTGAAGATCATCACTATATTCATGTTACATAGCGTATATATCTGTCAGCAGCTGATTTCACTTGATGTTTTTATCCTCTCTCCAGGTGTTGATGGTGAGACTCTGACACAATCTGAACCAGTGGTTAAACATCCTGGAGAATCCCACAGACTGACCTGTTACGCCTATGGATTCACATTAAGTAGCTACCACATGGGTTGGGTCAGAAAGGCTCCTGGAAAAGGACTGGAGTGGATCGCTCTCATCTTCACTGATGGTAGCAACAAATACTACTCTCAGTCAGTTCAAGGCCGGTTCACCGTCTCCAGAGACAACAGCATACAGCAGCTGTATCTGCAGATGAACAGTCTGAAGACTGAAGACACTGCTGTGTATTACTGTGCCAGAGAGCCACAATAACACAAACCATCAGCAGAGCTGAACAAAAACCCCTCAGTGCCTGAACACTTGTAACATGAAGCCACCAGAGGAGGAGCCCTCAGACCACTAATGATTATAACAACAGTTCACTGTTAAGAACAGAACAGACATATTTAGAAACAGGAAAAGGCAAAGATTATAATGTATAAAAAGATATTTAAAGTGAAGTGTCAACATGTGAAATAGTGACATTATTTCTCTTCACAACTCTGTCTCAAAAAGGTTTCCATGAAACAAATGAAACATTAAAGATGGAATTTCTGTCTTTGACTAAATAACATGGGGTTAAATGGCATCTATGTTCTGAGGGCTGACACACGTTTCCTCACTTTGTTGTTGAAGCTTCATTAATATCCACAAATGTTTTCTACACATTTATTCCTGCTGTTTTTTTCCTAATGATGTTCTGAAAAATAAAACTGATGAGAACTCAGTGAGAAAATAAACAACAGAAAGAAAAACTCTGAAGGTTTGATTTGTTGGGAAAACTCACTTTGGCAAAACTTTCAAACTGATTAATTGTTGTCAAAGTCGTCACATCATGCAGCCTGAGCTCCAGAACGTGAAGTTTAGTTTAGTTCATTTCGGTCATTATCTGACTTCTAATAGTACAATGCACTGGTAGATAAATAATAAATAGACAAAACAAAAACTGAATGAGTCGATGCTCCTGGCATTGACAACATATGGTAAACAAACAAAACAGGACCGAAAAGGTGTAGGTTGAAGCCTTAGCTTATGACACCTACCCTTTTAACATTCATTATTTTTCTTGTCAGCTTCCATTAAATTATACAAAGTAATAAAAAAAAAGTAACAAGCTAAATATAGAGCTAAGTTATGTAATCCTATTGTCTACCCAAGATCCCAAACACATTTTGGGCCGGTTTCACAGACAAGGTTTAAGCCTAGTCCCAGACTAAAATGCCTGTTTGAGCTGTCTTAACCAAAAGCGACTTGCACAGACCTATTTTAAAATAGTCATAGACTTAGCCTGTTCTGGATTAAACTAAGCTGATTGCAAGAGGGAAGGTTAGAGCTACTCTAGGCCTAAATTGAAGCTTAAATTAATCCTTCAAAGAGGCAGGTTTAACTTCTGCTTAGTCCTGTTTGTGAAGAAGCATGGACTATTTGGAATATCTAAATGAAGACCAACATGCACTACAGAGGCCAGCCAGACGAGTACTTGTGGATAAGTGTAATCGGAGTGCTGCACAACTACCTGAAAAAGCGCTACTGTCCTGATCCTCCAATGGCAAATCAGGATCAAGCAGTTGTGCCCATGGCTCAGGCCAGCAATGACAAACAAGGACTTGCATACAGAGATGCTTTTACATTGAAGCACAACCAGATGAGATGCATTTAAATATGTAGTGTATTTATTATGGCTTTTTTAATTTTATTTTTTTATTTAAATATTGTGCACGGAAAATCAAATGAGAAAATCAAGGCCGTCTTAAGATATTGTTTGCGGTGATTAAAATACTCCATTAGAAGCAATAAACTCATTTGGTCCTTGGTATGAAAAAAGAATAAAGATTGACGCAGACAGTGGAATATATTGACCAAAAACACTGACCAATTTACTTTCGGTCATCATGAGGTGTACAATTCACCAGTATTAATTCGCTCTCTTCCAATCTCTGCATTCTCTATTTGTTTACACCAGTTTAAGGTTCTTCCACAGAGTCTATAAAAGGCAGATATCATTCTAAAGTGTATGTCACAAAAATAGAAATATGAGAAAAGTAAAACACTGAAAACAATAAAGATATCTCACAAGAACTTTTCTTGTTATATTTTAATTTGTGTTGAATTTACTGCAAATTGCAGCCCAACCACTCTTCTTCTCTTGCTCAGTGAAAGCAGTCTGGCTTTTACTTTCAGTTACTGGAGTGTTTGACACAGTTTTGTTTTAGTTTTTTCAGACTTTTTTCAGACTCACTAAAGTATTTTGAACAAATTATCTTTGCTTCTGCCGTTGTTTTATCTCCAGGTTCACACCAGTCATTGTGTTTTTCAATTCCATTCCGGGTTTTTATGAGCACCATTAGACCAACAGCATGTGCTCATACTTAACCCAATGAGGCTTAACCCTGGTGTTCTCTTTTAGGCTTACTTACCTTACTCCAGGACTCCATAGTCACCGACTAACTAAGCTAAACTTAGGCCACGTCCATGAAAGCCACTTAAATTTCCTGGTTTAACTAGTACACATTAAGGCCTACTCCTGGCTTAATTAAAGCCTTGTCTGTGAAACCGGCCCTATATGTTCACTCTGATACTCTAACTTCATTTTGATATTTGTTGATCATCTTGCTTTTAAATATTTTTTTAATATTACACACTTTCATTTCCATTTCTACGCCATTCCACACATTTACTCCATATACTGAAACACATCTTTGTTTTACATTTGTTCTGTTCTTGTTGTTGTGAACATACAGGTCCCTCTCAGTTCAAACTGACATTCTCTTGTTTGGAACAGCCTCCGGATACAGTCTGGTGACGTGTTATTGAATGCTTTGTACATGAGTGATGCTATTGTAAAGTCTACAAGCTCACTGAATTTAAGTGCCTGTGAATTAATAATTTATTTGTTGGTTCTCCATAATCAGCTCTGTTTATAATTCTGATCACTCTCTTCTGCAGCAAGAACATCGGTTTTTCCCCAAACCTCCACACAATATGTAACGTATGGAAGTATGAAAGAACGACACAATATATGTAATGAATTTACGTTGAGAACATCTTTTGTCTTATGTAATATTGCAATGGACTTTGATATTTTGGTTTTAATATGACTTTAGAGCAACCAATTAAAAATGCTTTAGTCAACATATCACACAAATTAAACTGAAACATGAGAGGAACGACTCATCACACTGAACATTCATTCTCCTGTTTCATTGAACAGGAACTGAGATCCAAGTTAAACCCAGGTTCTCTCTGTGAGGAGGAGTCAATGCAAACTGTGATGTCTTCCTCCTCTACTTATGTGACTGCAGAGAGGAGGACAGAGAACAGTGGACACACAGTTTAACATGATGGACTACAGGACAGGACTGCTGCTGTTAACTGTCTGCTGGGCTGGTGAAGATCATCACTATATTCATGTTACATAGCGTATATATCTGTCAGCAGCTGATTTCACTTGATGTTTTTATCCTCTCTCCAGGTGTTGATGCTCAGACTCTGACAGAATCTGAACCAGTGGTTAAACGTCCTGGAGAATCCCACAGACTGACCTGTACAGCCTCTGGATTAGACTTCAGCAGCTCGGCTATGAACTGGATCAGACAGGCTCCTGGAAAAGGACTGGAGTGGATCGCTTTCATTAGCAGTGCTAGTAGCAGCAAATACTACTCTCAGTCAGTTCAAGGCCGGTTCACCATCTCCAGAGACGACAGCAGACAGCAGTTGTATCTGCAGATGAACAGTCTGAAGACTGAAGACACTGCTGTGTATTACTGTGCCAGAGACACACAGTGAGAGACAATAACAGGAGAGTCGTACAAAAACTACTTCCTCTGTTTGCCAGCACCACATGGGACACTTGGAACACATTTTTGCAATACTGATTGTGATTAACTGTCATGTTCATTCTAACGGTGCCCCAATTGGTCGGCCACCGATCGTGATCAGCCGATATACATACTAACTGCTTTGATCAGTGGCCTGTATTAAAGGCCGATCATAAGAGCTGATCAGATGATGCAAAAAAACAATTTCTCTAAGCGACACTAAAATGGCGTCACCGGTCTGGCGGTTTTACTTGGTGTCTGAAGAAGATAATAAATTAGTCATTTGCAAGGTGTGTTCCAAGTTAGTACCTCGTGGGGGAACGCAAACGATAACATTCAACACCACAAATCTCAGACGTTTGAGGTTGAGTCACGTCAAAGAATATGACGAGTATTCAAAGTGAGCTTGTAGCACTAAGGAGAGAGAGCAGCTGGCATCAGCAACACTGCCACGACTCACTCAAACATCTGCAGCAGAGACATTTCAATGACAGCAACCAGAGAGCAAGGTCAGAAAGAAATCCACCAAAATAATGGTATTGATCACCAGCCGCTGTCAGTTGTGAAAGACGAGGGGCTCAGATGACTCATGTCATACATGGATCTACGTTACTCTCTGCCGGGGCGTAAATATTTCACAGATGTACGCCAGCCGCAGTTATACCAAACAATCTATACGCTTATCGACAGCCTTATGAAGAACAAGATCACTTTGATAAGTTTCACAAGTGACATCTGGAGTTCGAGTGTGTGTCTCATGTCCATGTTGAGCCTAACTGGGCAGTTTATTGATCAAAACTTCAAAGTAAACAAAGTTGTTCTTTATCCTCAAGAGTTCTGCAGGTCACACACCACAGTTGCATTCAGTGACATGTTACGAGCAACGGGGATACCGAAGGAAAAAGTGCACGTTATTCTAAGAGATAATGCCAAGAACATGGAAAAGGCCATGAGGGATACGGATTTACCCAGCCTGCCGTACATGGAGCGTACACTCCAGCTTCCCGTTGCCGAAGGAGTTTCGTCACAATGAAGCATCACATTTGAAGCATTTAATAGCCTCTGAAAGACGCATCGTTGGCCAACAACAGGCTTTGAAGAGCTCACACAACAGATCAGCTCATTAACGGCATCTGCTGCAGATGTGATAACATTCATCAGAGCTTTAACTCGTCTTGAGAAAAACTGCAGATTCTGACCATGAAGTAAAAACATCGAGAGCCACATTGTTGGAAGCAGTCCAGAGGAGATTTAGGGACATTGAATCTGAGCGCCTGTATACCATCGCTACAGTCCTAGATCCGAGGTGAGAAAACCTCATGAGCACATGTGCGTTTGTGTGTGTCCAGTGCTTATGTCGCGCTTAGGAAAGAAAGCAAGCAAAATCAGTAGGCTATTGAAAATGTTTAGATTCAGAAGCAATGTAAATTAAAACGTATTCATTGCTTTGATAAAAATATGACAAATCAAAACAAGACTTATGAACAATCTTCAAAATTCATAAAATTATTGTTTACATTCATTTTTTTAAATAAAAAGGTCTAAAGAGATATTTTCCCGACACACTAAAGCCAAAGATACGTGGGCTGTTTTCTGAAGTCCTAGCTGCCCAAACGGAGCAACAGAATAGTCAGGCGAGTTCAGAAGCAAGTGGCTCCAAGCCCCCAGAGAAAGTACCACGAGCTAGGTCCTAGCATGCTATGTATGCTGAATTGTTGGATGAAGATGGGGAACATGGTGGCGGCGGCATCGTCAGCCCAACATCATCACAGATGAACCTCTGCCTATTGGAACAAGTTATCCCACGAAGCCGGCAGCCACTTGTTTTTTTGGCAGGACAATAAAAGTCGCTTCCCTGCTCTTGCACAAGCAGCACGAGCCTACCTCGGTGCACCATGCACAAGTGTAGATAGCAAAAGACTTTTCAGCACAGCAGGGGATAGTGTTGATGACAAGAGGAACAAGCGGTCTGCCAAAAATGCAGAGATGCTTATATTTATAAAGAAAAATTTGCCATTGATGCCAAAGAAATAAGCTTAGAGAGACACTGATCTCCACCCCCCACCACCACCACCTTTCACCCTCTAAACATGCACCAAACTGCCTCAGCTTTACAGAACAAAAGAACAGGACTGTATTATTTACTTGTGATGCCAAAGTCATCATAATGTTGGAAACATGTTTGAAACTTTATAATCAAATGTTTTAGAGTTGAAGTTATATATCCATAAGATTTATAAATGAAATGTTTTAAAAGTTAAAGGTCTTATAGTCTAATGCCTTAAAATTAACTTTCCTATAGTCTAATGCCTTTATAGTTAAAATGTCTTAAAGTTAACTTTTCTATAGTCTAAAGCCTTAAAGTTTTACACTCAAATGTCTTAAAGTTAAAGTTTTAAAGTCAAATGTTTTATAGTTAAGGTTTTTTAGTCAAATGTTTTAAAATAAGTTTTTATAATCTAAAGTGTTAAAACTTTAAAAATAGAATCCTAAGCTGAGAAACTCGCTGGGCTCAGTATAAAAGCCAGGTGCAGGGTGGGCAGCTGGCCAAGAAAAACAGGTGTCCCCCCGAGCCCCCCCCTTATCTGTTGTACAGTGCATGAACGTGCCTAATTTATTCATTTATTTATTTATTTATTTATTCATTCCTTCCTTTCATGAAAAATGCACAACATACCACAAAACCGGTACACAAATCCACAATACACATTTCAAATAAAAAATCCATGCCCTTCATGTCTGAAAAGGAAAGGAAAGGAAAGGAGCAGAAAGAAGAATATAATTCTTGTTATTTATCTGCCCCTTATTAGAACACAATACATCTTAGATGGTCTGTCATTTCCAATAACCTACACCATTATCTACACCCTTGGTTACAACATCATTAAACAAAATAACCTATAAAGTAAAAAAATTACAGGCACAAAAGAAATAAAGTTAAGTTTCATTTGCATATTGTCTAATTTGTAAATGTTTTTAAACTGAAAGATATTTATACAACCTTTTAAATCCTTCTATTGAGAATTCCAAAGTTTCACACCAACAACAGAAACACACATTTGTTTTAAAGTGGTCCGAGCAACTTGATGCTTAAAATCAAATCTTCTGTGATGATCATCATCTGAGGCAAACACAAACAGTTTTTGCATGTTCTCTGGCAATACTCTGTTTTTAGCCTTGAACACAACTAATAATGTCTGCAATTCTATTATTTCTTTGAATTTCAATCATCTTGACTCAATAAATAATCTATTAGTGTGCTCTCTATATTCAACTTAATGCATAATTCTAAGTGCTCTTTTCTGTAATAAAAACAATGGCGTTATATTGCTTATATACGTGTTACCCCACACTTCTACACAGTAAATAAAGTAAGGCAGTATAAGTGAACAGTACAACATTGTCATTGTGTTACAATCTAAAACATGCTTAGCTTTGATCAAAATAAAAATATTCTTAGACACTTTTTTTTTAACATATGATATATGGGATTTCCATGTCAGTTTTTCATCCACTATAACTCCCAAAAATCTAAACTCAGGTACTTTCTCAATGTTAACTCCATCAATAGATAATAAGACTTCATCCTTTCTTTTATTGGAAAAAATCATGAACTTAGTTTTTTTTTTATTTAACAAGAACTTATTTTCATCAAACCAAGATTTTAGTTTAACCATTTCATTTTCAATATTTTCAGATAACATTTTTAAATTATCTCCTGAACAGAAGAAATTTGTGTCATCTGCAAATAAAACAAAATGCAATAACTTTGAAACTTCACAAATGTCATTAATATATAAAATAAAAAGTTTCGGCCCCAAAACCGAACCTTGTGGAACCCCACATTTTATTTTCATACAGTTTGACGTTTTACCAGCAAATTGCACATATTGTTGTCTGTTGTTTAAATAACTAGTTAACCAGTTTAGAGCAACCCCTCTCACACCATATGTATTTAACTTAGAGATTAAAATTGAATGATCTATTGTGTCGAATGCTTTCTTTAAATCAATGAATACCCCTATTGTAAATTTATGTCTATCAATTGCTGTTGTGATTTCTTCTAATATTTTCATTATTGCTAGACCTGTAGACCGGTTTTTCCGAAAACTATATTGACTCTCACTCAATAAATTATTGTTTTCCATAAAACTATCACATTTTTGAACAAACAATTTTCCTAGTACTTTTGAAAATTGTGATAGCATTGATACTGGTCTATAATTGTCAAAACTGTGTTTATCTCCTGCTTTAAAAAGTGGAATGACCCTAGCTATTTTCATCCTATCTGGAAAAACACCAGTTCTAAATGAAAGATTACAAACATAACTTAATGGTTTAATTATACAATCAATAGTCTTTTTTACTATGTTCATGTCAATTCCATCACTATCAGTTGATGTCTTGTTTTTTGTTTTAGCTACCACAGATAGTATTTCACTTTCACTCACCTATCCTAGAAACATTGACTGCAGCACCTTATTTTCCCCTTTCCAACTACTTCCTGTTTGTCCATGTTTTTTTGTAATGTCATTTGCCAAGCTAGGCCCAATGTTTACAAAAAAAGAATTAAATTCATTAGCCACTTCATTCATGTTTTTAATCACCTTATTGTCTTTTACAAAATGACTGGGTAGATCTGTTGATCTAATTTTGTTCCCTATTACATTATTTAGAATGTTCCATGTACCCTTAATGTTATTTTTATTTACATGTAAAATCTTATTATAATATTCCTTTTTCGCTTTTCTCAATATGTTGGTTAACTTATTTTTGTACAATTTGTATCGTTTTCCAGCAGTCTCTGTTCTAGATTTTATAAAGTCCCTATACAGTTTGTTTTTCTTTTTACATGCATTTTGTAAACCTTTTGTTATCCAGGGTTTTTTATTATATCTATGTTTATGCTTACATAAAACTGTTGGACACTGTTTGTCATAGAGAGCCAAATAACAATTTAAGAATGAATCATAAGCAGTATTTACCTCATCTGTATAAACCCCTCTCCAGTCTTGTTTTAAGAGGTCATTTCTGAAGGTATTAATTGCCTCATCAGTCCATACCCTTATATATCTGTGACAATCTTCTGCTTTCTTTCTCTGTAATCGATAATTAAATGTTGCAAATACAGGTAAATGGTCACTTATATCATTTATTATTAGCCCACTAGTTATACTGTTATCCAAGACATTTGTGAATATATCGTCAATTAATGTTGCACTAGTTGTGGTTACTCTACTGGACTTTGTAATTAGTGGGTACAGCCCTCTACTATATAATGCATCCAGAAAATCAGAAGTTTGTTTATGTGTAGATACCTTGAAGAGGTCGATGTTCAAATCGACACAAATTATAAGTGTTTTGTTGTCATTTAAGCTATTCATTAATTCTTCTAAAGTGTCCTTAAAAGTTTCCACATTTGACCCTTGTTTCCTGTAAACACATGTAACAACGATATTTCTCATTCTTTCTAATTGATTTCCACAGAAATACAATCCATTAGATCATCAATTACAGCTGTCATGCATTCTACTGGTCTGCCTTTTAAGTCACTGTCCACATAGATAGCCACACCCCCTCCTCTCATGTTAGCTCTACTGCTGACATATAAATCATAACCATTAATATGCAAATCAATATCTTTCTCTTCATTTATCCATGTCTCTGATAAAGCTATCAACTTAAATTTACTTTTAAACATGTCTAAATATTCATTGATTTTAGCAAAATCTTAAGGTAGGCTTCTACAATGGAAATTAATTACTGAGAATGTCTTATCAAGTTCAACAATATCATTAATTGGCCGGAGTGAGGAAGAGTCCTGCGGAAAAGTTGGAAATGGGTTGGGCAAAACTGAAAGGAAACAAACTGAGGGCAGAGAGCCAGAGCGAGGGGGGGTCTCCAACAGGTGTTGATACATGCTGAAGGCCAGCGACGGGGGGGGGGGCTTAAGAGTATATAAGACCCGAGCGGCTGAGCTGTGGGCAGTCTCATCCGGATGGACCCGGGTTTTTTTCGTTGTATTTATACGAGAATAGGAGTGCTTCTAAGAGCAGGACCAATATGTGGGGCATGTTACCTGCCTGTTTAAATAAACAGTTGGCAGTACACGGTTCTCTCTCATCTCTTAATTTTAAGACATTATATACAATGTTGTCAAATAAAAGAATAGATCATGTTAAAACAATAAATAGAGCTACACAATCCATCCAGGGCTTCAAAAAGACCCTGTGATCGGCATCGGCAGATCCTGCATCCGGTGATTGGCCTGAAAACTCAGGATCGGAGCACCCCTCTTAAATCCATACTATAGATTCAATGTTGAAGTCTTGTTTCATCTCATTCGTCTGAATGTTAAAGTCGTTTCCATCAAGAATTCAACATCATTCATTTGTCATTGCACAACAGAGTTCCACAATGATTCAATGTTTTAGCCCATTCCTGCAACACACAGAACAAAAGGACACATTTTGTAAAGTAGAATAGAAAAAGAAAAAATAAATTGTTATATCCAAGTTATTTAGATACTAATACACTGTTTCATTTGCACGCATAAAATTATAATTCTGTTGCATTCTTTTTGGATTTGTTGTTTGGGGGAATGTAAACGGCAGCAACAAGATAGTGCTGATAACTTTATGCTGAAATCTGAACTTTAAAAACTTGACATCTGGGAAATATTAACTTTTATTATTATTTATTATTATTTAACAATATTTGAGCACCAAGTATCATCGATAAAAACAGTTTCTCCCCTTGTGAACACTAACATGAAGCCACCACAGGAGGAGCCCTCAGACCACCAATGATGTCAACATCAGTTCACTGTTACAGCAGCAAGAAAAACTTGAGACTTCATGAAAGAACTCTTCTGTTTCCATCAATAGAACTGATCATTATCAGAATCATGTGAGCATTGGAAACTGAACCAGAAGTCACCTTTATTATTCAGACTACAACAAATGAAGCTTTCAACACCAATCTAAACTCTGGGCAGATACCCAGAAACAAAGGAGACAAAACCTCCCACACATGTCGACAGTGAGATCTATAATGAAAGAACATCACGGGCAGTTAACACCTGATAGAGGTTTATATGGGAGCAGATCTTCTGGTGTCAATCAAGAGAAGAACTTACTGCTTCAGTCAGATGAACTGAAAATAACAGAGATAAAAGTCAAATGATATTCCTCCCTGAGGAGGAGTCAATGCAAACTGTGATGTCTTCCTCCTCTACTTATGTGACTGCAGAGAGGAGGACAGAGAACAGTGGACACACAGTTTAACATGATGGACTACAGGACAGGACTGCTGCTGTTAACTGTCTGCTGGGCAGGTGAAGATCATCACTATATTCATGTTACATAGCGTATATATCTGTCAGCAGCTGATTTCACTTGATGTTTTTATCCTCTCTCCAGGTGTTGATGCTCAGACTCTGACACAATCTGAACCAGTGGTTAAACGTCCTGGAGAATCCCACAGACTGACCTGTACAGGCTCTGGATTCACATTCAGCAACTACTGGATGAACTGGATCAGACAGGCTCCTGGAAAAGGACTGGAGTGGATCGCTTACATCAGGGGTGACAGTAGCCACAAATCCTACTCTCAGTCAGTTCAAGGCCGGTTCACCATCTCCAGAGACAACAGCAGACAGCAGCTGTATCTGCAGATGAACAGTCTGAAGACTGAAGACACTGCTGTGTATTACTGTGCCAGAGAGCCACAATAACACAAACCATCAGCAGAGCTGAACAAAAACCCCTCAGTGCCTGAACACTTGTAACATGAAGCCACCAGAGGAGGAGCCCTCAGACCACTAATGATTATAACAACAGTTCACTGTTAAGAACAGAACAGACATATTTAGAAACAGGAAAAGTCAAAGATTATAATGTATAAAAAGATATTTAATATACAGTGAAGTGTCAACATGTGAAATAGTGACATTATTTCTCTTCACAACTCTGTCTCAAAAAGGTTTCCATGAAACAAATGAAACATTAAAGATGGAATTTCTGTCTTTGACTAAATAACATGGGGTTAAATGGCATCTATGTTCTGAGGGCTTACACACGTTTCCTCACTTTGTTGTTAAAGCTTCATTAATATCCACAAATGTTTTCTACACATTTATTCCTGCTGTTTTTTTCCTAATGATGTTCTGAGAAATAAAACTGATGAGAACTCAGTGAGAAAATAAACAACAGAAAGAAAAACTCTGAAGGTTTGATTTGTTGGAAAAACTCACTTTGGCAAAACTTAAAAACTGATTAATTGTTGTCAAAGTCGTCACATCATGCAGCCTGAGCTCCAGAACGTAGAGCAGGGGTGTCCAAACTACGGCCGTGGGCCATTTCTAATTAGCAGAAATTCCTAAACACAGAATGGAATATGGCCCGCATGAGAAAATAAAGCTTGTGCTTGACTGTATTGTACGTCTTAGTTTTGACACTAGGCGGCGCTGCTGTCTTGAACAAGGCAGCTTCTCTGTCCTCACAAAACAGGTGCAATCACTCAGAGAAGATTTTGCCACGGGTGATTAAACATGAAAACCAAAGAAACACAAATTAGCAAGTGAGTGCAGAAAGTTTCAGACACGGTGGGAAAATGAATATTTCTTCATGGAAGTCAAGGGGAAGTGTGTCTGTTGGATTTGCATTGAAACTGCTGCAGTGATGAAAGACTACAATGTTCAACGACACGATGAAACCAAGCATCAGTCCGACACGTCCTACACTGGTGCCGAGCCACAACAGAAAGTTAAGCAAATGGCAGCTAGCCTGTTAGCTCAACAACAGTATTTTTTCCATCCTAACAAAACACAAGAAGATGCCACAGTCACCAGATACGAGGTAGTTCAACTCATTGCCCGACACGGATAACCTTCCTCAGAGGGTGACTTCATGAAACAGTGCCTCACTAAAGTGGCAGGAATAATGTGACCAGAGAAAATGCAGGAATTCAACGTCAGCACGTCCAGAAACACAGTCGCCCAGCGAATCCAAGACTTGTCAGCTGACTTAAAGCATCAAGTGTCAGATGAAGCTCGTGCTTTTGATTTCTACTTGATTGCATGTGATGAGAGCACAGAGGCCACTTTGTTCTTTTTTTGTTTGCAGGAATAGACGAGAACGTTTGACAATAACTCTGTGCCAAGAAGGTCCAGCTTGGCGACGTGATGATCACTTCTGAAAACATATTTCGAGCTCGAGGGCTCTATCACAGAGAATTCCAGGCTCTCCTGAAATCGATGCTGAATACGGGGACCTAATCTTCCAATGTCCAAAGAGCAGTTTGTGCCACAGCTTTACACACACATGAAAGCCTTCTGTGTGAAGCTCCGTCTCTTTGAGACACAATGAGGCAACTTCAATGCTGCACATTTCCCCACGCTTTGTGAAATTTAATCTGCTTTTCCAAAGGCCAACTTCTCTGCTAAGAAAGGGAAATATGTGTCTGGGATCATTTTTCTGCTATTGACAAAGACATCCAGCTGTTCTCTACCTCCTTCTTGATGGATGCAGAAGAAGTGGATGAGAGTCTGCAATTAGAACTGATGGAAATGCAGTGTGAAGACTCTGAAGAATCAACATCAGCTTCTCTTTGTACCCGACTTCTACTGGATCTTGGAAGAGGCCAAGTTTCCTCTGATGAGGTGCCAAAAAGAATGATCACTCTTTTTGTCTCTTCATACAAATGTGAGCAAACTTTAATACACGAGAGGTGAGGTAAATTAAAGTGGGCCAGTTTCTCTCTGTGAGGAGGAGTCAATGCAAACTGTGATGTCTTCCTCCTCTACTTATGTGACTGCAGAGAGGAGGACAGAGAACAGTGGACACACAGTTTAACATGATGGACTACAGGACAGGACTGCTGCTGTTAACTGTCTGCTGGGCAGGTGAAGATCATCACTATATTCATGTTACATAGCGTATATATCTGTCAGCAGCTGATTTCACTTGATGTTTTTATCCTCTCTCCAGGTGTTGATGGTGAGACTCTGACACAATCTGAACCAGTGGTTAAACGTCCTGGAGAATCCCACAGACTGACCTGTACAGCCTCTGGATTCACATTCAGCAGCTTGTTTTTGAACTGGATCAGACAGGCTCCTGGAAAAGGACTGGAGTGGATCGCTCAAATTCAAACTCCCAGCATCTACTACTCTCAAACATTTCAAGGCCGGTTCACCATCTCCAGAGACAACAGCAGACAGCAGGTGTATCTGCAGATGAACATTCTGAAGACTGAAGATTCGGCTATTTATTATTGTGCTGGAGACACACACTCACACAGTGACTGGAGGAGGCTGAGCAGCTGTACAAAATCCTACATGACTCATCTTTTAAGCTGGAGCAAAAGCATGAAGGATTATTTTAAAAAAAATACATATTTTTTAATATATTGCATTTTAACATGCTTCATATTCTCTATTTTCCTTCAGAAAGATTTTTAAAATAATAAACAAAATATCCATCCATCCATCCATACATGATCTTTCGCTTGTCCAGGCTAGGTCACGAGGGTAGCAGGCTCAGCAAGGTGACCCTGGCGACCTCCCTCCAGCGAACTCTGGGTCTACCCCGGGGTCTCCTCCCAGTTTTACGTGCCTGGAAAACCTCCAAAGGAAGGGGCCCAGGAGGCATCCTAACCAGATGCCTGAACCACCTCAACTGGCTCCTTTCGATGCGAAGGAGAAGCGGCTCTACTCCGAGCTCCCCCCGGATCTCCGAGCTCCATACGCTATCTCTAAGGCTGAGCCCAGACACCCTCTGAAGGAAACTCATTTTGGCCGCTTGTATCCGCAATCTCATTCTTTCGGTCACTACCCACAGCTGATGACCATGGGTAAGGGTTGGAACGTAGATCGACTGGTAAATCGAAAGCTTTTCCCTCAGGCTCAGCTCCCTCTTCACCACAACGGTCCGGTACAACGCCCGCATTATTGCTGATGCTGCACCTATCCCCCTGTCAATCTTACGATCCATTTTACCCTCACTTGTGAACAAGACCCCAAGATACTTAAACTCCTACGCTTGAGGCAAAGACTCGCTCCCTACCCGGAGAGGGCAATCCATCGTTTTCCGGCAGAGAACCATGGCCTCAGACTTGGAGGTGCTGACTCTCATCCCAACCGTGTCACACTCGGCTACAAACCGCCCCAATGCCTGCTGGAGGTCCCAGCTTGATGAAGCCAACAGGTCAACATCATCGGCAAAAAGCAGAGATTAAATCCTGAGGTCCCCAATCTGTAAACCCTCCTCCCCCCAGCTGCGCCTTGAGATCATGCCCATGAAAATCACAAACAGCATCGGTGACAAGGGACCACCCTGGCGGAGGCCAACACGCACCGGGAACGTACTTGACTTTGTGCCAACTAGTCTACGTTGCCTGCTGCCCGGTTTGCAATGCACCCGACCCCTATGCCTATCCTTGCAGGTGGTGGGCCCACAAGGCGGCGGCTCCACTTAGCTCGTTAGGGCTGAGTCCGGCCGGGCCCCATCAAAAAAAAAGATAAAACAATGTACAATATGTTTCAATATTGAACTGTGGTCAACACAATACATTTAAGCATTAATAGTTAATATATAAAAGCAGTGAACAGACTCTTCTATTGGCTCCACTTAAACCAACACTGACACTTCATATATATGATTCTATGCAAACTCAGTGAGCTTCCTTGTTACTCGGCTATAAAAGCTTCACATCAGGCTGTCAGTGGAGTTCACAGCACGTCACTTTAACATAAAGCATGTTTTCTGTAGCTCTGCTGCTGCTGTTGGCAGCTGGATGTGAGTCTCTCTGGATTTGTCAAAGTCAACAATTCTTCTTTTGCACTTTAACTTGATCATTTCTTACAAAACATGTTCTTTGTTTTAACAGGTGTGAAGTGTGAACAGTTGACACAGCCAGCCTCTGTGACTGTGCAGCCAGGTCAACGTCTGACCATCACCTGTCAGGTCTCTTATTCTGTTAGCGACTACTACACAGCCTGGATCAGACAGCCTGCAGGGAAAGGACTGGAGTGGATTCTAGCTGCACGTGTGGGATACACAACATACTCAACAAAGATTCACTGAAGAACAAGTTCAGTATCAACTTAGACTCTTCCAGAAACACAGCGACTCTAAACGGACAGAATGTGCAGCCTGAAGACACTGCTGTGTATTACTGTGCCAGAGAGCCACAATAACACAAACCATCAGCAGAGCTGAACATAAAACCCACAGTGCCTCAGCCTCTTGATTCACACTCAGTAGCTCTACTATGGTCTTGGTCAGACAGGCTCCAGGAAAAGGACTGGAGTGGATCGCTCTCATAGGCACATCTAGTTCTCCAATTCGTTACTCGAGTTCAGTCCAGGGCAGATACACCATCTCCAGAGATGACTCCAGCAGTAAGCTCTATCTGAAGACACTGCTGTGTATTACTGTGCAAGAGAGCCACAGTGAGAGACAATAAAAGGAGAGTCGTACAAAAACTACTTCCTCTATTTACAACCATCACTGGGGACATTCAGTTGTTTCAGCATCACTCTATTAAAACCTGATTGTGATTATCTGTCAGTGGTTAAAATTCCAAGTAGTGATTGACTGAATATTGGAATCATGAACCATGGTCAGGCTGAATACTTGACTCTGATTGGTTGCAGGTTGTCACTTAATTTCTCACTTTGGATGGTTCTGGCCTCCAAGTCATCCATAATTTCCTGATAATGGAAACATCATCAGGGGGGTGTCCCTTATTGATTTTATTCTCAGGCTTCCTTTAATAATTGGTCTGTTTTCATGTCAGAAATTCATGTTGTCTCTGTTTCAATCATCAGAAAAATACACTGATACACATTTGAACACAGAGAACATGAAAAAAAGACAAATAATAGGAGTGACTCCTGTTAAAATAAAATGTCAGTAAATATTTGATTCTAGATTAAACGCTGAGATCCATATTGTTCAACACGTAGTGAAAAATTAAGTGTTTTATATTCAGGAATAAAAGAAGGAAGCTTTCTTTTATGTTCCAGAGAATAAGAACACTAAAAAATCATTTTCTACATGAAGTTTTCTTGCTTTGCCCGACCACACTGCAGTTAGAACAGAGGAAACATGATGATCAAATATGACTAAATATGTCGAGGCCACACAAAGAAAATCTCCCACCTGCCCCCAAAACACTCCTTTTCTCTCTGTGAGGAGGAGTCAATGCAAACTGTGATGTCTTCCTCCTCTACTTATGTGACTGCAGAGAGGAGGACAGAGAACAGTGGACACACAGTTTAACATGATGGACTACAGGACAGGACTGCTGCTGTTAACTGTCTGCTGGGCAGGTGAAGATCATCACTATATTCATGTTACATAGCGTATATATCTGTCAGCAGCTGATTTCACTTGATGTTTTTATCCTCTCTCCAGGTGTTGATGCTCAGACTCTGACACAATCTGAACCAGTGGTTAAACGTCCTGGAGAATCCCACAGACTGACCTGTACAGGCTCTGGATTCACATTCAGCAGCTATCCGATGCACTGGGTCAGACAGGCTCCTGGAAAAGGACTGGAGTGGATCACTGCTATAAGCAGTGGTGGTAGCGACAAATACTACTCTCAGTCAGTTCAAGGCCGGTTCACCATCTCCAGAGACAACAGCAGACAGCAGGTGTATCTGCAGATGAACAGTCTGAAGACTGAAGACACTGCTGTGTATTACTGTGCCAGAAGAGACACAATAACACAAACCATCAGCAGAGCTGAACAAAAACCCCTCAGTGCCTGAACACTTGTAACATGAAGCCACCAGAGGAGGAGCCCTCAGACCACTAATGATTATAACAACAGTCTCAGTGGGACAAACAGGCTTTAAGTGTATTTAGGTGTTAAACACTGCAAAATAGTTTATAGTGGTAGTATCAGACCCTCCCATCAAAATCAGAATTTCTGCATGTATAAAATGTAAGTCATAAAATTTGCACAAATTACCATAAAAATGGTGCATGTAGTTGAAAATTGTCCTTCTGAAACATCCTTTAGCTGAATCCTTGTTCTTGTAAAACGTCTTCACTTAACCTCAGTGAGATGTGAACCAAAACTACAAGTTAACGTGTCTTCATGATTCAATAAAAATAAAAACAAAAATAAAGATTAAGTTCATGTGAATAAACTTAATCTTTATATCGTCACCTGTCAATACTTGACTCTGATTGGTTGCAGGGTGTCACTTCTTTTCTCACTTTGGATTGTTCTGGCCTCTAAGTCGTCCATAAGTTCCTCATAATGGAAACATCATCAGAGAATGTCCCTTTCTTAGTTTTTTAAGAGAACAGTGTTTATTCTTTTCTCTCGATTATAAGCATTATTAACAGGCAATATAAAAAGTCTATCTCTGTTTCTAACTATGCTGATTAAATCATTTGTATTTCTGTCATGAAACAGTATAATAAACAAGTCTTACTGCAGCAAAGAAATCAGTAGCAATGAAGTTCTTATTCTCAGGCTTCCTTTAATAATTGGTCTATTTTCATGTCAGAAATTCATGTTGTCTGTGATTCAATCATCAGAAAAATACACTGATAGACATTTGAACACAGAGAACATGAAAAACAGCAGACAAGTTACAGCTGCAAGCGGCGATGAACGGGCCCTCGCACCCATGGCCACGTTGGGGAGTGTCGCGGCTACGGGGTGTGAGGCAGCCTCGGGACGTGCTGCAGCAGCAGGGTGTGCATGAGCCACAGCATGTGCTGCAGCCAGGGGCTGTTAACCAGTAGGTGGTGCTATCAGCATGACCCAAATTCCTTTGTAGATCTGTTCAGGCCGAGACTTTAATCAAGTAAATGAAATTTGAAGCTGATTGAAAATTGTATATGCGAGTTACTACTGCCTCTTTCCACTAGGTGGCGCCAAGAGTATGAGTGAAAATGTATATGCAGATCTATTCAGGGCAGTACCCCCATGAAAAATCACCAGTGCGTGGCACTATAGCTATCATGAAAAAATGACTCTGTTCAGGGCGGGACTCAAGCATATGAAATTTGGTGCAGAGATGATGAAGTACAGCCACGTTATCAAAGCCTTGATGTTAGGCGACGCATCATGGCGAAGGTTATCTTCGCCACGGCACCAGGGTCACGACGTCTGTTGAAACCTCACCGTGTTTTTTCACAAACCTTGATCAAGGTCTTAAGGCTTTCCTGGCCAAAGTTTGATGTTGATGTGTCTTACCACCTTGGAGGAGAAGCTTGGAGAGTAAAACATGTAATTTCCTGTTTCCAGTAGGGGGCGCTAGGCCCGATGGGAAATGTTTTCATGTAGTTGTGTTCAGGCAGGGGCTGTTATCATACATGTAAAATATAAAGAACATTGAACATTGTGTATGGGAGTTACAATGATTTCCTGTTTTTGTCCTTTGACCCCGACGCCAAGGCCCCGCCCTTTGATGAAAACTCAAGCTTCTAATAACTTTGAATGTCCAGTGTGTTGTCAATACACTGACTGAGTTTGAAAAGGATCAGATGAAGTCCCTACGAGGAATTCGTTAAAGTATGACCACTGTAAATCACCAAAAACAAGCCTTATTTTGAAATTCAAAGCAAAATGGATGACTTCCTGTTGGGTTTGAGGTATGGGTGCAAGAGGCTGTTTTGTGCATCTTGACCTGCTATATATACCTACCAAAATTCACACGTGTAGGTCAAAGTAACCTATATGGGGACCCCTTTTTTAAATTTTCTAGGGGGCGCTATGGAGCCATTTTGCCACGCCCATGTGCGTAACCCACAAAATATCAAACTTTTCGTCACACCTGATGCACAATCCAAATGTGGTGAGTTTTTCGGCATGTTTAAGCTGCGAAATTTGCGCTTCATTTGGGGTAAAAAGAAAGGGTCTCTGCACCCATCGGTGCTCGGGCACCAATAATACGAGTGACTCTGGTTCAATTAAAAATGTCAGTAAATATTAGATTCTAGATCAAATTCTGAAAGCTATGTTATTCAACACAGTGAAATATGAGGTGTTTCATATTCAGGAATAAAAGAAGGAAGATTTCTTTTATGTTCCAAAGAATGAGGAAACTGTACATGATCATTTAATACATTAAGATTTCTTGCTTTGCCCGACCACACTGCAGTTAGAACAGAGGAAACATGATGATCAAATATGATGAAATATGTCGAGGCCACACAAAGAAAATCTCCCACCTGCCCCCAAAACACTCCTTTTCTCTCTGTGAGGAGGAGTCAATGCAAACTGTGATGTCTTCCTCCTCTACTTATGTGACTGCAGAGAGGAGGACAGAGAACAGTGGACACACAGTTTAACATGATGGACTACAGGACAGGACTGCTGCTGTTAACTGTCTGCTGGGCAGGTGAAGATCATCACTATATTCATGTTACATAGCGTATATATCTGTCAGCAGCTGATTTCACTTGATGTTTTTATCCTCTCTCCAGGTGTTGATGGTCAGACTCTGACACAATCTGGACCAGTGGTTAAACGTCCTGGAGAATCCCACAGACTGACCTGTACAGCCTCTGGATTCACATTAAGTAGCTACCACATGGGTTGGGTCAGACAGGCTCCTGGAAAAGGACTGGAGTGGATCGCTCTCATCTACACTGATAGTAGCGGCAAATTCTACCCTCAGTCAGTTCAAGGCCGGTTCACCGTCTCCAGAGACAACAGCAGACAGCAGGTGTATCTGCAGATGAACAGTCTGAAGACTGAAGACACTGCTGTGTATTACTGTGCCAGACACCCACAGTGAGAGACAATAACAGGAGAGTCGTACAAAAACTACTTCCTCTGTTTACAACCATCACTGGGGACAGTTGGAACATATGTTTGTAATACTGATGTGCCATAATGTAAATTCTTATTATAGATTCAATGTTGAAGTCTTGTTTAATCTCATTCGTCTGAATGTTAAAGTCGTTTCCATCAAGAATTCAACATCATTCATTTGTCATTGCACAACAGAGTTCCACAATGATTCAATGTTTTAGCCCATTCCTGCAACACACAGAACAAAAGGACACATTGTTTAAAGTAGAATAGAAAAAGATACATTGTCATATTTGAGTTATTTAGATACTAATACACTGGTTCATTAGCACAATTAAAATTATAATTCTGTTGCACTCTTTTTGGATTTGTTGTTTGGGGGAATGTAAACGGCAGCAACAAGATAGTGCTGATAACTTTATGCTGAAATCTGAACTTTAAAAACTTGACATCTGGGAAATATTATTAACTTTTACAATATTTGAGCACCAAGTATCATCGATAAAAACAGTTTCTCCCCTTGTGAACACTAACATGAAGCCACCACAGGAGGAGCCCTCAGACCACCAAAGATGTCAACATCAGTTCACTGTTACAGCAACAACAGAAACAGTCTTTAGAACATTGGAAATAATAGACAATGTTCCAATCACTGATAAAATAGTGTATGTTGTCACAGTAACAAACTCCACGATACATTATTAAATATTAAAGCATTCGACAACTTATACAAATGAGGTTGATTACTTTGCTCAGTGTTCCTCGTCTCTGAAAGTCAGTTCCTTTTTGAGAACATACTAAAAAATATAAAACTGATAAGTTATCAGAATCATACGTGCATTAGAGACTGAACCGGTCTTTAGCCAAAGTCATGGTGGTGTTTATTATTTAGGACATAAAACATGTGATTTAAACATCAATCTCATTACGTTTGATATGACTGAAGTTTCACCAACTCTTTCTGTGAGACGGAGAGAAAACATTTTAATAAACTTTACTGTCCCATGGATGTAAATAAGCCTCCTTGTGTGTTGCCTTATAAGGACATAAAGTGTCTTCTCCTCTTGCTGGTTTCTAGTTTCTATTCATGGCTGCTCCTTTAGTTTCCAGTAGTCCTCTTCTTCATTGTTACAGCAACGCTGATTTTAATAAATATTATCAATGAATGCTTCTGGTTGTTTGCAATTTGAAAATAAATTACATGATGCTTAAAAATCAAATGTCTCTCAGTGCAAAACATTCAGACATTTATATTCTGTAAATGTTGGGACATTTTAAATGTTGAGTGTTCTGAAATGAAAATATCACATGTGAAGCAAAGGTGATTTCCAGGCATGTTTCTACTCGACTGCCCCTCCCTGCTTCACACACATAACATTCATAAAAACGTTTAAATCAAGAATTCATGAATTTAAATAAAAAAGTTGAGATAAACACCAATACACGTATGCATGAAGTGATATTATATAATAACATTTCCATCAATAGAACTGATCATTATCAGAATCATGTGGGCATTGGAAACTGAACCAGAAGTCACCTTTATTATTCAAATGGTAAATGGACTGTACTTATAGAGCGCTTTTCTCACTCAGAGCTGCTTTTTACACTACATATCACATTCACCCATTCACACACTGATGGCAGAGGCTGCTACTAAAGTGCCCAACTGTCAATCAGATATCACATTCATACCCTTTGGCTATGCCACCGGGAGCAATTTGGGTTTCAGTGTCTTGCCAAAGGACACTTCGACATGTAGCCTGAGGGAGCTGGGGATCAAACCTCCGACCTTCCGATTGAAAGACGACCGACTCTACCACTGAGCCACAGCCGCCCCAAACTACAAAACTACAACAAATGAAGCTTTCAATACCAATCTAAACTCTGGGCAGATACCCAGAAACAAAGGAGACAAAACCTCCCACACATGTCGACAGTGAGATCTATAATGAAAGAACATCACGGGCAGTTAACACCTGACAGAGGTTTATATGGGAGCAGATCTTCTGGTGTCAAACAAGAGAAGAACTTACTGCTTCGGTCTGGTGTGTGAGTGTGTGTTATTTGCCTTCTGTGTTGATGTTGATGGACTTAAGTTCAAGTTAGTGAATTTAAAACAGTGAAAGAAGAAACAAGTGGTATCTTAGTCAAATAGTTGTCACCCTCCTGTGAGGAGGAGTCAATGCAAACTGTGATGTCTTCCTCCTCTACTTATGTGACTGCAGAGAGGAGGACAGAGAACAGTGGACACACAGTTTAACATGATGGACTACAGGACAGGACTGCTGCTGTTAACTGTCTGCTGGGCAGGTGAAGATCATCACTATATTCATGTTACATAGCGTATATATCTGTCAGCAGCTGATTTCACTTGATGTTTTTATCCTCTCTCCAGGTGTTGATGCTCAGACTCTGACAGAATCTGAACCAGTGGTTAAACGTCCTGGAGAATCCCACAGTCTGACCTGTTACGCCTATGGATTAACAATCAGTGGCTACTGGATGCACTGGGTCAGACAGGCTCCTGGAAAAGGACTGGAGTGGATCGCTGCTGATGGTGGTGGTAGCACCAAACACTACTCTCAGTCAGTTCAAGGCCGGTTCACCGTCTCCAGAGACAACAGCAGACAGCAGCTGTATCTGCAGATGAAAAGTCTGAAGACTGAAGACACTGCTGTGTATTACTGTGCCAGAGACCCACAGTGAGAGACAATAACAGGAGAGTCGTACAAAAACTACTTCCTCTATTTACAACCATCAACTTTCAGTTGTCTCAGCATCACTTTATAAAAAGGCCTCTACAACTTATTTTAGACTAAAAGTAAAATATAACAAATAAAAATGTAATAATGATCGCAGAGTTTAAGTTCATTGATAAAAAAAACAGCTGATCGGTCTGCGGCTAAGCAGCCCCATACACAACAATGTGATGCTCTGTGTGTTCTGACACCTGTCTATCAGAACCAGCATCAACTCTTTCAGCTCTTTCAGCTACAGTAGCTCTTCTGTTGGATCGGACCACATGTTCCAGCCTTCACTCCACACGAGCATCAATGAACCTCGGCTGCCCATGACCCTGTCACCAGTTCACCTGTTTTCCTTCCTTGGACCACTTTTGGTCGGTACTGACCGCTGCAGACCGGGAACACCCCACAAGAGCTGCAGTTCTGGAGATGCTCTGACCCAGTCATCCAGCCATCACAATTTGGCTCTTATCAAAGTCGCTCACATTCTTACACTTGACCATGTTTTTCTGTTTCCATTACATCAAGTTCGAGGACAAAATGTTCCCTTGCTGCCTAACATATCCCACCCACTGACAGGAGCCATTGTAACGAGGTAATTAGTGTTATTCACTTCACCTGTCAGTGGTCATAATGTTTTGGCTGATTGGTGAATATTAAATGACCTGTGGCTGCTTGATCTCGAGGAACTTTAGTTACAGATCAAGTCTGTTCCAGCTGTACGTTCTGGTGAGGAGGAGTCAATGCAAAACTCAGATGTATCATATGTAAAGCAGAGGTGATTTACAGTCATGCTTTCATATAGTCAGAGCAACACTGATGCTTCATATGTTTGACTCTATGCAAACTCAGTGAGCTTCCTTGTTACTCGGCTATAAAAGCTTCACATCAGGCTGTCAGTGGAGTTCACAGCACGTCACTTTAACATAAAGCATGTTTTCTGTAGCTCTGCTGCTGCTGTTGGCAGCTGGATGTGAGTCTCTCTGGATTTGTCAAAGTCAACAGTTCTTCTTTTGCACTTTAACTTGATCATTTCTTACAAAACATGTTCTTTATTTTAACAGGTGTGAAGTGTGAACAGTTGACACAGCCAGCTTCTGTGACTGTGCAGCCAGGTCAACGTCTGACCATCACCTGTCAGGTCTCTTATTCTCTTAGCAGCTACTACACAGGCTGGATCAGACAGCCTGCAGGGAAAGGACTGGAGTGGATTGGAATGAAATACACTGGAGGCACTCACTACAAAGATTCACTGAAGAACAAGTTCAGTATCGACTTAGACTCTAAGCGGACAGAATGTGCAGCCTGAAGACACTGCTGTGTATTACTGTGCCAGAGAGCCACAGTGAGAGACAATAACAGGAGAGTCGTACAAAAACTACTTCCTCTGTTTACAACCATCACTGGGAACATTCAGTTCTCTCAGCATCACTTCATAAAAACTGAGTGTTATTATCTATCAGTGATTAAAATGATGGTTATTGAATGTTTTTTCTTTTCTTTTATTTGTTGGAAGGTTTAATTCAGGTCCAACTTCACAAAAACAGTGAAATAATTTCAGTTTTTACTTGTAAGAAATGTTCACAGACACTTATGAAAGATTATGTCCTGTTTCAATGCTGATTAAATTCATTTTAATTAATGTGGTTGAACTGTGTCCATGTGTATTCAACATGTTAAAGCCCTTTATTATTATTACTGCAATATCTACAGTGGAGTGGGCATTTGTGATGGAAATTCTGAGGCTTCCGTTAAAATAAGCAAAATGAAACATAATTCTACACAAAGAAAGTCAAAAACAAACAGTAACCACCTCTTTACAGCGGTTTGAAGAGACATCCAAACATCTAAACACATTTTAAAGAGTGGGAAACTGAGTTTAATTTGATGTTCAGAGAAGAAGAAAGCTGTTAATCTTCAGTTTTCACATGAACTCTTTTAACATCAGTGTTTTTTGTGTTGATTTACTCATGGCTTTGCCCGACCATACTGCTGTTAAAACAGAGGAAAATATGATCAAATATGACTGGTCAATACAAAGAGATGTTCTCTCTGTGAGGAGGAGTCAATGCAAACTGTGATGTCTTCCTCCTCTACTTATGTGACTGCAGAGAGGAGGACAGAGAACAGTGGACACACAGTTTAACATGATGGACTACAGGACAGGACTGCTGCTGTTAACTGTCTGCTGGGCAGGTGAAGATCATCACTATATTCATGTTACATAGCGTATATATCTGTCAGCAGCTGATTTCACTTGATGTTTTTATCCTCTCTCCAGGTGTTGATGCTCAGACTCTGAGACAATCTGAACCAGTGGTTAAACGTCCTGGAGAATCCCACAGACTGACCTGTACAGGCTCTGGATTCACATTCAGCAGTGCTCTTATGGCCTGGGTCAGACAGGCTCCTGGAAAAGGACTGGAGTGGATCGCTTACATCAGCAGTGCTAGTAGCTACAAACACTACTCTCAGTCAGTTCGAGGCCGGTTCACCGTCTCCAGAGACAACAGCAGACAGCAGCTGTATCTGCAGATGAACAGTCTGAAGACTGAAGACACTGCTGTGTATTACTGTGCCAGAGAGCCACAATAACACAAACCATCAGCAGAGCTGAACAAAAACCCCTCAGTGCCTGAACACTTGTAACATGAAGCCACCAGAGGAGGAGCCCTCAGACCACTAATGATTATAACAACAGTTCACTGTTAAGAACAGAACAGACATATTTAGAAACAGGAAAAGTCAAAGATTATAATGTATAAAAAGATATTTAATATACAGTGAAGTGTCAACATGTGAAATAGTGACATTATTTCTCTTCACAACTCTGTCTCAAAAAGGTTTCCATGAAACATTAAAGATGGAATTTCTGTCTTTGACTAAATAACATGGGGTTAAATGGCATCTATGTTCTGAGGGCTTACACACGTTTCCTCACTTTGTTGTTAAAGCTTCATTAATATCCACAAATGTTTTCTACACATTTATTCCTGCTGTTTTTTTCCTAATGATGTTCTGAAAAATAAAACTGATGAGAACTCAGTGAGAAAATAAACAACAGAAAGAAAAACTCTGAAGGTTTGATTTGTTGGGAAAACTCACTTTGGCAAAACTTTCAAACTGATTAATTGTTGTCAAAGTCGTCACATCATGCAGCCTGAGCTCCAGAACGTAGAGCAGGGGTGTCCAAACTACGGCCCGTGGGCCAACTGTGGCCTGTGGTCCATTTCTAATTTGCAGCAATTCCTAAACACAGAATGGAATATGGCCCGCATGAGAAAATAAAGCTTGTGCTTGACTGTATTGTACGTCTTAGTTTTGACACTAGGCGGCGCTGCTGTCTTGAACAAGGCAGCTTCTCCGTCCTCACAAAACAGGTGCAATCACTCAGAGAAGATTTTGCCACGGGTGATTAAACATGAAAACCAAAGAAACACAAATTAGCAAGTGAGTGCAGAAAGTTTCAGACACGGTGGGAAAATGAATATTTCTTCATGGAAGTCAAGGGGAAGTGTGTCTGTTGGATTTGCATTGAAACTGCTGCAGTGATGAAAGACTACAATGTTCAACGACACGATGAAACCAAGCATCAGTCCGACACGTCCTACACTGGTGCCGAGCCACAACAGAAAGTTAAGCAAATGGCAGCTAGCCTGTTAGCTCAACAACAGTATTTTTTCCATCCTAACAAAACACAAGAAGATGCCACAGTCACCAGATACGAGGTAGCTCAACTCATTGCCCGACACGGGAAACCTTCCTCAGAGGGTGACTTCATGAAACAGTGCCTCACTAAAGTGGCAGGAATAATGTGACCAGAGAAAATGCAGGAATTCAACGTCAGCACGTCCAGAAACACAGTCGCCCAGCGAATCCAAGACTTGTCAGCTGACTTAAAGCATCAAGTGTCAGATGAAGCTCGTGCTTTTGATTTCTACTTGATTGCATGTGATGAGAGCACAGAGGCCACTTTGTTCATTTTTTGTTTGCAGGAATTGACGAGAAAGTTTGACAATAACTCTGTGCCAAGAAGGTCCAGCTTGGCGACGTGATGAACACTTCTGAAAACATATTTCGAGCTCGAGGGCTCTATCACAGAGAATTTCAGGCTCTCCTGAAATCGATGCTGAATACGGGGACCTAATCTTCCAATGTCCAAAGAGCAGTTTGTGCCACAGCTTTACACACACATGAAAGCCTTCTGTGTGAAGCTCCGTCTCTTTGAGACACAATGAGGCAACTTCAATGCTGCACACTTCCCCACGCTGTGTGAAATTAAATCTGCTTTTCCAAAGGCCAACTTCTCTGCTAAGAAAGGGAAATATGTGTCTGGGATCATTTTTCTGCTATTGACAAAGACATCCAGCTGTTCTCTACCTCCTTCTTGATGGATGCAGAAGAAGTGGATGAGAGTCTGCAATTAGAACTGATGGAAATGCAGTGTGAAGACTCTGAAGAATCAACATCAGCTTCTCTTTGTACCCGACTTCTACTGGAGCTTAGAAGAGGCCAAGTTTCCTCTGATGAGGCGCCAAAAAGAATGATCAGTCTTTTTGTCTCTTCATACAAATGTGAGCAAACTTTAATACACGAGAGGTGAGGTAAATTAAAGTGGCCCAGTTTCTCTCTGTGAGGAGGAGTCAATGCAAACTGTGATGTCTTCCTCCTCTACTTATGTGACTGCAGAGAGGAGGACAGAGAACAGTGGACACACAGTTTAACATGATGGACTACAGGACAGGACTGCTGCTGTTAACTGTCTGCTGGGCAGGTGAAGATCATCACTATATTCATGTTACATAGCGTATATATCTGTCAGCAGCTGATTTCACTTGATGTTTTTATCCTCTCTCCAGGTGTTGATGCTCAGACTCTGACACAATCTGAACCAGTGGTTAAACGTCCTGGAGAATCCCACAGACTGACCTGTACAGGCTCTGGATTCACATTAAGTAGCTACCACATGGGTTGGGTCAGACAGGCTCCTGGAAAAGGACTGGAGTGGATCGCTCTCATCTTCACTGATGGTAGCAACAAATACTACTCTCAGTCAGTTCAAGGCCGGTTCACCGTCTCCAGAGACAACAGCATACAGCAGCTGTATCTGCAGATGAACAGTCTGAAGACTGAAGACACTGCTGTGTATTACTGTGCCAGAGAGCCACAATAACACAAACCATCAGCAGAGCTGAACAAAAACCCCTCAGTGCCTGAACACTTGTAACATGAAGCCACCAGAGGAGGAGCCCTCAGACCACTAATGATTATAACAACAGTTCACTGTTAAGAACAGAACAGACATATTTAGAAACAGGAAAAGTCAAAGATTATAATGTATAAAAAGATATTTAAAGTGAAGTGTCAACATGTGAAATAGTGACATTATTTCTCTTCACAACTCTGTCTCAAAAAGGTTTCCATGAAACAAATGAAACATTAAAGATGGAATTTCTGTCTTTGACTAAATAACATGGGGTTAAATGGCATCTATGTTCTGAGGGCTTACACACGTTTCCTCACTTTGTTGTTAAAGCTTCATTAATATCCACAAATGTTTTCTACACATTTATTCCTGCTGTTTTTTTCCTAATGATGTTCTGAGAAATAAAACTGATGAGAACTCAGTGAGAAAATAAACAACAGAAAGAAAAACTCTGAAGGTTTGATTTGTTGGAAAAACTCACTTTGGCAAAACTTTCAAACTGATTCATTGTTGTCAAAGTCGACACATCATGCAGCCTGAGCTCCAGAACGTGAAGTTTAGTTTAGTTCATTTCGGTCATTATCTGACTTCTAATAGTACAATGCACTGGTAGATAAATAATAAATAGACAAAACAAAAACTGAATGAGTCGATGCTCCTGGCATTGACAACATATGGTAAACAAACAAAACAGGACTGAAAAGGTGTAGGTTGAAGCCTTAGCTTATGACACCTACCCTTTTAACATTCATTATTTTTCTTGTCAGCTTCCATTAAATTCTACAAAGTAATAAAAAAAAAGTAACAAGCTAAATATAGAGCTAAGTTATGTAATCCTATTGTCTACCCAAGATCCCAAACACATTTTGGGCCGGTTTCACAGACAAGGCTTAAGCCTAGTCCCAGACTAAAATGCCTGTTTGAGCTGTCTTAACCAAAAGCGACTTGCACAGACCTATTTTAAAATAGTCATAGACTTAGCCTGTTCTGGATTAAACTAAGCTGATTGCAAGAGGGAAGGTTAGAGCTACTCTAGGCCTAAATTGAAGCTTAAATTAATCCTTCAAAGAGGCAGGTTTAACTTCTGCTTAGTCCTGTTTGTGAAGAAGCATGGACTATTTGGAATATCTAAATGAAGACCAACATGCACTACAGAGGCCAGCCAGACGAGTACTTGTGGATAAGTGTAATCGGAGTGCTGCACAACTACCTGAAAAAGCGCTACTGTCCTGATCCTCCAATGGCAAATCAGGATCAAGCAGTTGTGCCCATGGCTCAGGCCAGCAATGACAAACAAGGACTTGCATACAGAGATGCTTTTACATTGAAGCACAACCAGATGAGATGCATTTAAATATGTAGTGTATTTATTATGGCTTTTTTAATTTTATTTTTTTATTTAAATATTGTGCACGGAAAATCAAATGAGAAAATCAAGGCCGTCTTAAGATATTGTTTGCGGTGATTAAAATACTCCATTAGAAGCAATAAACTCATTTGGTCCTTGGTATGAAAAAAGAATAAAGATTGACGCAGACAGTGGAATATATTGACCAAAAACACTGACCAATTTACTTTCGGTCATCATGAGGTGTACAATTCACCAGTATTAATTCGCTCTCTTCCAATCTCTGCATTCTCTATTTGTTTACACCAGTTTAAGGTTCTTCCACAGAGTCTATAAAGGCAGATATCATTCTAAAGTGTATGTCACAAAAATAGAAATATGAGAAAAGTAAAACACTGAAAACAATAAAGATATCTCACAAGAACTTTTCTTGTTATATTTTAATTTGTGTTGGATTTACTGCAAATTGCAGCCCAACCACTCTTCTTCTCTTGCTCAGTGAAAGCAGTCTGGCTTTTACTTTCAGTTACTGGAGTGTTTGACACAGTTTTGTTTTAGTTTTTTCAGACTTTTTTCAGACTCACTAAAGTATTTTGAACAAATTATCTTTGCTTCTGCCGTTGTTTTATCTCCAGGTTCACACCAGTCATTGTGTTTTTCAATTCCATTCCGGGTTTTTATGAGCACCATTAGACCAACAGCATGTGCTCATACTTAACCCAATGAGGCTTAACCCTGGTGTTCTCTTTTAGGCTTACTTACCTTACTCCAGGACTCCATAGTCACCGACTAACTAAGCTAAACTTAGGCCACGTCCATGAAAGCCACTTAAATTTCCTGGTTTAACTAGTACACATTAAGGCCTACTCCTGGCTTAATTAAAGCCTTGTCTGTGAAACCGGCCCTATATGTTCACTCTGATACTCTAACTTCATTTTGATATTTGTTGATCATCTTGCTTTGAAATATTTTTTTAATATTACACACTTTCATTTCCATTTCTACGCCATTCCACACATTTACTCCATATACTGAAACACATCTTTGTTTTACATTTGTTCTGTTCTTGTTGTTGTGAACATACAGGTCCCTCTCAGTTCAAACTGACATTCTCTTGTTTGGAACAGCCTCCGGATACAGTCTGGTGACGTGTTATTGAATGCTTTGTACACGAGTGATGCTATTGTAAAGTCTACAAGCTCACTGAATTTAAGTGCCTGTGAATTAATAATTTATTTGTTGGTTCTCGATAATCAGCTCTGTTTATAATTCTGATCACTCTCTTCTGCAGCAAGAACATCGGTTTTTCCCCAAACCTCCACACAATATGTAACGTATGGAAGTATGAAAGAACGACACAATATATGTAATGAATTTACGTTGAGAACATCTTTTGTCTTATGTAATATTGCAATGGACTTTGATATTTTGGTTTTAATATGACTTTAGAGCAACCAATTAAAAATGCTTTAGTCAACATATCACACAAATTAAACTGAAACATGAGAGGAACGACTCATCACACTGAACATTCATTCTCCTGTTTCATTAAACAGTAACTGAGATCCAAGTTAAACCCAGTTTCTCTCTGTGAGGAGGAGTCAATGCAAACTGTGATGTCTTCCTCCTCTACTTATGTGACTGCAGAGAGGAGGACAGAGAACAGTGGACAGTTTAACATGATGGACTACAGGACAGGACTGCTGCTGTTAACTGTCTGCTGGGCAGGTGAAGATCATCACTATATTCATGTTACATAGCGTATATATCTGTCAGCAGCTGATTTCACTTGATGTTTTTATCCTCTCTCCAGGTGTTGATGCTCAGACTCTGACACAATCTGAACCAGTGGTTAAAGGTCCCGGAGAATCCCACAGACTGACCTGTACCGGCTCTGGATTCACATTAAGTAGCTACCACATGGGTTGGGTCAGACAGGCTCCTGGAAAAGGACTGGAGTGGATCGCCTGGATACACACTGGTAGCAGCCACAAATTCTACCCTCAGTCAGTTCAAGGCCGGTTCACCGTCTCCAGAGACGACAGCAGACAGCAGGTGTATCTGCAGATGAACAGTCTGAAGACTGAAGACACTGCTGTGTATTACTGTGCCAGAGACACACAGTGAAAAACAATAACAGGAGAGTCGTACAAAAACTACTTCCTCTATTTGCCAGCACCACATGGGACACTTGGAACACATTTTTGCAATACTGATTGTGATTAACTGTCATGTTCATTCTAACGGTGCCCCAATTGGTCGGCCACCGATCGTGATCAGCCGATATACATACTAACTGGTTTGATCAGTGGCCTGTATTAAAGGCCGATCATAAGAGCTGATCAGATGATGCAAAAAAACAATTTCTCTAAGCGACACTAAAATGGCGTCACCGGTCTGGCGGTTTTACTTGGTGTCTGAAGAAGATAATAAATTAGTCATTTGCAAGGTGTGTTCCAAGTTAGTACCTCGTGGGGGAACGCAAACGGTAACATTCAACACCACAAATCTCAGACGTTTGAGGTCGAGTCACGTCAAAGAATATGACGAGTATTCAAAGTGAGCTTGTAGCACTAAGGAGAGAGAGCAGCTGGCATCAGCAACACTGCCACGACTCACTCAAACATCTGCAGCAGAGACATTTCAATGACAGCAACCAGAGAGCAAGGTCAGAAAGAAATCCACCAAAATAATGGTATTGATCACCAGCCGCTGTCAGTTGTGAAAGACGAGGGGCTCAGATGACTCATGTCATACATGGATCTACGTTACTCTCTGCCGGGGCGTAAATATTTCACAGATGTACGCCAGCCGCAGTTATACCAAACAATCTATACGCTTATCGACAGCCTTATGAAGAACAAGATCACTTTGATAAGTTTCACAAGTGACATCTGGAGTTCGAGTGTGTGTTTCATGTCCATGTTGAGCCTAACTGGGCAGTTTATTGATCAAAACTTCAAACTAAATGTGGCAGTGACAGCGAGTGGAAGCGCATTGGAACAATATCTGTCTAATGTTATCAGATCAATTGAATATTTAGTTGCCAAACAACGCCACTCTGGGAGTTTCACCCAGAGAATTATTTAGTTTACCCACACTTAGGACACACAGATTCATATAGTCAGGAGGCCAGAGACGTGGTTCCAATACTTACAATACCAATACTTTATTTTTAAATCAGTTTTTTTTTTAAAGTACTGAAAACACACCATTCACACAAAGGGGGGGGGGGGGGGGGGGGGGAAATAAAGAAAAACCTAATCAGGTGCTGAGGCTTACCAGATGGACGAGGGACTAGTGAAGGGGGGAGGGATCCACCAAAACAAACCAAACAAATCACCCAGGCACAAGTGACACACACACGATGGTGAAGTAACTAAATCCCAGGGGAGCACAGCACACAAAGGGGGGGGATACCGCCACCTGGATCACCAGTACCACCACCGGCCCTCAGCAACTGAAAAGGAATAACACATTTAGTGAAGTTGAAACAATAAAACAAACAAACAATATAACAAAACTATACTAACTTATCGGTAGGTTACAAATTAGACAAACTATACAAATTAACTTCCCAAATGAAACAAAACAAACAACTTAAGTTCACACAAAAAGGAAACTACCTACACACCCAAAGGAAAACCCACAAACTACCCAAATTCAAATAAAGGAACTAAGGAACAGGTAATCTGACTAAATCAAAATAATCAAACAACAGGAGTACACTTCTAGAAATTAATCTAAACAAAAAGGGACATAAATCCCCACCACTCGATCGCACCATTAAAATGTCCATTAAATGCCAATAAGCGGTGTGGCTGGCATCCGTCTCCCTCTGAAGGAGGAGGTGAAGCAGCCAACTCTAGCAGGTGGCCAGACGAGCAGCATGCAGGGCAAGAGACGGACAACCAAACAACTTCCAAACAGTCAGTCGGATCCTCGAACACAAAGCAGCAGTGTTTCCTCGTCAGCTGATGGTGACGTGACGTATAGCGGCGAAATATTTACAGCCACTCAGTTCAACTTCACCTGTCAGAAATATTAACATTTACCATCTAGCTGACAATGATGCGGTTGCGACCTACAGTGATGGATCTACATACCTCTCAGCAGCAGCAGACCCACACACACACGAGAGGAGGGCAGAAGAGAGAGACCCAGGCAGCTACCGGCATCTCACTTGCGACCACACTAGCATTAGCCAGCTATGAGCATGCACAATAACGCAGAGAGAGATGAGAACACTCACCACAGCAACCCTGAGAGAGACATGCACGCGCCAGGGGCACACCAGTCGCTCTGACGCAGCCGGAAGTGACAGACAGGAGCGCAAAAGAAAGAGGCAGGGGGGAAGTCGCTGCTTAAATGCTTCCCTCTAGTTCAATGATTGGCCACCAGTGGCGCTCCGTTAATTGAAGCCGCACACTGCATAGAGAAATAAATATATTTCTATGCTGCTACATAAACAAAGTTGTTCTTTATCCTCAAGAGTTCTGCAGGTCACACACCACAGTTGCATTCAGTGACATGTTACGAGCAACGGGGATACCGAAGGAAAAAGTGCACGTTATTCTAAGAGATAATGCCAAGAACATGGAAAAGGCCATGAGGGATACGGATTTACCCAGCCTGCCATACATGGAGCGTACACTCCAGCTTCCCGTTGCCGAAGGAGTTTCGTCACAATGAAGCATCACATTTGAAGCCTTTAATAGCCTCTGAAAGACGCATCGTTGGCCAACACTCCCAGTTTGCCTACTGGCGACTTCAAAGTATCCAGAAACAACTGGGTCAGCCTATCAAAAGACTTGAGCAAGACGTACCCACCCGATGGAACAGTTCGTTATTTATGCTACAGAGTCTACTTGAACAGAAACGTGCACTGTGCGCTTATGGAGCTGACTACAACAGAGTTGTTACTGTTGATCTCAAATCTACTCACGGCTGAAAGGACATTAAATTAAGCTCTCATCAATTTCAAACAATCGTCATTGCATCATTTTTGTTTATCCTTGTTTACAGCCTCTGGATTCACACTCAGCAGCCTCTGGATGCACTGGGTCAGACAGGCTCCTGGAAAAGGACTGGAGTGGGTCGCTGCTGATGCTGGTGGCAGCACCAAATCCTACTCTCAGTCAGTTCAAGGCCGGTTCACCATCTCCAGAGACGACAGCAGACAGCAGCTGTATCTGCAGATGAACAGTCTGAAGACTGAAGACACTGCTGTGTATTACTGTGCCAGAGAGCCACAATAACACAAACCATCAGCAGAGCTGAACAAAAACCCCTCAGTGCCTGAACACTTGTAACATGAAGCCACCAGAGGAGGAGCCCTCAGACCACTAATGATTATAACAGTTGATAGTAAAAGAGAGATAGACATAATTAGAGATGTAAAAGTAGAAGCAACAACGTTTATCATCATCCAAAACAATAATTATAATAATGATCATGACAATAATTTGATTTAATGAGGACATTTCAGGGTACTGACATACTCTTAAATTAAACTACTAAAATAAAAATATTAAATACAAAGTGGAGGATTTTCAGTGTGTTTTCTGACTTCTCAATATTTATGTGAGTTAACGAGAACATTATATCAGCTTTGTACATTAAATTTCACTTTGTCTAAATATCATTTTATTTGGCTGTTGTCTAAACTCCGACATTATTTTTTCAAGTGGTTCAAACAAAAGTCCAAAACTCAAGTCAATGTAAAACCTAGCTGTCTTACACCTTTACCGATGTGACTCCAGAGAGAATGACAACATGTCTGACTGTGTGTGAGGATGAGTCAGTGATAGAAAGGCTCTAGTTGATCTCTTCTCCTTTTTTATATCATTAGAAACACTAACTCTAGCAGCATTGTAAAACTGATGAACTGAAAATAACAGAGATAAAAGTCAAATGATATTCCTCCCTGAGGAGGAGTCAATGCAAACTGTGATGTCTTCCTCCTCTACTTATGTGACTGCAGAGAGGAGGACAGAGAACAGTGGACACACAGTTTAACATGATGGACTACAGGACAGGACTGCTGCTGTTAACTGTCTGCTGGGCAGGTGAAGATCATCACTATATTCATGTTACATAGCGTATATATCTGTCAGCAGCTGATTTCACTTGATGTTTTTATCCTCTCTCCAGGTGTTGATGGTCAGACTCTGACACAATCTGGACCAGTGGTTAAACGTCCTGGAGAATCCCACAGTCTGACCTGTACAGCCTCTGGATTAGACTTCAGCAGCTCTCACATGGCCTGGATCAGACAGGCTCCTGGAAAAGGACTGGAGTGGATCGCTCACATCTACACTGACAGTAGCAGCAAATTCTACTCTCAGTCAGTTCAAGGCCGGTTCACCGTCTCCAGAGACAACAGCAGACAGCAGCTGTATCTGCAGATGAACAGTCTGAAGACTGAAGACACTGCTGTGTATTACTGTGCCAGAGACACACAGTGACTGGAGGAGGCTGAGCAGCTGTACAAAATCCTACAGGACTCATCTTTACTGCACTGATAGACACTAGGAAACAGTTTAATACTAATATAACATATTTCATTAAACTGGCCTTGTAGAACATCACCAACAGTAACCTTTAATCTCATAACTTAAAAGCTGCTTTTGAAAAGAAACTCTGCTGTTCATTATTGTGCCACTCGTGGACTGAGTTACAGTACTGCCATTATATATATCTAGATCAATGTAAATAATACTAAGAATTAACTTTATTTATATAGCACCTTTAAAAACAAGAGTTTACAAAGTGCTTTGACAGCCAAGCAAACAAAGTAAAGCAGAGAACAAGCAGATCATAAAACCAGCAAATCAGAAAACCAGCAACTCACTCAGGACCAGCAAATCACACAACAAGCAAAGCACAAAACCCAATACCCAATAGGCAGCAGGAGAACCCCCACAACCAAGACCAAGGGGCCGAAGCAGGAAGAAGTAGAAAGAGTAAATACAATAAAATAAAATAAAATACCATAAGAGATAAAGAAAGAAAATAATGCAAAAAGAAATAACAGCTGTAAAAGCAATAGGAGAGATAGAAACCAGTAAAAGGCAATAAAAACAACAAAAGATCTAAAACAATACAAGCAATAAAAAGGAATCAAATCAGTCAAGCATGAAAGAGATTAAAGAAATAAAAGCAATAAAGGAGATAAAGGATCAATAAAAACAAGGAAAGAAGGAAAAGTGAGAATAAGGTGAAATAACATTTAAAAAACATAAATAAGAGCCAATAAGAAGACGTGTACATCCAATCTATTTCAAAGGATTCAGAGCTTAACTTCAGTCAAAAAAGTGTTTTTAATGTAGAGAACAGAACTTCAAAGGTCACACTCGTGACACTCAGATATCTAAATCATCATCATTAATATCATCATCATTAATATCATCATCACAACATCAACAGTAATCATCTGTCCATCCATCCTTTTATTCTTCAGCTTCTTCTCCCTGTTCACTGTCAGGTCAGTTACAGTCCCTCCATTAAAACTGCTGAGGGCAGACAAGGACTGACTGTATTCAGTGCTGATCACAGTAATGGCCTCCATGGAACGAGCTGTATGTACAAGTAATGGCCCTGAGGAAAACACTGACAGTTTAACACAGTTAACACCCTCAAACATCCTCTGAGTGTCTGTGATGCTTTCCTCATCCTGTCAACACACATGTATTTAGGTAAAATGGCTTTTGGAATCCTTTCAGGTGACAATATGTGTGAATGTGTTTGTCTCGTGTTTCAACTTGCTTGTTGAGAATGCAACGAGAAAAGTCCAGTCACCATGAAAAAGACAAAGTGGTTTGGAAGCTTGAAAGAATCCTGGTACCGCTCTACAAACAAAGTTGTGTCTCACGTCAGGCTATAAAACTCATTAGTGCAACGTGTCATTAATGAATGAAAGGGGTTATATGTTGCTTCTACTGTCTGTCTGTCTGTCTGCTGAAATCTGGCACCAAAGACTCGATCCATTCAGTTTGATTTATCGTGCACGTCTTGTCCAACCAGCCCTGAAACCTCCAATAAAAAACAACATGGAAATATGAGGCTAAATCTTCATGCTTCTATTTTCAGCTCTGTGAGGCGGAGTCAATGCAAATCTACATCTCTTCCATCGTTATTAATCTCACTGCAAACTGAGGACAAACCAATCCACCAACCAGACATACAAACACATTTTCACAATGACTTTGGATGTTTTTAGTTTCCATTAGTGCTTATCTTCATTGTTATAGCAGTGCTGATTCTAATAACATTTTCTATTGTCCATGAATGTTACATTAACATGAAGTAATAATGTTTGTAATTTGAAAATCAACATAATGTTTCAGTATCATATTTCTTTCAATGCACAACATTCAGACATTAATATTCTGTAAATGTTGGGACATTTTAAATGTAAATGAAAATATCACATGTGAAGCAAAGGTGATTTCCAGGCATGTTTCCACTCGACTGCCCCTCCCTGCTTCACACACATAACATTCATAAAAACGTTTAAATCAAGAATTCATGAATTAAAATAAAACTATTTAAATACAGTTATTTAGAGGAACACCAATACACGTATGCATGAAGTAATAATTCTGTAGTGCATTTGAATTTGTGTTTGCAGCTGAGGGGAAATGTAAACTGCAGAAACGAGATAGGCCTGAAAGTATGGCTGAAATCTTAACATTAATAAGTCAACATCTGGGTAACATTGTCCATCGACTTTGGCTACAATACAGCCCCAAGCATCACTGATGTAAACACACAGTTTACAATGTGAACAACAGGAGGAGCCCTCAGACCAACAATGATGTCAGCATCAGTTCACTGTTACAGCAGCAAGAAAAACTTGAGACTTCATGAAAGAACTCTTCTGTTTCCATCAATAGAACTGATCATTATCAGAATCATGTGAGCATTGGAAACTGAACCAGAAGTCACCTTTATTATTCAAACTACAACAAATGAAGCTTTCAATACCAATCTAAACTCTGGGCAGATACCCAGAAACAAAGGAGACAAAACCTCCCACACATGTCGACAGTGAGATCTATAATGAAAGAACATCACGGGCAGTTAACACCTGATAGAGGTTTATATGGGAGCAGATCTTCTGGTGTCAAACAAGAGAAGAACTTGCTGCTTCAGTCAGATGAACTGAAAATAACAGAGATAAAAGTCAAATGATATTCCTCCCTGAGGAGGAGTCAATGCAAACTGTGATGTCTTCCTCCTCTACTTATGTGACTGCAGAGAGGAGGACAGAGAACAGTGGACACACAGTTTAACATGATGGACTACAGGACAGGACTGCTGCTGTTAACTGTCTGCTGGGCAGGTGAAGATCATCACTATATTCATGTTACATAGCGTATATATCTGTCAGCAGCTGATTTCACTTGATGTTTTTATCCTCTCTCCAGGTGTTGATGCTCAGACTCTGAGACAATCTGAACCAGTGGTTAAAGGTCCTGGAGAATCCCACAGACTGATCTGTGCAGCCTATGGATTAACAATCAGTGGCTACTGGATGCACTGGGTCAGACAGGCTCCTGGAAAAGGACTGGAGTGGATCGCTGCTGATACTGATGGTAGCACCAAACACTACTCTCAGTCAGTTCAAGGCCGGTTCACCGTCTCCAGAGACAACAACAAACGGCAGCTGCATCTGCAGATGAACAGTCTGAAGACTGAAGACACTGCTGTGTATTACTGTGCCAGAAGAGACACAGTGAGAGACAATAACAGGAGAGTCGTACAAAAACTACTTCCTCTATTTATCACCAGCAGCAACATCATTACAATAATAACTATATATTTTTTTACATTTGAAGGACATTAATATTAATCCAAATCAATCTCTAAATCTAATCTTGTTTTATTAACATGTTACATGATATTTTAATTGCAGGACTTCAGAGAGTTTTTCAGTGATCATCATCATTAAAGTGCTCAAACATACTTCCTGTTTCTCACTAAAGTTACTTTCTCTGTAGTTTCCTCGTGAGTGTGAAATCTAATCAAACCAGCATTACTGTGACTCACATTCATTCAATTATCTGGCAGTGATAGAAATTCATCTGACTGACTCAATGTTGGGATCTTTTTTCATCTCATTCAGCTGAATCTGAAATTCACATTCAACCTGAAAATCAACATTAATATAGAAAGTTGTTTTTTCTCTTATGAACAAAAATAATGTGTGTGTGTTTTTACTGTGAAGCAATGTTTACAGATGATGGACAAAGACTGTTTTCTTTTTGACACTATGTTGATTAAATTCTCTGTATTTGAGGTGAAACTGTGTCCACATATCTTCAAACAGTCCTTTACTGTCCTTTGAACAACAATCACAGTGAGGCAGTCATGGCAATAAATCTAAATATTCAGGCTCCATTCATCAATTAGTTTATCACATAACAGAAATGTATTGTGTCCCTATGGCGTCAAAAACGAGGAAACAACACATTATTCTATAATTCTTCATAGACACTCAAAACAGTCATGTGATGAGTAGGAGAAACTTCTGTCCAGTTTAGTAAATATGAGGACTTAACCCTGAAATCTATGTGGTTAAAAACATTTAAAAACCTTCGACTGTCTCTGATTGCACTGAAACGTTTGTTCATTTTATAGAGTCACAAAGAAAGGAAGGGTTTCTGTTCATGTGTCAGAGAATGAGAAAACTGTAGATCTGCATTTATTACATGAAGTCTGTGGTTGTTATATTTTCTATTCAATTCTGAATAAAGTTATCAGAAGAAGAAACTGGATCAATAATGACAAAAAATGTGACAGAGAGAGAGAGAGAGAGAGAGAGAGAGAGACAGAGAGAGAGACAGAGAGAGAGAGAGAGAGAGAGAGAGAGAGAGAGAGAGACCATCATCCTCTCAGAAAAGAAATTCATGCAAACTGTGATGTCTTCCTCCTCTACTTATGTGACTGCAGAGAGGAGGACAGAGAACAGTGGACACACAGTTTAACATGATGGACTACAGGACAGGACTGCTGCTGTTAACTGTCTGCTGGGCAGGTGAAGATCATCACTATATTCATGTTACATAGCGTATATATCTGTCAGCAGCTGATTTCACTTGATGTTTTTATCCTCTCTCCAGGTGTTGATGCTCAGACTCTGAGACAATCTGAACCAGTGGTTAAACGTCCTGGAGAATCCCACAGACTGACCTGTACAGGCTCTGGATTCACATTCAGCAGTGCTCTTATGGCCTGGGTCAGACAGGCTCCTGGAAAAGGACTGGAGTGGATCGCTTACATCAGCAGTGCTAGTAGCTACAAACACTACTCTCAGTCAGTTCGAGGCCGGTTCACCGTCTCCAGAGACAACAGCAGACAGCAGCTGTATCTGCAGATGAACAGTCTGAAGACTGAAGACACTGCTGTGTATTACTGTGCCAGAGAGCCACAATAACACAAACCATCAGCAGAGCTGAACAAAAACCCCTCAGTGCCTGAACACTTGTAACATGAAGCCACCAGAGGAGGAGCCCTCAGACCACTAATGATTATAACAACAGTTCACTGTTAAGAACAGAACAGACATATTTAGAAACAGGAAAAGTCAAAGATTATAATGTATAAAAAGATATTTAATATACAGTGAAGTGTCAACATGTGAAATAGTGACATTATTTCTCTTCACAACTCTGTCTCAAAAAGGTTTCCATGAAACATTAAAGATGGAATTTCTGTCTTTGACTAAATAACATGGGGTTAAATGGCATCTATGTTCTGAGGGCTTACACACGTTTCCTCACTTTGTTGTTAAAGCTTCATTAATATCCACAAATGTTTTCTACACATTTATTCCTGCTGTTTTTTTCCTAATGATGTTCTGAAAAATAAAACTGATGAGAACTCAGTGAGAAAATAAACAACAGAAAGAAAAACTCTGAAGGTTTGATTTGTTGGGAAAACTCACTTTGGCAAAACTTTCAAACTGATTAATTGTTGTCAAAGTCGTCACATCATGCAGCCTGAGCTCCAGAACGTAGAGCAGGGGTGTCCAAACTACGGCCCGTGGGCCAACTGCGGCCTGTGGTCCATTTCTAATTTGCAGCAATTCCTAAACACAGAATGGAATATGGCCCGCATGAGAAAATAAAGCTTGTGCTTGACTGTATTGTACGTCTTAGTTTTGACACTAGGCGGCGCTGCTGTCTTGAACAAGGCAGCTTCTCCGTCCTCACAAAACAGGTGCAATCACTCAGAGAAGATTTTGCCACGGGTGATTAAACATGAAAACCAAAGAAACACAAATTAGCAAGTGAGTGCAGAAAGTTTCAGACACGGTGGGAAAATGAATATTTCTTCATGGAAGTCAAGGGGAAGTGTGTCTGTTGGATTTGCATTGAAACTGCTGCAGTGATGAAAGACTACAATGTTCAACGACACGATGAAACCAAGCATCAGTCCGACACGTCCTACACTGGTGCCGAGCCACAACAGAAAGTTAAGCAAATGGCAGCTAGCCTGTTAGCTCAACAACAGTATTTTTTCCATCCTAACAAAACACAAGAAGATGCCACAGTCACCAGATACGAGGTAGCTCAACTCATTGCCCGACACGGGAAACCTTCCTCAGAGGGTGACTTCATGAAACAGTGCCTCACTAAAGTGGCAGGAATAATGTGACCAGAGAAAATGCAGGAATTCAACGTCAGCACGTCCAGAAACACAGTCGCCCAGCGAATCCAAGACTTGTCAGCTGACTTAAAGCATCAAGTGTCAGATGAAGCTCGTGCTTTTGATTTCTACTTGATTGCATGTGATGAGAGCACAGAGGCCACTTTGTTCATTTTTTGTTTGCAGGAATTGACGAGAAAGTTTGACAATAACTCTGTGCCAAGAAGGTCCAGCTTGGCGACGTGATGAACACTTCTGAAAACATATTTCGAGCTCGAGGGCTCTATCACAGAGAATTTCAGGCTCTCCTGAAATCGATGCTGAATACGGGGACCTAATCTTCCAATGTCCAAAGAGCAGTTTGTGCCACAGCTTTACACACACATGAAAGCCTTCTGTGTGAAGCTCCGTCTCTTTGAGACACAATGAGGCAACTTCAATGCTGCACACTTCCCCACGCTGTGTGAAATTAAATCTGCTTTTCCAAAGGCCAACTTCTCTGCTAAGAAAGGGAAATATGTGTCTGGGATCATTTTTCTGCTATTGACAAAGACATCCAGCTGTTCTCTACCTCCTTCTTGATGGATGCAGAAGAAGTGGATGAGAGTCTGCAATTAGAACTGATGGAAATGCAGTGTGAAGACTCTGAAGAATCAACATCAGCTTCTCTTTGTACCCGACTTCTACTGGAGCTTAGAAGAGGCCAAGTTTCCTCTGATGAGGCGCCAAAAAGAATGATCAGTCTTTTTGTCTCTTCATACAAATGTGAGCAAACTTTAATACACGAGAGGTGAGGTAAATTAAAGTGGCCCAGTTTCTCTCTGTGAGGAGGAGTCAATGCAAACTGTGATGTCTTCCTCCTCTACTTATGTGACTGCAGAGAGGAGGACAGAGAACAGTGGACACACAGTTTAACATGATGGACTACAGGACAGGACTGCTGCTGTTAACTGTCTGCTGGGCAGGTGAAGATCATCACTATATTCATGTTACATAGCGTATATATCTGTCAGCAGCTGATTTCACTTGATGTTTTTATCCTCTCTCCAGGTGTTGATGCTCAGACTCTGACACAATCTGAACCAGTGGTTAAACGTCCTGGAGAATCCCACAGACTGACCTGTACAGCCTCTGGATTCACATTCAGCAGTGCTTATATGGCCTGGGTCAGACAGGCTCCTGGAAAAGGACTGGAGTGGCTTGCCTGGATTAACACTGGTGGTAGCAGCAAATACTACTCTCAGTCAGTTCAAGGCCGGTTCACCATCTCCAGAGACAACAGCAGACAGCAGCTGTATCTGCAGATGAACAGTCTGAAGACTGAAGACACTGCTGTGTATTACTGTGCCAGAGACCCACAGTGAGAGACAATAACAGGAGAGTCGTACAAAAACTACTTCCTCTATTTGCCAGCACCACATGGGACACTTGGAACACATTGTTGTAATACTGATTGTGATTAACTGTCATGTTCATTCTAACGGTGCCCCAATTGGTCGGCCACCGATCGTGATCAGCCGATATACATACTAACTGCTTTGATCAGTGGCCTGTATTAAAGGCCGATCATAAGAGCTGATCAGATGATGCAAAAAAACAATTTCTCTAAGCGACACTAAAACGGCGTCACTGGTCTGGCGGTTTTACTTGGTGTCTGAAGAAGATAATAAATTAGTCATTTGCAAGGTATGTTCCAAGTTAGTACCTCGTGGGGGAACGCAAACGATAACATTCAACACCACAAATCTCAGACGTTTGAGGTTGAGTCACGTCAAAGAATATGACTTGTATTCAAAGTGAGCTTGTAGCACTAAGGAGAGAGAGCAGCTGGCATCAGCAACACTGCCACGACTCACTCAAACATCTGCAGCAGAGACATTTCAATGACAGCAACCAGAGAGCAAGGTCAGAAAGAAATCCACCAAAATAATGGTATTGATCACCAGCCGCTGTCAGTTGTGAAAGACGAGGGGCTCAGATGACTCATGTCATACATGGATCTACGTTACTCTCTGCCGGGGCGTAAATATTTCACAGATGTACGCCAGCCGCAGTTATACCAAACAATCTATACGCTTATCGACAGCCTTATGAAGAACAAGATCACTTTGATAAGTTTCACAAGTGACATCTGGAGTTCGAGTGTGTGTCTCATGTCCATGTTGAGCCTAACTGGGCAGTTTATTGATCAAAACTTCAAACTAAACAAAGTTGTTCTTTATCCTCAAGAGTTCTGCAGGTCACACACCACAGTTGCATTCAGTGACATGTTACGAGCAACGGGGATACCGAAGGAAAAAGTGCACGTTATTCTAAGAGATGATGCCAAGAACATGGAAAAGGCCATGAGGGATACGGATTTACCCAGCCTGCCGTACATGGAGCGTACACTCCAGCTTCCCGTTGCCGAAGGAGTTTCGTCACGATGAAGCATCACATTTGAAGCATTTAATAGCCTCTGAAAGACGCATCGTTGGCCAACACTCCCAGCTTGCCTACTGGCGACTTCAAAGTATCCAGAAACAACTGGGTCAGCCTATCAAAAGACTTGAGCAAGACGTACCCACCCGATGGAACAGTTCGTTATTTATGCTACAGAGTCTACTTGAACAGAAACATGCACTGTGCGCTTATGGAGCTGACTACAACAGAGTTGTTACTGTTGATCTCAAATCTACTCACGGCTGAAAGGACATTAAATTAAGCTGTCATCAATTTCAAACAATCGTCATTGCATCATTTTTGTTTATCCTTGTTTACAGCCTCTGGATTCACACTCAGCAGCTACTGGATCCACTGGGTCAGACAGGCTCCTGGAAAAGGACTGGAGTGGATCGCTTTCATCAGTGATGGTGGTAGCAACAAATACTACTCTCAGTCAGTTCAAGGCCGGTTCACCATCTCCAGAGACAACAGCAGACAGCAGGTGTATCTGCAGATGAACAGTCTGCAGACTGAAGACACTGCTGTGTATTACTGTGCCAGAGAGCCACAATAACACAAACCATCAGCAGAGCTGAACAAAAACCCCTCAGTGCCTGAACACTTGTAACATGAAGCCACCAGAGGAGGAGCCCTCAGACCACTAATGATTATAACAACAGTCTCAGTGGGACAAACAGGCTTTAAGTGTATTTAGGTGTTAAACACTGCAAAATAGTTCATAGTGGTAGTATCAGACCCTCCCATCAAAATCAGAGTTTCTGCATGTATAAAATGTAAGTCATAAAATTTGCACAAATTACCATAAAAATGGTGCATGTAGTTGAAAATTGTGCTTCTGAAACATCCTTTAGCTGAATCCTTGTTCTTGTAAAACGTCTTCACTTAACCTCAGTGAGATGTGAACCGAAACTACAAGTTAACGTGTCTTCATGATCCAATAAAAATAAAAACAAAAATAAAGATTAAGTTCATGTGAATAAACTTAATCTTTATATCGTCACCTGTCACCTGTCAACACTTGACTCTGATTGGTTGCAGGGTGTCACTTCTTTTCTCACTTTGGATTGTTCTGGCCTCTAAGTCATCCATAAGTTCCTCATAATGGAAACATCATCAGAGAATGTCCCTTTCTTAGTTTTTTAAGAGAACAGTGTTTATTCTTTTCTCTTGATTATAAGCATTATTAACAGGCAATATAAAAAGTCTATCTCTGTTTCTAACTATGCTGATTAAATCATTTGTATTTCTGTCATGAAACAGTATAATAAAGTCTTACTTTAGCAAAGAAATCAGTAGCAATGAAGTTCTTATTCTCAGGCTTCTTTGAATAATTGGTCTATTTTCATGTCAGAAATTCATGTTGTCTCTGATTCAATCATCAGAAAAATACACTGATAGACATTTGAACACAGAGAACATGAAAAACAGCAGACAAGTTACAGCCACAAGCGGCGATGAACGGGCCCTCGCACCCATGGCCACGTTGGGGAGTGTCGCGGCTACGGGGTGTGAGGCAGCCTCGGGACGTGCTGCAGCAGCAGGGTGTGCATGAGCCACAGCATGTGCTGCAGCCAGGGGCTGTTAACCAGTAGGTGGTGCTATCAGCATGACCCAAATTCCTATGTAGATCTGTTCAGGCCGAGACATTGATCAAGCAAATGAAATTTGAAGCTGATTGAAAAATGTATATGAGAGTTACTACTGCCTCTTTCCACTAGGTGGCGCCAAGAGTATGAGTGAAAATGTATATGCAGATCTCTTCAGGGCAGTACCCCCATGAAAAATCACCAGTGCGTGTCACTATAGCTATCATGAAAAAATGACTCTGTTCAGGGCGGGACTCAAGCATATGAAATTTGGTGCAGAGATGATGAAGTACAGCCACGTTATCAAAGCCTTGATGTTAGGCGACGCATCATGGCGAAGGTTATCTTCGCCACGGCACCAGGGTCACGACGTCTGTTGAAACCTCACCGTGTTTTTTCACAAACCTTGATCAAGGTCTTAAGGCTTTCCTGGCCAAAGTTTGATGTTGATGTGTCTTACCACCTTGGAGGGGAAGCTTGGAGAATAAAACATGTAATTTCCTGTTTCCAGTAGGGGGCGCTAGGCCCGATGGGAAATGTTTTCATGTAGTTGTGTTCAGGCAGGGGCTGTTATCATACATGTAAAATATGAAGAACATTGAACATTGTGTATGGGAGTTACAATGATTTCCTGTTTTTGGCCTTTGACCCCCTGCCAAGGCCCCGCCCTTTGATGAAAACTCAAGCTTGTAATAACTTTGAATGTCCAGTGTGTTGTCAATACACTGACTGAGTTTGAAAAGGATCAGATGAAGTCCCTACGAGGCATTCGTTAAAGTATGACCACTGTAAATCACCAAAAACAAGCCTTATTTTGAAATTCAAAGCAAAATGGATGACTTCCTGTTGGGTTTGAGGTATGGGTGCAAGAGGCTGTTTTGTGCGTCTTGACCTGCTATATATACCTACCAGAATTCATACGTGTACGTCAGAGTAACCTTTATGGGGACCCCTTTTTTAAATTTGTTTTTTAAACAACCCTGATCGCTGTACGAGAAGCACTGAAGCATGTCGGGCTTTAAAAACATTTCCCCTTCAATAATGAAGAATTAACACTGACGCACATTTGATCAATGAAAGTGTGTTTGTCAGCATGTTGGGACAGTTCATCATGACTCACAGCAACAGCTGCATTTATGTAAATACATCATCAATACGACTGAACAGAGAACTGTACTTTAAAAAGCTCTCTCTCACCTGTTATGTCTCTGGTTAGTCTTTGACTGACAGCAGATATGCAACAGCAAATTCCTTTAAATTTGCAGATATTTTGTTCCTCCCTTCTTTTTTCTGGGTTATAATTTATCGTTACTCTCCTCATCACCTAACCATCCTCGGGGAACGTAACAGAGAGAATGAGAAAAGTGTAAATGATCATTTTCTACATGAAGTTTTCTTGCTTTGCCCGACCACACTGCAGTTAGAACAGAGGAAACATGATGATCAAATATGACTAAATATGTCGAGGCCACACAAAGAAAATCTCCCACCTGCCCCCAAAACACTCCTTTTCTCTCTGTGAGGAGGAGTCAATGCAAACTGTGATGTCTTCCTCCTCTACTTATGTGACTGCAGAGAGGAGGACAGAGAACAGTGGACACACAGTTTAACATGATGGACTACAGGACAGGACTGCTGCTGTTAACTGTCTGCTGGGCAGGTGAAGATCATCACTATATTCATGTTACATAGCGTATATATCTGTCAGCAGCTGATTTCACTTGATGTTTTTATCCTCTCTCCAGGTGTTGATGCTCAGACTCTGACAGAATCTGAACCAGTGGTTAAACGTCCTGGAGAATCCCACAGACTGACCTGTACAGGCTCTGGATTCACATTCGGCAGCTATGAGATGGCCTGGGTCAGACTGGCTCCTGGAAAAGGACTGGAGTGGATCGCTTACATCTACCCTGGTGGTAGCAACACATTCTACTCTCAGTCAGTTCAAGGCCGGTTCACCATCTCCAGAGACAACAGCAGACAGCAGGTGTATCTGCAGATGAACAGTCTGAAGACTGAAGACACTGCTGTGTATTACTGTGCCAGAAGAGACACAGTGAGAGACAATAACAGGAGAGTCGTACAAAAACTACTTCCTCTATTTACAACCATCACTGGGGACAGTTGGAACATATGTTTGTAATACTGATGTGCCATAATGTAAATTCTTATTATAGATTCAATGTTGAAGTCTTGTTTAATCTCATTCGTCTGAATGTTAAAGTCGTTTCCATCAAGAATTCAACATCATTCATTTGTCATTGCACAACAGAGTTCCACAATGATTCAATGTTTTAGCCCATTCCTGCAACACACAGAACAAAAGGACACATTGTTTAAAGTAGAATAGAAAAAGATACATTGTCATATTTGAGTTATTTACATACTAATACACTGGTTCATTAGCACAATTAAAATTATAATTCTGTTGCATTCTTTTTGGATTTGTTGTTTGGGGGAATGTAAACGGCAGCAACAAGATAGTGCTGATAACTTTATGTGATGAAATCTGAACTGTAAAAACATGACATCTGGGAAATATTATTAACTTTTACAATATTTGAGCACCAAGTATCATTGATAAAAACAGTTTCTCCCCTTGTGAACACTAACATGAAGCCACCACAGGAGGAGCCCTCAGACCACCAAAGATTTCAACATCAGTTCACTGTTACAGCAACAACAGAAACAGTCTTTAGAACATTGGAAATAATAGACAATGTTCCAATCACTGATAAAATAGTGTATGTTGTCACAGCAACAAACTCCACGATACATTATTAAATATTAAAGCATTCAACAACTTATACAAATGAGGTTGATTACTTTGCTCAGTGTTCCTCGTCTCTGAAAGTCAGTTCCTTTTTGATAACATACTAAAAAATATAAAACTGATAAGTTATCAGAATCATACGTGCATTAGAGACTGAACCGGTCTTTAGCCAAAGTCATGGTGGTGTTTATTATTTAGGACATAAAAAATGTGATTTAAACATCAATCTCATTACGTTTGATATGACTGAAGTTTCACCAACTCTTTCTGTGAGACGGAGAGAAAACATTTTAATAAACTTTACTGTCCGATGGATGTAAATAAGCCTCCTTGTGTGTTGCCTTATAAGGACATAAAGTGTCTTCTCCTCTTGCTGGTTTCTAGTTTCTATTCACGGCTGCTCCTTTAGTTTCCAGTAGTCCTCTTCTTCATTGTTACAGCAACGCTGATTTTAATAAATATTATCAATGAATGCTTCTGGTTGTTTGCAATTTGAAAATAAATGACATGATGCTTAAAAATCAAATGTCTCTCAGTGCAAAACATTCAGACATTTATATTCTGTAAATGTTGGGACATTTTAAATGTTGAGTGTTCTGAAATGAAAATATCACATGTGAAGCAAAGGTGATTTCCAGGCATGTTTCTACTCGACTGCCCCTCCCTGCTTCACACACATAACATTCATAAAAACGTTTAAATCATCTCTAAGTCGTCCATAAGTTCCTCATAATGGAAACATCATCAGGGAATGTCCCTTTCTTAGTTTTTTAAGAGAACAGTGTTTATTCTTTTCTCTCGATTATAAGCATTATTAACAGGCAATATAAAAAGTCTATCTCTGTTTCTAACTATGCTGATTAAATCATTTGTATTTCTGTCATGAAACAGTATAATAAACAAGTCTTACTGCAGCAAAGAAATCAGTAGCAATGAAGTTCTTATTCTCAGGCTTCTTTTAATAATTGGTCTATTTTCATGTCAGAAATTCATGTTGTCTGTGATTCAATCATCAGAAAAATACACTGATACACATTTGAACGCAGAGAACATGAAAAACAGCAGACAAGTTACAGCCGCAAGCGGCGATGAACGGGCCCTCGCACCCATGGCCACGTTGGGGAGTGTCGCGGCTACGGGGTGTGAGGCAGCCTCGGGACGTGCTGCAGCAGCAGGGTGTGCATGAGCCACAGCATGTGCTGCAGCCAGGGGCTGTTAACCAGTAGGTGGTGCTATCAGCATGACCCAAATTCCTATGTAGATCTGTTCAGGCCGAGACTTTAATCAAGTAAATGAAATTTGAAGCTGATTGAAAATTGTATATGCGAGTTACTACTGCCTCTTTCCACTAGGTGGCGCCAAGAGTATGAGTGAAAATGTATATGCAGATCTCTTCAGGGCAGTACCCTTATGAAAAATCACCAGTGCGTGGCACTATAGCTATCATGAAAAAATGACTCTGTTCAGGGCAGGACTCAAGCATATGAAATTTGGTGCAGAGATGATGAAGTACAGCCACGTTATCAAAGCCTTGATGTTAGGCGAGGCATCATGGCGAAGGTTATCTTCGCCACGGCACCAGGGTCACGACGCCTGTTGAAACCTCACCGTGTTTTTTCACAAACCTTGATCAAGGTCTTAAGGCTTTCCTGGCCAAAGTTTGATGTTGATGTGTCTTACCACCTTGGCGGAGAAGCTTGGAGAGTAAAACATGTAATTTCCTGTTTCCAGTAGGGGGCGCTAGGCCCGATGGGAAATGTTTTCTTGTAGTTGTGTTCAGGCAGGGGCTGTTATCATACATGTTAAATATGAAGAACATTGAACATTGTGTAAGGGAGTTACAATGATTTTCTGTTTTTGGCCTTTGACCCCCCGCCAAGGCCCCGCCCTTTGATGAAAACTCAAGCTTGTAATAACTTTGAATGTCCAGTGTGTTGTCAATACACTGACTGAGTTTGAAAAGGATCGGATGAAGTACCTACGAGGAATTCGTTAAAGTATGACCACTGTAAATCACCAAAAACAAGAGGCTGTTTTGTGCATCTTGACCTGCTATATATACCTACCAACATTCACACGTGTAGGTCAAAGTAACCTATATGGGGACCCCTTTTTGAAATTTTCTAGGGGACGCTATGGAGCCATTTTGCCACGCCCATGTGCGTAACCCACAAAATAGCAAACTTTTCGTCAGACCTGATGCACAATCCAAATGTGGTGAGTGTTTCGGCATGTTTAAGCTGCGAAATTTGCGCTTCATTTGGGGAGAAAAGAAAGGGTCTTTGCACCCATCGGTGCTCGGGCACCCATCATACGAGTGACTCCGGTTCAATTAAAAATGTCAGTAAATATTAGATTCTAGATTAAATTCTGAAAGCTATGTTATTCAACACAGTGAAATTTGAGGTGTTTCATATTCAGGAATAAAAGAAGGACGATTTATTTTATGTTCCAAAGAATGAGGAAACTGTACATGATCATTTTCTACATTAAGATTTCTTGCTTTGCCCGACCACACTGCAGTTAGAACAGAGGAAACATGATGATCAAATATGACTAAATATGTCGAGAACACACAAAGAAAATCTCCCACCTGCCCCCCAAAACACTCCTTTTCTCTCTGTGAGGAGGAGTCAATGCAAACTGTGATGTCTTCCTCCTCTACTTATGTGACTGCAGAGAGGAGGACAGAGAACAGTGGACACACAGTTTAACATGATGGACTACAGGACAGGACTGCTGCTGTTAACTGTCTGCTGGGCAGGTGAAGATCATCACTATATTCATGTTACATAGCGTATATATCTGTCAGCAGCTGATTTCACTTGATGTTTTTATCCTCTCTCCAGGTGTTGATGCTCAGACTCTGACACAATCTGAACCAGTGGTTAAACGTCCTGGAGAATCCCACAGACTGACCTGTACAGCCTCTGGATTGTCATTCAGCAGCTTCTGGATGAACTGGGTCAGACAGGCTCCTGGAAAAGGACTGGAGTGGATCGCTGCTATAAGCTATGGTGGCGGCAGCACCAAATCCTACTCTCAGTCAGTTAAAGGCCGGTTCACCATCTCCAGAGACAACAGCAGACAGCAGCTGTATCTGCAGATGAACAGTCTGAAGACTGAAGACACTGCTGTGTATTACTGTGCCAGAAGAGACACAGTGAGAGACAATAACAGGAGAGTCGTACAAAAACTACTTCCTCTGTTTACAACCATCACTGGGGACAGTTGGAACATATGTTTGTAATACTGATGTGCCATAATGTAAATTCTTATTATAGATTCAATGTTGAAGTCTTGTTTAATCTCATTCGTCTGAATGTTAAAGTCGTTTCCATCAAGAATTCAACATCATTCATTTGTCATTGCACAACAGAGTTCCACAATGATTCAATGTTTTAGCCCATTCCTGCAACACACAGAACAAAAGGACACATTGTTTAAAGTAGAATAGAAAAAGATACATTGTCATATTTGAGTTATTTACATACTAATACACTGGTTCATTAGCACAATTAAAATTATAATTCTGTTGCATTCTTTTTGGATTTGTTGTTTGGGGGAATGTAAACGGCAGCAACAAGATAGTGCTGATAACTTTATGCTGAAATCTGAACTTTAAAAACTTGACATCTGGGAAATATTATTAACTTTTACAATATTTGAGCACCAAGTATCATCGATAAAAACAGTTTCTCCCCTTGTGAACACTAACATGAAGCCACCACAGGAGGAGCCCTCAGACCACCAAAGATTTCAACATCAGTTCACTGTTACAGCAACAACAGAAACAGTCTTTAGAACATTGGAAATAATAGACAATGTTCCAATCACTGATAAAATAGTGTATGTTGTCACAGTAACAAACTCCACGATACATTATTAAATATTAAAGCATTCAACAACTTATACAAATGAGGTTGATTACTTTGCTCAGTGTTCCTCGTCTCTGAAAGTCAGTTCCTTTTTGAGAACATACTAAAAAATATCAAACTGATAAGTTATCAGAATCATACGTGCATTAGAGACTGAACCGGTCTTTAGCCAAAGTCATGGTGGTGTTTATTATTTAGGACATAAAACATGTGATTTAAACATCAATCTCATTACGTTTGATATGACTGAAGTTTCACCAACTCTTTCTGTGAGACGGAGAGAAAACATTTTAATAAACTTTACTGTCCGATGGATGTAAATAAGCCTCCTTGTGTGTTGCCTTATAAGGACATAAAGTGTCTTCTCCTCTTGCTGGTTTCTAGTTTCTATTCATGGCTGCTCCTTTAGTTTCCATTAGTGCTCATCTTCATTGTTACAGCAACGCTGATTTTAATAAACACATTTTATATTGTCCGTGAATGTTAAAATTGACATTAAGAATCATAATAATGATGCTTTTGGTTGTTTGCAATTTGAAAATAATTAAAATAATGTTTCAATATCAAATTTACTGGCTATAAAAGCTTCACATCAGGCTGTCAGTGGAGTTCACAGCACGTTTTACATAAAGCACGTTTTCTGTAGCTCTGCTGCTGCTGAGGAGCCCGGACCTTCTAAACCTTCCAACAAGGACTCTGCAGCCAATACAGTACCAACTCTAACATTAAACTACATAAACATTCTATAATAACTGCACTGATACAATTTTGTCGTGTTACAAAGTGTTCTTCAAACTCTAGAGGGCAGTCTAGGACTGACTGAGTTTGATACAGGTTACTTGATTTGTCTTATGTGACATGAACACAACGACTGATGATGGTTCATTTGTCCAAATCAAGCCCATGTTCCTATGTCACCTGGTCTGATGATGTAAACTACTAATCCATCAAAACACTGACCTACAAATACTAAATGTCTCTTTGGCTGCTTGATTTTGAGTTTTATCAGAACTTTACATCAAACTCTGTGAAAAATTAAAGGAACAGATAAACTCTGATCCAGGTTTATCCTCCCTGTGAGGAGGAGTCAATGCAAACTGTGATGTCTTCCTCCTCTACTTATGTGACTGCAGAGAGGAGGACAGAGAACAGTGGACACACAGTTTAACATGATGGACTACAGGACAGGACTGCTGCTGTTAACTCTCTGCTGGGCAGGTGAAGATCATCACTATATTCATGTTACATAGCGTATATATCTGTCAGCAGCTGATTTCACTTGATGTTTTTATCCTCTCTCCAGGTGTTGATGCTCAGACTCTGACACAATCTGGACCAGTGGTTAAAGGTCCTGGAGAATCCCACAGACTGACCTGTACAGGCTCTGGATTCACACTCAGCAGCTACTATTTGAACTGGGTCAGACAGGCTCCTGGAAAAGGACTGGAGTGGATCGCTTACATCAGCAAAGCCAGTACTCCTATCCATTACTCGAGTTCAGTCCAGGGCAGATTCACCATCTCCAGAGACAACAGCAGACAGCAGGCGTATCTGCAGATGAACAGTCTGAAGACTGAAGACACTGCTGTGTATTACTGTGCCAGAGAGCCACAGTGAGAGACAATAACAGGAGAGTCGTACAAAAACTACTTCCTCTGTTCACAACCATCACTAGGGACAGTTGGAACATATGTTTGTAATACTGATGTGCCATAATGTAAATTCTTATTATAGATTCAATGTTGAAGTCTTGTTTAATCTCATTCGTCTGAATGTTAAAGTCGTTTCCATCAAGAATTCAACATCATTCATTTGTCATTGCACAACAGAGTTCCACAATGATTCAATGTTTTAGCCCATTCCTGCAACACACAGAACAAAAGGACACATTGTTTAAAGTAGAATAGAAAAAGATACATTGTCATATTTGAGTTATTTAGATACTAATACACTGGTTCATTAGCACAATTAAAATTATAATTCTGTTGCACTCTTTTTGGATTTGTTGTTTGGGGGAATGTAAACGGCAGCAACAAGATAGTGCTGATAACTTTATGCTGAAATCTGAACTTTAAAAACTTGACATCTGGGAAATATTATTAACTTTTACAATATTTGAGCACCAAGTATCATCGATAAAAACAGTTTCTCCCCTTGTGAACACTAACATGAAGCCACCACAGGAGGAGCCCTCAGACCACCAAAGATGTCAACATCAGTTCACTGTTACAGCAACAACAGAAACAGTCTTTAGAACATTGGAAATAATAGACAATGTTCCAATCACTGATAAAATAGTGTATGTTGTCACAGTAACAAACTCCACGATACATTATTAAATATTAAAGCATTCAACAACTTATACAAATGAGGTTGATTACTTTGCTCAGTGTTCCTCGTCTCTGAAAGTCAGTTCCTTTTTGAGAACATACTAAAAAATATCAAACTGATAAGTTATCAGAATCATACGTGCATTAGAGACTGAACCGGTCTTTAGCCAAAGTCATGGTGGTGTTTATTATTTAGGACATAAAACATGTGATTTAAACATCAATCTCATTACGTTTGATATGACTGAAGTTTCACCAACTCTTTCTGTGAGACGGAGAGAAAACATTTTAATAAACTTTACTGTCCCATGGATGTAAATAAGCCTCCTTGTGTGTTGCCTTATAAGGACATAAAGTGTCTTCTCCTCTTGCTGGTTTCTAGTTTCTATTCATGGCTGCTCCTTTAGTTTCCAGTAGTGCTCTTCTTCATTGTTACAGCAACGCTGATTTTAATAAATATTATCAATGAATGCTTCTGGTTGTTTGCAATTTGAAAATAAATTACATGATGCTTAAAAATCAAATGTCTCTCAGTGCAAAACATTCAGACATTTATATTCTGTAAATGTTGGGACATTTTAAATGTTGAGTGTTCTGAAATGAAAATATCACATGTGAAGCAAAGGTGATTTCCAGGCATGTTTCTACTCGACTGCCCCTCCCTGCTTCACACACATAACATTCATAAACACGTTTAAATCAAGAATTCATGAATTTTAAAAAAATAAGTTGAGATAAACACCAATACACGTATGCATGAAGTGATATTATATAATATAATTTCCATCAATAGAACTGATCATTATCAGAATCATGTGGGCATTGGAAACTGAACCAGAAGTCACCTTTATTATTCAAATGGTAAATGGACTGTACTTATAGAGCGCTTTTCTCACTCAGAGCTGCTTTTTACACTACATATCACATTCACCCATTCACACACTGATGGCAGAGGCTGCTACTAAAGTGCCCAACTGTCCTTCAGATATCACATTCATACCCTTTGGCTATGCCACCGGGAGCAATTTGGGGTTCAGTGTCTTGCCCAAGGACACTTCAACATGTAGCCTGAGGGAGCTGGGGATCGAACCTCCGACCTTCCAATTGAAAGACGACCGACTCTACCACTGAGCCACAGCCGCCCCAAACTACAAAACTACAACAAATGAAGCTTTCAATACCAATCTAAACTCTGGGCAGATACCCAGAAACAAAGGAGACAAAACCTCCCACACATGTCGACAGTGAGATCTATAATGAAAGAACATCACGGGCAGTTAACACCTGATAGAGGTTTATATGGGAGCAGATCTTCTGGTGTCAAACAAGAGAAGAACTTACTGCTTCAGTCTGATGAACTGAAAATAACAGAGATAAAAGTCAAATGATATTCCTCCTGAGGAGGAGTCAATGCAAACTGTGATGTCTTCCTCCTCTACTTATGTGACTGCAGAGAGGAGGACAGAGAACAGTAGACACACAGTTTAACATGATGGACTACAGGACAGGACTGCTGCTGTTAACTGTCTGCTGGGCAGGTGAAGATCATCACTATATTCATGTTACATAGCGTATATATCTGTCAGCAGCTGATTTCACTTGATGTTTTTATCCTCTCTCCAGGTGTTGATGCTCAGACTCTGACACAATCTGAACCAGTGGTTAAACGTCCTGGAGAATCCCACAGACTGACCTGTACAGCCTCTGGATTCACATTCAGTAGCCACTGGATGGCCTGGGTCAGACAGGCTCCTGGAAAAGGACTGGAGTGGGTCGCTGCTATAAGCAATGGTGGTGGTTTCGACAAATACTACTCTCAGTCAGTTCAAGGCCGGTTCACCATCTCCAGAGACGACAGCAGACAGCAGGTGTATCTGCAGATGAACAGTCTGAAGACTGAAGACACTGCTGTGTATTACTGTGCCAGAGAGCCACAGTGAGAGACGATAACAGGAGAGTCCTACAAAAACTACTTCCTCTGTTTACAACCATCACTGGGGACAGTTGGAACATATGTTTGTAATACTGATGTGCCATAATGTAAATTCTTATTATAGATTCAATGTTGAAGTCTTGTTTAATCTCATTCGTCTGAATGTTAAAGTCATTTTCATCAAGAATTCAACATCATTCATTTGTCATTGCACAACAGAGTTCCACAATGATTCAATGTTTTAGCCCATTCCTGCAACACACAGAACAAAAGGACACATTGTTTAAAGTAGAATAGAAAAAGATACATTGTCATATTTGAGTTATTTAGATACTAATACACTGGTTCATTAGCACAATTAAAATTATAATTCTGTTGCACTCTTTTGGGATTTGTTGTTTGGGGGAATGTAAACGGCAGCAACAAGATAGTGCTGATAACTTTATGCTGAAATCTGAACTTTAAAAACTTGACATCTGGGAAATATTAACTTTTATTATTATTTATTATTATTTAACAATATTTGAGCACCAAGTATCATCGATAAAAACAGTTTCTCCCCTTGTGAACACTAACATGAAGCCACCACAGGAGGAGCCCTCAGACCAACAATGATGTCAACATCAGTTCACTGTTACAGCAGAAAGAAAAACTTGAGACTTCATGAAAGAACTCTTCTGTTTCCATCAATAGAACTGATCATTATCAGAATCATGTGAGCATTGGAAACTGAACCAGAAGTCACCTTTATTATTCAAACTACAACAAATGAAGCTTTCAATACCAATCTAAACTCTGGGCAGATACCCAGAAACAAAGGAGACAAAACCTCCCACACATGTCGACAGTGAGATCTATAATGAAAGAACATCACGGGCAGTTAACACCTGATAGAGGTTTATATGGGAGCAGATCTTCTGGTGTCAAACAAGAGAAGAACTTGCTGCTTCGGTCTGGTGTGTGAGTGTGTGTTATTTGCCTTCTGTGTTGATGTTGATGGACTTAAGTTAAAGTTAGTGAATTTAAAACAGTGAAAGAAGGAACGAGTGGTATCTTAGTCAAATAGTTGTCACCCTCCTGTGAGGAGGAGTCAATGCAAACTGTGATGTCTTCCTCCTCTACTTATGTGACTGCAGAGAGGAGGACAGAGAACAGTGGACACACAGTTTAACATGATGGACTACAGGACAGGACTGCTGCTGTTAACTGTCTGCTGGGCAGGTGAAGATCATCACTATATTCATGTTACATAGCGTATATATCTGTCAGCAGCTGATTTCACTTGATGTTTTTATCCTCTCTCCAGGTGTTGATGGTCAGACTCTGACACAATCTGAACCAGTGGTTAAAGGTCCTGGAGAATCCCACAGACTGACCTGTACAGCCTCTGGATTCACATTCAGCAGCTACTGGATGCACTGGGTCAGACAGGCTCCTGGAAAAGGACTGGAGTGGGTCGCTGCTATAAGCTATGGTGGTAGCGACAAATACTACTCTCAGTCAGTTCAAGGCCGGTTCACCATCTCCAGAGACAACAGCAGACAGCAGGTGTATCTGCAGATGAACAGTCTGAAGACTGAAGACACTGCTGTGTATTACTGTGCCAGAGAGACACAGTGAGAGACAATAACAGGAGAGTCGTACAAAAACTACTTCCTCTATCTACAACCATCACTGGGAACTTTCAGCTGTCTCAGCATCACTTTGTAAAAAGGCTTCTACAACTTATATTGGACCAAATGTAAAATCTAAAAGTAAATAAAAATGTAATAATGATCGCAGAGTTGAAGTTCATTGATAAAAAAAACAGCTGATCGGTCTGCGGCTAAGCAGCCCCATACACAACAATGTGAGGCTCTGTGTGTTCTGACACCTGTCTATCTGAACCAGCATCAACTCTTTCAGCTCTTTCAGCTACAGTAGCTCTTCTGTTGGATCGGACCACATGGTCCAGCCTTCACTCCACACGAGCATCAATGAACCTCGGCTGCCCATGACCCTGTCACCAGTTCACCTGTTTTCCTTCCTTGGACCACTTTTGGTCGGTACTGACCGCTGCAGACCGGGAACACCCCACAAGAGCTGCAGTTCTGGAGATGCTCTGACCCAGTCATCCAGCCATCACAACTTGGCTCTTATCAAAGTCGCTCACATTCTTACACTTGACCAATTTTTTTCCTGCTTTCAACACACCAATTTCGAGGACAAAATGTTCCCTTGCTGCCTAACATATCCCAGCGACTGACAGGGGCCATTGTAACGAGATTATCAATGTTATTCACTTCACCTGTCAGTGGTCATAATGTTATGGCTGATTGGTGTATACACTGTAGCGTGGCATCAGGATAGGCCTGATCCAGGCCTGACCTGGTCATTTGACCCCAGCAGGAAGAGAGCTAGACCACGAGCTCTGCTATTAATCAAGAGGACACTAATGGACTCAGAGGGGGGGTTTACAACCCTCTCCCTCATTTGTTTCAGTATTCCACAGAGTCAGAATGTAAACCTTGGGACACCTTCCAATAAACTGCAATGATTGTCGTTGTTTAAAAATGTGCATTTAGAATTGTATGTTGAGGATCAGTAACTAAATGCTTTGATCCAAGGACTGTGGACAACAGGGACGAGTCACACTTCAGATGCCAGACTGAAAGACTTTGTGGGTCACATATCTGCTTTCCCCCCTCTCCCTCACACAGAGAGGAGAAGGGAGGGGTGAAACAGAGCTAACTTAGGACAGAGAAAAGGTTGATTCATCACTGTGGCTCTTTTATTTGGTTTAATAGTCTGTAAACACACATATACATTCACATATACATGTGTGTTCACCATGATATGTTTATTACTGAATTAACTTACTTTCATGAACTGTTTGTTTCATTTCATTCTGTGTCTCATAACCCAACAATGTTTGGAGTCTACACGCAGCTGAGAGTCCAGAGGGGGGGGGGGTTATATAGATGAGATTAACAACTTAAATTTAGGTAGAAATAGTTTATTTGATAAGAAAGTTTTGGACAAAGGAGTGGTCAACTTCGCACCGTTTCGCTCAGGACACCGCCCTCGGGAGAAGAGACCCTTAAAATAAGAGACGACACCCCAGGATCGCTCTCTTACTCTCTTCCCCTTTTCCACTCTTTAACCCTTCGCGTTCCTGCATCCTCTTTGACCTGACAGCTGACGAGCGCTACACCCTGCCCCCGGTCTTTTAACCCTTTCTTTATCTTTTAAGTTTTGCCCCGCGTGAAGGCCCGGAGCCTGCGTGCGCCTTGTCGCGCTGAAGACCTCGCGAGTAGACATTGCTCAAAGTAAACTTTAAGCTGTTCTAGCCCTGTGTTCCAAGAACTGAAGACCACAGCTCTCTTTTTGCTCCAATCCTTGCGCTCTGACAAGCCTCGAACCCAGAGCCCAAAAGACGCACGCAGCCTCCATCCAGTACCAGTCACAACACGGAGTGACCTGCACATTGTCATCTAGAGAGACCGAACCGGCCGTGCGGCTGCACCGTGCTCCCTTAACAGGTTTCATTTGAAGCCAAGTTTTCCATCATATTCATCCTATTATTAATCATTTTCATGCTCATCACCATATTTCTTTATCTCATGTGTATTTAGTAGTTGAGTTAATTCTTAATTTAGAACTGATTACGTGCTTTGCATGTGTAAAGTACTAAGCCTCTGTACACCACGAAACAAACTCAATTCTAGACTGTAGCAACCTTCAGATTATGAGATTGAATAAAATAATTAGGTAACTAATTATAAGCTTTCCCTGTTTTATTAAAATAGGGTGGTGCCACAATAAATACCTACAGTAGGTTAAATCTTTTCATTAAAGTTAAACTTTAATTTCCAATAGTCAAAATAGAGTGCAGGCATTCTACGACTAATTAATAATTAAATAATTAATCAACCGAATTATACTACAATGATATGACCCTTGGCTGCGTGATCTTGGAACTTTAGTCACGTATCAACTCTGCAGCAGCAACGAGATCGAGCTGAAAATATTTCTGACATCTGAACACTAATAACTCAACATGTGTGAAACATTGTCCATCAGCTTTGACTACATTTGAGCCCCATGTATAATTGATGCAAACACAGTTTACACCAGAGGAGGAGCCCTCAGACCACCAATGGTTTCAACATCAGGTTACTATTATAGCAGAAAGAAAAACTTTACACTTCTTCTGTTTCTGTTCTGGTGTCAAACAAGAGAAGAACTTGCTGCTTCAGTCTGGTGTGTGAGTGTGTGTTATTTGCCTTCTGTGTTGATGTTGATGGACTTAAGTTCAAGTTAGTGAATTTAAAACAGTGAAAGAAGGAACGAGTGGTATCTTAGTCAAATAGTTGTCACCCTCCTGTGAGGAGGAGTCAATGCAAACTGTGATGTCTTCCTCCTCTACTTATGTGACTGCAGAGAGGAGGACAGAGAACAGTGGACACACAGTTTAACATGATGGACTACAGGACAGGACTGCTGCTGTTAACTGTCTGCTGGGCAGGTGAAGATCATCACTATATTCATGTTACATAGCGTATATATCTGTCAGCAGCTGATTTCACTTGATGTTTTTATCCTTTCTCCAGGTGTTGATGGTGTGACTCTGACAGAATCTGAACCAGTGGTTAAACGTCCTGGAGAATCCCACAGACTGACCTGTACAGGCTCTGGATTCACATTCAGCAGCTTCTTTATGGCCTGGGTCAGACAGGCTCCTGGAAAAGGACTGGAGTGGGTTGCTGCTATAAACCCTGGTGGTAGCGACAAATACTACTCTCAGTCAGTTCGAGGCCGGTTCACCGTCTCCAGAGACAACAGCAGACAGCAGCTGTATCTGCAGATGAACAGTCTGAAGACTGAAGACACTGCTGTGTATTACTGTGCCAGAGAGCCACAATAACACAAACCATCAGCAGAGCTGAACAAAAACCCCTCATGGCCTGAACACTTGTAACATGAAGCCACCAGAGGAGGAGCCCTCAGACCACTAATGATTATAACAACAGTCTCAGTGGGACAAACAGGCTTTAAGTGTATTTAGGTGTTAAATACTGCAAAATAGTTCATAGTGGTAGTATCAGACCCTCCCATCAAAATCAGAGTTTCTGCATGTATAAAATGTAAGTCATAAAATTTGCACAAATTACCATAAAAATGGTGCATGTAGTTGAAAATTGTCCTCCTGAAACATCCTTTAGCTGAATCCTTGTTCTTGTAAAACGTCTTCACTTAACCTCAGTGAGATGTGAACCAAAACTACAAGTTAACGTGTCTTCATGATCCAATAAAAATAAAAACAAAAATAAAGATTAAGTTCATGTGAATAAACTTAATCTTTATTTCGTCACCTGTCACCTGTCAATACTTGACTCTGATTGGTTGCAGGGTGTCACTTCTTTTCTCACTTTGGATTGTTCTGGCCTCTAAGTCGTCCATAAGTTCCTCATAATGGAAACATCATCAGAGAATGTCCCTTTCTTAGTTTTTTAAGAGAACAGTGTTTATTATTTTCTCTTGATTATAAGCATTATTAACAGGCAATATAAAAAGTCTATCTCTGTTTCTAACTATGCTGATTAAATCATTTGTATTTCTGTCATGAAACAGTATAATAAACAAGTCTTACTGCAGCAAAGAAATCAGTAGCAATAAAGTTCTTATTCTCAGGCTTCCTTTAATAATTGGTCTATTTTCATGTCAGAAATTCATGTTGTCTCTGATTCAATCATCAGAAAAATACACTGATACACATTTGAACACAGAGAACATGAAAAACAGCAGACAAGTTACAGCCGCAAGCGGCGATGAACGGGCCCTCGCACCCATGGCCACGTTGGGGAGTGTCGCGGCTACGGGGTGTGAGGCAGCCTCGGGACGTGCTGCAGCAGCAGGGTGTGCATGAGCCACAGCATGTGCTGCAGCCAGGGGCTGTTAACCAGTAGGTGGTGCTATCAGCATCACCCAAATTCCTATGTAGATCTGTTCAGGCCGAGACTTTAATCAAGCAAATGAAATTTGAAGCTGATTGAAAATTGTATATGAGAGTTACTACTGCCTCTTTCCACTAGGTGGCGCCAAGAGTGAGTGAAAATGTATATGCAGATCTCTTCAGGGCAGTACCCCCATGAAAAATTTGTGAGGAGATTGGACAATGCATATGAGGGTTGATACAGGCTGTCACCAGCGTGTGGCACTATAGCTATCATGAAAAAATGACTCTGTTCAGGGCGGGACTCAAGCATATGAAATTTGGTGCAGAGATGATGAAGTACAGCCACGTTATCAAAGCCTTGATGTTAGGCGACGCATCATGGCGAAGGTTATCTTCGCCATGGCACCAGGGTCACGACGTCTGTTGAAACCTCACCGTGTTTTTTCACAAACCTTGATCAAGGTCTTAAGGCTTTCCTGGCCAAAGTTTGATGTTGATGTGTTTTACCACCTTGGAGGAGAAGCTTGGAGAGTAAAACATGTAATTTCCTGTTTCCAGTAGGGGGCGCTAGGCCCGATGGGAAATGTTTTCATGTAGTTGTGTTCAGGCAGGGGCTGTTATCATACATGTAAAATATAAAGAACATTGAACATTGTGTATGGGAGTTACAATGATTTTCTGTTTTTGGCCTTTGACCCCCCGCCAAGGCCCCGCCCTTTGATGAAAACTCAAGCTTGTAATAACTTTGAATGTCCAGTGTGTTGTCAATACACTGACTGAGTTTGAAAAGGATCAGATGAAGTCCCTACGAGGAATTCGTTAAAGTATGACCACTGTAAATCACCAAAAACAAGAGGCTGTTTTGTGCATCTTGACCTGCTATATATACCTACCAACATTCACACGTGTAGGTCAAAGTAACCTATATTTGGAACTTTCTAGGGGACGCCATTTTGCCACGCCCATGTGCGTAACCCACAATATAGCAATCTTTTCGTCAGACCTGATGCACAATCCAAATGTGGTGAGTTTTTCGGCATGTTTAAGCTGCGAAATTTGCGCTTCATTTGGGGTTAAAAGAAAGGGTCTTTGCACCCATCGGTGCTCGGGCACCAATAATACGAGTGACTCTGGTTCAATTAAAAATGTCAGTAAATATTAGATTCTAGATTAAATTCTGAAAGCTATGTTATTCAACACAGTGAAATTTGAGGTGTTTCATATTCGGGAATAAAAGAAGGAAGATTTCTTTTATGTTCCAAAGAATGAGGAAACTGTACATGATCATTTTCTACATGAAGTTTTCTTGCTTTGCCCGACCACACTGCAGTTAGAACAGAGGAAACACGATGATCAAATATGACTAAATATGTCGAGAACACACAAAGAAAATCTCCCACACTCCTTTTCTCTCTGTGAGGAGGAGTCAATGCAAACTGTGATGTCTTCCTCCTCTACTTATGTGACTGCAGAGAGGAGGACAGAGAACAGTGGACACACAGTTTAACATGATGGACTACAGGACAGGACTGCTGCTGTTAACTGTCTGCTGGGCAGGTGAAGATCATCACTATATTCATGTTACATAGCGTATATATCTGTCAGCAGCTGATTTCACTTGATGTTTTTATCCTCTCTCCAGGTGTTGATGGTCAGACTCTGACACAATCTGGACCAGTGGTTAAACGTCCTGGAGAATCCCACAGACTGACCTGTACAGGCTCTGGATTCACACTCAGCAGCTCCCACATTGCCTGGGTCAGACAGGCTCCTGGAAAAGGACCGGAGTGGATCGCCTGGATCCAAACTGATAGTAGCTACAAATACTACTCTCAGTCAGTTCAAGGCCGGTTCACCATCTCCAGAGACAACAGCAGACAGCAGGTGTATCTGCAGATGAACAGTCTGCAGACTGAAGACACTGCTGTGTATTACTGTGCCAGAGAGCCACAATAACACAAACCATCAGCAGAGCTGAACAAAAACCCCTCAGTGCCTGAACACTTGTAACATGAAGCCACCAGAGGAGGAGCCCTCAGACCACTAATGATTATAACAACAGTCTCAGTGGGACAAACAGGCTTTAAACAACCCTGATCGCTGTACGAGAAGCACTGAAGCATGTCGGGCTTTAAAAACATTTCCCCTTCAACAATGAAGAATTAACACTGACGCACATTTGATCAATGAAAGTGTGTTTGTCAGCATGTTGGGACAGTTCATCATGACTCACTGCAACAGCTGCATTTATGTAAATACATCATCAATACGACTGAACAGAGAACTGTACTTTAAAAAGCTCTACCACATTATATTCTGTTTTTCTACATAAACCTACAAATACATCTCCACATAAACTTTTACAAGTTTAAACACATTTTCACTGTATGACTCAAATCAGAGCGGCCCTACAAGTTTGATATATTAACCATCTAGATGGTGACATTTCATAAAAACAGAACAAATAAAAAATGACGTTTATGTTCATTTAAGAAGAAAACAGAACCTCCAACTGATTCAAATTAAACTGAGATTATTTAAAAATATGCAAATATATGTAACTTGTACTTAAGGGCGTGTTTGTGTCAGAGAGAGGACAGAAGATCTCTACCTCACTAAATGTTAACTTTATAAAGACAATACTCTCTGATTAGTAGATAAGATAAATGTTTATGTAACTCACAGAATCAGAGAGTTCAATATTTCAAAGTATCAAAGCAGATCTAGTTTCACCTTTACTGCAGCCGACATCAGTACAGAAGAATCAGAGAGAAGCTTCATCTTGTGATACCTAGAAACAGTTTGTTTCTGTTTTTATGGGATGGGGCAGAAATTACCATCTGATAATGTAACTACATAAACATTATAGCTCCCCGTCTCACACAAACAGGAAACTATTTTCCCTTTTGGAAATCGTCAAGATAAAAACAGGCTCTAAACTGCTGAACCATGAGTTAAAGATCGTCAGTGAGGAGAGAAAGGTGTATTCTCCTTCTCAGCTGGTTCAGATATGAGTTGCCAGTTGCCATCATACATGTAAAATATAAAGAACGTTGAACATTGTGTATGGGAGTTACAATGATTTTCTGTTTTTGGCCTCAAGCTTGTAATAACTTTGAATGTCCAGTGTGTCAATAAACTGAGTTTGAAAAGGATCAGATGAAGTCCCTACGAGGAAGTCGTTAAAGTATGACCACTGTAAATCACCAAAAACAAGCCTTATTTTGAAATTCAAAGCAAAATGGATGACTTCCTGTTGAGTTTGAGGTATGGGTGCAAGAGGCTGTTTTGTGCATCTTGACCTGCTATATATACCTACCAAAATCCATATGTGTACGTCAGAGTAACCTTTATGGGGACCCCTTTTTTTAATTTTCTAGGGGGCGCTATGGAGCCATTTTGCCACGCCCATGTGCATAAAACACAAAATATAAAATTTTTTCGACAGACCTGATGCACAATCTAAATGTGGTGAGTTTTTTGGCATGTTTAAGCTGCGAAATTTGCGCTTCATTTGGGATAAAAAGAAAGGGTCTTTGCACCCATCGGTGCTCGGGCACCAATAATACGAGTGACTCTGGTTCAATTAAAAATGTCAGTAAATATTAGACTCTAGATTAAATTCTGAAAGATATTTTATTCAACACAGTGAAATTTGAGGTGTTTCATATTCAGGAATAAAAGAAGGACGATTTATTTTATGTTCCAGAGAATGAGGAAACTGTAAATGATCATTTTCTACGTGAAGTTTTCTTGCTTTGCCCGACCACACTGCAGTTAGAACAGAGGAAACATGATGATCAAATATGACTAAATATGTCGAGGCCACACAAAGAAAATCTCCCACCTGCCCCCAAAACACTCCTTTTCTCTCTGTGAGGAGGAGTCAATGCAAACTGTGATGTCTTCCTCCTCTACTTATGTGACTGCAGAGAGGAGGACAGAGAACAGTGGACACACAGTTTAACATGATGGACTACAGGACAGGACTGCTGCTGTTAACTGTCTGCTGGGCAGGTGAAGATCATCACTATATTCATGTTACATAGCGTATATATCTGTCAGCAGCTGATTTCACTTGATGTTTTTATCCTCTCTCCAGGTGTTGATGCTCAGACTCTGACAGAATCTGAACCAGTGGTTAAACGTCCTGGAGAATCCCACAGACTGACCTGTACAGGCTCTGGATTCACATTCAGCAGCTACGGCATGGCCTGGGTCAGACAGGCTCCTGGAAAAGGACTGGAGTGGATTGCTTACATCAGCGGTGCTAGTAGCTACAAATACTACTCTCAGTCAGTTCAAGGCCGGTTCACCATCTCCAGAGACAACAGAAGACAGCAGCTGTATCTGCAGATGAGCCGTCTGAAGACTGAAGACACTGCTGTGTATTACTGTGCCAGAGACCCACAGTGAGAGACAATAACAGGAGAGTCGTACAAAAACTACTTCCTCTATTTACAACCATCACTGGGAACATTCACTTGTCTCAGCATCACTTTGTAAAAAGGCTACACAACACTGGCTCAACAACTTATATTGGACCAAATGTAAAATCTAAAAGTAAATAAAAATGTAATAATGATCGCAGAGTTGAAGTTCATTGAAAATGAAAAAAACAGCTGATCGGTCTGCGGCTAAGCAGCCCCATACACAACAATGTGATGCTCTGTGTGTTCTGACACGTGTCTATCAGAACCAGCATCAACTCTTTCAGCTCTTTCAGCTACAGTAGCTTGTCGATTGGATAGGATCACATGGTGCAGCCTTCGCTCCCTCCTTGAGCGTGTGAAGGAAATTTGTATGTTAACCTGTTTGATCATGTGTTTAAATTTCTTTAATATTATGGAGTTAATAATCATGGTATAATCCGCTAAGGTTAATTTTAAGGATATATTTGTCTACTCCTCTCCAGGGTCTTGTGCATGATTTACTGTTGCTCCTTCTGTCCTCGAGAGATAGTTGGTGGGCTTGTCTGGGGCTGAGACCTCCAAAGCCAAGGGTAAACTCTAGATAGTCAGGCGCCTCAGCTAAAGTCATAACAATGACATGTAGCTTTGTCTCAGTGAGAAGGAATTCTATCTGAAATGTATAAAATACACTGTGAACCTTGAGTCTGTGTCAGTCAGTCAGACAGCTGCGTTCTGTGTAGTACTGATCTGGCCCAGCTCGAGTTGTTATTTGCTTTTACTCGTCTTTTAATATTCTTCAATTAAATGACATCAAAAGACAACTTTGTTTCCCTGAGAACTTTATTGGTCTCATCATCAGAAAATTGCCACCACAGAGCGTACTGACCGCTGCAGACCGGGAACACCCCACAAGAGCTGCAGTTCTGGAGATGCTCTGACCCAGTCATCCAGCCATCACAACTTGGCTCTTATCAAACTCGCTCACATTCTTACACTTGACCATGTTTTTCTGTTTCCATTACATCAAGTTCGAGGACAAAATGTTCCCTTGCTGCCTAACATATCCCACCCACTGACAGGAGCCATTGTAACGAGATAATTAATGTTATTCACTTCACCTGTCAGTGGTCATAATGTTTTGGCTGATTGGTGAATATTAAATGACCCTTGGCTGCTTGATCTCGAGGAACTTTAGTTACAGATCAAGTCTGTTCCAGCTGTACGTTCTGGTGAGGAGGAGTCAATGCAAAACTCAGATGTATCATATGTAAAGCAGAGGTGATTTACAGTCATGCTTTCATTTAGTCAGAGCAACACTGATGCTTCATATGTTTGATTCTATGCAAACTCAGTGAGCTTCCTTGTTACTCGGCTATAAAAGCTTCACATCAGGCTGTCAGTGGAGTTCACAGCACGTCACTTTAACATAAAGCATGTTTTCTGTAGCTCTGCTGCTGCTGTTGGCAGCTGGATGTGAGTCTCTCTGGATTTGTCAAAGTCAACAGTTCTTCTTTTGCACTTTAACTTGATCATTTCTTACAAAACATGTTCTTTATTTTAACAGGTGTGAAGTGTGAACAGTTGACACAGCCAGCCTCTGTGACTGTGCAGCCAGGTCAACGTCTGACCATCACCTGTCAGGTCTCTTATTCTGTTGGCAGCTACTACACAGCCTGGATCAGACAGCCTGCAGGGAAAGCACTGGAGTGGATTGGTAGCAGAGTTGGATCCACAACATACTACAAAGATTCACTGAAGAACAAGTTCAGTATCGACTTAGACTCTTCCAGCAACACAGTGACTCTAAACGGACAGAATGTGCAGCCTGAAGACACTGCTGTGTATTACTGTGCCAGAGAGCCACAATAACACAAACCATCAGCAGAGCTGAACAAAAACCCCTCAGTGCCTGAACACTTGTAACATGAAGCCACCAGAGGAGGAGCCCTCAGACCACTAATGATTATAACAACAGTTGATAGTAAAAGAGAGAGATAGACATAATTAGAGATGTAAAAGTAGAAGCAACAACGTTTATCATCATCCAAAACAATAATTATAATAATGATCATGACAATAATTTGATTTAATGAGGACATTTCAGGGTACTGACATACTCTTAAATTAAACTACTAAAATAAAAATATTAAATACAAAGTGGAGGATTTTCAGTGTGTTTTCTGACTTCTCAATATTTATGTGAGTTAACGAGAACATTATATCAGCTTTGTACATTAAATTTCACTTTGTCTAAATATCATTTTATTTGGCTGTTGTCTAAACTCCGACATTATTTTTTCAAGTGGTTCAAACAAAAGTCCAAAACTCAAGTCAATGTAAAACCTAGCTGTCTTACAGCTTTACCGATGTGACTCCAGAGAGAATGACAACATGTCTGACTGTGTGTGAGGATGAGTCAGTGATAGAAAGGTTCTAGTTGATCTCTTCTCCTTTTTTATATCATTAGAAACACTAACTCTAGCAGCATTGTAAAACTGATGAACTGAAAATAACAGAGATAAAAGTCAAATGATATTCCTCCCTGAGGAGGAGTCAATGCAAACTGTGATGTCTTCCTCCTCTACTTATGTGACTGCAGAGAGGAGGACAGAGAACAGTGGACACACAGTTTAACATGATGGACTACAGGACAGGACTGCTGCTGTTAACTGTCTGCTGGGCAGGTGAAGATCATCACTATATTCATGTTACATAGCGTATATATCTGTCAGCAGCTGATTTCACTTGATGTTTTTATCCTCTCTCCAGGTGTTGATGGTCAGACTCTGACACAATCTGAACCAGTGGTTAAACGTCCTGGAGAATCCCACAGACTGACCTGTACAGGCTCTGGATTCACATTCAGCAGCTTCTTTATGGACTGGGTCAGACAGGCTCCTGGAAAAGGACTGGAGTGGATCGCTTACATCTACGCTGGTGGTAGCACCAAACTCTACTCTCAGTCAGTTCAAGGCCGGTTCACCATCTCCAGAGACAACAGCAGACAGCAGCTGCATCTGCAGATGAACAGTCTGAAGACTGAAGACACTGCTGTGTATTACTGTGCCAGAGAGCCACAGTGAGAGACAATAACAGGAGAGTCGTACAAAAACTACTTCCTCTATTTATCACCAGCAGCAACATCATTACAATAATAACTATATATTTTTTTACATTTGAAGGACATTAATATTAATCCAAATCAATCTCTAAATCTAATCTTGTTTTATTAACATGTTACATGATATTTTAATTGCAGGACTTCAGAGAGTTTTTCAGTGATCATCATCATTAAAGTGCTCAAACATACTTCCTGTTTCTCACTAAAGTTACTTTCTCTGTAGTTTCCTCGTGAGTGTGAAATCTGATCAAACCAGCATTACTGTGACTCACATTCATTCAATTATCTGGCAGTGATAGAAATTCCACTGATAGTCAATCAGTCGAATTTCTATCAATATCATCAATCAATATTGAAATGTTCCAACAGTCCTGTACTGTAACAAAAATAATTGAATGAAAATAAATCTAAATATTCAGGCTCCATTCATCAATTAGTTTATCACATAACAGAAATGTATTGTGTCCCTATGGCGTCAAAAACGAGGAAACAACACATTATTCTATAATTCTTCATAGACACTCAAAACAGTCATGTGATGAGTAGGAGAAACTTCTGTCCAGTTTAGTAAATATGAGGACTTAACCCTGAAATCTATGTGGTTAAAAACATTTAAAAACCTTCGACTGTCTCTGATTGCACTGAAACGTTTGTTCATTTTATAGAGTCACAAAGAAAGGAAGGGTTTCTGTTCATGTGTCAGAGAATGAGAAAACTGTAGATCTGCATTTATTACATGAAGTCTGTGGTTGTTATATTTTCTATTCAATTCTGAATAAAGTTATCAGAAGAAGAAACTGGATCAATAATGACAAAAAATGTGACAGAGAGAGAGAGACAGAGAGAGAAAGAGAGAGAGACAGACAGACAGAGAGAGAGAGAGAGAGAGAGAGAGAGAGAGAGAGAGAGACCATCATCCTCTCAGAAAAGAAATTCATGCAAACTGTGATGTCTTCCTCCTCTACTTATGTGACTGCAGAGAGGAGGACAGAGAACAGTGGACACACAGTTTAACATGATGGACTACAGGACAGGACTGCTGCTGTTAACTGTCTGCTGGGCAGGTGAAGATCATCACTATATTCATGTTACATAGCGTATATATCTGTCAGCAGCTGATTTCACTTGATGTTTTTATCCTCTCTCCAGGTGTTGATGGTCAGACTCTGAGACAATCTGGACCAGTGGTTAAACGTCCTGGAGAATCCCACAGACTGACCTGTACAGGCTCTGGATTCTCATTCAGCAACTACTGGATGAACTGGGTCAGACAGGCTCCTGGAAAAGGACTGGAGTGGCTTGCCTGGATACACCCTGATGGTAGCACCAAATCCTACTCTCAGTCAGTTCGAGGCCAGTTCACCATCTCCAGAGACAACAGCAGACAGCAGCTGTATCTGCAGATGAACAGTCTGAAGACTGAAGACACTGCTGTGTATTACTGTGCCAGAGAGCCACAATAACACAAACCATCAGCAGAGCTGAACAAAAACCCCTCAGTGCCTGAACACTTGTAACATGAAGCCACCAGAGGAGGAGCCCTCAGACCACTAATGATTATAACAACAGTTCACTGTTAAGAACAGAACAGACATATTTAGAAACAGGAAAAGTCAAAGATTATAATGTATAAAAAGATATTTAATATACAGTGAAGTGTCAACACGTGAAATAGTGACATTATTTCTCTTCACAACTCTGTCTCAAAAAGGTTTCCATGAAACAAATGAAACATTAAAGATGGAATTTCTGTCTTTGACTAAATAACATGGGGTTAAATGGCATCTATGTTCTGAGGGCTTACACACGTTTCCTCACTTTGTTGTTAAAGCTTCATTAATATCCACAAATGTTTTCTACACATTTATTCCTGCTGTTTTTTTCCTAATGATGTTCTGAGAAATAAAACTGATGAGAACTCAGTGAGAAAATAAACAACAGCAAGAAAAACTCTGAAGGTTTGATTTGTTGGAAAAACTCACTTTGGCAAAACTTTAAAACTGATTCATTGTTGTCAAAGTCGTCACATCATGCAGCCTGAGCTCCAGAACGTAGAGCAGGGGTGTCCAAACTACGGCCCGTGGGCCAACTGCGGCCTGTGGTCCATTTTTAATTTGCAGCAATTTCTAAACACAGAATGGAATATGGCCCGCATGAGAAAATAAAGCTTGTGCTTGACTGTATTGTACGTCTTAGTTTTGACACTAGGCGGCGCTGCTGTCTTGAACAAGGCAGCTTCTCCGTCCTCACAAAACAGGTGCAATCACTCAGTGAAGATTTTGCCACGGGTGATTAAACATGAAAACCAAAGAAACACAAATTAGCAAGTGAGTGCAGAAAGTTTCAGACACGGTGGGAAAATGAATATTTCTTCATGGAAGTCAAGGGGAAGTGTGTCTGTTGGATTTGCATTGAAACTGCTGCAGTGATGAAAGACTACAATGTTCAACGACACGATGAAACCAAGCATCAGTCCGACACGTCCTACACTGGTGCCGAGCCACAACAGAAAGTTAAGCAAATGGCAGCTAGCCTGTTAGCTCAACAACAGTATTTTTTCCATCCTAACAAAACACAAGAAGATGCCACAGTCACCAGATACGAGGTAGCTCAACTCATTGCCCGACACGGGAAACCTTCCTCAGAGGGTGACTTCATCAAACAGTGCCTCACTAAAGTGGCAGGAATAATGTGACCAGAGAAAATGCAGGAATTCAACGTCAGCACGTCCAGAAACACAGTCGCCCAGCGAATCCAAGACTTGTCAGCTGACTTAAAGCATCAAGTGTCAGATGAAGCTCGTGCTTTTGAGTTTTACTTGATTGCATGTGATGAGAGCACAGAGGCCACTTTGTTCATTTTTTGTTTGCAGGAATTGACGAGAACGTTTGACAATAACTCTGTGCCAAGAAGGTCCAGCTTGGCGACGTGATGAACACTTCTGAAAACATATTTCGAGCTCGAGGGCTCTATCACAGAGAATTTCAGGCTCTCCTAAAATCGATGCTGAATACGGGGACCTAATCTTCCAATGTCCAAAGAGCAGTTTGTGCCACAGCTTTACACACACATGAAAGCCTTCTGTGTGAAGCTCCGTCTCTTTGAGACACAATGAGGCAACTTCAATGCTGCACACTTCCCCACGCTGTGTGAAATTAAATCTGCTTTTCCAAAGGCCAACTTCTCTGCTAAGAAAGGGAAATATGTGTCTGGGATCATTTTTCTGCTATTGACAAAGACATCCAGCTGTTCTCTACCTCCTTCTTGATGGATGCAGAAGAAGTGGATGAGAGTCTGCAATTAGAACTGATGGAAATGCAGTGTGAAGACTCTGAAGAATCAACATCAGCTTCTCTTTGTACCCGACTTCTACTGGAGCTTAGAAGAGGCCAAGTTTCCTCTGATGAGGCGCCAAAAAGAATGATCAGTCTTTTTGTCTCTTCATACAAATGTGAGCAAACTTTAACACACGAGAGGTGAGGTAAATTAAAGTGGCCCAGTTTCTCTCTGTGAGGAGGAGTCAATGCAAACTGTGATGTCTTCCTCCTCTACTTATGTGACTGCAGAGAGGAGGACAGAGAACAGTGGACACACAGTTTAACATGATGGACTACAGGACAGGACTGCTGCTGTTAACTGTCTGCTGGGCAGGTGAAGATCATCACTATATTCATGTTACATAGCGTATATATCTGTCAGCAGCTGATTTCACTTGATGTTTTTATCCTCTCTCCAGGTGTTGATGGTGAGACTCTGACACAATCTGAACCAGTGGTTAAAGGTCCTGGAGAATCCCACAGACTGACCTGTACAGCCTCTGGATTCACATTCAGCAGTGCTTATATGGCCTGGGTCAGACAGGCTCCTGGAAAAGGACTGGAGTGGCTTGCCTGGATTAACACTGGTAGTAGCAGCAAACACTACTCTCAGTCAGTTCAAGGCCGGTTCACCATCTCCAGAGACAACAGCAGACAGCAGGTGTATCTGCAGATGAACAGTCTGAAGACTGAAGACACTGCTGTGTATTACTGTGCCAGAGAGTCACAGTGAGAGACAATAACAGGAGAGTCGTACAAAAACTACTTCCTCTATTTGCCAGCACCACATGGGACACTTGGAACACATTGTTGTAATACTGATTGTGATTAACTGTCATGTTCATTCTAACGGTGCCCCAATTGGTCGGCCACCGATCGTGATCAGCCGATATACATACTAACTGCTTTGATCAGTGGCCTGTATTAAAGGCCGATCATAAGAGCTGATCAGATGATGCAAAAAAACAATTTCTCTAAGCGACACTAAAATGGCGTCACCGGTCTGGCGGTTTTACTTGGTGTCTGAAGAAGATAATAAATTAGTCATTTGCAAGGTGTGTTCCAAGTTAGTACCTCGTGGGGGAACGCAAACGATAACATTCAACACCACAAATCTCAGACGTTTGAGGTTGAGTCACGTCAAAGAATATGACGAGTATTCAAAGTGAGCTTGTAGCACTAAGGAGAGAGAGCAGCTGGCATCAGCAACACTGCCACGACTCACTCAAACATCTGCAGCAGAGACATTTCAATGACAGCAACCAGAGAGCAAGGTCAGAAAGAAATCCACCAAAATAATGGTATTGATCACCAGCCGCTGTCAGTTGTGAAAGACGAGGGGCTCAGATGACTCATGTCATACATGGATCTACGTTACTCTCTGCCGGGGCGTAAATATTTCACAGATGTACGCCAGCCGCAGTTATATCAAACAATCTATACGCTTATCGACAGCCTTATGAAGAACAAGATCACTTTGATAAGTTTCACAAGTGACATCTGGAGTTCGAGTGTGTGTCTCATGTCCATGTTGAGCCTAACTGGGCAGTTTATTGATCAAAACTTCAAACTAAACAAAGTTGTTCTTTATCCTCAAGAGTTCTGCAGGTCACACACCACAGTTGCATTCAGTGACATGTTACGAGCAACGGGGATACCGAAGGAAAAAGTGCACGTTATTCTAAGAGATAATGCCAAGAACATGGAAAAGGCCATGAGGGATACGGATTTACCCAGCCTGCCGTACATGGAGCGTACACTCCAGCTTCCCGTTGCCGAAGGAGTTTCGTCACAATGAAGCATTACATTTGAAGCATTTAATAGCCTCTGAAAGACGCATCGTTGGCCATTTCGAACACTCCAAGTATCCAGAAACAACTGGGTCAGCCTATCAACAGGCTTTGAAGAGCTCACACAACAGATCAGCTCATTAACGGCATCTGCTACAGATGTGATAACATTCATCAGAGCTTTAACTCGTCTTGAGAAAAACTGCAGATTCTGACCATGAAGTAAAAACATCGAGAGCCACATTGTTGGAAGCAGTCCAGAGGAGATTTAGGGACATTGAATCTGAGCGCCTGTATACCATCGCTACAGTCCTAGATCCGAGGTGAGAAAACCTCATGAGCGCATGTGCGTTTGTGTGTGTCCAGTGCTTATGTCGCTCTGAGCGAATTAAAGAACAGGAAAGAAAGCAAGCAAAATGAGTAGGCTATTGAAAATGTTTAGATTCAGAAGCAATGTAAATTAAAACGTATTCATTGCTTTGATAAAAATATGACAAATCAAAACAAGACTTATGAACAATCTTCGGAATTCATAAAATTATTCTTTACATTTATTTTTTTAAATAAAAAGGTCTAAAGAGATATTTTCCCGACACACTAAAGCCAAAGATACGTGGGCTGTTTTCTGAAGTCCTAGCTGCCCAAACGGAGCAACAGAATAGTCAGGCGAGTTCAGAAGCAAGTGGCTCCAAGCCCCCAGAGAAAGTACCACGAGCTAGGTCCTAGCATGCTATGTATTCTGAATTGTCGGATGAAGATGGGGAACATGGTGGCGGCGGCATCGTCAGCCCAACATCATCACAGATGAACCTCTGCCTATTGGAACAAGTTATCCCACGAAGCCGGCAGCCACTTGTTTTTTGGCAGGACAATAAAAGTCGCTTCCCTGCTCTTGCACAAGCAGCACGAGCCTACCTCGGTGCACCATGCACAAGTGTAGATAGCAAAAGACTTTTCAGCACAGCAGGGGATAGTGTTGATGACAAGAGGAACAAGCGGTCTGCCAAAAATGCAGAGATGCTTATATTTATAAAGAAACATTTGCCATTGATGCCAAATAAATAAGCTTAGAGAGACACTGATCTCCACCCCCCACCACCACCACCTTTCACCCTCTAAACATGCACCAAACTGCCTCAGCTTTACAGAACAAAAGAACAGGACTGTATTATTTACTTGTGATGCCAAAGTCATCATAATGTTGGAAACATTTTTGAAACTTTATAATCAAATGTTTTAGAGTTGAAGTTATATATCCATAAGATTTATAAATGAAATGTTTTAAAAGTTAAAGGTCTTATAGTCTAATGCCTTAAAATTAACTTTCCTATAGTCTAATGCCTTTATAGTTAAAATGTCTTAAAGTTAACTTTTCTATAGTCTAAAGCCTTAAAGTTTTACAGTCAAATGTCTTAAAGTTAAAGTTTTAAAGTCAAATGTTTTATAGTTAAGGTTTTTTAGTCAAATGTTTTAAAATAAGTTTTTATAATCTAAAGTGTTAAAACTTTAAAAATAGAATCCTAAGCTGAGAAACTCGCTGGGCTCAGTATAAAAGCCAGGTGCAGGGTGGGCAGCTGGCCAAGAAAAACAGGTGTCCCCCCGAGCCCCCCCCTTATCTGTTGTACAGTGCATGAACGTGCCTAATTTATTCATTTATTTATTTATTTATTTATTCATTCCTTCCTTTCGTGAAAAATGCACAACATACCACAAAACCGGTACACAAATCCACAATACACATTTCAAATAAAAAATCCATGCCCTTCATGTCTGAAAAGGAAAGGAAAGGAAAGGAAAGGAAAGAAGAATATAATTCTTGTTATTTATCTGCCCCTTATTAGAACACAATACATCTTAGATGGTCTGTCATTTCCAATAACCTACACCATTATCTACACCCTTGGTTACAACATCATTAAACAAAATAACCTATAAAGTAAAAAAATTACAGGCACAAAAGAAATAAAGTTAAGTTTCATTTGCATATTGTCTAATTTGTAAATTTTTTTAAACTGAAAGATATTTATACAACCTTTTAAATCCTTCTATTGAGAATTCCAAAGTTTCACACCAACAACAGAAACACACATTTGTTTTAAAGTGGTCCGAGCAACTTGATGCTTAAAATCAAATCTCCTTCTGTGATGATCATCATCTGAGGCAAACACAAACAGTTTTTGCATGTTCTCTGGCAATACTCTGTTTTTAGCCTTGAACACAACTAATAATGTCTGCTATTCTATTATTTCTTTGAATTTCAATCATCTTGACTCAATAAATAATCTATTAGTGTGCTCTCTATATTCAACTTAATGCATAATTCTAAGTGCTCTTTTCTGTAATAAAAACAATGGCGTTATATTGCTTATATACGTGTTACCCCACACTTCTACACAGTAAATAAAGTAAGGCAGTATAAGTGAACAGTACAACATTGTCATTGTGTTACAATCTAAAACATGCTTAGCTTTGATCAAAATAAAAATATTCTTAGACACTTTTTTTTTAACATATGATATATGGGATTTCCATGTCAGTTTTTCATCCACTATAACTCCCAAAAATCTAAACTCAGGTACTTTCTCAATGTTAACTCCATCAATAGATAATAAGACTTCATCCTTTCTTTTATTAGCAAAAATCAAGAACTTATTTTCATCAAACCAAGATTTTAGTTTAACCATTTCATTTTCAATATTTTCAGATAACATTTTTAAATTATCTCCTGAACAGAAGAAATTTGTGTCATCTGCAAATAAAACAAAATGCAATAACTTTGAAACTTCACAAATGTCATTAATATATAAAATAAAAAGTTTCGGCCCCAAAAACGAACCTTGTGGAACCCCACATTTTATTTTCATACAGTTTGACGTTTTACCAGCAAATTGCACGTATTGTTGTCTGTTGTTTAAATAACTAGTTAACCAGTTTAGAGCAACCCCTCTCACACCATATGTATTTAACTTAGAGATTAAAATTGAATAATCTATTGTGTCGAATGCTTTCTTTAAATCAATGAATACCCCTATTGTAAATTTATGTCTATCAATTGCTGTTGTGATTTCTTCTAATATTTTCATTATTGCTAGACCTGTAGACCGGTTTTTCCGAAAACTATATTGACTCTCACTCAATAAATTATTGTTTTCCATAAAACTATCAAATTTTTGAACAAACAATTTTCCTAGTACTTTTGAAAATTGTGATAGCATTGATACTGGTCTATAATTGTCAAAACTGTGTTTATCTCCTGCTTTAAAAAGTGGAATGACCCTAGCTATTTTCATCCTATCCGGAAAAACACCAGTTCTAAATGAAAGATTACAAACATAACTTAATGGTTTAATTATACAATCAATAGTCTTTTTTACTATGTTCATGTCAATTCCATCACTATCAGTTGATTTTTGTTTTAGCTACCACAGATAGTATTTCACTTTTTTGCCTCATCAGTCCATACCCTTATATATCCGTGACAATCTTCTGCTTTCTTTCTCTGTAATCGATAATTAAATGTTGCAAATACAGGTAAATGGTCACTTATATCATTTATTATTAGCCCACTAGTTATACTGTTATCCAAGACATTTGTGAAGATATTGTCAATTAATGTTGCACTAGTTGTGGTTACTCTACTGGGCTTTGTAATTAGTGGGTACAGCCCTCTACTATATAATGCATCCAGAAAATCAGAAGTTTGTTTATGTGTAGAAACCTTGAAGAGGTCGATGTTCAAATCGCCACAAATTATAAGTGTTTTGTTGTCATTTAAGCTATTCATTAATTCTTCTAAAGTGTCCTTAAAAGTTTCCACATTTGACCCTGGTTTCCTGTAAACACATGTAACAACGATATTTCTCATTCTTTCTAATTGGATTTCCACAGAAATACAATCCATTAGATCATCAATTACAGCTGTCATGCATTCTACTGGTCTGCCTTTTAAGTCACTGTCCACATAGATAGCCACACCCCCTCCTCTCATGTTAGCTCTACTGCTGACATATAAATCATAACCATTAATATGCAAATCAATATCTTTCTCTTCATTTATCCATGTCTCTGATAAAGCTATCAACTTAAATTTACTTTTAAACACGTCCAAACATTCATTGATTTTAGCAAAATTTTAAGGTAGGCTTCTACAATGGAAATTAATTACTGAGAATGTCTTATCAAGTTCAACAATATCATTAATTGGCCGGAGTGAGGAAGAGTCCTGCGGAAAAGTTGGAAATGGGTCGGGCAAAACTGAAAGGAAACAAACTGAGGGCAGAGAGCCAGAGCGAGGGGGGGTCTCCAACAGGTGTTGATACATGCTGAAGGCCAGCGGGGGGGGGGTTAAGAGTATATAAGACCCGAGCGGCTGAGCCGTGGGCAGTCTCATCCGGATGGACTCGGGTTTATTTCTTTGTATTTATACGAGAATAAACTCTTTTTGCATCAAATTCTGCCAGTCTCTAGTGTTTGCTTGTCTGAGTTTTTGAAGAGTTTGATTAAATTTTTAAGAGTTTTCAACAACAACAGCGCAGCTGCGGCTCTGTTCGTAGGTTTCCTTGACATACCCAGATATGTGAACAAGTTGTTTTTTTGTTTTTTGTAGCTTCTATTCTGATGTTTATTTTGTAAGATTTTATTTGTTTAATTTCAGAGGAAAGCTACGTTGTTCACTCTAAGCTGCTCCTCATAACCAATGTATGGTTTAAGTTGTGTCGCTGGAGTGCTTCTAAGAGCAGGACCAATATGTTGGGCATGTTACCTGCCTGTTTAAATAAACAGTTGGCAGTACACGGTTCTCTCTCATCTCTTAATTTTAAGACATTATATACAATGTTGTCAAATAAATGAATAGATCATGTTAAAACAATAAATAGAGCTACACAATCCATCCAGGGCTTCAAAAAGACCCTGTGATTGGCATCGGCAGATCCTGCATCCGGTGATTGGCCTGAAAACTCAGGATCGGAGCACCCCTCTTAAATCCATACTATAGATTCAATGTTGAAGTCTTGTTTAATCTCATTCGTCTGAATGTTAAAGTCGTTTCCATCAAGAATTCAACATCATTCATTTGTCATTGCACAACAGAGTTCCACAATGATTCAATGTTTTAGCCCATTCCTGCAACACACAGAACAAAAGGACATTTTGTAAAGTAGAATAGAAAAAGAAAAAATAAATTGTTATATCTGAGTTATTTAGATACTAATACACTGGTTCATTAGCACAATTAAAGTTATAATTCTGTTGCACTCTTTTTGGATTTGCTGTTTGGGGGAATGTAAACGGCAGCAACAAGATAGTGCTGATAACTTTATGCTGAAATCTGAACTTTAAAAACTTGACATCTGGGAAATATTAACTTTTATTATTATTTATTATTATTTTACAATATTTGAGCACCAAGTATCATCGATAAAAACAGTTTCTCCCCTTGTGAACACTAACATGAAGCCACCACAGGAGGAGCCCTCAGACCACCAAAGAGTTCAACATCAGTTCACTGTTACAGCAGCAAGAAAAACTTGAGACTTCATGAAAGAACTCTTCTGTTTCCATCAATAGAACTGATCATTATCAGAATCATGTGAGCATTGGAAACTGAACCAGAAGTCACCTTTATTATTCTAACTACAACAAATAAAGCTTTCAATACCAATCTAAACTCTGGGCAGATACCCAGAAACAAAGGAGACAAAACCTCCCACACATGTCGACAGTGAGATCTATAATGAAAGAACATCACGGGCAGTTAACACCTGATAGAGGTTTATATGGGAGCAGATCTTCTGGTGTCAAACAAGAGAAGAACTTACTGCTTCAGTCTGATGAACTGAAAATAACAGAGATAAAAGTCAAATGATATTCCTCCCTGAGGAGGAGTCAATGCAAACTGTGATGTCTTCCTCCTCTACTTATGTGACTGCAGAGAGGAGGACAGAGAACAGTGGACACACAGTTTAACATGATGGACTACAGGACAGGACTGCTGCTGTTAACTGTCTGCTGGGCAGGTGAAGATCATCACTATATTCATGTTACATAGCGTATATATCTGTCAGCAGCTGATTTCACTTGATGTTTTTATCCTCTCTCCAGGTGTTGATGCTCAGACTCTGACACAATCTGAACCAGTGGTTAAACGTCCTGGAGAATCCCACAGACTGACCTGTACAGGCTCTGGGTTCTCATTCAGTGGCTCCCACATGGCCTGGGTCAGACAGGCTCCTGGAAAAGGACTGGAGTGGATCACTCTCATCTACACTGACAGTAGCAGCAAATTCTACTCTCAGTCAGTTCAAGGCCGGTTCACCGTCTCCAGAGAGGACAGCAGACAGCAGGTGTATCTGCAGATGAACAGTCTGAAGACTGAAGACACTGCTGTGTATTACTGTGCCAGAGAGCCACAGTGAGAGACAATAACAGGAGAGTCGTACAAAAACTACTTCCTCTATTTGCCAGCACCACATGGGACACTTGGAACACATTTTTGCAATACTGATTGTGATTAACTGTCATGTTCATTCTAACGGTGCCCCAATTGGTCGGCCACCGATCGTGATCAGCCGATATACATACTAACTGGTTTGATCAGTGGCCTGTATTAAAGGCCGATCATAAGAGCTGATCAGATGATGCAAAAAAACAATTTCTCTAAGCGACACTAAAATGGCGTCACTGGTCTGGCGGTTTTACTTGGTGTCTGAAGAAGATAATAAATTAGTCATTTGCAAGGTGTGTTCCAAGTTAGTACCTCGTGGGGGAACGCAAACGATAACATTCAACACCACAAATCTCAGACGTTTGAGGTTGAGTCACGTCAAAGAATATGACGAGTATTCAAAGTGAGCTTGTAGCACTAAGGAGAGAGAGCAGCTGGCATCAGCAACACTGCCATGACTCATGTCATACATGGATCTACGTTACTCTCTGCCGGGGCGTAAATATTTCACCGATGTACGCCAGCCGCAGTTATACCAAACAATCTATACGCTTATCGACAGCCTTATGAAGAACAAGATCACTTTGATAAGTTTCACAAGTGACATCTGGAGTTCGAGTGTGTGTCTCATGTCCATGTTGAGCCTAACTGGGCAGTTTATTGATCAAAACTTCAAACTAAACAAAGTTGTTCTTTATCCTCAAGAGTTCTGCAGGTCACACACCACAGTTGCATTCAGTGACATGTTACGAGCAACGGGGATACCGAAGGAAAAAGTGCACGTTATTCTAAGAGATAATGCCAAGAACATGGAAAACGCCATGAGGGATACGGATTTACCCAGCCTGCCGTACATGGAGCGTACACTCCAGCTTCCCATTGCCGAAGGACTTTCGTCACAATGAAGCATCACATTTGAAGCCTTTAATAGCCTCTGAAAGACGCATCGTTAGCCAACACTCCCAGCTTGCCTACTGGCGACTTCAAAGTATCCAGAAACAACTGGGTCAGCCTATCAAAAGACTTGAGCAAGACGTACCCACCCGATGGAACAGTTCGTTATTTATGCTACAGAGTCTACTTGAACAGAAACATGCACTGTGCGCTTATGGAGCTGACTACAACAGAGTTGTTACTGTTGATCTCAAATCTACTCACGGCTGAAAGGACATTAAATTAAGCTCTCATCAATTTCAAACAATCGTCATTGCATCATTTTTGTTTATCCTTGTTTACAGCCTCTGGATTCACACTCAGCAGCCACTGGATGCACTGGGTCAGACAGGCTCCTGGAAAAGGACTGGAGTGGGTCGCTGCTATAAGCGGTGGTGGTGGTAGCTACAAATTCTACTCTCAGTCAGTTCAAGGCCGGTTCACCGTCTCCAGAGACAACAGCAGACGGCAGCTGTATCTGCAGATGAACAGTCTGAAGACTGAAGACACTGCTGTGTATTACTGTGCCAGAGAGCCACAATAACACAAACCATCAGCAGAGCTGAACAAAAACCCCTCAGTGCCTGAACACTTGTAACATGAAGCCACCAGAGGAGGAGCCCTCAGACCACTAATGATTATAATAACAGTCTCAGTGGGACAAACAGGCTTTAAGTGTATTTAGGTGTTAAACACTGCAAAATAGTTTATAGTGGTAGTATCAGACCCTCCCATCAAAATCAGAGTTTCTGCATGTATAAAGTGTAAGTCATAAAATTTGCACAAATTACCATAAAAATGGTGCATGTAGTTGAAAATTGTGCTTCTGAAATATCCTTTAGCTGAATCCTTGTTCTTGTAAAACTTCTTCACTTAACCTCAGTGAGATGTGAACCAAAACTACAAGTTAACGTGTCTTCATGATCCAATAAAAATAAAAACAAAAATAAAGATTAAGTTCATGTGAATAAACTTAATCTTTATTTGGTCACCTGTCACCTGTCAACACTTGTCTCTGATTGGTTGCAGGGTGTCACTTCTTTTCTCACTTTGGATTGTTCTGGCCTCTAAGTCGTCCATAAGTTCCTCATAATGGAAACATCTTCAGGGAATGTCCCTTTCTTAGTTTTTTAAGAGAACAGTGTTTATTCTTTTCTCTCGATTATAAGGATTATTAACAGGCAATATAAAAAGTCTATCTCTGTTTCTAACTATGCTGATTAAATCATTTGTATTTCTGTCATGAAACAGTATAATAAACAAGTTTTACTGCAGCAAAGAAATCAGTAGCAATGAAGTTCTTATTCTCAGGCTTCCTTTAATAATTGGTCTATTTTCATGTCAGAAATTCATGTTGTCTCTGATTCAATCATCAGAAAAATACACTGATACACATTTGAACACAGAGAACATGAAAAACAACAGACAAGTTACAGCCACAAGCGGCGATGAACGGGCCCTCGCACCCATGGCCACGTTGGGGAGTGTCGCGGCTACGGGGTGTGAGGCAGCCTCGGGGCGTGCTGCAGCAGCAGGGTGTGCATGAGCCACAGCATGTGCTGCAGCCAGGGGCTGTTAACCAGTAGGTGGTGCTATCAGCATCACCCAAATTCCTATGTAGATCTGTTCAGGCCGAGACTTTAATCAAGCAAATGAAATTTGAAGCTGATTGAAAATTCTATATGCGAGTTACTACTGCCTCTTTCCACTAGGTGGCGCCAAGAGTATGAGTGAAAATGTATATGCAGATCTCTTCAGGGCAGTACCCCCATGAAAAATTTGTGAGGAGATTGGACAATGCATATGAGGGTTAATCAGCTATCATTTTTATCATGAAAAAATGACTCTGTTCAGGGCGGGACTCAAGCATATGAAATTTGGTGCAGAGATGATGAAGTACAGCCACGTTATCAAAGCCTTGATGTTAGGCGACGCATCATGGCGAAGGTTATCTTCTCCACGGCACCAGGGTCACGACGTCTGTTGAAACCTCACCGTGTTTTTTCACAAACCTTGATCAAGGTCTTAAGGCTTTCCTGGCCAAAGTTTGATGTTGATGTGTCTTACCACCTTGGAGGATAAGCTTGGAGAGTAAAACATGTAATTTCCTGTTTCCAGTAGGGGGCGCTAGGCCCAATGGGAAATGTTTTCATGTAGTTGTGTTCAGGCAGGGGCTGTTATCATACATGTAAAAGATGAAGAACATTGAACATTGTGTATGGGAGTTACAATGATTTTCTGTTTTTGGTCTTTGACCCCCCGCCAAGGCCCCGCCCTTTGATGAAAACTCAAGCTTGTAATAACTTTGAATGTCCAGTGTGTTGTCAATACACTGACTGAGTTTGAAAAGGATCAGATGAAGTCCCTACGAGGAATTCGTTAAAGTATGACCACTGTAAATCACCAAAAACAAGAGGCTATTTTGTGCATCTTGACCTGCTATATATACCTACCAAAATTCACACGTGTAGGTCAAAGTAACCTATATGGGGACCCCTTTTTGAAATTTTCTAGGGGACGCTATGGAGCCATTTTGCCACGCCAATGTGCGTAACCCACAAAATAGCAAACTTTTCGTCAGACCTGATGCACAATCCAAATGTGGTGAGTTTTTCGGCATGTTTAAGCTGCGAAATTTGCGCTTCATTTGGGGTAAAAAGAAAGGGTCTTTGCACCCATCGGTGCTCGGGCACCAATAATACGAGTGACTCTGGTCTAATTAAAAATGTCAGTAAATATTAGATTCTAGATTAAATTCTGAAAGCTATGTTATTCAACACAGTGAAATATGAGGTGTTTCATATTCAGGAATAAAAGAAGGACGATTTCTTTTATGTTCCAGAGAATGAGGAAACTGTACATGATCATTTTCTACATGAAGTTTTCTTGATTTGCCCGACCACACTGCAGTTAGAACAGAGGAAACATGATGATCAAATATGACGAAATATGTCGAGGCCACACAAAGAAAATCTCCCACCTGCCCCCAAAACACTCCTTTTCTCTCTGTGAGGAGGAGTCAATGCAAACTGTGATGTCTTCCTCCTCTACTTATGTGACTGCAGAGAGGAGGACAGAGAACAGTGGACACACAGTTTAACATGATGGACTACAGGACAGGACTGCTGCTGTTAACTGTCTGCTGGGCAGGTGAAGATCATCACTATATTCATGTTACATAGCGTATATATCTGTCAGCAGCTGATTTCACTTGATGTTTTTCTCCTCTCTCCAGGTGTTGATGGTCAGACTCTGACACAATCTGAACCAGTGGTTAAACGTCCTGGAGAATCCCACAGACTGACCTGTACAGGCTCTGGATTCACATTCAGCAGCTACCCTATGGCCTGGGTCAGACAGGCTCCTGGAAAAGGACTGGAGTGGATCGCTTTCATCAGCACTGGTGGTAGCAAATACTACTCTCAGTCAGTTCAAGGCCGGTTCACCATCTCCAGAGATGACAGCAGACAGCAGGTGTATCTGCAGATGACCAGTCTGAAGACTGAAGACACTGCTGTGTATTACTGTGCCAGAGACCCACAGTGAGAGACAATAACAGGAGAGTCGTACAAAAACTACTTCCTCTATTTGCCAGCACCACATGGGACACTTGGAACACATTTTTGCAATACTGATTGTGATTAACTGTCATGTTCATTCTAACGGTGCCCCAATTGGTCGGCCACCGATCGTGATCAGCCGATATACATACTAACTGCTTTGATCAGTGGCCTGTATTAAAGGCCGATCATAAGAGCTGATCAGATGATGCAAAAAAACAATTTCTCTAAGCGACACTAAAATGGCGTCACCGGTCTGGCGGTTTTACTTGGTATCTGAAGAAGATAATAAATTAGTCATTTGCAAGGTGTGTTCCAAGTTAGTACCTCGTGGGGGAACGCAAACGATAACATTCAACACCACAAATCTCAGACGTTTGAGGTTGAGTCACGTCAAAGAATATGACGAGTATTCAAAGCGAGCTTGTAGCACTAAGGAGAGAGAGCAGCTGGCATCAGCAACACTGCCACGACTCACTCAAACATCTGCAGCAGAGACATTTCAATGACAGCAACCAGAGAGCAAGGTCAGAAAGAAATCCACCGAAATAATGGTATTGATCACCAGCCGCTGTCAGTTGTGAAAGACGAGGGGCTCAGATGACTCATGTCATACATGGATCTACGTTACTCTCTGCCGGGGCGTAAATATTTCACAGATGTACGCCAGCCGCAGTTATACCAAACAATCTATACGCTTATCGACAGCCTTATGAAGAACAAGATCACTTTGATAAGTTTCACAAGTGACATCTGGAGTTCGAGTGTGTGTCTCATGTCCATGTTGAGCCTAACTGGGCAGTTTATTGATCAAAACTTCAAACTAAACAAAGTTGTTCTTTATCCTCAAGAGTTCTGCAGGTCACACACCACAGTTGCATTCAGTGACATGTTACGAGCAACGGGGATACCGAAGGAAAAAGTGCACATTATTCTAAGAGATGATGCCAAGAACATGGAAAAGGCCATGAGGGATACGGATTTACCCAGCCTGCCGTACATGGAGCGTACACTCCAGCTTCCCGTTGCCGAAGGAGTTTCGTCACAATGAAGCATCACATTTGAAGCATTTAATAGACTAAAGCAAGACGTACCCACCCGATGGAACAGTTCGTTATTCATGCTACAGAGTCTACTTGAACAGAAACGTGCACTGTGCGCTTATGGAGCTGACTACAACAGAGTTGTTACTGTTGATCTCAAATCTACTCACGGCTGAAAGGACATTAAATTAAGCTCTCATCAATTTCAAACAATCGTCATTGCAACATTTTTATTTATCAATGTTAAACATATTCACCTTCATTTTTCACCTGTTTGATTCAGTGTGATCTGTCCTGTTTAATGATCTTTAAATGCCTTAAACCACCAAGACTTTGAAAGCTTCTAGTTTTTCTTTAATATCTTAAAAGTACTTACAAAATGTTTCTATTGTTAGAAAATAAAAAGGTGTTGTACAAAAATGTAGATGTTTAAACTAATGTAGAACAGTAATGGCAGTTTACTGGTTTGGTGTTGTTATTATTTTTCATTTTGAATGATTGAATAAAGTTAGTCAGCTGATCTACTGTCCTATGGATGTGAATAAGCCTCCTTGGGTGTTACCTTATGAGGACATAAAGTGTCTTCTCCTCTTGCTGGTTTCTAGTTTCTATTCATGGCTGCTCCTTTAGTTTCCATTAGTGCTCATCTTCATTGTTCCAGCAACGCTGATTTTAATAAACACATTTTATATTGTCCGTGAATGTTAAAATTGACATTAAGAATCATAATAATGATGCTTTTGGTTGTTTGCAATTTGAACATAAATAAAATAATGTTTCAATATCAAATTTACTGGCTATAAAAGCTTCACATCAGGCTGTCAGTGGAGTTCACAGCACGTTTTACATAAAGCATGTTTTCTGTAGCTCTGCTGCTGCTGAGGAGCCCGGACCTTCTAAACCTTCCAACAAGGACTCTGCAGCCAATACAGTACCAACTCTAACATTAAACTACATAAACATTCTATAATAACTGCACTGATACAATTTTGTCGTGTTACAAAGTGTTCTTCAAACTCTAGAGGGCAGTCTAGGACTGACTGAGTTTGATACAGGTTACTTGATTTGTCTTATGTGACATGAACACAACGACTGATGATGGTTCATTTGTCCAAATCAAGCCCATGTTCCTATGTCACCTGGTCTGATGATGTAAACTACTAATCCATCAAAACTACAAATACTAAATGTCTCTTTGGCTGCTTGATTTTGAGTTTCATCAGAACTTTACATCAAACTCTGTGAAAAATTAAAGGAACAGATCAACTCTGATCCAGGTTTATCCTCCCTGTGAGGAGGAGTCAATGCAAACTGTGATGTCTTCCTCCTCTACTTATGTGACTGCAGAGAGGAGGACAGAGAACAGTGGACACACAGTTTAACATGATGGACTACAGGACAGGACTGCTGCTGTTAACTGTCTGCTGGGCAGGTGAAGATCATCACTATATTCATGTTACATAGCGTATATATCTGTCAGCAGCTGATTTCACTTGATGTTTTTATCCTCTCTCCAGGTGTTGATGGTCAGACTCTGACACAATCTGAACCAGTGGTTAAACGTCCTGGAGAATCCCACAGACTGACCTGTACAGGCTCTGGATTGACACTCAGCAGCAACTGGATGCACTGGGTCAGACAGGCTCCTGGAAAAGGACTGGAGTGGATCGCTTACATCTACACTGGTAGTAGCAACAAACTCTACTCTCAGTCAGTTCAAGGCCGGTTCACCATCTCCAGAGACGACAGCAGACAGCAGGTGTATCTGCAGATGAACAGTCTGAAGACTGAAGACACTGCTGTGTATTACTGTGCCAGACACCCACAGTGAGAGACAATAACAGGAGAGTCGTACAAAAACTACTTCCTCTATTTATCACCAGCAGCAACATCATTACAATAATAACTATATATTTTTTTTACATTTGAAGGACATTAATATTAATCCAAATCAATCTCTAAATCTAATCTTGTTTTATTAACATGTTACATGATATTTTAATTGCAGGACTTCAGAGAGTTTTTCAGTGATCATCATCATTAAAGTGCTCAAACATACTTCCTGTTTCTCACTAAAGTTACTTTCTCTGTAGTTTCCTCGTGAGTGTGAAATCTAATCAAACCAGCATTACTGTGACTCACATTCATTCAATTATCTGGCAGTGATAGAAATTCCACTGATTGACTCAATGTTGGGATCTTTTTTCATCTCATTCAGCTGAATCTGAAATTCACATTCAACCTGAAAATCAACATTAATATAGAAAGTTGTTTTTTCTCTCATGAAGAAGAGAGCCAGAGAGTCACAATAACACAAACCATCAGCAGAGCTGAACAAAAACCCCTCAGTGCCTGAACACTTGTAACATGAAGCCACCAGAGGAGGAGCCCTCAGACCACTAATGATTATAACAACAGTCTCAGTGGGACAAACAGGCTTTAAATAGTGTATGTAACATTTATATACAGAAGTAATGAAAACATTTGAATGGTTATGTCAGATATAAAAATAAATGTGTTAGTGTATGAATACTTAAAACATGTTTAAATGTAAGAGACTTGTATGAAACTAAACTGACCAGCATCACTTTCTTAAATGGAGGATGTATTTGTTATGACTGAGTCATATTATGAGTCCAGCTGTTGTATTGAGAGTAATGATGTGGCTCTGCCTCCTTGCCTGGGGTGGGTGCTATTGTCTCTCGTTTTGTGTGTGTTTTCTCTCTCGGTGCTGTGTTGCAGGTGGCTGTTTGTGATTGGGGGAAAACTTGTGGCGCCTGTTTTAAAATCGAGCTGCAGAAGTAGACTTTGCCCCGCCTCCTTTCTTCACTCCCAACCCGAACGTAGTGTTGCAGCGTCTTTGAGACAAGTGGATGATCGCTTGAGCGAAATTCTGTAAATATTGTAAATAGAGTAAATATATATTTAAAGTCTGAAAAGCAGGGCCGCTGATTTAGCTCAGCTGGTAGAGCAGGCGTCCCATGTACAGAGGCTACAGCCCTTATTGCACTGATCGCAGGTTAGACTCCCGATCTGCCGATCATTTGGTGCACGTCATCCCCCACCCTCTCCTCCCAATATTTCCTGTCTATCTTCAGCTGTCCAATCTAATAAAAAAAAGCCAAAGAAATAAATAAAAATCTGAAAAGCAGTCCTGGTAATAGTAGGGCAGAGGAGAAGTTACTTTTCACCCTTCTTTTGCTCCTGTTTTCTGTTAGGGAGTTAGGTAAGAACTTTGCATTTTCTTTATTGAGGTGAGAAAAATTGGTTTTGGGTAAGAGGTTCTGTTGGTTGTTTTGGCCTTGCTCTCCCTGAAGATTGTTTATGCTTTGTGTTGGATTAAATAAATCAGAGATTGTGGACTGCATATTGGTTTGACTGGTCTTCCTTGGGAGTGAGGAAAAGGAGGGGGTCACCTGTGTGCTTCAGTTTCCCCTGGGCCGGGCGTGACAGCACTTTTAATGCATGTGGATGTATTATGAAATAATTGAGCATGAACCTGTTACTTCAAACATCATTTCTCCTGTTTGATGAATGTTTTCAGTATTTATCAACAAGTATTTCCAAAATCTGTGAGAATGTGCAGCCTGAAGACACTGCTGTGTATTACTGTGTGCGTGTCAGCTCCACTGTGATACAAACCACCAACACACCTGCACAAAAACTCAGAGACTCAGCTACCTCACTAAATGTTAACTTTATAAAGACAATACTCTCTGATTAGTAGATAAGATAAATGTTTATGTAACTCACAGAATCAGAGAGTTCAATATCTCAAAGTATCAAAGCAGATCTAGTTTCACCTTTACTGCAGCCGACATCAGTACAGAAGAATCAGAGAGAAGCTTCATCTTGTGATACCTAGAAACAGTTTGTTTCTGTTTTTATGGGATGGGGCAGAAATTACCATCTGATAATGTAACTACATAAACATTATAGCTCCCCGTCTCACACAAACAGGAAACTATTTTCCCTTTTGGAAATCGTCAAGATAAAAACAGGCTCTAAACTGCCTAACCATGAGTTAAAGATCGTCAGTGAGGAGAGAAAGGTGTATTCTCCTTCTCAGCTGCTTCAGATATGAGTTGCCAGGACTCTGATATTTTACAGTTTGCTCTGCTGCTGTAGAGATACTCGACTTATGGAAATGTATCTGTGTCACATGTTCCCTTTTAAACCTGCAGAGGGAGGTCCATGCAAACTCTTCCTCTCTTATAAACACACCATCAGTAACCTGTGGCAGAACACCGGGACACTTTAGTTTATTCTGTAACACTGAGATCAGAGAGAACTAAACTACAGGATGGAAAAAACGATTATCTGGAGTTTAGTTTTTGTAGTTTCTATTCATGGTGAGAAAATCAATTCTGCTTCACTTTTTAATGTCCAACCTGTTCTTTACACGTTTGTTTGATAATGATCACTATTCATTTTTCTACAGGAGTTTGGAGTGAGATCAAACTGGAGCAGTCTCCCTCTGAGGTGAAAAGACCTGCAGAGACAGTGAAGATGTCATGTATCATATCAGGTTATAGCATGACAAGCAACAATATGAACTGGATACGACAGAGGCCAGGGAGAGCTCTGGAGTGGATTGGGTGGATGAATACAGGCTATAACTCTGCTAGCTATGCCAGCTCCTTTCAAAGCCGTTTCATCATGACTGAAGATGTGCCCAGCAGCACTCAGTACCTCCAGGTCAACAGCCTGACAGCAGAAGATTCTGCTGTTTACTTCTGTGCTCGACAAGACACAGTGAGTGAAGACAGTGGAGCAGCTGCACAAAAACCTCCACAGGGAAACAGCCATGTGATCTCAATGACATCTGGGTTTACATACCATAATCCTTTTTACCGAGTCATTTGATTTGGTGTAGATTACAAATCAACACTCAGTCCTAATCACTTGTACCTGGAGAAACTCACACATTCACCTGTACAGGCTCTGGACTCAAATTCAGCAGCTGCAGGATGTCCTGGATCAGACAGGCTGCAGGGAAAGGACTGGAGTGAGTTACCAAGATGAATAATGCTGATGGTCAATGCTACTCTCAGAGGGTTCAAGTTCACCATCTTCAGAGACGACAGCAGACAGCCTTACTCATCCCGGACAGAGACATATAATGAGATCGATGTAAAAAGTACATCCAATCCATCTCAAAGGATTCAGGGCTGTTTTAATCCTTTCAGGTGACAATATGTGTGAATGTGTTTGTCTCGTGTTTCAACTTGCTTGTTGAGAATGCAATGAGAAAAGTCCAGTCACCATGAAAAAGACAAAGTGGTTTGGAAGCTTGAAAGAATCCTGGTACCGCTCTACAAACAAAGTTGTGTCTCACGTCAGGCTATAAAACTCATCAGTGCAACGTGTCATTAATTAATGAAAGGGGTTATATGTTGCTTCTACTGTCTGTCTGTCTGTCTGCTGAAATCTGGCACCAAAGACTCGATCCATTCAGTCTGATTTATCGTGCACGTCTTGTCCAACCAGCCCTGAAACCTCCAATAAAAAACAACATGGAAATATGAGGCTAAATCTTCATGCTTCTATTTTCAGCTCTGTGAGGCGGAGTCAATGCAAATCTACATCTCTTCCATCGTTATTAATCTCACTGCAAACTGAGGACAAACCAATCCACCAACCAGACATACAAACACATTTTCACAATGACTTTGGATGTTTTTAGTTTCCATTAGTGCTTATCTTCATTGTTATAGCAGTGCTGATTCTAATAACATTTTCTATTGTCCATGAATGTTAAATTAACATGAAGTAATAATGTTTGTCATTTGAAAATGAACATAATGTTTCAGTATCATATTTCTTTCAATGCAAAACTTTCAGACATTAATATTCTGTAAATGTTGGGACATTTAAATGTAAATGAAAATATCACATGTGAAGCAAAGGTGATTTCCAGGCATGTTTCCACTCGACTGCCCCTCCCTGCTTCACACACATAACATTCATAAAAACGTTTAAATCAAGAATGTCATGAATTAAAATAAAACTATTTAAATAAAGTTATTTAGAGGAACACCAATACACGTATGCATGAAGTAATAATTCTGTAGTGCATTTGAATTTGTGTTTGCAGCTGAGGGGAAATGTAAACTGCAGAAACGAGATAGGCCTGAAAGTATGGCTGACATCTTAACATTAATAAGTCAACATCTGGGTAACATTGTCCATCGACTTTGGCTACAATACAGCCCCAAGCATCACTGATGTAAACACACAGTTTACAATGTGAACAACAGGAGGAGCCCTCAGACCAACAATGATGTCAACATCAGTTCACTGTTACAGCAGCAAGAAAAACTTGAGACTTCATGAAAGAACTCTTCTGTTTCCATCAATAGAACTGATCATTATCAGAATCATGTGAGCATTGGAAACTGAACCAGAAGTCACCTTTATTATTCAAACTACAACAAATGAAGCTTTCAATACCAATCTAAACTCTGGGCAGATACCCAGAAACAAAGGAGACAAAACCTCCCACACATGTCGACAGTGAGATCTATAATGAAAGAACATCACGGGCAGTTAACACCTGATAGAGGTTTATATGGGAGCAGATCTTCTGGTGTCAAACAAGAGAAGAACTTACTGCTTTAGTCTGGTGTGTGAGTGTGTGTTATTTGCCTTCTGTGTTGATGTTGATGGACTTAAGTTCAAGTTAGTGAATTTAAAACAATGAAAGAAGAAACAAGTGGTATCTTAGTCAAATAGTTGTCACCCTCCTGTGAGGAGGAGTCAATGCAAACTGTGATGTCTTCCTCCTCTACTTATGTGACTGCAGAGAGGAGGACAGAGAACAGTGGACACACAGTTTAACATGATGGACTACAGGACAGGACTGCTGCTGTTAACTGTCTGCTGGGCAGGTGAAGATCATCACTATATTCATGTTACATAGCGTATATATCTGTCAGCAGCTGATTTCACTTGATGTTTTTATCCTCTCTCCAGGTGTTGATGGTCAGACTCTGACACAATCTGAACCAGTGGTTAAACGTCCTGGAGAATCCCACAGACTGACCTGTACAGGCTCTGGGTTCTCATTCAGTGGCTCCCACATGGCCTGGGTCAGACAGGCTCCTGGAAAAGGACTGGAGTGGATCGCTTTCATCTACGATGATAGTAGCGGCAAATTCTACTCTCAGTCAGTTCAAGGCCGGTTCACCATCTCCAGAGACAACAGCAGACAGCAGCTGTATCTGCAGATGAACAGTCTGACGACTGAAGACACTGCTGTGTATTACTGTGCCAGAGACACACAGTGAGAGACAATAACAGGAGAGTCGTACAAAAACTACTTCCTCTATTTACAACCATCAACTTTCATTTGTCTCAGCATCACTTTGTAAAAAGGCTACACAACACTGGCTCAACAACTTATATTGGACCAAATGTAAAATCTAAAAGTAAATAAAAATGTAATAATGATCGCAGAGTTGAAGTTCATAGAAAAAGAAAAAATCAGCTGATCGGTCTGCGGCTAAGCAGCCCCATACACAACAATGTGATGCTCTGTGTGTTCTGACACCTGTCTATCAGAACCAGCATCAACTTTTTCAGCAATTTCAGCTACAGTAGCTCTTCTGTTGGATCGGACCACATGGTCCAGCCTTCACTCCCTCCTTGAGCGTACTGACCGCTGCAGACCGGGAACACCCCACAAGAGCTGCAGTTCTGGAGATGCTCTGACCCAGTCATCCAGCCATCACAACTTGGCTCTTATCAAAGTCGCTCACATTCTAACAAATCACCAACTTTTTTTACCTGCTTTCAACACATCAACTTTGAGGACAAAATGTTCCCTTGCTGCCTAACATATCCCACCCACTGACAGGACCCATTGTAACGAGATTATTAATGTTATTCACTTCACCTGTCAGTGGTCACAATGTTATGGCTGATTGGTGAATATTAAATGACCCTTGGCTGCTTGATCTTGAGGAACTTTAGTTACAGATCAAGTCTGTTCCAGCTGTACGTTCTGGTGAGGAGGAGTCAATGCAAAACTCAGATGTATCATATGTAAAGCAGAGGTGATTTACAGTCATGCTTTCATATAGTCAGAGCAACACTGATGCTTCATATGTTTGATTCTATGCAAACTCAGTGAGCTTCCTTGTTACTCGGCTATAAAAGCTTCACATCAGGCTGTCAGTGGAGTTCACAGCACGTCACTTTAACATAAAGCATGTTTTCTGTAGCTCTGCTGCTGCTGTTGGCAGCTGGATGTGAGTCTCTCTGGATTTGTCAAAGTCAACAGTTCTTCTTTTGCACTTTAACTTGATCATTTCTTACAAAACATGTTCTTTATTTTAACAGGTGTGAAGTGTGAACAGTTGACACAGCCAGCCTCTGTGACTGTGCAGCCAGGTCAACGTCTGACCATCACCTGTCAGGTCTCTTATTCTGTTAGCAGCTACTACACAGGCTGGATCAGACAGCCTGCAGTGAAAGGACTGGAGTGGATTGGAATGAGAGCTGGATCAACAACACGCTACAAAGATTCACTGAAGAACAAGTTCAGTATCGACTTAGACTCTTCCAGCAACACAGTGACTCTAAACGGACAGAATGTGCAGCCTGAAGACACTGCTGTGTATTACTGTGCCAGAGAGCCACAGTGAGAGACAATAACAGGAGAGTCGTACAAAAACTACTTCCTCTGTTTACAACCATCACTGGGAACATTCAGTTCTCTCAGCATCACTTCATAAAAACTGAGTGTTATTATCTGTCAGTGGATAAAATGATGGTTATTGAATGTTTTTTCTTTTCTTTTATTTGTTGGAAGGTTTAATTCAGGTCCAACTTCACAAAAACAGTGAAATAATTTCAGTTTTTACTTGTAAGAAATGTTCACAGACACTTATGAAAGATTATGTCCTGTTTCAATGCTGATTAAATTCATTTTAATTAATGTGGTTGAACTGTGTCCATGTGTATTCAACATGTTAAAGCCCTTTATTATTATTACTGCAATATCTACAGTGGAGTGGGCATTTGTGATGGAAATTCTGAGGCTTCCGTTAAAATAAGCAAAATGAAACATAATTCTACACAAAGAAAGTCAAAAACAAACAGTAACCACCTCTTTACAGCGGTTTGAAGAGACATCCAAACATCTAAACACATTTTAAAGAGTGGGAAACTGAGTTTAATTTGATGTTCAGAGAAGAAGAAAGCTGTTAATCTTCAGTTTTCACATGAACTCTTTTAACATCAGTGTTTTTTGTGTTGATTTACTCATGGCTTTGCCCGACCATACTGCTGTTAAAACAGAGGAGAATATGATCAAATATGACTGGTCAATACAAAGAGATGTTCTCTCTGTGAGGAGGAGTCAATGCAAACTGTGATGTCTTCCTCCTCTACTTATGTGACTGCAGAGAGGAGGACAGAGAACAGTGGACACACAGTTTAACATGATGGACTACAGGACAGGACTGCTGCTGTTAACTGTCTGCTGGGCAGGTGAAGATCATCACTATATTCATGTTACATAGCGTATATATCTGTCAGCAGCTGATTTCACTTGATGTTTTTATCCTCTCTCCAGGTGTTGATGGTCAGACTCTGACACAATCTGAACCAGTGGTTAAACGTCCTGGAGAATCCCACAGACTGACCTGTACAGGCTCTGGATTCACATTCAGCAGCTACTGGATGGCCTGGGTCAGACAGGCTCCTGGAAAAGGACTGGAGTGGATCGCTGACATCAAATATGACAGTAGCAGCAAATACTACTCTCGGTCAGTTCGAGGCCGGTTCACCATCTCCAGAGACACCAGCAGACAGCAGCTGTATCTGCAGATGAACAGTCTGAAGACTGAAGACACTGCTGTGTATTACTGTGCCAGAAGAGACACAGTGAGAGACAATAACAGGAGAGTCGTACAAAAACTACTTCCTCTATTTACAACCATCACTGGGAACATTCATTTACTCCAGTAGCTCTTCTTTTTTGTAATAACAGTCGTGATAAACTGTCAGAGCTGGAAATGATAGAGTTGATTGAATAACAGAGTCTTATTTCATCTCATGTGTCTGAATGGTAAATACAATTCTATCATTTTCATTTATTTGTGATGTCACAGTTTCTCAATCATGTGAAGATGTTGCCTCTTCCTGCTCCACACACATAGAACATAAATATAACTATTTAAAGTTAGAATAACATAAATAAAAATGAAACTATATATAAGGTTATTCATATTCACAGACACCTTTACACAGAGAGGATAAATAATGATCTAGTGCATTTCTTAAAATGTCTTCTAGGGGAATGTAAACAGCAGCAACGAGATCGAGCTGAAAATATTTCTGACATCTGAACATTAACAACTCAACATGTGTGAAACATTGTCCATCAGCTTTGACTACATTTGAGCCCCATGTATAATTGATGCAAACACAGTTTACACCAGAGGAGGAGCCCTCAGACCACCAATGGTTTCAACATCAGGTTACTATTATAGCAGAAAGAAAAACTTTACACTTCTTCTGTTTGTGTTTTTATGTTGGAGCAGATCTTCTGGTGTCAAACAAGAGAAGAACTTGCTGCTTCAGTCTGGTGTGTGAGTGTGTGTTATTTGCCTTCTGTGTTGATGTTGATGGACTTAAGTTCAAGTTAGTGAATTTAAAACAGTGAAAGAAGGAACGAGTGGTATCTTAGTCAAATAGTTGTCGCCCTCCTGTGAGGAGGAGTCAATGCAAACTGTGATGTCTTCCTCCTCTACTTATGTGACTGCAGAGAGGAGGACAGAGAACAGTGGACACACAGTTTAACATGATGGACTACAGGACAGGACTGCTGCTGTTAACTGTCTGCTGGGCAGGTGAAGATCATCACTATATTCATGTTACATAGCGTATATATCTGTCAGCAGCTGATTTCACTTGATGTTTTTATCCTCTCTCCAGGTGTTGATGCTCAGACTCTGACACAATCTGGACCAGTGGTTAAACGTCCTGGAGAATCCCACAGTCTGACCTGTACAGCCTCTGGATTCACATTCAGCAGCCACTGGATGGCCTGGGTCAGACAGGCTCCTGGAAAAGGACTGGAATGGATCGCTTACATCAGCAGCGGTGGTGGCAGCACCAAACGCTACTCTCAGTCAGTTCAAGGCCGGTTCACCGTCTCCAGAGACGACAGCAGACAGCAGCTGTATCTGCAGATGAACAGTCTGAAGACTGAAGACACTGCTGTGTATTACTGTGCCAGAGACACACAGTGAGAGACAATAACAGGAGAGTCGTACAAAAACTACTTCCTCTATTTGCCAGCACCACATGGGACACTTGGAACACATTTTTGCAATACTGATTGTGATTAACTGTCATGTTCATTCTAACGGTGCCCCAATTGGTCGGCCACCGATCGTGATCAGCCGATATACATACTAACTGCTTTGATCAGTGGCCTGTATTAAAGGCCGATCATAAGAGCTGATCAGTTGATACAAAAAAACAATTTCTCTAAGCGACACTAAAATGGCGTCACTGGTCTGGCGGTTTTACTTGGTGTCTGAAAAAGATAATAAATTAGTCATTTGCAAGGTGTGTTCCAAGTTAGTACCTCGTGGGGGAACGCAAACGATAACATTCAACACCACAAATCTCAGACGTTTGAGGTTGAGTCACGTCAAAGAATATGACGAGTATTCAAAGTGAGCTTGTAGCACTAAGGAGAGAGAGCAGCTGGCATCAGCAACACTGCCACGACTCACTCAAACATCTGCAGCAGAGACATTTCAATGACAGCAACCAGAGAGCAAGGTCAGAAAGAAATCCACCAAAATAATGGTATTGATCACCAGCCGCTGTCAGTTGTGAAAGACGAGGGGCTCAGATGACTCATGTCATACATGGATCTACGTTACTCTCTGCCGGGGCGTAAATATTTCACAGATGTACGCCAGCCGCAGTTATACCAAACAATCTATACGCTTATCGACAGCCTTATGAAGAACAAGATCACTTTGATAAGTTTCACAAGTGACATCTGGAGATCGAGTGTGTGTCTCATGTCCATGTTGAGCCTAACTGGGCAGTTTATTGATCAAAACTTCAAACTAAACAAAGTTGTTCTTTATCCTCAAGAGTTCTGCAGGTCACACACCACAGTTGCATTCAGTGACATGTTACGAGCAACGGGGATACCGAAGGAAAAAGTGCACGTTATTCATTTTTCACCTGTTTGATTCAGTGTGATCTGTCCTGTTTAATGATCTTTAAATGCCTTAAACCACCAAGACTTTGAAAGCTTCTAGTTTTTCTTTAATATCTTAAAAGTACTTACAAAATGTTGCTATTGTTAGAAAATAAAAAGGTGTTGTACAAAAATGTAGAGGTTGAAACTAATGTAGAAGATTGTGATGCAACAGTTTATTGAATATCATAGCTGACTGAAGAATGGTAATGATGGGACTGATGTTCCACCATCTCTTTCTGTGAGATTCTGAGAAAAACAAAACATTTCATCGACACTTTGAATGATTGAATAAAGTTAGTCAGCTGATTAACTGTCCTGTGTGTGTAAATAAGCCTCCTTGTGTGTTGCCTTATAAGGACATGAAGTCTCTGTTGGACATGATACATTTCATGAATTATTTTATACCTAGAAATGATTAGGCACTATTATTTTTTCCACTCAACAGGGTGGAAATTCAGTTGATAACTATAAAATACTAAAATAATGTGGCTCCCTTTCTCACACAAACAGGAACTCATTTTCCCTTTTGTAAATCATCAAGATGAAAAATAAGCTCTTTTTTTACTTTCTTGGAGATGTACAACATATAGTTAATGTATTATTTCCTCCTCTGTCATTTGCTGAGGTTTGCTGTTGAAGAGATACTCTGCTGAACTAAATGTATCTGGTTCATATTTAAATTTCCCTGTTAAACCTGCAGAGGGAGGTCCATGCAAACTCTTCCTCTCTTATAAACACACCATCAGTAACCTGTGGCAGAACACCGGGACACTTTAGTTTATTCTGTAACACTGAGATCAGAGAGAACTAAACTACAGGATGGAAAAAACGATTATCTGGAGTTTAGTTTTTGTAGTTTCTATTCATGGTGAGAAAATCAATTCTGCTTCACTTTTTAATGTCCAACCTGTTCTTTACACGTTTGTTTGATAATGATCACTATTCATTTTTCTACAGGAGTTTGGAGTGAGATCAAACTGGAGCAGTCTCCCTCTGAGGTGAAAAGACCTGGAGAGACAGTGAAGATGTCATGTATCACATCAGGCTTTGACATGACAAGCAACAATATGCACTGGATACGACAGAGGCCAGGGAGAGCTCTGGAGTGGATTGGGTGAATGAGTACAGGCTATAACTCTGCTAGCTATGCCAGCTCCTTTCAAAGCCGTTTCATCATGACTGAAGATGAGCCCAGCAGCACTCAGTACCTCCAGGTCAACAGCCTGACAGCAGAAGATTCTGCTGTTTACTTCTGTGCTCGAGAAGAAACAGTGAGTGAAGACAGTGGAGCAGCTGCACAAAAACCTCCACAGGCAAACAGCCATGTGATCTCAATGACATCTGGGTTTACATACCATAATCCTTTTTTACCAAGTCATCCGGTGAGTTTATGTAGAAACAGTTTATGTAATATCATAGATGATAAAGAATGGTAATGGACATCTAGTAGGTTGGCGTTCAATATATCAATACAAGAGTATAAAGTAATGTGATTTAAATCAAATGCTTTATACAAACTATAATGCAAAAAAGTAAATGACCTATTTAAAACCTTAAATAGTTCTGCACTGTTTCTTCAGTGCAGGAAACTGTGTTGGGTTTTTGTACGAGGGTTTATCACAGTGTTCTATGGGGTGGGGCACTGAGATACAGAGCCATACAAAAACCTTACAGCAATAATCTCAAACTCAACCATTCATGTGATGGACCAAAGAGCACAGGACGAAATATATCCCTCTAAAAACGTGGTCACTACTGTGTCGATGACTTTGATACGCAGATTTGTGGTTAGAAGTCCGGTTTTTAGTCGTTTACAGCCACAGTTAGTCCACAGATGTAAATGTTACCTCTCAGTAAACCTCTACTTTAAAATAATATTTTGCATCACTCCGAGCCGACGCTTACAAGATGACACCAGGGTTTCACACTGACCGGGACTCCTGACCAGGACTTCTGTCTAATAAGGTTTTAACACATTTTTCTGGTACTTCAGGTTTTTGTTCAAGCTTTGAATGGAGGCGTATCACTGTGACTCCTTTGACTACTGGGGGAAGGGGACTCAAGTCAGCGTTTATTCAGGTAAGTCACATTTAATGTAATATATTTAGAGACTAGTTTCTTTTACTTTTCTTAAAATGATCATTGATGTTTGAGAGGTTCAGCTCAGTTCATATTTAGAAAAATGATTTCACTGCAGCCGTTTCTTAGAAAGCATTTAGAAAAGTTCCTCTTTGGCATTAAAAGTTCATATTTAAGAGATGGTTCGTTTTAATCTTTAAATCCACCCGGCCGATTGAAATCCATAGTTTTTGAGAGGTTTGTGTGTTTGAATACAAGGTCTCGATGCCCTTCAATTAAACTGTGAGTGAAGAGATTATTGAGCTCACACTTAAATAAAATGTTAAATATATATTATAAAGTTTCTTTTGAAATTCCAGGAGCATTGACTTTAATAGGACTATATAATTACACTGAACTGTTGATCAGTTTAAGTTCTGAGAAAACAATTCTCATCAAGTGTTTTATATGTCTTGTTACAATTAAACAATAGACCCACTACATTCTAATAATAAATACTTCAATACTTTATTAAAAGTGATTATTATCATATACGATTATTATGGCCACAGAACAGTGCAGTGACTTCACTGGCTTCACTAGCTTCTAACATTAAGATTTAATACGCAAGTTCATTATGTAAACATTTTTATTTAATCAGTATGTTTTTCTTTATATTACGTTTTATTAAAAATTGTATTATTTAAAGTCTTTTCAGCTTCATGTCTGTGAAATGCTTAAATTTTGTATAAAGATAACAAAATAATTTTAAATTTTAGACAGAAATTGTTCAGTATATCAAATAAGAATTCTTGAACAAAACATTTGGTAGTCGTAGTTTATAGTAGTTTTAGTTTTTAGTGTTTAAGTGTCAGTATCAGAGTCACATCCCTTGAAAGTGTCCACATACTTGGCCGATAAAACTGATTCTGAAATCTGCCGCAATATATTTTATAACAATAGAATAGTTGTTATTTATATATGATTCATATATGATGAGTTGTGATCATTTGTTAATTTCTATTAATTTTATTTTAACCTTATAAAATCTCTCTCTTTGAAAGCCTCTCCACCGACTCTGTTCCCTTTGGTTCCATGCGATTCTGGGACTGGAGACACAATCACTGTTGGCTGTATGGCAGACGACTTCTACCCACAGGGTACTTTGCAGTGGACCGATGCCACAGGGAACAGCTTGACTTCTGTACAATATCCTGCGCTTGTCAAAGACAACAAATATATAGGAGTCAGTTTGGTCAACGTACCAAAATCTGACTGGAACTCCTTCAAGTCTTTGAACTGTTCTGCGACTCATCCTCAAGGCCCCCGAAGTGTGAAAGTTGAAAGTATGTCATTTTTTACCCTCTATCGTGGCTCTCTTATGTGTAGTCTAAACGCATGACCTTGTTTTTATGTTAGCAATTGATTTTCTATTTTAAATTTTTATCTACAAAGTCTACAATGAACAATCTTCTTAACTAATCTTCTTCTGCTTTTTCATTACTACGCGTAGAGGCCTCGACCCCTCCAAAGATAAATCTGGTATCAGTGCCAAGAGGAGACACTCAGGCTCTGGTGTGTACAATTGAGGAATTACCTAACAAAGACCTGTCAGTAAAATGGAAGAAAAATGGAATCAATGTACAAGACTTCACTTCTTGCCCCGCCCAATCATCCGGAGACCTGTATTCATCTGTCAGTGTCCTGAATGTGAAGAACACAGACTGGGACAGTAATGCTGTTTACACATGTGAGATGACGCACAAAGGCACACCATATACAAAGAAGGCCTCTAAAGGTACAGTCATTACTGCTGTACTATTACTCCAAGTAACCTGGTCGTAAAATAACAGTGAACATTGAGCTAAAATAAGCTAAATGTTTTCTCTGTTTATCTCGTTTATGTAGCTGCTGTCACAATGACACTCAAACAACCAAGTCCCAAAGAGCTGTTCAATAACAATCAGGCACAGTTGGAGTGTATCGTTACTGGACAAGACAAGGCCATTGTAGATGTGATGAAGATAACTTGGCTAATTGACGGAAACAATGTGAATGACAACATAACAGAGAAAACAGAATCCAGAAACGGTCAACACAGCAGAACCAGCACGATGACTCGGAGTTTCTCGAAGTGGCAGGAAGTTAACAAAGTGCGCTGTTCTGCTGGAGGAGACAACAGGACACCGGTAATTCAAGAATTCACTGTCCACAAAGGAGGTATGTTACCGAGTGATGGAAACTCATTGATGAAACAGCAAGCTGTGTGTAAAATGAACATTAATCTTGTAGATGAACCTCATTGCTAAAACAAGTGTCTCTTTCAGATCAGACGAAACATACTGTGACAGTCAACATCTTCCAAGAGGATCCACTCACTGTGGTGTGTCTGGTCTCCAGTGACAAAGAGCAGGACTACTACATCACCTGGGCAGAGAATAAAGGAGAGAAGACTGGCAACTATGTTGATGGCTTTGACCTCCCCCCACAGAAGACTCCAAAGGGCTACTTAGTTACAAGTATTTACTATCCAACTGAGAAGACAAATATGTTTGTGTGCAACGTCTGGCCTGCTGGCAGCGAAAGATCCTCCATGATTCCAAAATCAGTGTCTCAGACCAAGGGTAACTCGAGTGAATGCGAAACAGTTTAGATTGCATGTGGTATGTAGTGCTCACGTTTTGTTCTGTCTGTGTGTGTAATCTGTGCTGCGGTAACATGTGCACCCTGTGATGTCACCAGTCTTTGTGATTGTAAAACACAACAGTCAACATGTCAATGTAGTTTTGTTTGTCATCATATGGTGTTTCAAACTGTCTGTCACATTGTCTAACAGCTTGAGAAGCATGCTTATTGTTCCAAATAAATGTTGCATGGAGAAAAGTTTGTTACATGTTCATGAATGACTTCTACATTTTTAAACAAACTGAAAAGCTTGCACAAAGTAACTCAATAAATAGGCTTTAATATTAGATTTATTTTGTACTGTTCAACTGGAGAAACCTCCACACGTGTGATCATAGAGTTAACAATGCTTCACGTTCACACACGCTTCAAAATAACCACCTTTACCTTCCTCTTCTTAGATTGTTTTGCTCTGAACTGCATAGATGATGCCAGTGAAGAGGATGAGTTCAGCAGCCTGTGGTCTACAACCTCCTCTTTCATATTCCTCTTCATATCGTCTCTCTTCTATAGCATGATAATCAGCCTGGTCAAGGTAAACATGGAGGTATTTTCTTCATTTTAGCTTTACTGTGTTATGATCATCATAACGTAAGTTATGAAATAAAGGCCAGTGACATACACAATGGAAATGCTGATGATAAAGGAAAGACACCTCTGACCAACTCATCTTTGCATAAGTGCTCTGAGTGCCACAGTTTCCTCTGATCTTCACAGACAAATATGTGCAGGAGAAGAAAAGACTTGTTCAGAGACATCACTGTGAAAGTTAGTGTAGTCTACGTGAGCTTGTGATGAACTGCAAACTCAAATACAGTATAATAATGGTCTTACTGATTATCAACGATCTGTAAAGTTTACTGGCACCAAATCATACATTGTGATACATTTTATTTTGTTGACGTTGAAGGACACAATTACACAATAAAGTGGTTAGCTCTGTTATGAAGAGTTTCAATGAAAAGCTTCTCCAAACACTTAAAATGTGCTGGTCTGTGCGTTTAAAATGCTCCACAGCACATAATAAGGATTAAACACTGTGCTGAATCAAATGCATTGCAAGTGTTGGAGTTCCTCTTGCATCAAAGCAAACCTTCAGGCAAATTATTCCAAAAGCAATAACAATGAAGGAATCAGTCCAACACTGAACACAACTGTCATTAAACATCAGTCGCCTGCAGCAAATCTGCAGGTCAGAACTGTCTTCTGTCTTGAAGACACTGGTGAACTCCAGTTTGATTAATCAGTCAAATTGTACTATTGATTAACAATCTGTATTGAATAAGTGAAAATAATCTATTGTTTGTAATTGTTTGATGTTTCTTTATTCCTAGATGAGGAGTCAATAAGGGACGAAATTGCTGCACAGCAGAAACAAGTATTTGTCTTCATTTGTTTGTCTTTTTTTTATCAAGTTTTAAAGCAAAGTACATAATGCTACTGCTGTATATCTGCTAAATAAAACTGTCATACATAATGCTTTAAATATTGTTTAAAGTGTACTTATATGTAACCTTTAAAAATATACAGAATATACAGCAGATAATTATTTTGCCATTTTATTTCTGACACTTTTACTGTCATCAAAATGTTGTGTAAGTGAGGTGTAGTGTAACTTTTCATTGGCGCATTAATAAATTGCACTGCAGTGAAAATGGATATATTGTGATGCTTTTTAAATTTTGACTTGAAATCTTTGCTTTCTACAAACACTCACATAATAGACAAAAACATATGAGATTATGGGAGACATAAAACTAAAGGGAGAAGGAATGATGGAGTGCTCATGATTAAAAGCTTTTGAGGATTTTGTTGTCACTCGAGGCCCAACAAAGGAATCTAAGAACAGCATGTGAAGTCAACGTCCTGCAGACTTCTGTTATCAGTTAAGAGCAGAAGGGTTTTCAATTTCCTGCCGCTGCTAAACATATCATCTTTCGAGAGTCACTTCCCCTTTTCTATGCACCTCTGGGACCACACCTGTGGCAATGGAACTTTGTAGAAACTGTCAGAGCTAGAAATACACTTCCTTGAAGTGAGACACTCATCTTTCACTGCATATATTTGCAAATCAGCACGTAACCAAGCGTGAAGAGGCGAATTTGCACACAGCAGACACATCCTCACAGACAAAGATAACATTAAAAAATGTCTAGAGAAAAGTGTTGATGAAAGCTTTTTACACAAACGTGAAGCAGCAGCATAAATCAGATATATCCAATACACAGAATATTGAAAGCTCGTTAAACAGTACAACAGAACATATGTATGTGTGTAGTGTGTTTGTTTTGCTGTGTGGTGAAGAGTTCTTGGTGATATAGAGAAGGATAGTTTCATATAAGCGTTCTTGGTTTGTAGAACATCATGGCAGCACACATCAGACAGAGCTGGAAGCCTCTGAGGTGGTGTTTAATGAGTCTGACCTTCTCACTGGTTCAATTGAGACCAAAGTTAAGAGGCTAGAAATGTGTGATCTTGTAACCAAATTGGCAGATATGAATGGTGATGACAGAGCCAACGAGCAGTTTGCTGCAGTTACTTATAAGGTATGTCATCCAACATTTCTAACAATGTTTAAATATATGTTTAATGAGCGTAATCAGCCTGGTGACAGTAACTTTTGGAAATGAAAGCTCGCTGCATCCCACTTCCTGATGGCACACACAACCTCACGCCGTGTGTGTGCTGCAGGTGAAGCCGCTAAAGAAAACCTTTCGCAGTATGTCCACTCAGTTACCAGCCAGTATCTGTAGCACCGAGACGAGGTGCCGCTGACAAAAGCACGCACCCCAAACGTTTTAGCCCAAACTGGATGAAGATTCAGCTGAGCAATTCATGAAAAAAGCAACTGTGCTTAAAGATGGAAACAACTTCAACATTTAGAAGAACTTCCTATTGCAGAAACGTGGGGTTTAAGCACATCGACGGTATCACCTTTAAGTTCATCACCTTTGTTTACTAAACAAACTCCTTTATTAAAAAGTCATACTTTACTAACCCCAGATACCATAAAAGGTTTGTCTGATATATGATCTGATAAATGCAATGTCACTTCTAACGTAGATGTCAAATTCATTTTGCGCATTCAGAACCTCTTGGGCCACCAGAAGAGCCACTTTTTGTAAACTAATTCAATAAAACTAACTTTAAATCATATTTATTGGGCAGTTTACTTGTATGTTGTTTATTGAATGTTGTACTATGTTTCATTCAAACTCACTACAACAACTATGTCCTCCTTGAGAATCATATCAAACCATCAGATGGACAGTTTCAACCATCAAGAAATGTTTCAGTTTCAGCTTGTTGATATGCAAGAGGGATATTTTGGTTTAAATGCCAGCTCCTTACTAGAAGTGGGAAAAGTAGGTAAAAACCACCATCTAGTGGCAAAAGCATCAAGTGTTCTGTCATATTGCTGCAGCAAATGAAGGGGACACAGTTTACAACTTAAACCTCTCCTATGTGAGAAGATTTTAACATTGTATAACACTGTTAGATTTTACACATTTATGACATTTGTTGTTTAAGAAAACAAATCATTACAAAGATATAAAAAAAAATACCTCTACACTACCACAACATTATTACTAATACTTTGCTGCCATCCACAGGCTTCTACTTTTACTGAACCAGCTGCCCACTCTGCCCGGTGTCACCACTTCACAACACATCATTATCTGACTCGACATGCAACGCTGATTTCCATTCTTTTTTGTAATTGATCTTTTAAAAGCTCAAGTGATGAGATAGATCTGAGATGACCAGCATCAGAGGAAGGGTCTAAATGATACTGAAATTCTCACACACAGAGAAATACATTTAAAAATATGCACTAAGGCTATAATTCATCCACCACTAAGATATTAAAAGCATAGACCTGACACTAACACCAGAAGCAGTGGAAGCAGACGGCACTGATTCAGCCCATATTCTAACATTAGCTGCAGCCAAATGCGTCTTGGTGTATGTTTGATGTTATAAAATATTCAGCTTTATATTCTTGTATTGCGTTCACATCGTTCACATCCTGCTTGAAAAAATCACATAAAACATCAAGAGAATTGCACTTTCATTTATTTTCATATTTTTGTAAAACAATCTCTAAACCATTTAAATTTTTATTTAAAATAAAATCCACTGATTTTCTGACCAAGTCAGAGAACTGTGTTGTCTCCTGCAGATGTGGTGAGGTTTTGTCATGTACTTTTGTCACTGTGGTAACTGATAGCAGCTGGGGTGACGACACAGTGTTACACACTGTAACCAAAACCCTGTTCATACATTCATCTCTCTTTTTAATCGAAATGGCAGCAGAGCTGCTGGTGAATGACCATCAGACTGTCACAGGATTGGTTCAGTAAAAGTACTTATGTTCATTTCAACTATGGAGATTGTAGAAATATAGCAAAAAACATGTTTAAGAGAAGTGAAATCCTGTGTTTATATGCAGAGAATATTGTCTGACTTGACTCTGCATTTACTAAACTGAGTCAGCATAAACGATGTCAGCTATAATGCCCAACCTTTTGCCAAATCTGAACCATGACATGATGAATGGAGATCCTGATAATAGTTGCCAAGTTAAACAGAAAAAGCTTGTAAGCTGTTTTGACATTGCTTCTTGAAGATTCACAACCGAGAATAATTAAAAATCCTCCAGTAAGAACTGAGTCAGAATGACTAAAATCCATATGTTACCTAAACCTAAAAAGTTAATGGACTAAAACATGAGATACTTTCAGTATGGATGTTGTGGATGATTGAGTGGATATGACAGCCCGATATCATAAACCTATATCCATGTCCAAGTAATGCAGCTAAATCAAGTATATCTGGTTATCCACGCTGCAGTAACTGAAGGTGACAGGAGGATGTGATAAAGCTGTACACCAACTGTTGGCAAACACTTAGTTTTATATAAGCCCCACCACAGGAAAGGAATACCTTTAGGGAAGTGGTTAATAAATGGTACATTGGGGATTGCTTTAGTCAGTGAAACATGTTTGCTTTTCATGGTTTTTTTCATTATAAAAATGTATGTTGGTTAAAACTGTACTCAAACTAACATTTAATCTTTAGTTAAAACATAAGATCAGAGTAAATATTACATATATACACTAATTTACTGAGTAAGTACAACAATTTAGAATATGATACAAGCTCCCAAGTATTTTCGTACTATAGTTCAATTGAAACCTCTCCTTACATTTCAAATGTCATTGATATCACATAATTTGACCTCAGTGGCGTGAAAGGCGTCTTTGAGGTGCTTGTTTTTGTATGTTGGATGTGTTGACATATCACACTGTGACAATGCTTTTGACATCTGGGGAAAAGGAACCATGGTGACCGTCACATCAGGTAAAATAATTCATTTTGGTCTTGATAATGACAATTTGGTGATTACACAGTTAAATATAAGGTATTTTGACCTCAGTGGCTTGAAGGGAGTCTTTGAGGTGCTTGTTTTTGTATGTTGGATGTGTTCACATATCACACTGTGACGGTGCTTTTGAGTACTGGGGAAAAGGAACGATGGTTACAGTCACATCAGGTAAGCCAAACACTTATTTTGTCTTTTTAATTTGTTTGTTTGATTTTGAAGCAGAATTAGGAAATCCAGTTTTGACTCCGTAAGTTAATGTATATCTGGAATACTGTATGTTAAAGGTGTTAAAATCCATAGACTCAATTTAAACTGAGCGGATCCAATTTCAAAGTTGGTAATTGCAGAGGCCAATGTAACTATGTAATAGGGTAGATTATTACAAAATCACACACTATGGAACATGTAGATGCTTGAGATCCAGGTTTTTGTATGCAGCGGTTAATTATTTGTTGAACTGTGACAACTGGGCTTTTGACTACTGGGGAAAAGGCACTATGGTCACTGTCACTTCAGGTAAGTGATTTTAATATGTTTGATTAGTGAATGAAACTCCCATTGATCCCATTACTAATGCAATTTCATCTTTTTTCATGTGGTCACAAGTGTTGAACAAGGATATCATAGCCAACAGTATTTTGTAGGCTGGCATAGAATCTCTGATAATATTAAAACTCCTGGCTGGTAGTTCTATGGACAGGTTTATATCTTACTTTGGTTTTGGCAACAGTTCAAATCAACTGTTTGATGAGAAGTTATTATTAAGGGATATTACAGTAAAAAGTAAGTTTTCGTGTTAAGTCCTTATGACTTTCTGAACTGTGACAACTGGGGTGCTTTCGACTACTGGGGAAAAGGCACTATGGTAACGGTGTCATCAGGTAAGATTTGCACTGCTAAATCCCTTTTTAAGTTACATTTAAATTGCTAAAACCTCTAAAGATTTGGAGTGTCACAAAATGAAAGTGTTTTACTATAAGGGTAAAAAAAAAAAAACATCTGTTCGCCGGTAAAAATTCTCTGAAGACACTGGTGAAGATTTATACTAAGTGTATTTTATTTCATTGGAAGAAAATATATGACAAAGCGAGCATTATTAAAAGTTAGAGTAGAGTAGAGTAGCTCTCAACGTTAGTAGACAGCCTTTTCAGACTAGTGGTTCAGTAATTTCAGCGCTGTGTTACTATGAAGCTTTTGACTACTGGGGAAAGGGTACAATGGTAACTGTTACATCAGGTAAGAATACTGTTTAATCTCAAACATATTTGCCTAATTTAAACAAAAGTTAAAGTTAACAAAATGATATGATGCCATAAACTCAGTACTGTATGTTTGTCAAATGTACAGCTACACTCCATTTAACTTTGAAAAAATAACAATGATTATCATCAAAGTTACGGACTAAACTGAACTAGACTGAAGAACTCCTTTGTCCGACTGAAGAACTCCTTTGTCCCTCATGCCATCAGGCTGTACAACTCCTCACTTAGGGGGAGGAGGTAACAGGGACAGACTCTCTCACAAGCGGTAGCCACTAATTCAGCTCACAAAGTTAATAGTAGTTAACTTCTTTTATTCAATAGTAATATTTATTTATTTCTCAAAGGGTCATATGTGCAATAAAAATCTGTCAATGTGCAATAATCTCTCACCACAGTGCAATAACCTAATTTAGTTTAATTGAACTATTACCCACTGTTTACTTGTACATTTTCTTGTTATCTAATTTTGTACTTTTTTTATATATATATATATATATCGATAGATATATATATTTTGATCTTTATTTTTTACCCTCTGTGTGCTGATTCTTTCCTATTGTATTGTACTGTATAAGCTGCTGGAGACTGAATTTCCCAGAGGGAGTCATCCCAAAGGGATCAATAAAGTTGAGTCTAAGTCTAAGTCTAAGTCTAAAAGTTATCGACATTTATATTTTAAAAAGAGTAGACCACAAATGATATTACTGAGGGAGGCTAGTTCATCAAATAACATCTAAAGAAATGTGATAAGATAAAGATGTATGTACGGAGCGCACTTCTCTCATTCAACATATGAAAAGGTTAAGGTATTAAAATGTATCCTTGATTGCAATGCTTTGCTATGCTTTTGATGAAGTAAGCCAACTTCATTCCATTGTTAACTTATGTTTGATGAAAAATATCTTATTTTAAATGTTCACTTCACTTTTTTAACGGCATTTTTGTTTCTACTTTGTTAGCATCTCCTACCAAGCCAACCGTGTATCCTCTGATACAACGTGATTCTGGGACTGGTGACCTGGTCACTCTTGGCTGCCTTGCCACTGGCTTCACACCGTCCTCAGTGACCTACACATGGAACAAACAGGGGTCTGACTTGCCGGAATTCACTCAGTATCCTCCAGTACTGAAAGACAATGTTTATACGGGAGTCAGTCAACTCAAAGTGAGCAGACAGGACTGGGACAACATGAAGCCCTTCCAATGTGTTGTGACAAATACAGCAGGAACAGGACAGGGGACATTCATCAATCCACGTAAGTCTTGTGTTTAGTCATATATAAATGCCTTTATAGTAGTTGATTTGAAATTTAGCAGGTTAACATGGCAGAGCTGTTAACATATTTTAGCATTGTGAAACAATTTAAAAGGTTTTCAAATTGATTGTGATGACACAAAGCGTACATGTATTGCCAGTAGATAACAGTAGAATACAGTACCAAATACATAAGATCCATTTCTTACGGTGCACTAATCAATAATAATAATACATTGATAAATGTTATTGGTTCAATGTGTCTCTACTAGTTGGTTTTATTACTGTGTTCTTTAGAGGTGTTATCAGAGGTAGACTAACCCCGTCATTGTACCTTTATCCTGAGCTGATATTTTGACGTTTGAAGTAAAAGTAAAAGTGAGCCATCACTGTTGTAATTGTTTTACAATATACTCAATTATGAAGGAACGTGAACACAAAGGAGAGCACAAAAAAGAATTTAGCTATTAAAAGGTTAGAGTGTTTCTAAGGTTTCTAATGTCATAATGAGCAGACCTGACCGGTTAACCAAACAGTGTGGTGGAATGAGAAGGTTGGCACTTTCTCGTGCACATACAGCTGCTGACTCAGTCTATATTATCTATTACTAATATTCTGCATGCCCTCTGCACCTGCTGAAGAACAAATTATTGTTGTGTGCTCTGCTTCTTTCCATCTATCTGCATAATCATAGCGATGCAGATAGATTGAACCTTTATGGTGATAATTAACGTTCAACTTAACTCCATGTTTGCTTGCCTGAGCAGTCAATGTATCTGCAGAAGCGAGCATCAGAGCTCTGCTGTTCAATTGTATTTTCCTCGAGTCCTTCTGCGCACTTTAAAAACAAGCTAAAGAGATCCTTTGAGTTTTATCAAACTACATGAACCTCTGCTTCTGCATATATATATTATACACACACACACACACACACACACACACACACATCCCCTGCTTGCGCATACATATATTTGTTTATATCTTTTTTTTTTTCAGATATGCCTTATCAGATACCAGATGTTAAAGTGTTTGTCTCATGTTATGAGGATCAGGAGGTTGCCTTCACCTGCATTGCCAGTGATTTTTCACCAAGTAATCAAAAAGATCAAATGGCTGAAAAATGAAGCACCAATAGCCGATGAAGCAAATGTGATGAAAAGCTCTTCTGCAGAGAAAAAGACAGCTAATGGACTGTACAGTGTTTACAGTGTTCTCAAAGTACCAGCCAGTGAATGGACTGAGAGCATTAATTATACATGCGAGTTTGAAGGGAAAGGTCAAAATGGTGCAACGTTCAATAGATCCACTGTGTCCTACAAACAGACGTCCTCTCCCTCTAGTAAGTAAATGAATACTAATTATTGAAACATTTTGTGTGAATTTCTATGGTTTATATTCTCATTGGTTTGCAGCCATTCCTGTCCAATAATGTTTCCCTTATTCCTCAGCCCCAAAGGTGACGGATGCAGTGAATTAGCTGCTGACGTAGTGATCAAAGACCCTTCACTGGAGGACTTGTTTTCAAAAGGAAAAGGAACAATAGTATGTGAAGTCAAGGTAAATACGCCATCAGTAGAAGAGGTACGTTGGGAGGACGAGGAAGGAACTGAAATCGCTAATGCCAAATCGAAGGACAAAAAAGGACGTGGAGGCCATTACAGAGTACCACTCGAGATCACATTTGAGGACTGGACCCGGGGGATAAAACCCAGCTGTGTTGTTATTCATCCAGATTTACATGAACCGCTCAAGAAACCCTTTGAAAGGAATATTGGTAAGAAAACTGAAGGGCTGTCTTTATTTTTTCTAATCATGCCATCAAATCCAGTGATCTTTCTCAGCTGATTATGGAGCAGAGATTTTCTTCAGCACTGTATGTGTGGCAGGAGGTTTAATGTTTCTCTCATGCTTGCAGGAGGACCGACTCGGCGTCCTTCAGTGTTTATGCTGGCTCCAGTAGAACATACTAGACAAGAAATGGTGACCTTGACTTGCTATGTGAAAGACTTCTACCCTCGTGAGGTTTTGGTGTCTTGGCTTGTTGATGACGAGAAAGCAGATTCAACATACACGTTCCATACCACAGAGCCTGTAGAAAACCAAGGATCCTATTCGGCTTATGGCCAGTTATCGCTCAGCCTTGATCAGTGGAAACAGAGTGATGTAGTGTATAGCTGTGAAGTGTCCCACGAGTCTATGGCTCAACCAAACTCAACCAAAGCTATTGTCAGGTCCATTGGGTACAGAATGCATGAAGGGAACAACCTGGTCCACCTCAACATGTTTCGACACATGCCAAAACTGCCTTTTTAAAATGCGTTGTTGTCTATTGAATTAACTGACCGAACAACTGTTTAAATCTGGTCTTACCTCGAAGGTTATAAAGTATATAACCCTACAAAAAATGACTCAAATACTTTTGAAATCCAAAAACCAACATTTAGCTTTGAACGTTTTACTTAAACTATGAAGGTCATAATTATGAAGATGTCAGACAAGTACTCATTGTGATATTTTATTATACAGTAATGTAGGCCTAACTGGAAAAGCAGGACTTTGATTACTTTGGTGCATTTTCACTCAACATTTGTTTTCTTTGTCTTCACAGGTTAAATGAAACAAGGTGAACTTTCTGTAAGACTTATTTTGTCTGCCTTTTTTTCATTAACTTAAGAGTCATTATTAAGAGTATTGTGTAAGTATTTTCCTTTGTTTTAATTACAAAAGCTTTATGTCTGCTGAACAAAAATGTTTAAATGTCATTAACCATTGATGTTGATCCATTTTTTGCTTTTCCATTTAATTGTTCATACTATCTATTGTCTAAATGTCTATTTCACCAAAACATTTTTTAATACGTAACACTTATTTCTTGTTATTGACATTTTAATTGTTTTATCATGTTATTTATTGCATTACTCTGTTTATCATCTCCATTGCATCAGCAAAAGACAAAAGTTCTCGGTTCTATTATTAAGAGACTTAAACCTTCAGCAGGTCCTGACAAGCAATGCAAAAACTATAGTGCATGTACACTGACATGAGACGACATGAGATATTTAAATGTGCACTCTGTTTCTCTTACTGGCATAACCCCACCTCACACCTGGTGTCTGTGATGCTCCGTTGCTCATAACTTTGTTTCACTTCTGTAATTTGGTACTTTACTAGGGGCGGCTGTGGCTCAGTGCTAGAGCCGGTCGTCTTTCAAACGGAAGGTCGGAGGTTCGATCCCCAGCTCCCTCACGCTCAGGTCGAAGTGTCCTAAATTGCTCCCGGTGGCATAGCCAACGGGTATGAATGTGATATCTGATTGACAGTTGGGCACTTTACGTAGCAGTCCTGCCATCAGTGTGTGTGAATGGTTGAATGTGAAATGTAGTGTAAAAGCAGCTTTGAGTGGTCGCAAAGACTAGAAAAGCACACAAGTACAGTCCATTTACTTTAGTGGGAGCTGGGTGTTACTCAATGCTTCCGCCTGCTGCTTGCCCTGATCACTCTACCCTGTCATGCTGCAACATCTGTGCAACAGACTTCCAGCCTTCTCTCCACCTAACTTTTAGGACACACACCATCTAGCCTAGACACAAAGGTATTACCATTTACAATTCAGGCCCACATAATGTAAAGGTATGTACAACTGCTGATATGATATCAGCTCATTTTTTATAAATAAACATCTAATAGTTAGAAAGAAGCAAGCAAAGGTAAAATAATACTCTCTCTCTCTCTCAGGACCGCAGGTTCTATCTCCAAACATCAATAAAATCAGCAATAAAAAAAAGGTCATAACTTTCTTCAAGGATAGGCTTATACTGCAGTACATTGTTCTCACAATACCAACACCCCTGTGTTACTTAGACTGTCCACAAGAGTGAGACAAAGCTCCACGTACAGCAATGTTGAGCTGCATCCTCTGTGAAACACCAGCTGGGTAGACATTTGATGATTCTGAACTGGACTTGCTAAATGCTAAGACACAGAGGTACATTCACTTGAAGAACAGAGACTGTTTTTCTAACCATTTCTGTTCCTCCATACATACACATGCAGAGTTACTGTCAATGTGTGCACATTCTGTCTTTGAGGTAGAACTGCTTGTTTGTATTGTTTATAGATGCCGATGGTCTCTTTTCCCATTCCCAGTGGAGTGTAGTGCTTTCAGTCTCTTTTCTGCTGCGTCACCATCTGACGTCACAAACGTGCCGGGGACAGGGTTAGTAAAGGTTTTTATTGTACCTATTACTCAGTCTGTTTATCAAACTCGGCACCCACAACTTGGAACGATGTTCGAGCGCTGCTTGGAAGGAGACGGGCGGAAATTGTAGCTGAGTTGACAAGGAGTCACAGAAGTTACCGACGTAGCATGGCATTGCGCCTGAAAGGGGGCGGAGATTAGCGTGTCAACATGGTTTTTGTGTTCCCATCAATGCCGATTGGAGACGAGGCGATAATTACCCGGGTCTACTGCAGAGTCATTTGACCCGGGTCTGAATGTTGATTGTAGCCTTTCCCATTAAGAAAAAAAGATGAGTGTTCCCGGGTGTTAGAGGGTTTTTCGACCAGTGGGGAAAGGGCTTAAGAGAGAGTGTTCAAACATGGTTAGATTAACGTAAGTGGTCCATTCAGGAGACAGGGACTCATATTGGCCCCCGAGCCCACGTTGAGGCACAGATCTTATTCAACATTAAACAGAGCTGAATAAAATTCCAACAAGGTCTTCCACAACATCTATACTTTGATGTTACAAGGGTGATTCCTTTCTTCCTAAACCCTCATTTACAAAAAAACATTGAGATTTCAATTATTTTCATTTTTGGAAATAATATAGTGTAATTATAGTTAATTATAGTGTAATAGTGTGATTAAAAAGCACCTGTAAAGTGCCTTTGAGTGTCATGAAAAGCGCAATATAAATAAAATGTATTATTATTTTAAAATTAAACTGAAATTTAATAAGTGAGCCACTTGTCCCAAACAGTCAAAAAGTACATTTCTATCTGATGCTACTTCAACACACAACCATAAAAATATTGTACCGACAAAAATTGTGACAACTTCAAATCTTCAATACAAAAACAAAAAGACACTTCACCCGTCATAGCTGCAAATGCACAGGTGTTACTCATAAAACTGATAGCTGTTTTATCAGTGTCCCAGTGAGCTGTGATAAAAGAGTCTTTGCTACGTCTTAACTTAAGGATGAGCTCTGTCTCCTCTTGGACCCTTTAACAATATAATGTGATTAAAATGTTTTTCTTGCTCTTTACTTTAATTAACGGGTTTTGCTTTTGCCGAAATTTCAACGTCATGATGCGGATTAGTAAGTAGTAAACATGAAGCTTTGTCAGGTCTGTCCTCAAGAGGAAACTACTTTTACAATGCTGGTTTGTTGAACGGAGGTCGGATTGATCATTTCTTATGCATTTAAAGAAGTCGGGAAATCTAAACACTGAACGGCTTTTGTGACACCGTGTCAGGAAATTTAACTCAAGTTGAATCTTGATCTAGATGTATCTTTAGCTGTTAGCATGATGTCTGTTTATAAAGATTAATAAAACACTAAATCATCGCCAGACAGCCGCTGATGGGAGCCGGGATGTCATCTGCCTGCTTTTGCTCTCCACACAGACTGTTTTTCCTGCATACGCAGCAGCCTGCTGATATGTGATTGGTCACAGCCTACAGATTAATGCAAATATTAGGTCTGTGGGTAACATGAGCTTTTAAAAAGTATGACATATACATGTATATTGACAATATGTTTATACTGATGACATGTTGGCACTGCAGTAAATATTGTTTGAGAAACTGACCTTGCTTGTTTTGTTCATCTTCTCGTTCTTCGGTGGAAAAAAGCAGCCAGAGTGTTAAGTTTATTACTGCCACCAAACCATGGATGCATGTGCTTCCTGGAGTGACCTTTGTTGTTACTCACTCCTGCAGTCCTTCCAGGGTGGATCGAGCAAAGTTCCCTTCAGTTTTTCAGACAAAAGGAACTACACTTGTTGGCTGCGGGGATACCCCAACTCATGGGAGTAGACACATGAAAGGCATCTTATGTGAAGTCTGCAGAAAGTTTGCTCTGAGGCCTTCGTGGAATGGATGAAATGTGGATTTGGAGAGCATTTCTTTGTTGCAGAAGAACAGTGGTAGAAATTCACGGTGGGAAATGACGTTTTTTGTACGTTTTTGGAGTATGTTTGCTTTTTCAAACATAGAAACAAAACAAGCTCCTCAGACTGGATCAAGTTTCCATTTGTTGGTAAGCCTCAGAAAGAAATACCTTAAGCAGCATCAAGAAGCTGCAGCATCTGTTGTCCGAGCGTTTGTTAGACCTACCTGTAGGGTTGCTAGCCTTTAGGGAAGGTGGCCTGTGGGTAGGATAAGTTTGTGGCATAGACTGGCAGGTTTGTTATGTTTAGTGAATCTCACCTGTGTGTCAATTGTAATTAACTTTAATTACTCAACATGTGTGAAACATTGTCCATCAGCTTTGACTACAATTTGATAATGATGATGTATAATTGATGTAAACACAGTTTACACCAGAGGAGGAGCCCTCAGACCACCAATGATTTCAACAGCAGTTTAGTATTATAGCAGAAAGAAAAACTTTAGACTTCTTCTGTTTTTATTTGGGAGCAGATCTTCAGTTCAAGTTAGTGAATTTAAAACAGTAAAAGAAGGAACGAGTGGTATCTTATTCAAATAGTTGTCGCCCTCCTGTGAGGAGGAGTCAATGCAAACTGTGATGTCTTCCTCCTCTACTTATGTGACTGCAGAGAGGAGGACAGAGAACAGTGGACACACAGTTTAACATGATGGACTACAGGACAGGACTGCTGCTGTTAACTGTCTGCTGGGCAGGTGAAGATCATCACTATATTCATGTTACATAGCGTATATATCTGTCAGCAGCTGATTTCACTTGATGTTTTTATCCTCTCTCCAGGTGTTGATGCTCAGACTCTGACACAATCTGGACCAGTGGTTAAACGTCCTGGAGAATCCCACAGACTGACCTGTACAGGCTCTGGATTCTCATTCAGCAGCTACTGGATGCACTGGGTCAGACAGGCTCCTGGAAAAGGACTGGAGTGGATCGCTGCTGATGGTGGTGGTAGCAGCAAATACTACTCTCAGTCAGTTCATGGCCGGTTCACCATCTCCAGAGACAACAGCAGACAGCAGCTGTATCTGCAGATGAACAGTCTGAAGACTGAAGACACTGCTGTGTATTACTGTGCCAGAGACACACAGTGAAAAACAATAACAGGAGAATCGTACAAAAACTACTTCCTCTATTTGCCAGCACCACATGGGACACTTGGAACACATTTTTGCAATACTGATTGTGATTAACTGTCATGTTCATTCTAACGGTGCCCCAATTGGTCGGCCACCGATCGTGATCAGCCGATATACATACTAACTGCTTTGATCAGTGGCCTGTATTAAAGGCCGATCATAAGAGCTGATCAGATGATGCAAAAAAACAATTTCTCTAAGCGACACTAAAATGGCGTCACTGGTCTGGCGGTTTTACTTGGTGTCTGAAGAAGACAATAAATTAGTCATTTGCAAGGTGTGTTCCAAGTTAGTACCTCGTGGGGGAACGCAAACGATAACATTCAACACCACAAATCTCAGACGTTTGAGGTTGAGTCACGTCAAAGAATATGACGAGTATTCAAAGCGAGCTTGTAGCACTAAGGAGAGAGAGCAGCTGGCATCAGCAACACTGCCACGACTCACTCAAACATCTGCAGCAGAGACATTTCAATGACAGCAACCAGAGAGCAAGGTCAGAAAGAAATCCACCAAAATAATGGTATTGATCACCAGCCGCTGTCAGTTGTGAAAGACGAGGGGCTCAGATGACTCATGTCATACATGGATCTACGTTACTCTCTGCCGGGGCGTAAGTATTTCACAGATGTACGCCAGCCGCAGTTATACCAAACAATCTATACGCTTATCGACAGCCTTATGAAGAACAAGATCACTTTGATGAGTTTCACAAGTGACATCTGGAGTTCGAGTGTGTGTCTCATGTCCATGTTGAGCCTAACTGGGCAGTTTATTGATCAAAACTTCAAACTAAATGTGGCAGTGACAGCGAGTGGAAGCGCATTGGAACAATATCTGTCTAATGTTATCAGATCAATTGAATATTTAGTTGCCAAACAACGCCACTCTGGGAGTTTCACCCAGAGAATTATTTAGTTTACCCACACTTAGGACACACAGATTCATATAGTCAGGAGGCCAGAGACGTGGTTCCAATACTTACAATACCAATACTTTATTTTTAAATCAGTTTTTTTTTTAAAGTACTGAAAACACACCATTCACACAAAGGGGGGGGGGGAGGAAAATAAAGAAAAACCTAATCAGGTGCTGAGGCTTACCAGATGGACGAGGGACTAGTGAAGGGCGGAGGGATCCACCAAAACAAACCAAACAAATCACCCAGGCACAAGTGACACACACACGATGGTGAAGTAACTAAATCCCAGGGGAGCACAGCACACAAAGGGGGGGGATACCGCCACCTGGATCACCAGTACCACCACCGGCCCTCAGCAACTGAAAAGGAATAACACATTTAGTGAAGTTGAAACAATAAAACAAACAAACAATATAACAAAACTATACTAACTTATCGGTAGGTTACAAATTAGACAAACTATACAAATTAACTTCCCAAATGAAACAAAACAAACAACTTAAGTTCACACAAAAAGGAAACTACCTACACACCCAAAGGAAAACCCACAAACTACCCAAATTCAAATAAAGGAACTAAGGAACAGGTAATCTGACTAAATCAAAATAATCAAACAACAGGAGTACACTTCTAGAAATTAATCTAAACAAAAAGGGACATAAATCCCCACCACTCGATCACACCATTAAAATGTCCATTAAATGCCAATAAGCGGTGTGGCTGGCATCCGTCTCCCTCTGAAGGAGGAGGTGAAGCAGCCAACTCTAGCAGGTGGCCAGACGAGCAGCATGCAGGGCAAGAGACGGACAACCAAACAACTTCCAAACAGTCAGTCGGATCCTCGAACACAAAGCAGCAGTGTTTCCTCGTCAGCTGATGGTGACGTGACGTATAGCGGCGAAATATTTACAGCCACTCAGTTCAACTTCACCTGTCAGAAATATTAACATTTACCATCTAGCTGACAATGATGCGGTTGCGACCTACAGTGATGGATCTACATACCTCTCAGCAGCAGCAGACCCACACACACACGAGAGGAGGGCAGAAGAGAGAGACCCAGGCAGCTACCGGCATCTCACTTGCGACCACACTAGCATTAGCCAGCTATGAGCATGCACAATAACGCAGAGAGAGATGAGAACACTCACCACAGCAACCCGGAGAGAGACATGCACGCGCCAGGGGCACACCAGTCGCTCTGTCACAGCCGGAAGTGACAGACAGGAGCGCAAAAGAAAGAGGCAGGGGGGAAGTCGCTGCTTAAATGCTTCCCTCTAGTTCAATGATTGGCCACCAGTGGCGCTCCGTTAATTGAAGCCGCACACTGCATAGAGAAATAAATATATTTCTATGCTGCTACATAAACAAAGTTGTTCTTTATCCTCAAGAGTTCTGCAGGTCACACACCACAGTTGCATTCAGTGACATGTTACGAGCAACGGGGATACCGAAGGAAAAAGTGCACGTTATTCTAAGAGATCATGCCAAGAACATGGAAAAGGCCATGAGGGATACGGATTTACCCAGCCTGCCGTACATGGAGCGTACACTCCAGCTTCCCGTTGCCGAAGGAGTTTCGTCACAATGAAGCATCACATTTGAAGCCTTTAATAGCCTCTGAAAGACGCATCGTTGGCCAACACTCCCAGCTTGCCTACTGGCGACTTCAAAGTATCCAGAAACAACTGGGTCAGTCTATCAAAAGACTTGAGCAAGACGTACCCACCCGATGGAACAGTTCGTTATTTATGCTACAGAGTCTACTTGAACAGAAACGTGCACTGTGCGCTTATGGAGCTGACTACAACAGAGTTGTTACTGTTGATCTCAAATCTACTCACGGCTGAAAGGACATTAAATTAAGCTCTCATCAATTTCAAACAATCGTCATTGCATCATTTTTGTTTATCCTTGTTTACAGCCTCTGGATTCACACTCAGCAGCTACTGGATGCACTGGGTCAGACAGGCTCCTGGAAAAGGACTGGAGTGGGTTGCTGCTGATGCTGGCGGCAGCACCAAATCCTACTCTCAGTCAGTTCAAGGCCGGTTCACCGTCTCCAGAGACAACAGCAGACAGCAGCTGTATCTGCAGATGAACAGTCTGAAGACTGAAGACACTGCTGTGTATTACTGTGCCAGAGAGCCACAATAACACAAACCATCAGCAGAGCTGAACAAAAACCCCTCAGTGCCTGAACACTTGTAACATGAAGCCACCAGAGGAGGAGCCCTCAGACCACTAATGATTATAACAACAGTTCACTGTTAAGAACAGAACAGACATATTTAGAAACAGGAAAAGTCAAAGATTATAATGTATAAAAAGATATTTAATATACAGTGAAGTGTCAACATGTGAAATAGTGACATTATTTCTCTTCACAACTCTGTCTCAAAAAGGTTTCCATGAAACAAATGAAACATTAAAGATGGAATTTCTGTCTTTGACTAAATAACATGGGGTTAAATGGCATTTATGTTCTGAGGGCTTACACACGTTTCCTCACTTTGTTGTTGAAGCTTCATTAATATCCACAAATGTTTTCTACACATTTATTCCTGCTGTTTTTTTCCTAATGATGTTCTGAGAAATAAAACTGATGAGAACTCAGTGAGAAAATAAACAACAGAAAGAAAAACTCTGAAGGTTTGATTTGTTGGAAAAACTCACTTTGGCAAAACTTTAAAGTGGCTATATGTAAGATTTTATTTATATTCATCAATCAAATATCTTTTTTTTTTAATTGCCAATGTGTGAAGGGATAGTAGAGGAAGTGAGATACGGCCCGTGGGCCAACTGCGGCCTGTGGTCCATTTCTAATTTGCAGCAATTCCTAAACACAGAATGGAATATGGCCCGCATGAGAAAATAAAGCTTGTGCTTGTCTGTATTGTACGTCTTAGTTTTGACACTAGGCGGCGCTGCTGTCTTGAACAAGGCAGCTTCTCCGTCCTCACAAAACAGGTGCAATCACTCAGAGAAGATTTTGCCACGGGTGATTAAACATGAAAACCAAAGAAACACAAATTAGCAAGTGAGTGCAGAAAGTTTCAGACATGGTGGGAAAATGAATATTTCTTCATGGAAGTCAAGGGGAAGTGTGTCTGTTGGATTTGCATTGAAACTGCTGCAGTGATGAAAGACTACAATGTTCAACGACACGATGAAACCAAGCATCAGTCCGACACGTCCTACACTGGTGCCGAGCCACAACAGAAAGTTAAGCAAATGGCAGCTAGCCTGTTAGCTCAACAACAGTATTTTTTCCATCCTAACAAAACACAAGAAGATGCCACAGTCACCAGATACGAGGTAGCTCAACTCATTGCCCGACACGGGAAACCTTCCTCAGAGGGTGACTTCATAAAACAGTGCCTCACTAAAGTGGCAGGAATAATGTGACCAGAGAAAATGCAGGAATTCAACGTCAGCACGTCCAGAAACACAGTCGCCCAGCGAATCCAAGACTTGTCAGCTGACTTAAAGCATCAAGTGTCAGATGAAGCTCGTGCTTTTGAGTTTTACTTGATTGCATGTGATGAGAGCACAGAGGCCACTTTGTTCTTTTTTTGTTTGCAGGAATTGACGAGAACGTTTGACAATAACTCTGTGCCAAGAAGGTCCAGCTTGGCGACGTGATGAACACTTCTGAAAACATATTTCGAGCTCGAGGGCTCTATCACAGAGAATTCCAGGCTCTCCTAAAATCGATGCTGAATACGGGGACCTAATCTTCCAATGTCCAAAGACCAGTTTGTGCCACAGCTTTACACACACATGAAAGCCTTCTGTGTGAAGCTCCGTCTCTTTGAGACACAATGAGGCAACTTCAATGCTGCACACTTCCCCACGCTGTGTGAAATTAAATCTGCTTTTCCAAAGGCCAACTTCTCTGCTAAGAAAGGGAAATATGTGTCTGGGATCATTTTTCTGCTATTGACAAAGACATCCAGCTGTTCTCTACCTCCTTCTTGATGGATGCAGAAGAAGTGGATGAGAGTCTGCAATTAGAACTGATGGAAATGCAGTGTGAAGACTCTGAAGAATCAACATCAGCTTCTCTTCAAACATGACTTCTACTGGATCTTAGAAGAGGCCAAGTTTCCTCTGATGAGGCGCCAAAAAGAATGATCAGTCTTTTTGTCTCTTCATACAAATGTGAGCAAACTTTAACACACGAGAGGTGAGGTAAATTAAAGTGGCCCAGTTTCTCTCTGTGAGGAGGAGTCAATGCAAACTGTGATGTCTTCCTCCTCTACTTATGTGACTGCAGAGAGGAGGACAGAGAACAGTGGACAGTTTAACATGATGGACTACAGGACAGGACTGCTGCTGTTAACTGTCTGCTGGGCAGGTGAAGATCATCACTATATTCATGTTACATAGCGTATATATCTGTCAGCAGCTGATTTCACTTGATGTTTTTATCCTCTCTCCAGGTGTTGATGGTCAGACTCTGACACAATCTGGACCAGTGGTTAAACGTCCTGGAGAATCCCACAGACTGACCTGTACAGCCTCTGGATTCACATTCAGCAGCCACTGGATGTTCTGGATCAGACAGGCTCCTGGAAAAGGACTGGAGTGGGTCGCTGCTATAACTGGTGGTGGTGGTAGCAACAAATACCACTCTCAGTCAGTTCAAGGCCGGTTCACTGTCTCCAGAGACGACAGCAGACAGCAGGTGTATCTGCAGATGAACAGTCTGAAGACTGAAGACACTGCTGTGTATTACTGTGCCAGAGAGCCACAGTGAGAGACAATAACAGGAGAGTCGTACAAAAACTACTTCCTCTATTTATCACCAGCAGCAACATCATTACAATAATATCTATATATATTTTTTTACATTTGAAGGACATTAATATTAATCCAAATCAATCTCTAAATCTAATCTTGTTTTATTAACATGTTACATGATATTTTAATTGCAGGACTTCAGAGAGTTTTTCAGTGATCATCATCATTAAAGTGCTCAAACATACTTCCTGTTTCTCACTAAAGTTACTTTCTCTGTAGTTTCCTCGTGAGTGTGAAATCTAATCAAACCAGCATTACTGTGACTCACATTCATTCAATTATCTGGCAGTGATAGAAATTCCACTGATTGACTCAATGTTGGGATCTTTTTTCATCTCATTCAGCTGAATCTGAAATTCACATTCAACCTGAAAATCAACATTAATATAGAAAGTTGTTTTTTCTCTCATGAAGAAGAGAGCCAGAGAGTCACAATAACACAAACCATCAGCAGAGTTGAACAAAAACCCCTCAGTGCCTGAACACTTGTAACATGAAGCCACCAGAGGAGGAGCCCTCAGACCACTCATGATTATAACAACAGTCTCAGTGGGACAAACAGGCTTTAAATAATATACAATTATATTCGGAAATAATTTAAAAATGTAATGGTCATATCAGATATTTCCAAAAAGTCTGAATCTTTTCATCAGTGATCATGAATGAAAAATGTACAAATAGAATATAAAATAAAAGTTTTATTCAAATGTGTTAGTGTATGAATTATTAAAACATGTTTAAATGTAAGAGACTTGTATGAAACTAAACTGACCAGCATCACTTTCTTAAATGGAGGATGTATTTGTTATGACTGAGTCATATTATGAGTCCAGCTGTTGTATTGAGAGTAATGATGTGGCTCTGCCTCCTTGCCTGGGGTGGGTGCTATTGTCTCTCGTTTTGTGTGTGTTTTCTCTCTCAGTGCTGTGTTGCAGGTGGCTGTTTGTGATTGGGGGAAAACTTGTGGCGCCTGTTTTAAAATCGAGCTGCAGAAGTAGACTTTGCCCCGCCTCCTTTCTTCACTCCCAACCCGAACGTAGTGTTGCAGCGTCTTTGAGACAAGTGGATGATCGCTTGAGCGAAATTCTGTAAATATTGTAAATAGAGTAAATATATATTTAAAGTCTGAAAAGCAGGGCCGCTGATTTAGCTCAGCTGGTAGAGCAGGCGTCCCATGTACAGAGGCTACAGCCCTTATTGCACTGATCGCAGGTTAGACTCCCGATCTGCCGATCATTTGGTGCATGTCATCCCCCACCCTCTCCTCCCAATATTTCCTGTCTATCTTCAGCTGTCCAATGTAATAAAAAAAAGCCCAAAAAATAAATAAAAATCTGAAAAGCAGTCCTGGTAATAGTAGGGCAGAGGAGAAGTTACTTTTCACCCTTCTTTTGCTCCTGTTTTCTGTTAGGGAGTTAGGTAAGAACTTTGCATTTTCTTTATTGAGGTGAGAAAAATTGGTTTTGGGTAAGAGGTTCTGTTGGTTGTTTTGGCCTTGCTCTCTCTGAAGATTGTTTATGCTTTGTGTTGGATTAAATAAATCAGAGATTGTGGACTGCATATTGGTTTGACTGGTCTTCCTTGGGAGTGAGGAAAAGGAGGGGGTCACCTGTGTGCTTCAGTTTCCCCTGGGCCGGGCGTGACAGCACTTTTAATGCATGTGGATGTTTTATGAAATAATTGAGCATGAACCTGTTACTTCAAACATCATTTCTCCTGTTTGATGAATGTTTTCAGTATTTATCAACAAGTATTTCCAAAATCTGTGAGAATGTGCAGCCTGAAGACACTGCTGTGTATTACTGTGTGCGAGTCAGCTCCACTGTGATACAAACCACCAACACACCTGCATAAAAACTCAGAGACTCAGCTACCTCACTAAATGTTAACTTTATAAAGACAATACTCTCTGATTAGTAGATAAGATAAATGTTTATGTAACTCACAGAATCAGAGAGTTCAATATCTCAAAGTATCAAAGCAGATCTAGTTTCACCTTTACTGCAGCCGACATCAGTACAGAAGAATCAGAGAGAAGCTTCATCTTGTGATACCTAGAAACAGTTTGTTTCTGTTTTTATGGGATGGGGCAGAAATTACCATCTGATAATGTAACTACATAAACATTATAGCTCCCCGTCTCACACTTTTGTAAATCGTCAGGATAAAAACTCTCTAAACTGCTGAACCATGAGTTAAAGATCGTCAGTGAGGAGAGAAAGGTGTATTCTCCTTCTCAGCTGGTTCAGATATGAGTTGCCAGTTGCCATCATACATGTAAAATATAAAGAACGTTGAACATTGTGTATGGGAGTTACAATGATTTTCTGTTTTTGGCCTCAAGCTTGTAATAACTTTGAATATCCAGTGTGTCAATAAACTGAGTTTGAAAAGGATCAGATGAAGTCCCTACGAGGAAGTCGTTAAAGTATGACCACTGTAAATCACCAAAAACAAGCCTTATTTTGAAATTCAAAGCAAAATGGATGACTTCCTGTTGGGTTTGAGGTATGGGTGCAAGAGGCTGTTTTGTGCATCTTGACCTGCTATATATACCTACCAAAAACCATATGTGTACGTCAGAGTAACCTTTATGGGGACCCCTTTTTTTAATTTTCTAGGGGGCGCTATGGAGCCATTTTGCCACGCCCATGTGCATAAAACACAAAATATAAAATTTTTTCGACAGACCTGATGCACAATCCAAATGTGGTGAGTTTTTTGGCATGTTTAAGCTGCGAAATCTGCACTTCATTTGGGGAGAAAAGAAAGGGTCTTTGCACCCATCGGTGCTCGGGCACCAATAATACGAGTGACTCTGGTTCAATTAAAAATGTCAGTAAATATTAGATTCTAGATTAAATTCTGAAAGCTATGTTATTCAACACAGTGAAATTTGAGGTGTTTCATATTCAGGAATAAAAGAAGGAAGATTTCTTTTATGTTCCAAAGAATGAGGAAACTGTACATGATCATTTTCTACATGAAGTTTTCTTGCTTTGCCCGACCACACTGCAGTTAGAACAGAGGAAACATGATGATCAAATATGACTAAATATGTCGAGAACACACAAAGAAAATCTCCCACCTGCCCCCAAAACACTCCTTTTCTCCCTGTGAGGAGGAGTCAATGCAAACTGTGATGTCTTCCTCCTCTACTTATGTGACTGCAGAGAGGAGGACAGAGAACAGTGGACACACAGTTTGACATGATGGACTACAGGACAGGACTGCTGCTGTTAACTGTCTGCTGGGCAGGTGAAGATCATCACTATATTCATGTTACATAGCGTATATATCTGTCAGCAGCTGATTTCACTTGATGTTTTTATCCTCTCTCCAGGTGTTGATGGTCAGACTCTGACACAATCTGAACCAGTGGTTAAACGTCCTGGAGAATCCCACAGACTGACCTGTACAGCCTCTGGATTCACATTCAGTGGCTCCTGGATGGCTTGGGTCAGACAGGCTCCTGGAAAAGGACTGGAGTGGATCGCTGCTATAAACCCTGGTGGTAGCAGCATCTACTACTCTCAGTCAGTTCAAGGCCGGTTCACCGTCTCCAGAGACAACAGCAGACAGCAGGTGTATCTGCAGATGAACAGTCTGAAGATTGAAGACACTGCTGTGTATTACTGTGCCAGAGAGCCACAGTGAGAGACAATAACAGGAGTCGCACAAAAACTACTTCCTCTATTTATCGCCTCTGAACATATTCAGTCGTCTCAGCACTGATACTGTTTGTTATAAACTATAAGTGATGAAAATTCTTAGTTGTGATTGAATGTCTTTTTTATCTTATTTGACTGAAATTGTTTTTTTTGTTTTTTTTTAAAAAGAGACAAATCTAAAAATGTCCATCCATCCGTTATCTTTCGATTATCCGGGGCCGGGTCGCGGTGGCAGCCTACTCAGTAAGGTGACCCAGGCGTCCCTCTCCCCAGCAACATTTTCCAGTTCCTCCTCGGGGATTTCGAGACGTTTCCAGGCCAGACGGGATATATATCCCTCCAGCGAGCTCTGGGTCTGCCCCAGGGTCTCCCCCCAGTTGGACGTGCCCAGAAAACCTCCAAAAGGAGGCGGCAAAGGGGCATCCTAACCAGATGCCCGAACCACCTCAACTGGCTCTTTTCGACGCGAAGGAGAAGCGGCTCTACTCCGAGCTCCCCCCGGATCTCTGAGCTCTGTACCCTATCTCTAAGGCTGAGACCAGCCCTAATTGGTTCATCAATGCCCCTACCAACAAATATGTCCATCCCTTCGCCTGTAGTCCATCACACTCTAAAAATTTACTCACAATTGAGGAAACACTTTAATTTATCAGGTATGTGCCTTTCTAGCCCAGTAGCATTCAATCATCTCTTCTCACCCTCCATACTGGACACGTCATTTAATCTATGGCATGAGAGAGGTCTGAAGAGTTTCAATGACCTTTTTATCAAGGACACATTTTCCTCCTTTGAACAGTTGTCTGAGAAATTTAATATACCAAGGTCACACTTTTTTAGGTACTTACAGATAAGGCATTACATTAAAGGATCAATTACACAGTTTTCCAACTAACCCCCCAACACAATAATCGATTCCATCGTGTCTTTAAACCCGACAGATAAAGGAGCAATTACATCTATATTGAGACTCATCTCTAGATTAGATCAACCCTCCATGTATGGTATTAAGAATGCTTGGGAACAAGATCTGCAGCTGGCAACTAGCGAAGGAATCTGGACTAAGATTTTAAAAACAGTTCATTCCTCCTCAATGTGCGCTCGACACTCCTTAATTCAATTTAAAGTGGCACATAGTGCCCATTTATCTAAATCCAAATTAGCTAAAATATATCCCCAAATCGACCCTACGTGTGACAGATGTAAGTCTGAGGATGCAACATTAATTCACATGTGTTGGTTATGTCCTAACTTGGAAGGATTCTGGAAAGCTATTTTTGATGCCCTCTCCACCATACTATCAGTTAGAATTGATCCAGACCCCCTTCATGCTGCTTCTGGTCAATTATTTATTTATTTATTTTTTATTTATTTATTTTATTTATAGCATCATTTGTACATCAGATTACCTTTGTTATCTAATTGCTTAACTGTTTGAGTGACAGCTAGGGGGAAGGGATTGCCGGGTGTGGGGTGGGTAAAATGTTATGTTCATGTTAATGTATGTGAAAATGTCAAAATTCAGTAAAAAGAACTTTGAAGAAGAAGAGCTGGTCCACTGTTCCACGGCCAGGTCGGAATCCGCATTGTTCCTCCTGTATCTGAGGTTCGACAATCGGCCGGAGCCTCCTTTCAGGCACCCTGGAATAAACTTTCCCCGGGAGGCTGAGTAGTGTTATACCCCGATAGTTGGGACACACCCTCCAGTCCCCCTTTTTGAAAATGGGAACCACAATCCTGGTCTGCCATTCCACAGGTACTGTCCCAGACCTCCACACGACATTGAAGAGATAAAATAATGTACAATATGTTTCAATATTGAACTGTGGTCAACACAATACATTTAAGCATTAATAGTTAATATATAAAAGCAGTGAACAGACTCTTCAATTGGCTCCACTTAAACCAACACTGATGCTTCATATGTTTGATTCTATGCAAACTCAGTGAGCTTCCTTGTTACTCGGCTATAAAAGCTTCACAGCAGGCTGTCAGTGGAGTTCACAGCACGTCACTTTAACATAAAGCATGTTTTCTGTAGCTCTGCTCTGAGACTGTGCAGCCAGGTCAACGTCTGACCATCACCTGTCAGGTCTCTTATTCTGTTGGCAGCTATCACACAGCCTGGATCAGACAGCCTGCAGGGAAAGGACTGGAGTGGATACTAGCTGGACGTGTGGGATACACAACATACTCCAAAGATTCCCTGAAGAACAAGTTCAGTATCGACTTAGACTCTTCCAGAAACACAGTGACTCTAAACGGACAGAATGTGCAGCCTGAAGACACTGCTGTGTATTACTGTGCCAGAGAGACACAGTGAGAGACAATAACAGGAGAGTCGTACAAAAACTACTTCCTCTGTTTATAACCATCACTGGGAACATTCAGTTCTCTCAGCATCACTCTATAAAACCTGATTGTGATTATCTGTCAGTGGATAAAATTCCAAGTAGTGATTGACTGAATATTGGAATCATGTACCACGGTCAGGGTGAATACTTGACTCTGATTGGTTGCAGTTTGTCACTTAATTTCTCACTTTGGATGGTTCTGGCCTCTAAGTCATCCATAAGTTGCCCCCCAAACACTCCCTTTCTCTCTGTGAGGAGGAGTCAATGCAAACTGTGATGTCTTCCTCCTCTACTTATGTGACTGCAGAGAGGAGGACAGAGAACAGTGGACACACAGTTTAACATGATGGACTACAGGACAGGACTGCTGCTGTTAACTGTCTGCTGGGCAGGTGAAGATCATCACTATATTCATGTTACATAGCGTATATATCTGTCAGCAGCTGATTTCACTTGATGTTTTTATCCTCTCTCCAGGTGTTGATGCTCAGACTCTGACAGAATCTGGACCAGTGGTTAAACGTCCTGGAGAATCCCACAGACTGACCTGTACAGCCTCTGGATTCACACTCAGCAGCTACTATATGTATTGGATCAGACAGGCTCCTGGAAAAGGACTTGAGTGGATCGCTGCTATAAGCCATGGTGGTGGTAGCTACAAATACTACTCTCAGTCAGTTCGAGGCCGGTTCACCATCTCCAGAGACGACAGCAGACAGCAGCTGTATCTGCAGATGAACAGTCTGAAGACTGAAGATTCTGCTGTTTATTATTGTGCTCGAGACCCACAGTGACCGGAGGAGGCTGAGCAGCTGTACAAAATCCTGTTTCATATTCTTTATTTTACATTATAAACATTATTTAAATAACAAACAAAATATAGAATCCTTCAAACTGCTCCTAAAATGTTTCTAAGAAACACAATAAAGATCACTGGCTCGAACAGGCCGAACACAAAACAACAGTTTGGTTGCTGAAATTATATTTTGTAATATTTTTTTTATCTTGTTCACACAAGATAATAAAAGATTATTTCCACAAGAGTTCAAACACAAGACACACACAGGGCAGCAAGTTAATACATCTCTGAGAAGATGATCGCATTGTGCGCACAAGATTTGCATCTGGTCTCAGATCCTCTGGCCTGCTTGAAGTTTCTTGTATTTCTGTGTCTTTAAACTGTGATAACACTGACACCTTTAAGAGTCTGTATGCAAACCTGCAAAGCAGCGCTATTAAATATGACTACTATTTACATGATGCTGACTGACGTCACTGTATTTCTGTTAGCAGCAAATGAGTAGAGTTAGTGAGAAAATACATTCATTCATAAATGCTACAATTAGAAACAAAGCTGTTTATAAATGTTCAAAGTCAATCATAAATTTAATGTAGCAGGCGACCGGTGATAAATTCTGTCAGGAAAACTGCTGAAGTAATATTTAAAGTGGATTTTAATCATTTGTAAACTTATTATTAAACTTACTGTAAATGTGGCTCATAAAGTAACAGATAGACAGCTGCTCCTTTAGACTCCATTAGTGCTCATCTTCATTATAGCAATGCTGATTTTAATGAATACATTTTCTATTATCCCTGAATGTTAATGTTAATATTCATAAGAGGAATAATTATCCTTATTGTTGTTCTCAATATGAAAATAAATTACATTATTATTATGTTTCCAGTCTGCAGATATAAAAGCAGTGAACAGACTCTTCTACTGGCTCCACTTAAACCAACACTGATGCTTCATATGTTTGATTCTATGCAAACTCAGTGAGCTTCCTTGTTACTCGGCTATAAAAGCTTCACATCAGGCTGTCAGTGGAGTTCACAGCACGTCACTTTAACATAAAGCATGTTTTCTGTAGCTCTGCTGCTGCTGTTGGCAGCTGGATGTGAGTCTCTCTGGATTTGTCAAAGTCAACAGTTCTTCTTTTGCACTTTAACTTGATCATTTCTTACAAAACATGTTCTTTATTTTAACAGGTGTGAAGTGTGAACAGTTGACACAGCCAGCCTCTGTGACTGTGCAGCCAGGTCAACGTCTGACCATCACCTGTCAGGTCTCTTATTCTCTTAGCAGCTACTACACAGCCTGGATCAGACAGCCTGCAGGGAAAGGACTGGAGTGGATTGGTAGCAGAGCTGGATCCACAACAAGCTACAAAGATTCACTGAAGAACAAGTTCAGTATCGACTCAGACTCTTCCAGCAACACAGTGACTCTAAACGGACAGAATGTGCAGCCTGAAGACACTGCTGTGTATTACTGTGCCAGAGAGCCACAGTGAGAGACAATAACAGGAGAGTCGTACAAAAACTACTTCCTCTGTTTACAACCATCACTGGGAACATTCAGTTCTCTCAGCATCACTTCATAAAAACTGAGTGTTATTATCTGTCAGTGATTAAAATGATGGTTATTGAATGTTTTTTCTTTTCTTTTATTTGTTGGAAGGTTTAATTCAGGTCCAACTTCACAAAAACACTGAAATAATTTCAGTTTTTACTTGTAAGAAATGTTCACAGACACTTATGAAAGATTATGTCCTGTTTCAATGCTGATTAAATTCATTTTAATTAATGTGGTTGAACTGTGTCCATGTGTATTCAACATGTTAAAGCCCTTTATTATTATTACTGCAATATCCACAGTGGAGTGGGCATTTGTGATGGAAATTCTGAGGCTTCCGTTAAAATAAGCAAAATGAAACATAATTCTACACAAAGAAAGTCAAAAACAAACAGTAACCACCTCTTTACAGCGGTTTGAAGAGACATCCAAACATCTAAACACATTTTAAAGAGTGGGAAACTGAGTTTAATTTGATGTTCAGAGAAGAAGAAAGCTGTTAATCTTCAGTTTTCACATGAACTCTTTTAACATCAGTGTTTTTTGTGTTGATTTACTCATGGCTTTGCCCGACCATACTGCTGTTAAAAGAGAGGAAAATATGATCAAATATGACTGGTCAATACAAAGAGATGTTCTCTCTGTGAGGAGGAGTCAATGCAAACTGTGATGTCTTCCTCCTCTACTTATGTGACTGCAGAGAGGAGGACAGAGAACAGTGGACACACAGTTTAACATGATGGACTACAGGACAGGACTGCTGCTGTTAACTGTCTGCTGGGCAGGTGAAGATCATCACTATATTCATGTTACATAGCGTATATATCTGTCAGCAGCTGATTTCACTTGATGTTTTTATCCTCTCTCCAGGTGTTGATGCTCAGACTCTGACACAATCTGGACCAGTGGTTAAACGTCCTGGAGAATCCCACAGACTGACCTGTACAGCCTCTGGATTCACATTCAGTAGCTACTATATGAACTGGATCAGACAGGCTCCTGGAAAAGGACTGGAGTGGATCACTGCTATAAGCAGTGGTGGTAGCGAGAAATACTACTCTCAGTCAGTTCGAGGCCGGTTCACCATCTCCAGAGACAACAGCAGACAGCAGGTGTATCTGCAGATGAACAGTCTGAAGACTGAAGACACTGCTGTGTATTACTGTGCCAGAGAGTCACAATAACACAAACCATCAGCAGAGCTGAACAAAAACCCCTCAGTGCCTGAACACTTGTAACATGAAGCCACCAGAGGAGGAGCCCTCAGACCACTAATGATTATAACAACAGTTCACTGTTAAGAACAGAACAGACATATTTAGAAACAGGAAAAGTCAAAGATTATAATGTATAAAAAGATATTTAATATACAGTGAAGTGTCAACATGTGAAATAGTGACATTATTTCTCTTCACAACTCTGTCTCAAAAAGGTTTCCATGAAACAAATGAAACATTAAAGATGGAATTTCTGTCTTTGACTAAATAACATGGGGTTAAATGGCATCTATGTTCTGAGGGCTTACACACGTTTCCTCACTTTGTTGTTAAAGCTTCATTAATATCCACAAATGTTTTCTACACATTTATTCCTGCTGTTTTTTTCCTAATGATGTTCTGAGAAATAAAACTGATGAGAACTCAGTGAGAAAATAAACAACAGAAAGAAAAACTCTGAAGGTTTGATTTGTTGGAAAAACTCACTTTGGCAAAACTTTAAAGTGGCTATATGTAAGATTTTATTTATATTCATCAATCAAATATCTTTTTTTTTTAATTGCCAATGTGTGAAGGGATAGTAGAGGAAGTGAGATACGGCCCGTGGGCCAACTGCGGCCTGTGGTCCATTTCTAATTTGCAGCAATTCCTAAACACAGAATGGAATATGGCCCGCATGAGAAAATAAAGCTTGTGCTTGACTGTATTGTACGTCTTAGTTTTGACACTAGGCGGCGCTGCTGTCTTGAACAAGGCAGCTTCTCCGTCCTCACAAAACAGGTGCAATCACTCAGAGAAGATTTTGCCACGGGTGATTAAACATGAAAACCAAAGAAACACAAATTAGCAAGTGAGTGCAGAAAGTTTCAGACACGGTGGGAAAATGAATATTTCTTCATGGAAGTCAAGGGGAAGTGTGTCTGTTGGATTTGCATTGAAACTGCTGCAGTGATGAAAGACTACAATGTTCAACGACACGATGAAACCAAGCATCAGTCCGACACGTCCTACACTGGTGCCGAGCCACAACAGAAAGTTAAGCAAATGGCAGCTAGCCTGTTAGCTCAACAACAGTATTTTTTCCATCCTAACAAAACACAAGAAGATGCCACAGTCACCAGATACGAGGTAGCTCAACTCATTGCCCGACACGGGAAACCTTCCTCAGAGGGTGACTTCATAAAACAGTGCCTCACTAAAGTGGCAGGAATAATGTGACCAGAGAAAATGCAGGAATTCAACGTCAGCACGTCCAGAAACACAGTCGCCCAGCGAATCCAAGACTTGTCAGCTGACTTAAAGCATCAAGTGTCAGATGAAGCTCGTGCTTTTGATTTCTACTTGATTGCATGTGATGAGAGCACAGAGGCCACTTTGTTCTTTTTTTGTTTGCAGGAATTGACGAGAACGTTTGACAATAACTCTGTGCCAAGAAGGTCCAGCTTGGCGACGTGATGAACACTGTTGTGAAAACTGTCAACATATTTCGAGCTCGAGCGCTCTATCACAGAGAATTTAGGCTCTCCTAAAATCGATGCTGAATACGGGGACCTAATCTTCCACTCTGACGTGCGCTGGCTAAGTCGTGGCTCCGTGCTGCAGCAGTTTTTATTCCCTGAGATCAGAAATCGACCAGTTTTTGAAAGAGAAGGACCGACCTCTTCATGAAGTGAGTGACCCTCTCTGTTTGGCAGACCTGGCGTTTTTAGTTCATCTGACTGGTCATCTTGACACACTGAACAAGAGCCCACAAGGCAAAGACCAGTTTGTTCCACAGCTTTACACACACATGAAAGCCTTCTGTGTGAAGCTCCGTCTCTTTGAGACACAATGAGGCAACTTCAATGCTGCACACTTCCCCACGCTGTGTGAAATTAAATCTGCTTTTCCAAAGGCCAACTTCTCTGCTAAGAAAGGGAAATATGTGTCTGGGATCATTTTTCTGCTATTGACAAAGACATCCAGCTGTTCTCTACCTCCTTCTTGAGGGATGCTTCTACTGGAGCTTGGAAAAAATGGCGCCGCGGATGGCTGCCTCGATGTGTTGGTGCCATGTTTTGTCTTGTTTTGTTTGTAAATACAATTTTTTGCCAAAACACACGCAGCTCTTACACCAGAGAAGAGCTCATGGACAGAAGGACTACAACACCATCGGACTTATTTCCCTCTTTGCTTATAGAATCCTAGGAATACTTGGACATTCTGGTTAAAGGTGCCCTCACCTTTGCCAATGCAGTGAAATGCAGGAGGAGAGGGAAACGGGCCGGCACGCTCGTGCATCTACGCATCTACATGAGTTTGCATCTACGCATCAACAGGAGTTTGCTTTGAGGACATCAAAAAAGTGGACCAGTGAAGCTGTGGAGGATCTTCAGGTGTGCTTAAACTGCACGGATTGGGACGCTTTCAGGACTGCTACCAACAGTCTGGATGAGTATACAGAGGCTGTGACGTCATACATCAGCTTCTGTAAGGACTGCTGTGTAACATCACGCACCACGGTGAGTTACAACAACGACAAGCCCTGGTTAACAGCCAAACTCAGACGGCTGAGGCAGTTAAAGGGGGAGGCATTAAGGAGTGGGGACAGAGACGGCTACAAACAGGCTAAATACACCTTCAGCCGGGCGGTGAGAGAAGCTAAGCGTCTGTACTCTGATAAATTACAACAGCAGTTTTCAGGCGGAGATGCTGGCTCAGTCTGGAAGGGTCTCGGACAGCTCGGGCAGCTCACCAGGGCAGGCTGCAGCGTATCATCCGCTCTGCAGAGAGGGTGATTGGCTGCAATCTGCCATCTCTCGAGGACCTGTACACCTCCAGGACCCCCTCTGGCAAGAGGCTGCGGTCCATCAGGACGAAAACCTCCCGACACAGGAACAGTTTCTTCTCCTCTGCTGCCAGCCTCGTCAACAAGGCCCCGACCCCACCCCACCCCCCCACGTGACATGGACTCTCATGCAGCCTCTCAGTCACTCAACATTCCACGATTGTTTAAGACTCTAGTTCAGACTATGCGTTACATTAACGCACACTGGACTTTTATATTGTCTATACGCTGCACTATTTTTATTCTTATCTTTAACTTTATACCGCAAGCTTTTGCACTCACTTATATCCTGCACATATGTACAGTTTTTAATTTTTAATTCACACCTGTTGTACATATTTTGTGTTATACGTGTTGTTTTTTACATTTTTATGCTTATTGCCTATTTTTTATCTTATTCTATTGAAGTCTTTTACGTATTTTATTCTAGTTCTGTGTTAATGGTTCTGCACCAAAACCACCAAAACTAATTCCTTGTATGTGTGAACCTACTTGGCAATAAACCTGATTCTGAAAAGGCCAAGTTTCCTCTGATGAGGCGCCAAAAAGAATGATCAGTCTTTTTGTCTCTTCATACAAATGTGAGCAAACTTTAACACACGAGAGGTGAGGTAAATTAAAGTGGCCCAGTTTCTCTCTGTGAGGAGGAGTCAATGCAAACTGTGATGTCTTCCTCCTCTACTTATGTGACTGCAGAGAGGAGGACAGAGAACAGTGGACACACAGTTTAACATGATGGACTACAGGACAGGACTGCTGCTGTTAACTGTCTGCTGGGCAGGTGAAGATCATCACTATATTCATGTTACATAGCGTATATATCTGTCAGCAGCTGATTTCACTTGATGTTTTTATCCTCTCTCCAGGTGTTGATGCTCAGACTCTGACACAATCTGAACCGGTGGTTAAACGTCCTGGAGAATCCCACAGTCTGACCTGTACAGGCTCTGGATTCACATTCAGCAGCTACAACATGGCCTGGGTCAGACAGGCTCCTGGAAAAGGACTAGAGTGGATTGCTTACATCTACTATGATGGTAGCAGCAAATTCTACTCTCAGTCAGTTCAAGGCCGGTTCACCATCTCCAGAGACAACAGCAGACAGCAGGTGTATCTGCAGATGAACAGTGTGCAGACTGAAGACTCTGCTGTGTATTACTGTGCCAGAAGAGACACAGTGAGAGACAATAACAGGAGAGTCGTACAAAAACTACTTCCTCTGTTTACAACCATCACTGGGGACAGTTGGAACATATGTTTGTAATACTGATGTGCCATAATGTAAATTCTTATTATAGATTCAATGTTGAAGTCTTGTTTAATCTCATTCGTCTGAATGTTAAAGTCGTTTCCATCAAGAATTCAACATCATTCATTTGTCATTGCACAACAGAGTTCCACAATGATTCAATGTTTTAGCCCATTCCTGCAACACACAGAACAAAAGGACACATTGTTTAAAGTAGAATAGAAAAAGATACATTGTCATATTTGAGTTATTTAGATACTAATACACTGGTTCATTAGCACAATTAAAATTATAATTCTGTTGCATTCTTTTTGGATTTGTTGTTTGGGGGAATGTAAACAGCAGCAACAAGATAGTGCTGATAACTTTATGCTGAAATCTGAACTTTAAAAACTTGACATCTGGGAAATATTATTAACTTTTACAATATTTGAGCACCAAGTATCATCGATAAAAACAGTTTCTCCCCTTGTGAACACTAACATGAAGCCACCACAGGAGGAGCCCTCAGACCACCAAAGATTTCAACATCAGTTCACTGTTACAGCAACAACAGAAACAGTCTTTAGAACATTGGAAATAATAGACAATGTTCCAATCACTGATAAAATAGTGTATGTTGTCACAGTAACAAACTCCACGATACATTATTAAATATTAAAGCATTCAACAACTTATACAAATGAGGTTGATTACTTTGCTCAGTGTTCCTCGTCTCTGAAAGTCAGTTCCTTTTTGAGAACATACTAAAAAATATCAAACTGATAAGTTATCAGAATCATACGTGCATTAGAGACTGAACCGGTCTTTAGCCAAAGTCATGGTGGTGTTTATTATTTAGGACATAAAACATGTGATTCAAACATCAATCTCATTACGTTTGATATGACTGAAGTTTCACCAACTCTTTCTGTGAGACGGAGAGAAAACATTTTAATAAACTTTACTGTCCCATGGATGTGAATAAGCCTCCTTGTGTGTTGCCTTATAAGGACATAAAGTGTCTTCTCCTCTTGCTGGTTTCTAGTTTCTATTCATGGCTGCTCCTTTAGTTTCCAGTAGTCCTCTTCTTCATTGTTACAGCAACGCTGATTTTAATAAACACATTTTATATTGTCCGTGAATGTTAAAATTGACATTAAGAATCATATTAATGATGCTTTTGGTTGTTTGCAATTTGAACATAAATAAAATAATGTTTCAATATCAAATTTACTGGCTATAAAAGCTTCACATCAGGCTGTCAGTGGAGTTCACAGCACGTTTTACATAAAGCATGTTTTCTGTAGCTCTGCTGCTGCTGAGGAGCCCGGACCTTCTAAACCTTCCAACAAGGACTCTGCAGCCAATACAGTACCAACTCTAACATTAAACTACATAAACATTCTATAATAACTGCACTGATACAATTTTGTCGTGTTACAAAGTGTTCTTCAAACTCTAGAGGGCAGTCTAGGACCGACTGAGTTTGATACAGGTTACTTGATTTGTCTTATGTGACATGAACACGACGACTGATGATGGTTCATTTGTCCAAATCAAGCCCATGTTCCTATGTCACCTGGTCTGATGATGTAAACTACTAATCCATCAAAACACTGACCTACAAATACTAAATGTCTCTTTGGCTGCTTGATTTTGAGTTTCATCAGAACTTTACATCAAACTCTGTGAAAAATTAAAGGAACAGATCAACTCTGATCCAGGTTTATCCTCCCTGTGAGGAGGAGTCAATGCAAACTGTGATGTCTTCCTCCTCTACTTATGTGACTGCAGAGAGGAGGACAGAGAACAGTGGACACACAGTTTAACATGATGGACTACAGGACAGGACTGCTGCTGTTAACTGTCTGCTGGGCAGGTGAAGATCATCACTATATTCATGTTACATAGCGTATATATCTGTCAGCAGCTGATTTCACTTGATGTTTTCATCCTCTCTCCAGGTGTTGATGGTGAGACTCTGACACAATCTGAACCAGTGGTTAAACGTCCTGGAGAATCCCACAGTCTGACCTGTACAGCCTCTGGATTCACATTCAGCGACTACAGCATGAACTGGGTCAGACAGGCTCCTGGAAAAGGACTGGAGTGGATCACTCAAATTCAAGTCACCAGCAAATTCTACTCTCAGTCAGTTCAAGGCCGGTTCACCGTCTCCAGAGACAACAGCAGACAGCAGCTGTATCTGCAGATGAACAGTCTGAAGACTGAAGACACTGCTGTGTATTACTGTGCCAGAGACACACAGTGACTGGAGGAGGCTGAGCAGCTGTACAAAATCCTTCAGGACTCATCTTTACTGCACTGATCGATCAACAATAACCATAGAACTCAAAGGCTGTCTTACAGTAATGATCACTTACTCATGTAACAGACAATAACAGAAAATCCATCTGCTAAAATAATTGTCTAGATATAAATTAAATAAATACTACATGTTTACATTATTGTTGCATTAATGTTTATATTATTTGGCGTCTAAAATCAGTCTCAGTATGAGAGTGAAAATAATAATGCAGTTCTCTTTATAGAAACACTAGATGGCAGTCAGTGTCCAGTCTCTCTCTGCTCTGTTACTGTAATGAGACACTCATGTCTACGGTGGCCAGCAAGGGCAAACGTGCTGCAACAGCCCAAACAATTTTGTTTAGAAGAAATGAGCTGCAAATTCAGAAACGATGTAAATTCAAAAACACAAGCAAAAGTCTAAAACAAATTCAACGACGGAAACGCGCTGCAAATGAAAAAACTGCTGCAAAAAGCCAAAACAAATACATTAACATCAAACACGCTGCAAATACAGAAACGATGCAAAGTCAAAAACACACAAACCCAGAAAACACATGCAAAAGAAAAACGCTGCAAATACAGCCAACACAACGGAAGAGCTCCAGGCCTGTAGGGGGCGCTCTGTGTGACAGGTTAGTATTAACTGGAGAGAGAGGGAGACGAGACAGTGAATTTATTACCTCTCAGACTTTCTCATTTTAGACGCTGCTGGAGCGGAGTGTCTCTGTTGGTCATGTACTACTGACAACTTTAAAATATGAGCAAAGAAATCACACACTTTTGTTGAGACAGGGCTCCCGATCAACTGATAGCTTTACTAAATTAACCGCTGCTAATTGTAGCTTCTGTTAGCCGTGCAGCTAGTGGTTCTTTATGATTACTCTGTCCGGTATCGGGCTCCGAGTACAGTTAAGTGTCCGTGTTAACTCAACTAGCAAAAGGTAGTTTGGGTGTTTGGGGTTATCTCGTCCGCAGCAGAAGTCACGGCCGGGCCGCTACCATATGGCCAGAGACCAACACTGCTCAGTTTGAGAACAGGGAAGACAGTAGCGTGGTGGTTTTCTTGCCGAGTTCGGCACCAGTGAGATTTCCCATCTGAACCCCCACTTAGGCTGTCTTCTGTGTCACGAAGCTGCCTTCTTTAATTAATTATGTCCTAACGACGATATCTTCCACGCTTAATATAGATCCTCAGCTGAGGTTATGTGTATATGGAAAGTATGCGAGCCGTAATTTTACGCATGTAAAGACACAGAATTAAGCCGTGCAGTAGTTTTTGACTTTGCGTCGTTTCTGTATTTGCAGCGTGTTTGATGTTAATGTATTTGTTTTGGCTTTTTGCAGCAGTTTTTTCATTTGCAGCGCGTTTCCGTCGTTGAATTTGTTTTAGACTTTTGCTTGTGTTTTTGAATTTACATCGTTTCTGAATTTGCAGCTCATTTCTTCTAATTGAAATTGTTTGGGCTGTTGCAGCGCGTTTGCCCTTGCCGGCCACCGTACATATCTGCTCATCTCATTGTTCTTAAATATCCGACACACAAACCCTGGACTGAAACAGACTTTCATCCTCCTCTGTGAACCCGCTCCACCACAACACAAACACAACATTGAAGTTGCTGGCTCAACAGTTAATGCAGGTTCATGTGTGGACATCGTTGTTGATCACCATCTCAACAAGCTGCTGCTGACAGCTGGATCCTGTGAGCAGCTTTAAACTAATAAACACATTAGAAACAGGGAATAATCAGATGAATGATGGAGATCATGTTGGTTTGTGTTTCCACAGGTGTGAACAGTATCGACCTCATCCAGCCAGACTCAATGGTTGTGCAGCCTGGACAGTCTTTGACCATCACCTGTCAGGTCTCTGGTTATTCTTTGACTGATAACAACTATGCAACAGGTTGGATCAGACAGCATGAAGGGAAAGGACTGGAGTGGATTTGTAATCGATGGGGAGGAGGAGACTTTTACCAGAATAATGCTCTGAAGAACAAGTTCAGCTACCACACACACACTTCAACGAGCTCGGTTACATTAACTGGACAGAATGTGCAGCCTGAAGACACAGCTGTGTATTACTGTGTGCGAGTCAGCTCCACTGTGATACAAACCACCAACACACCTGCACAAAAACTCAGCAACTCGGCTACCTCACTAAATGTTTATCAGAATCAGAATCAGGTTTATTGCCAAGTAGGTTCACACATACAAGGAATTTCTTTTGGTGGTTTTGGTGCAGAACCATTAACACAGAACTAGAATAAAATAAGTAAAAGACTTAAATATAATAAGATAAAAAACAGGCAATAATAATACAAATATAAAAAGCAATACGTATAATACAAAATATGTACAACAGGTGTGAATTAAAAATTAAAAACTGTACATATGTGCAGGATATGGGGCCTTGTTGACGAGGCTGGCAGCAGAGGAGAAGAAACTGTACCTGTGTCGGGAGGTTTTGGTCCTGATGGAGCGCAGCCTCTTGCCAGAGGGGAGGGTCTCAAAGAGACTGTGTCCGGGGTGAGTAGGGGTCGGCCACAATCTTACCTGCACACCTCAGGGTCCTGGAGGTGTACAGGTCCTCGAGAGATGGCAGATTGCAGCCAATCACCCTCTCTGCAGAGTGGATGGTACGCTGCAGCCTGCCCTTGTCCCTGGCAGTAGCAGCAGCGTACCAGACGGTGATGGAGCAGGTGAGGATGCAATTCTACACCACCATCGTTGTCTTTGGCAGGTTGAACTTCTTCAGCTGCCGCAGGAAGTACATCCTCTGCTGTCCCTTTTTGGATGAGGGAGCCGATGTTCAGCTCCCACTTGAGGTCCTGGCTGATGATGGTCCACAGTGGAACAGTAGAGTCACTGATGCTGATGGGGGGCGGGTGTGGCTGCTTTCTTTCTAAAGTCCACAACCATCTCCACTGTCTTCAGAGCATTACACTCCAGGTTGTTATCACCACACCAGGTCACCAGATGGTCAATCTCCCACCTGTAGGCAGACTCATCACCAACCGGAGATGAGTCCAATGAGGGTGGTGTCGTCCGCTTACTTCAGGAGCTTGATGGACTGATGACTGGAGGTGCAGCTGTTGGAGTACAGGGAGAACAGCAGAGGGGAAAGAACGCAGCCTTGAGGGGAGCCGGTGCTGATGGTCCTGGAGTCAGAGACGTGTTTCCCCAGCTTCACATGCTGCCTCCTGCCAGACAGGAAGTGATCCAACTGCAGGTGGAGTCGGGCACGTTCAACTGGGAGAGCTTGTCCTGAAGCAGAGCCGGGATGATCGTGTTGAAGGCAGATCTGAAATCCACAAACAGGATCCTGGCATAGGTTCCTGCCGAGTCCAGATGCTGGAGGATGAAGTGGAGGGCCATGTTGACTGCATTGTCTACAGACCTGTTGGCTCTGTAGGCGAACTGCAGGGTCTGTGATGTCCTTGAGGTATGAGAGCACCAGGCGCTCAAAAGACTTCATTACCACAGAGGTCAGGGCGACGAGTCTGTAGTCATTAAGTCCTGTGGTCCTTGAAGAGGGGGGGTTTCGGCTTGTAGCAGGTGAGCTGTCTGAGACCCTTCCAGTCTGAGCCAGCATCTCCGCCTGAAAACTGCTGTAGTTTATCAGAGTACAGACACTTAGCAAAATGCTCTCTGATTAGTAGATAAGATAAATGTTTATGTAACTCACAGAATCAGAGAGTTCAATATTTCAAAGTATCAAAGCAGATCTAGTTTCACCTTTACTGCAGCCGACATCAGTACAGAAGAATCAGAGAGAAGCTTCATCTTGTGATACCTAGAAACAGTTTGTTTCTGTTTTTATGGGATGGGGCAGAAATTACCATCTGATAATGTAACTACATAAACATTATAGCTCCCCGTCTCACACTTTTGTAAATCGTCAAGATAAAAACAGGCTCTAAACTGCTGAACCATGAGTTAAAGATCGTCAGTGAGGAGAGAAAGGTGTATTCTCCTTCTCAGCTGGTTCAGTTACTGTATGAATATATAAGTATTTAAGTCGCGGCTCTGTGCTGCAGCGGTTTTTATTCCCTGAGATCAGAAATCGACCAGTTTTTGAAAGAGAAGGACCGACCTCTTCATGAACCGAGTGACCCTCTCTGGTTGGCAGACCTGGCGTTTTAAGTTCATCCGACTGGTCATCTTGACACACTGAACAAGAGCCCACAAGGCAAAGACCAGTTTGTTCCACAGCTTTACACACAAATCATCACTGCTCCCACTGAGTGCAACGCTCTTCACATCTTCCCTGCTGTTTTGAAAATGAGCTGCCAGAAAAGAACGAAGGACACAAGCTACAATTTTAGGCCATTTTATTAAAGTCATGGACCACCGAACCCGCCCTCTTTTCTGTCACCTTCCTGAGACATTCATATTCCAACCCTTTGTGCTCAGGAACAAATGAAAACCATTCATGGAAAGCTGTGATGGAGGCTGTTTGTTTCTTTAAGCATATTCAATTACCAAGCATATCTTACCTTCATTGGATTGGTTTCACTAACTTTAATACACTAGAGTTGAGGTATGTTAAAGTCTGCAACTCTGGACCTGAAAGTTCCTGCTGTCTGCGCCTCTCCAATCTGTCCTCCTGTTTAGCTCTTGGCTCTGCTACAACCTCTTCCCCAAGGAATGGCATTAGCTGCATTGTGTCTATCTAATTGTCTAGTGTGCTTGGTAGTGAGGCTGTTGCTGACACTTCCTCAGGTGCAATGTGAGGGTCTGCCTGCTGTGCTCCTGAACACACTGCTGGCAGTCGTACAGAGACTGGAGCAACTGCAACCTGCTTTGCCTTGAAACGAGTTACTGCACCACAGAATATTTCCCATACTGTAGTGAATGAGATCATACAAGACTGGCAAATCTGAACCTAGCAGGATGGGACAGGTGAAGACCATCACTATATTCATGTTACATAGCGTATATATCTGTCAGCAGCTGATTTCACTTGATGTTTTTATCCTCTCTCCAGGTGTTGATGCTCAGACTCTGACAGAATCTGAACCAGTGGTTAAACGTCCTGGAGAATCCCACAGTCTGACCTGTTACGCCTATGGATTCACACTCAGTGGCTACCATGGGTTGGATCAGACAGGCTCCTGGAAAAGGACTGGAGTGGATCGCCTGGATTAGCACTGGTAGTAGCGGCAAATCCTACTCTCAGTCAGTTGAAGGCCGGTTCACCATCTCCAGAGACAACAGCATACAGCAGCTGTATCTGCAGATGAACCGTCTGAAGACTGAAGACACTGCTGTGTATTACTGTGCCAGAGAGCCACAGTGAGAGACGATAACAGGAGAGTCGTACAAAAACTACTTCCTCTATTTACCACCTCTGAACATATTCAGTCGTCTCAGCACTGATACTGACTGTGATTAACTATAAATGATAAAAATTCTGAGTTGTGATTTAATGTCTTTTTTATCTAATTTGACTGAAATTGGTTATTTTTAAAAGAGACATAAATGTAATTGAAGATTAAGAAAATAAATGTGTGTGATGTAAAAAGATTATTTCTTGTTTTATACAATGCTGCTGAATAAATTATTTGTATGAGTGTAACTGTGTCTACATGTCATCAGTACATAGCGTATATATCTGTCAGCAGCTGATTTCACTTGATGTTTTTATCCTCTCTCCAGGTGTTGATGGTCAGACTCTGACACAATCTGAACCAGTGGTTAAACGTCCTGGAGAATCCCACAGACTGACCTGTACAGGCTCTGGATTCACATTCAGCAGCTACAGCATGCATTGGATCAGACAGGCTCCTGGAAAAGGACTGGAGTGGATCGCTTTTGTACACACTGGTGGTAGCCTCAAACACTACTCTCAGTCAGTTGAAGGCCGGTTCACCATCTCCAGAGATGACAGCAGACAGCAGCTGTATCTGCAGATGAACTGTCTGAAGACTGAAGACACTGCTGTGTATTACTGTGCCAGAGAGCCACAGTGAGAGACAATAACAGGAGAGTCATAGACATTTGAACACAGAGAAGATTAAAAACAACAGACAAGTGATACAAGCGACTCCTGTTCAAATAAAATGTCAGTAAATATTTGATTGCAGATTAAATACTGAGATTGTTCAACACGTAGTGAAAATTGAAGTGTTTTATATTCAGGAATAAAAGAAGGAGATTTATTTTATGTTCCAGAGAATGAGGAAACTAAATGATCATTTTCTACATGAAGTTTTCTTGCTTTGCCCGACCACACTGCAGTTAGAACAGAGGAAACATGATGATCACATATGACTAAATATGTCGAGACCACACAAAGAAAATCTCCCACCTGCCCCCAAAACACTCCTTTTCTCCCTGTGAGGAGGAGTCAATGCAAACTGTGATGTCTTCCTCCTCTACTTATGTGACTGCAGAGAGGAGGACAGAGAACAGTGGACACACAGTTTAACATGATGGACTACAGGACAGGACTGCTGCTGTTAACTGTCTGCTGGGCAGGTGAAGATCATCACTATATTCATGTTACATAGCGTATATATCTGTCAGCAGCTGATTTCACTTGATGTTTTTATCCTCTCTCCAGGTGTTGATGGTCAGACTCTGACAGAATCTGAACCAGTGGTTAAACGTCCTGGAGAATCCCACAGACTGATCTGTACAGCCTCTGGATTCACATTCGGCAGCTACTATATGGCCTGGTTCAGACAGGCTCCTGGAAAAGGACTGGAGTGGATCGCAGCTATAAGCACTGATAGTAGCGGCAGCAAATCCTACTCTCAGTCAGTTCAAGGCCGGTTCACCATCTCCAAAGACAATAGCAGACAGCAACTGTATCTGCAGATGAACAGTCTGAAGACTGAAGACACTGCTGTGTATTACTGTGCCGGAGACACACAATAACACAAACCATCAGCAGAGCTGAACAAAAACCCCTCAGTGCCTGAACACTTGTAACATGAAGCCACCAGAGGAGGAGCCCTCAGACCACTAATGATTATAACAACAGTCTCAGTGGGACAAACAGGCTTTAAACAACCCTGATCGCTGTACGAGAAGCACTGAAGCATGTCGGGCTTTAAAAACATTTCCCCTTCAACAATGAAGAATTAACACTGACGCACATTTGATCAATGAAAGTGTGTTTGTCAGCATGTTGGGACAGTTCATCATGACTCACAGCAACAGCTGCATTTATGTAAATACATCATCAATACGACTGAACAGAGAACTGTACTTTAAAAAGCTCTATCACATTATATTCTGTTTTTCTACATAAACCTACAAATACATCTCCACATAAACTTTTACAAGTTTAAACACATTTTCACTGTATGACTCAAATCAGAGCGGCCCTACAAGTTTGATATATTAACCATCTAGATGGTGACATTTCATAAAGAAATAACAAATAAAAAATGACATTTGTTTATGTTCATTTGAGTATTTTATGTACAATGTGACAATTTCTGTTTGTCCTATTAATTGTCTTTTTCGGTGAGCTGAAGACATTATTCATTGCTAAATATTTATTGTTGCATTAATGTTTATATTTTTTGGCATTTAAAATCAGTCTCAGTACGAGAGTGAAAATAATAATTCAGTTCTCTTTATAGAAACACTAGATGGCAGTCAGTGTCCAGTCTCTCTCTTCTCTGTTACTGTAATGAGATCTGCTCATCTCATTGTTCTTAAATAACCGACACACAAACCCTGGACTGAAACAGACTTTCATCCTCCTCTGTGAACCCGCTCCACCACAACACAAACACAACATTGAAGTTGCTGGCTCAACAGTTAATGCAGGTTCACGTGTGGACATCGTTGTTGATCACCATCTCAACTTTTCTCACTCTCTCAAAAATGCAAACGTGAAAAATAAAACAGTTAAAAAAGTAAAAACAGTGGATGACATGTGTCGTCTGTAACTCTCTCTCTCTCTCTGAGGTCATTTCTCCTGTTTGATGAATGTTTTCAGTATTTATCAACAAGTATTTCCAAAATCTGCGAGAAATTCAAATTGATAAATTGATGCACAAGCTCCGCCCATTCTGCCGACACAATATAAATCCCTCATAGTGGAGGAGAAGAGCTCACATCAGTCCAGCTTCATCATCAGCCATGTTCTCTGTAGCTCTGCTGCTGCTGCTGACAGCTGGATCCTGTGAGCAGCTTTAAACTAATAAACACATTAGAAACAGGGAATAATCAGATGAATGATGGAGATCATGTTGGTTTGTGTTTCCACAGGTGTGAACAGTATCGACCTCATCCAGCCAGACTCAATGGTTGTGCAGCCTGGACAGTCTTTGACCATCACCTGTCAGGTCTCTGGTTATTCTTTGACTGATGACAGTTATGCAACAGGTTGGATCAGACAGCGTGAAGGGAAAGGACTGGAGTGGATTTGTAATCGATGGGGAGGAGGAGACTTTCGCCAGAATAATGCTCTGAAGAACAAGTTCAGCTACCACACACACACTTCAACGAGCTCGGTTACACTAATTGGACAGAATGTGCAGCCTGAAGACACAGCTGTGTATTACTGTGTGCGAGTCAGCTCCACTGTGATACAAACCACCAACACACCTGCACAAAAACTCAGCAACTCGGCTACCTCACTAAATGTTTATCAGAATCAGAATCAGGTTTATTGCCAAGTAGGTTCACACATACAAGGAATTTCTTTTGGTGGTTTTGGTGCAGAGCCATTAACACAGAACTAGAATAAAATAAGTAAAAGACTTAAATATAATAAGATAAAAAACAGGCAATAATAATAAAAATATAAAAAGCAATACGTATAATACAAAATATGTACAACAGGTGTTTATTAAAAATTAAAAACTGTACATATGTGCAGGATATGGGGCCTTGTTGACGAGGCTGGCAGCAGAGGAGAAGAAAGTGTTCCTGTGTCGGGAGGTTTTGGTCCTGATGGAGCGCAGCCTCTTGCCAGAGGGGAGGGTCTCAAAGAGACTGTGTCCGGGGTGAGAGGGGTCGGCCACAATCTTACCTGCACACCTCAGGGTCCTGGAGGTGTACAGGTCCTCGAGAGATGGCAGATTGCAGCCAATCACCCTCTCTGCAGAGCGGATGATACGCTGCAGCCTGCCCTTGTCCCTGGCAGTAGCAGCAGCGTACCAGACAGTGATGGAGCAGGTGAGGATGCACTTCTACACCACCATCATTGTCTTTGGCAGGTTGAACTTCTTCAGCTGCCGCAGGAAGTACATCCTCTGCTGTCCCTTTTTGGATGAGGGAGCCGATGTTCAGCTCCCACTTGAGGTCCTGGCTGATGATGGTCCACAGTGGAACAGTAGAGTCACTGATGCTGATGGGGGGCGGGTGTGGCTGCTTTCTTTCTAAAGTCCACAACCATCTCCACTGTCTTCAGAGCATTACACTCCAGGTTGTTATCACCACACCAGGTCACCAGATGGTCAATCTCCCACCTGTAGGCAGACTCATCACCAACCGGAGATGAGTCCAATGAGGGTGGTGTCGTCCGCTTACTTCAGGAGCTTGATGGACTGATGACTGGAGGTGCAGCTGTTGGTGTACAGGGAGAACAGCAGAGGGGAAAGAACGCAGCCTTGAGGGGAGCCGGTGCTGATGGTCCTGGAGTCAGAGACGTGTTTCCCCAGCTTCACATGCTGCCTCCTGCCAGACAGGAAGTGATCCAACTGCAGGTGGAGTCGGGCACGTTCAACTGGGAGAGCTTGTCCTGAAGCATAGCCAGTATGATCGTGTTGAAGGCAGAGCTGAAATCCACAAACAGGATCCTGGCATAGGTTCCTGCCGAGTCCAGATGCTGGAGGATGAAGTGGAGGGCCATGTTGACTGCATTGTCTACAGACCTGTTGGCTCTGTAGGCGAACTGCAGGGTCTGTGATGTCCTTGAGGTATGAGAGCACCAGGCGCTCAAAAGACTTCATTACCACAGAGGTCAGGGCGACGAGTCTGTAGTCATTAAGTCCTGTGGTCCTTGAAGAGGGGGGGTTTCGGCTTGTAGCAGGTGAGCTGTCTGAGACCCTTCCAGACTGAGCCAGCATCTCCAGCATCGCCAGCATCTACATAAACATTATAGCTCCCCGTCTCACACTTTTGTAAATCGTCAAGATAAAAACAGGCTCTAAACTGCTGAACCATGAGTTAAAGATCGTCAGTGAGGAGAGAAAGGTGTATTCTCCTTCTCAGCTGGTTCAGTTACTGTATGAATATATAAGTATTTAAGTCGCGGCTCTGTGCTGCAGCGGTTTTTATTCCCTGAGATCAGAAATCGACCAGTTTTTGAAAGAGAAGGACCGACCTCTTCATGAACCGAGTGACCCTCTCTGGTTGGCAGACCTGGCGTTTTTAGTTCATCCGACTGGTCATCTTGACACACTGAACAAGAGCCCACAAGGCAAAGACCAGTTTGTTCCACAGCTTTACACACAAATCATCACTGCTCCCACTGAGTGCAACGCTCTTCACATCTTCCCTGCTGTTTTGAAAATGAGCTGCCAGAAAAGAACGAAGGACACAAGCTACAATTTTAGGCCATATTATTAAAGTCATGGACCACCGAACCCGCCCTCTTTTCTGTCACCTTCCTGAGACATTCATATTCCAACCCTTTGTGCTCAGGAACAAATGAAAACCATTCATGGAAAGCTGTGATGGAGGCTGTTTGTTTCTTTAAGCAGTCCATCGTAGTGGTAAGTCCCTGGACCCCTGTGTGCCAAGACATAGGTGTCAACAATGTTGGCTCCCTCTGCCGCTGTCTCAGGGTTGCACTCTCTGACCCAGGTCTTCATCTCTGGATAGAGGACTCTGAGGTTCCGCTACAGGTCCATCTTCTCAAAGATTTCCTCCTTGCTGGCAGCAGCAAAGTTCACCCATTTGTAAAACACTTACAAGATGAATATACAGCTCCTGGGGGGACTCGTCTGCTGGCATGTCGAGGTTATGGAAGTGCTGGCATTAAGAGTCTCTGTTTACTTCATACTTCTTTAGAATTGCCTGCTTCAGTCTTACATAATCTTGAGTATGGGCTGGTTCCATGGCTTCTTCAAGAGCCCCCCCTGTGGCACCCCCTTCCTCCGGAGGCTCTGCTGGCTGCTTCTGCTGCTGCTGACTTGACTGCTGCTTGCTGGGAGGCATCCTGACCTTTTCTTCTGACACCATATGTAAGGATGGCCTCGTGGTTAAGGCTCAGAAATGAATAAAAAAAAAATCCAAAAATACAGCCCGAGTGAATTTATTTGCAGTGAAAAATCCAACAATCACGAAAATAACATTTGAAATAAATTAACAAAACACAAACAAAGAAACGATGGCTCTAGACAAGGCCCCAAAGTCTGGTTGCAGCTTCACTTCAGACAACCAAACTTCTGCTACAGCTCCTGCCACCACTCAACTGCCTCAAGGATTCTTCTTCTTTTGGATTGGCAGACTAGATGTGGCATTGATGTGGCAATGTCTCTGTCTGCCCACATTGACATTTCCCATCAGGATGTTTTTTAATCAGGGCCAGCCCTCTCTTAAACCCAGTGTCCTACTCTCAGCCTCAGGAGCTTTACCTGGTCCTCTTCCTGCCTCAAGGATCTCCAGACTTATCTTTTATAAGAGCTGGGGTATACCAAGAGTCAACAATTGACAATTCAAAATCAGCTAATGAGATAATAAAGGAGATATATATGCAGTCTGTTACATAACAAAATACACGCAGTAGCAATATACAGCCTACCAAACACATTTGAAGTAAGTTATTATTCAAAATGCATTTAAAATAACATTTCTTATTTCAACAATACAAAAACACCCCTCCACCTCTACCACATTTGGAGCCTTCCACTGGGAACACCCCCTTTTAAGCCACCGGCAGGTTTCCCTTCTGTTTGGCTGTTCCTGGTCTGAACAGTGGAGGGTGGCACAGGGGGAAACATGTATCAAACAAGTGTACACATGACAAACATGTGACACGGTAAAATACTTTTTATAACAAAATGGTCTTAGTGTGTTTTCGTTCCTTAAGCTACAGTCTTTGTGTTTTTCTTCCCATATGGTATTTTCAGGTGTAGAATAATGGTGACAATGCTAAGTTATGCTATGCTAACATTATCTCAGTTCTCCCAGCTGGCTTGATGTTGGCAATTATGAGAGGAGCTGTGTAGAATCATGTCAGTGTGCACCTAACTTTAGAGGACACAGGGTTGCCCTGTGACTGACATATCAGACATATTTAGAAACAGGAAAAGTAAAAGATTCTAATATATAAAAATGATGAACATATGTTCACAACTCTGTCTAAAAAATCTGTCTTTGACTAAATAACATGGGGTTAAATGGCATCTATGTTCTGAGGGCTTACACACGTTTCCTCACTTTGTTGTTAAAGCTTCATTAATATCCACAAATGTTTTCTACACATAAAAACCTCCATCATGCAGCTGAAGCTCGATAACAGAGCAACCAACTTAAAAATGCTTTAGTCAACATATCGCAGAAATGAAGCTGAAACATGAGAGGAACGACTCATCACACTGAACATTCATTCTCCTGTTTCATTAAACAGTAACTGAGATCCAAGTTAAACCCAGGTTCTCTCTGTGAGGAGGAGTCAATGCAAACTGTGATGTCTTCCTCCTCTACTTATGTGACTGCAGAGAGGAGGACAGAGAACAGTGGACACACAGTTTAACATGATGGACTACAGGACAGGACTGCTGCTGTTAACTGTCTGCTGGGCAGGTGAAGATCATCACTATATTCATGTTACATAGCGTATATATCTGTCAGCAGCTGATTTCACTTGATGTTTTTATCCTCTCTCCAGGTGTTGATGCTCAGACTCTGACAGAATCTGAACCAGTGGTTAAACGTCCTGGAGAATCCCACAGACTGACCTGTACAGCCTCTGGATTCACATTCAGCGACTACTGGATGCACTGGATCAGACAGGCTCCTGGAAAAGGACTGGAGTGGATCGCTTATATAAGCAGAGGCAGTTCTTATATCTTTCACTCGAGTTCAGTCCAGGGCAGATTCACCATCTCCAGAGATGACTCCAGCAGTAAGCTGTATCTGCAGATGAACAGTCTGAAGACTGAAGACACTGCTGTGTATTACTGTGCCAGAGAGACACAGTGAGAGACAATAACAGGAGAGTCGTATAAAAACTTCTTTGTCTATTTCCCACCTCTGAACATATTCAGTCGTCTCAGCACTGATACTGTTTATTATTAACTTTACATGAGTTGAGATTAATGTTTTCTTTTATTATTTGACTGAAATAAAAAAAAAGTGACAAAACTAGCAGATATTTTGCTGTTAAAACGTGTTGAAAACATTTCCCCTTCAACAATGAAGAATTAACACTGTGTGTTTGTCAGCATGTTGGGACAGTTCATCATGACTCACAGCAACAGCTGCATTTATGTAAATACATCATCAATACGACTGAACAGAGAACTGTACTTTAAAAAGCTCTATCACATTATATTCTGTTTTTCTACATAAACCTACAAATACATCTCCACATAAACTTTTCCAAGTTTAAACACATTTTCACTGTATGACTCAAATCAGAGCGGCCCTACAAGTTTGATATATTAACCATCTAGATGGTGACATTTCATAAAGAAATAACAAATACAAAATGACATTTGTTTATGTTCATTTGAGAACAAAATAGAACCTTAACCGATTCAAATTTAACTGAGATTACTTAAAAATATGCAAATATATGTAACTTGTACTTAAAGGTGTGTTTGTGTCAGAGAGAGAAGAGCTCACATCAGTCCAGCTTCATCTTCAGCCATGTTCTCTGTAGCTCTGCTGCTGCTGCTGACAGCTGGATCCTGTGAGCAGCTTTAAACTAATAAACACATTAGAAACAGGGAATAATCAGATGAATGATGGAGATCATGTTGGTTTGTGTTTCCACAGGTGTGAACAGTATCGACCTCATCCAGCCAGACTCAATGGTTGTGCAGCCTGGACAGTCTTTGACCATCACCTGTCAGGTCTCTGGTTATTCTTTGACTGATGACAACTATGCAACAGGTTGGATCAGACAGCGTGAAGGGAAAGCACTGGAGTGGATTGGAATTAAATACACTGGTGCTTCACTCTACAAAGATTCACTGAAGAACAAGTTCAGTATCGACTTAGACTCTTCCAGCGACACAGTGACTCTAAACGGACAGAATGTGCAGCCTGAAGACACTGCTGTGTATTACTGTGCCAGAGAGACACAGTGAGAGACAATAACAGGAGAGTCGTACGAAAACTACTTCCTCTGTTTACAACCATCAGTGGAAACATGTATGTCCCAGCATCACTTTGTCATAACAATAAAATTCATAATACTCAGCCTCACTCTTTAGCTAATGACTCTGTTTTTGTGTCAGAAATTCAGTTAAAACGGAGGAAACATGAAGATCAAATGTGACTAAATATGTCAAAGACACACAACGCAAAGCTCCCACCTGGAGAATCCCACAGACTGACCTGTACAGGCTCTGGATTCACATTCAGAGACTACTATATGCATTGGATCAGACAGGCTCCTGGAAAAGGACTGGAGTGGATCGCTTTCGTACACACTGGTGGTAGCCTCAAATACTACTCTCAGTCAGTTGAAGGCCGGTTCACCATCTCCAGAGACAACAGCAGACAGCAGGTGTATCTGCAGATGAACAGTCTGAAGACTGAAGACACTGCTGTGTATTACTGTGCCAGAGAGCCACAGTGAGAGACAATAACAGGAGAGTCGTAGACATTTGAACACAGAGAAGATTAAAAACAACAGACAAGTGATACAAGCGACTCCTGTTCAAATAAAATGTCATTAAATATTTGATTGTAGATTAAATACTGAGATTGTTCAAAACGTAGTGAAAATTGAAGTGTTTTATATTCAAGAATAAAAGAAGGAAGATTTATTTTATGTTCCAGAGAATGAGGAAACTAAATGATCATTTTCTACATGAAGTTTTCTTGCTTTGCCCGACCACACTGCAGTTAGAACAGAGGAAACATGATGATCACATATGACTAAATATGTCGAGACCACACAAAGAAAATCTCCCACCTGCCCCCAAAACACTCCTTTTCTCTCTGTGAGGAGGAGTCAATGCAAACTGTGATGTCTTCCTCCTCTACTTATGTGACTGCAGAGAGGAGGACAGAGAACAGTGGACACACAGTTTAACATGATGGACTACAGGACAGGACTGCTGCTGTTAACTGTCTGCTGGGCAGGTGAAGATCATCACTATATTCATGTTACATAGCGTCTATATCTGTCAGCAGCTGATTTCACTTGATGTTTTTATCCTCTCTCCAGGTGTTGATGCTCAGACTCTGACACAATCTGAACCAGTGGTTAAACGTCCTGGAGAATCCCACAGACTGACCTGTACAGCCTCTGAATTACACTTCAGCAACTACTATATGAACTGGGTCAGACAGGCTCCTGGAAAAGGACTGGAGTGGATCGCTCTCATCTACCATGACAGTAGCAGCAAATCCTACTCTCAGTCAGTTCAAGGCCGGTTCACCGTCTCCAGAGACAACAGCAGACAGCAGGTGTATCTGCAGATGAACAGTCTGAAGACTGAAGACACTGCTGTGTATTACTGTGCCAGAAGAGACACAGTGACTGGAGGAGGCTGAGCAGCTGTACAAAATCCTTCAGGACTCATCTTTACTGCACTGATAGACACTAGGAAACAGTTTAATACTAATATAACATATTTAATTAAACTGGCCTTGTAGAACATCACCAACAATAACCTTTAATCTCATAACTTAAAAGCTGTCTTTGTGTAATAATCACTTATATAACCAGCTTTTGAAAACAGACTCTGCTGTTCATTATTGTGCGACTCATGGACTGAGTTACAGCACTGCCATTATATATATCTAGATCAATGTAAATAATAATAAGAATTAACTTTATTTATATAGCACCTTTAAAAACAAGAGTTTACAAAGTGCTTTGACAGCCAAGCAAACAAAGTAAAGCAGAGAACAAGCAGATCATAAAACCAGCAAATCACAAAACCAGCAACTCACTCAGGACCAGCAAATCACACAACAAGCAAAGCACAAAACCCAATACCCAATAGGCAGCAGGAGAACCCACACAACCAAGACCAAGGGGACGAAGAAGTAGCAAGAGTAAATACAATAAAATAAAAATACCTAAAAGAGATAAAGAAAGAAAATAATGCAAAAAGAAATAAAAGCTGTAAAAGCAATAGGAGAGATAGAAACCAGTAAAAGGCAAAAAAAACAATAAAAGAGCTAAAACAATACAAGCAATAAAAAGGAATCAAATCAGTCATTTTCCCTTTTGTAAATCATCAAGATGAAAAATAAGCTCTTTTTTTACTTTCTTGGAGATGTACAACATATAGTTAATGTATTATTTCCTCCTCTGTCATTTGCTGAGGTTTGCTGTTGAAGAGATACTCTGCTGAACTAAATGTATCTGGTTCATATTTAAATTTCCCTGTTAAACCTGCAGAGGGAGGTCCATGCAAACTCTTCCTCTCTTATAAACACACCATCAGTAACCTGTGGCAGAACACCGGGACACTTTAGTTTATTCTGTAACACTGAGATCAGAGAGAACTAAACTACAGGATGGAACTACTGGATGTTTGATAATGATCACAATTCATTTTTCTACAGGAGTTTGGAGTGAGATCAAACTGGAGCAGTCTCCCTCTGAGGTGAAAAGACCTGGAGAGACAGTGAAGATGTCATGTATCATATCAGGCTTTGACATGACGAGCTTCTTTATGCACTGGATACGACAGAGGCCAGGGAGAGCTCTGGAGTGGATTGGGTGGATGAGTACAGGCTCAAACTCTGCTAGCTATGCCAGCTCCTTTCAAAGCCGGTTCATCATGACTGAAGATGTGCCCAGCAGCACTCAGTACCTCCAGGTCAACAGCCTGACAGCAGAAGATTCTGCTGTTTACTTCTGTGCTCGAGAAGAAACAGTGAGTGAAGACAGTGGAGCAGCTGCACAAAAACCTCCACAGGCAAACAGCCATGTGATCTCAATGACATCTGGGTTTACATACCATAATCCTTTTTTACCAAGTCATCCGGTGAGTTTATGTAGAAACAGTTTATGTAATATCATAGATGATAAAGAATGGTAATGGACATCTAGTAGGTTGGCGTTCAATATATCAATACAAGAGTATAAAGTAATGTGATTTAAATCAAATGCTTTATACAAACTATAATGCAAAAAAGTAAATGACCTATTTAAAACCTTAAATAGTTCTGCACTGTTTCTTCAGTGCAGGAAACTGTGTTGGGTTTTTGTACGAGGGTTTATCACAGTGTTTTATGGGGTGGGGCACTGAGATACAGAGCCATACAAAAACCTTACAGCAATAATCTCAAACTCAACCATTCATGTGATGGACCAAAGAGCACAGGACGAAATATATCCCTCTAAAAACGTGGTCACTACTGTGTCGATGACTTTGATACGCAGATTTGTGGTTAGAAGTCCGATTTTTAGTCGTTTACAGCCACAGTTAGTCCACAGATGTAAATGTTACCTCTCAGTAAACCTCTACTTTAAAATAATATTTTGCATCACTCCGAGCCGACGCTTACAAGATGACACCAGGGTTTCACACTGACCGGGACTCCTGACCAGGACTTCTGTCTAATAAGGTTTTAACACATTTTTCTGGTACTTCAGGTTTTTGTTCAAGCTTTGAATGGAGGCGTATCACTGTGACTCCTTTGACTACTGGGGTAAGGGGACTCAAGTCAGCGTTTATTCAGGTAAGTCACATTTAATGTAATATATTTAGAGACTAGTTTCTTTTACTTTTCTTAAAATGATCATTGATGTTTGAGAGGTTCAGCTCAGTTCATATTTAGAAAAATGATTTCACTGCAGCCGTTTCTTAGAAAGCATTTAGAAAAGTTCCTCTTTGGCATTAAAAGTTCATATTTAAGAGATGGTTCGTTTTAATCTTTAAATCCACCCGGCCGATTGAAATCCATAGTTTTTGAGAGGTTTGTGTGTTTGAATACAAGGTCTCGATGCCCTTCAATTAAACTCTGAGTGAAGAGATTATTGAGCTCACACTTAAATAAAATGATAAATATATATTATAAAGTTTCTTTTGAAATTCCAGGAGCATTGACTTTAATAGGAATATATAATTACACTGAACTGTTGATCAGTTTAAGTTCTGAGAAAACAATTCTCATCAAGTGTTTTATATGTCTTGTTACAATTAAACAATAGACCCACTACATTCTAATAATAAATACTTCAATACTTTATTAAAACTGATTATTATCATATACGATTATTATGGCCACAGAACAGTGCAGTGACTTCACTGGCTTCACTAGCTTCTAACATTAAGATTTAATACGCAAGTTCATTATGTAAACATTTTTATTAAATCAGTATGTTTTTATTTATATTACGTTTTATTAAAAATTGTATTATTTAAAGTCTTTTCAGGTTCATGTCTGTGAAATGCTTAAATTTTGTATAAAGATAACAAAATAATTTTAAATTTTAGACAGAAATTGTTCAGTATATCAAATAAGAATTCTTGAACAAAACATTTGGTAGTCGTAGTTTATAGTAGTTTTAGTTTTTAGTGTTTAAGTGTCAGTATCAGAGTCACATCCCTTGAAAGTGTCCATATACTTGGCCAATAAAACTGATTCTGAAATCTGCCGCAATATATTTTATAACAATAGAATAGTTGTTATTTATATATGATTCATATATGATGAGTTGTGATCATTTGTTAATTTCTATTAATTTTATTTTAACCTTATAAAATCTCTCTCTTTGAAAGCCTCTCCACCGACTCTGTTCCCTTTGGTTCCATGCGATTCTGGGACTGGAGATACAATCACTGTTGGCTGTATGGCAGACGACTTCTACCCACAGGGTACTTTGCAGTGGACCGATGCCACAGGGAACAGCTTGACTTCTGTACAATATCCTGCGCTTGTCAAAGACAACAAATATATAGGAGTCAGTTTGGTCAACGTACCAAAATCTGACTGGAACTCCTTCAAGTCTTTGAACTGTTCTGCGATTCATCCTCAAGGCCCCCGAAGTGTGAAAGTTAAAAGTATGTCATTTTTTACCCTCTATCGTGGCTCTCTTATGTGTAGTCTAAACGCATGACCTTGTTTTTATGTTAGCAACTGATTTTCTATTTTAAATTTTTATCTACAAAGTCTACAATGAACAATCTTCTTAACTAATCTTCCTCTGCTTTTTCATTACTACGCATAGAGGCCTCCCCTCCAAAGATAAATCTGGTATCAGTGCCAAGAGGAGACACTCAGACTCTGGTGTGTACAATTGAGGAATTACCTAACAAAGACCTGTCAGTAAAATGGAAGAAAAATGGAATCAATGTACAAGACTTCACTTCTTGCCCCGCCCAATCATCCGGAGACTTGTATTCATCTGTCAGTGTCCTGAATGTGAAGAACACAGACTGGGACAGTAAAGCTGTTTACACATGTGAGATGACGCACAAAGGCACACCATATACAAAGAAGGCCTCTAAAGGTACAGTCATTACTGTTACTCCAAGTAACCTAGCTGCTGTCACAATGACACTCAAACAACCAAGTCCCAAAGAGCTGTTCAATAACAATCAGGCACAGTTGGAGTGTATCGTTACTGGACAAGACAAGGCCATTGTAGATGTGATGAAGATAACTTGGCTAATTGACGGAAACAATGTGACTGACAACATAACAGAGAAAACAGAATCCAGAAACGGTCAACACAGCAGAACCAGCACGATGACTCGGAGTTTCTCAAAGTGGCAGGAAGTTAACAAAGTGCGCTGTTCTGCTGGAGGAGACAACAGGACACCGGTAATTCAAGAATTCACTGTCCACAAAGGAGGTATGTTACCGAGTGATGGAAACTCATTGATGAAACAGCAAGCTGTGTGTAAAATGAACATTAATCTTGTAGATGAACCTCATTGCTAAAACAAGTGTCTCTTTCAGATCAGACGAAACATACTGTGACAGTCAACATCTTCCAAGAGGAGGATCCACTCACTGTGGTGTGTCTGGTCTCCAGTGACAAAGAGCAGGACTACTACATCACCTGGGCAGAGAATAAAGGAGAGAAGACTGGCAACTATGTTGATGGCTTTGACCTCCCCCCACAGAAGACTCCAAAGGGCTACTTAGTTACAAGTATTTACTATCCAACTGAGAAGACAAATGTGTTACAGTGCAACGTCTGGCCTGCTGGCAGCGAAAGATCCTCCATGATTACAAAATCAGTGTCTCATGCCAAGGGTAACTCGAGTGAATGCGAAACAGTTTAGATTGCATGTGGTATGTAGTGCTCACGTTTTGTTCTGTCTGTGTGTGTAATCTGTGCTGCGGTAACATGTGCACCCTGTGATGTCACCAGTCTTTGTGATTGTAAAACACAACAGTCAACATGTCAATGTAGTTTTGTTTGTCATCATATGGTGTTTCAAACTGTCTGTCACATTGTCTAACAGCTTGAGAAGCATGCTTATTGTTCCAAATAAATGTTGCATGGAGAAAAGTTTGTTACATGTTCATGAATGACAAAGTAACTCAATAAATAGGCTTATATTTAAGGCAAATTTAAGGCAATCAATTGCCTTAATTTTTTTAAGTTTATCAACTTAAAAGTCAAGTGTTTTCAGAGCTTAAATATTTGGATTACATGCTACACATACCTTTTGATTACAGTTAAATTAAAGTGCTTATTAAGCCAACTCAAATATTTTTTGTTCATGTGACTTAAAGTTTTGATTCACCTATCCCAAGGGATTAAGTTAACAGAACTTTAACAAAATGAGTACACAAACAAACTCTTTTTTTGTTAACAAAACTCAGTATTTATTAGTCTCTTTTGTCATTATTCTTAATTAATCTCAACACAAACACATTGGTTGTGAAACTTAAAACCATGTGACTCAAAACTTAAAAACTTTGTGGCAAGTGATTGCCTCAATTACATCGAGTAAAACCAACTTTAACAGTTTGAGTAAATGTCTTCTATTGAACAGTATTTTCTTGCCCACTTCCATTTTACACACTGTTACGCCACGGTTAATAGGGATAAGACACAGAAAGACATTTTAGTAGAAAATGTGAGTACATTTTAGAGTAGATCTGGTCCTTGATCTTGGATAGGTGCGGTATAGTGCACAAATGAGTCCAATCATTACCAGGAGCAAGTCTGGTGAGGCTGACCACAATGTCTCTTTGTGACGACACAGATGACGACAGAGATTTTCACCACTTAGCAGTGAACTGGACTTGTGTCATTATCACTGATGACGGTATGGATGGCCACAGAAACATCTCCAAGCTCTGGCTCATCAGACTCGTCCTGAATGAAGGAAAGAGAGATACTAATTACAAACTAGTCCAGCTAGTATGAAGGTAGTTTAAAAAGAAAAAAACAAAATATGCACACTTTACTACGCAGTACTTTTGGGGTGTTTCAGATCAACAGATTTACTTTCACATTCAGACAGTTAGATTCTAAAAATTCATCAGTCAGTGTCCCAAAAAAAGTAGACCACAGTTTCCTTATTTGAGACTCGTTAAGTTGTTAAAAAGGAGGTGTCCATTGAAGCCACTTGACTCCTTAAGGTGGGTCGTAGTGTAGAAAAAAAATCAAACATGTTCATTCAAAAATGTTTGCTAAGCAAAAACAAAGCTCTACCCAACAACATCTTCCTATGTTGCTATATTTTTTGACTCCAACCTTTGGAGTTATGTTTGTAAGTTATATTTTAGTTAAAAATGTTTTTGAGAGTTGTGTTGTGAGATGGACCGATGCTAAGCTCAGCATATATTTGGAAATGTTTTACCAGACCTCCGTATTGCTGTGAACAAAACAACACTGATCTCATTCATTAGTAATGGGAAGACCAAATATATGGACAGACAGACTGAACAAGGGTAAGTGAGAAAATGTGCATTTTGATGAACTGTTCACTTAATATAGAGTGGTATTGGTAATCATTCAAGGAGACTCACTGTGCAGGTTCTGAAAGACTTCCTCACACAGATACAGAGGCAGGGCATGGAGAAGGGTGGTACACCTTGTGTGGATGTCATGAAGTCCCTAAAACAATAGGGAGAATAGAATAGAAGTGAAGTTTACTGAATAAACCTCATTTTAAACAGTCCAATCAGAATATATATCTACACTAAAAACCTACTCACATATTTATCAGTCGGGGAAGATGGGGGTCAAGCTCAGCGTAGAATGTGCTGGGCAGGCTCTGGCTTGTGATGTTTAAATTCTGCATTCACCTAAATTTAAAAACAGAGCGGAAGGACAATACAGCAATATCAATAAGTCAGTTCAAGAGTAATATAACTAGGTTAATGTGATAGTTGTGGTTCTTCCCCAAACAGTGGTACTTGTTCCTCCATACAAGTGTAATAAATACTCCAAGTTTGACCTGTCAACTCTTTCCCTGTGGCGAGAACGAGAGCATCACCTGTACTGTCAAACAAACATGTAGCGCTTCTTAGTGATTCAGAGACAAAGCGGTTCCACCACTTTGAAAGCAAGAGGGCTGGAAAAGAGCATTGATAATGAACTCCAGACAAATGTGTATTATTGTGTATCCTCAAAAACATCTTTCAGCTCAAACTTGTGGTGGAGTCAAACATGGAGGATCTATCACACTCCTATAAAGTAGTAACTAGCCACTAAGTGAGTAAGAACCACAACTATCACTTTAACCTCCACAGAATGTGACATATGTTATCAACAAAGAAAAACAGGTAAAAGAGCTAATCCGTATTACCTCAGACTCCATTTTGAGAGCAGCCAAGAGGTCCATGAGCTCTGCGATGATTTTTTAAAATGCTTTCTGAAATGACAGAAGAGAACAGATTCAGAAAAATGATGCTGAAATGTGCATTTAAAGGGCATATAAATGACAGGGCTGACCATGCTCTGCATCACTGATAACTCTGCCTGGGTAGTATCTTCTTTTTTTTTGCATGTCACCGTAGTATATGGTATATGACGGGATTTGTGTAAAAACAACAACAACAGGCTGAGCTGCTGCTGTCATTAAAATGAGAATAGCTGTTCCACCTTAAAGGTCAGTCCACCTTAAGTGAGACTGGCCTGAAGTTGTCGCTAGATTCGGAGCTAACCCCCTTCACTTTAAACGGAGTTATAGCATTTATTCACCGACAAATAGCCTAGACTGTACACACACTGACACTGCACCGCTATGTTTACAGCTAACGTTACTGCTAACTTTATACTTAACGTCACCCGCACTGTCTCTCTCTCGCTGACGTTACCCAGTGCGCATTTTCCCGTTGAAAATATGTCTAAAAATAGACGTTTAATTATCTTCAAATAGTCGATGAAAAACGTAAAATTTTCAACCAGTTTTGAAAGTCTTGAACGGAAAAATACGCACTGGACAGGTTCATTACTGTCTGGTTTCAAAGCATCACCAACTGTGGCCCCGGTTTCCCTGAAGTTAGGAATACAATGCTACTTTAAACCATCTTCTGCAAGCAGTCATAATTCCTTCCTCTAATGTTTCATTACTCTCAAACTAACATTTGGACGTATATTACAAGTTTATATTCTACAGTACCTTTGTGCAAATAATTCAAGCATTAATGTGAATCTCCTGACTCAACTGCTGGCTAATGTTAGCTAGCAATTATCAACACAAGCTCAACATTATCGATCCCAAAATATCAACAAATGCTTTAAAATATAAAGACATATAAATATTTAACACTTACGGTGAGAGAAATGCTGATTACTGCCGATAAGAGCGTAGTTCCACCTTACTGCAGGCATTTGTGGAGCTTTCTTGACTTCCGAGCCCCGCGTTCCCACAGCCTATCGTTACTGACGTTGATGACGTCAGACGCACGCATTTAAATTGAAACAATAGAAATAAGTACAGTGAAATTATACTTTTAGAGTGGTGCTTAATTAATCCGCAAGATAATTCAAGTAAATCAAAAATGATGAGTTTAGCTAACTCAAAAAGGAAGAAAAAGTCACAGGAACTGAAAATATTTAAGTTAGTAGAACTTTTTCCAATAATTAAGTTTACACTAGTTAATGTTTTTAATTAATTTGAACGTTTGGGTTTACAGTGCTGCAGTGAAAATTGATATATTGTGATGCTTTTTAAATTTTGACTTGAAATCTTTGCTTTCTACAAACACTCACATAATAGACAAAAATATATGAGATTATGGGAGACATAAAACTAAAGGGAGAAGGAATGATGGAGTGCTCATGATTAAAAGCTTTTGAGGATTTTGTTGTCCTGCAGACTTCTGTTATCAGTTAAGAGCAGAAGGGTTTTCAATTTCCTGGCGTTGCTAAACATATCATCTTTCGAGAGTCACTTCCAATTTTCTATGCACCTCTGGGACCACACCTGTGGCAATGGAACTTTGTAGAAACTGTCGGAGCTAGTGAGACACTCATCTTTCATTGCATATATTTGCAAATCAGCACGTAACCAAGCGTGAAGAGGCGAATTTGCACACAGCAGACACATCCTCACAGACAAAGATAACATTAAAAAATGTCTAGAGATAAACGTGAAGCAGCAGCATAAATCAGATATATCCAATACACAGAATATTGAAAGCTTGTTAAACAGTACAACAGAACATATGTATGTGTGTAGTGTGTTTGTTTTGCTGTGTGGTGAAGAGTTCTTGGTGATATAGAGAGGGATAGTTTCATATAAGCGTTCTTGGTTTGTAGAACATCATGGCAGCACACATCAGACAGAGCTGGAAGCCTCTGAGGTGGTGTTTAATGAGTCTGACCTTCTCACTGGTTCAATTGAGACCAAAGTTAAGAGGCTAGAAATGTGTGATCTTGTAACCAAATTGGCAGATATGAATGGTGATGACAGAGCCAATGAGCAGTTTGCTGGAGTTACTTATGAGGTATGTCATCCAACATTTCTAACAATGTTTAAATATATGTTTAATGAGCGTAATCAGCCTGGTGACAGTAACTGTTGGAAATGAAAGCTCGCTGCATCCCACTTCCTGATGGCACACACAACCTCACGCCGTGTGTGTGCTGCAGGTGAAGCCGCTAAAGTAAACCTTTCGCAGTATGTCCACTCAATAACCAGCCGAGACGAGGTGCCGCTGACAAAAGCACGCACCCCAAACGTTTTAGCCCAAACTGGATGAAGATTCAGCTGAGCAATTCATGAAAAAAGCAACTGTGCTTAAAGATGGAAACAACTTCAACATTTAGAAGAACTTCCTATTGCAGAAACGTGGGGTTTAAGCACATCGACGGTATCACCTTTAAGTTCATCACCTTTGTTTACTAAACAAACTCCTTTATTGATTGGGTTATTGAATGATTGTGGCTGCTGACTGTGTGAATGAACACAAGGAATATTGGGCGGTGTTATTTGAACCAGATCGCTACAAGAGCTTAAAGGGACACCTTCCGATGTTTCGGTTTGCCCAACCTTTTGCCAAATCTGAACCATGACATGATGAATGGAGATCCTGATAATAGTTGCCAAGTTAAACAGAAAAAGCTTGTAAGCTGTTTTGACATTGCTTCTTGAAGATTCACAACCGAGAATAATTAAAAATCCTCCAGTAAGAACTGAGTCAGAATGACTAAAATCCATACGTTACCTAAACCTAAAAAGTTAATGGACTAAAACATGAGATACTTTCAGTATGGATGTTGTGGATGATTGAGTGGATATGACAGCCCGATATCATAAACCTATATCCATGTCCAAGTAATGCAGCTAAATCAAGTATATCTGGTTATCCACGCTGCAGTAACTGAAGGTGACAGGAGGATGTGATAAAGCTGTACACCAACTGTTGGCAAACACTTAGTTTTATATAAGCCCCACCACAGGAAAGGAATACCTTTAGGGAAGTGGTTAATAAATGGTACATTGGGGATTGCTTTAGTCAGTGAAACATGTTTGCTTTTCATGGTTTTTTTCATTATAAAAATGTATGTTGGTTAAAACTGTATTCAAACTAACATTTAATCTTTAGTTAAAACATAAGATCAGAGTAAATATTACATATATACACTAATTTACTGAGTAAGTACAACAATTTAGAATATGATACAAGCTCCCAAGTATTTTCGTACTATAGTTCAATTGAAACCTCTCCTTACATTTCAAATTTCATTGATATCACATAATTTGACCTCAGTGGCGTGAAAGGCGTCTTTGAGGTGCTTGTTTTTGTATGTTGGATGTGTTGACATATCACACTGTGACAATGCTTTTGACATCTGGGGAAAAGGAACCATGGTGACCGTCACATCAGGTAAAATAATTCATTTTGGTCTTGATAATGACAATTTGGTGATTACACATTTAAATATAAGGTATTTTGACCTCAGTGGCTTGAAGGGAGTCTTTGAGGTGCTTGTTTTTGTATGTTGGATGTGTTGACATATCACACTGTGACGGTGCTTTTGACATCTGGGGAAAAGGAACGATGGTTACAGTCACATCAGGTAAGCCAAACACTTATTTTGTCTTTTTAATTTGTTTGTTTGATTTTGAAGCAGAATTAGGAAATCCAGTTTTGACACCGTAAGTTAATGTATATCTGGAATACTGTATGTTAAAGGTGTTAAAATCCATAGACTCAATTTAAACTGAGCGGATCCAATTTCAAAGTTGGTAATTGCAGAGGCCAATGTAACTATGTAATAGGGTAGATTATTACAAAATCACACACTATGGAACATGTAGATGCTTGAGATCCAGGTTTTTGTATGCAGCGGTTAATTATTTGTTGAACTGTGACAACTGGGCTTTTGACTACTGGGGAAAAGGCACTATGGTCACTGTCACTTCAGGTAAGTGATTTTAATATGTTTGATTAGTGAATGAAACTCCCATTGATCCCATTACTAATGCAATTTCATCTTTTTTCATGTGGTCACAAGTGTTGAACAAGGATATCATAGCCAACAGTATTTTGTAGGCTGGCATAGAATCTCTGATAATATTAAAACTCCTGGCTGGTAGTTCTATGGACAGGTTTATATCTTACTTTGGTTTTGGCAACAGTTCAAATCAAACTGTTTGATGAGAAGTTATTATTAAGGGATATTACAGTAAAAAGTAAGTTTTCGTGTTAAGTCCTTATGACTTTCTGAACTGTGACAACTGGGGTGCTTTCGACTACTGGGGAAAAGGCACTATGGTAACGGTGTCATCAGGTAAGATTTGCACTGCTAAATCCCTTTTTAAGTTACATTTAAATTGATAAAACCTCTAAAGATTTGGAGTGTCACAAAATGAAAGTGTTTTACTATAAGGGTAAAAAAAACAAAAATCTGTTTGCCGGGAAAAATTCTCTGAAGACACTGGTGAAGATTTATACTAAGTGTATTTTATTTCATTGGAAGAAAATATATGACAAAGCGAGCATTATTAAAAGTTAGAGTAGAGTAGAGTAGCTCTCAACGTTAGTAGACAGCCTTTTCAGACTAGTGGTTCAGTAATTTCAGCACTGTGTTACTATGAAGCTTTTGACTACTGGGGAAAGGGTACAATGGTAACTGTTACATCAGGTAAGAATACTGTTTAATCTCAAACATATTTGCCTAATTTAAACAAAAGTTAAAGTTAACAAAATGATATGATGCCATAAACTCAGTACTGTATGTTTGTCAAATGTACAGCTACACTCCATTTAACTTTGAAAAAATAACAATGATTATCATCAAAGTTACGGACTAAAAGTTATCGACATTTATATTTTAAAAAGAGTAGACCACAAATGATATTACTGAGGGAGGCTAGTTCATCAAATAACATCTAAAGAAATGTGATAAGATAAAGATGTATGTACGGAGCGCACTTCTCTCATTCAACATATGAAAAGGTTAAGGTATTAAAATGTATCCTTGATTGCAATGCTTTGCTATGCTTTTGATGAAGTAAGCCAACTTCATTCCATTGTTAACTTATGTTTGATGAAAAATATCTTATTTTAAATGTTCACTTCACTTTTTTAACGGCATTTTTGTTTCTACTTTGTTAGCATCTCCTACCAAGCCAACCGTGTATCCTCTGATACAATGTGATTCTGGGACTGGTGACCTGGTCACTCTTGGCTGCCTTGCCACTGGCTTCACACCGTCCTCAGTGACCTACACATGGAACAAACAGGGGTCTAACTTGCGGGAATTCACTCAGTATCCTCCAGTACTGAAAGACAATGTTTATACGGGAGTCAGTCAACTCAAAGTGAGCAGACAGGACTGGGACAACATGAAGCCCTTCCAATGTGTTGTGACAAATACAGCAGGAACAGGACAGGGGACATTCATCAAGCCACGTAAGTCTTGTGTTTAGTCATATATAAATTCCTTTATAGTAGTTGATTTGAAATTTAGCAGGTTAACATGGCAGAGCTGTTAACATATTTTAGCATTGTGAAACAATTTAAAAGGTTTTCAAATTGATTGTGATGACACAAAGCGTACATGTATTGCCAGTAGATAACAGTAGAATACAGTACCAAATACATAAGATCCATTTCTTACGGTGCACTAATCAATAATAATAATACATTGTTGTTATTCATCCAGATTTACATGAACCGCTCAAGAAACCCTTTGAAAGGAATATTGGTAAGAAAACTGAAGGGCTGTCTTTATTTTTTCTAATCATGCCATCAAATCCAGTGATCTTTCTCAGCTGATTATGGAGCAGAGATTTCCTTCAGCACTGTATGTGTGGCAGGAGGTTTAATGTTTCTCTCATGCTTGCAGGAGGACCGACTCGGCGTCCTTCAGTGTTTATGCTGGCTCCAGTAGAACATACTAGACAAGAAATGGTGACCTTGACTTGCTATGTGAAAGACTTCTTAAAATGCGTTGTTGTCTATTGAATTAACTGACCGAACAACTGTTTAAATCTGGTCTTACCTCGAAGGTTATAAAGTATATAACCCTACAAAAAATGACTCAAATACTTTTGAAATCCAAAAACCAACATTTAGCTTTGAACGTTTTACTTAAACTATGAAGGTCATAATTATGAAGATGTCAGACAAGTACTCATTGTGATATTTTATTATACAGTAATGTAGGCCTAACTGGAAAAGCAGGACTTTGATTACTTTGGTGCATTTTCACTCAACATTTGTTTTCTTTGTCTTCACAGGTTAAATGAAACAAGGTGAACTTTCTGTAAGACTTATTTTGTCTGCCTTTTTTTCATTAACTTAAGAGTCATTATTAAGAGTATTGTGTAAGTATTTTCCTTTGTTTTAATTACAAAAGCTTTATGTCTGCTGAACAAAAATGTTTAAATGTCATTAACCATTGATGTTGATCCATTTTTTGCTTTTCCATTTAATTGTTCATACTATCTATTGTCTAAATGTCTATTTCACCAATAAATGTTTTAATACGTAACACTTATTTCTTGTTATTGACATTTTAATTGTTTTATCATGTTATTTATTGCATTACTCTGTTTATCATCTCCATTGCATCTGCAAAAGACAAAAGTTCTCGGTTCTATTATTAAGAGACTTAAACCTTCAGCAGGTCCTGACAAGCAATGCAAAAACTATAGTGCATGTACACTGACATGAGAGGACATGAGATATTTAAATGTGCACTCTGTTTCTCTTACTGGCATAACCCCACCTCACACCTGGTGTCTGTGATGCTCCGTTGCTCATAACTTTGTTTCACTTCTGTAATTTGGTACTTTACTAGGGGCGGCTGTGGCTCAGTGCTAGAGCCGGTCGTCTTTCAAACGGAAGGTCGGAGGTTCGATCCCCAGCTCCCTCACGCTCAGGTCGAAGTGTCCTAAATTGCTCCCGGTGGCATAGCCGACGGGTATGAATGTGATATCTGATTGACAGTTGGGCACTTTACGTAGCAGTCCTGCCATCAGTGTGTGTGAATGGTTGAATGTGAAATGTAGTGTAAAAGCAGCTTTGAGTGGTCGCAAAGACTAGAAAAGCACACAAGTACAGTCCATTTACTTTATTGGGAGCTGGGTGTTACTCAATGCTTCCGCCTGCTGCTTGCCCTGATCACTCTACCCTGTCATGCTGCAACATCTGTGCAACAGACTTCCAGCCTTCTCTCCACCTAACTTTTAGGACACACACCATCTAGCCTAGACACAAAGGTATTACCATTTACAATTCAGGCCCACATAATGTAAAGGTATGTACAACTGCTGATATGATATCAGCTCATTTTTATAAATAAACATCTAATAGTGAGAAAGAAGCAAGCAAAGGTAAAATAATACTCTCTCTCTCTCTCAGGACCGCAGGTTCTATCTCCAAACATCAATAAAATCAGCAATAAAAAAAGGTCATAACTTTCTTCAAGGATAGGCTTATACTGCAGTACATTGTTCTCACAATACCAACACCCCTGTGTTACTTAGACTGTCCACAAGAGTGAGACAAAGCTCCACGTACAGCAATGTTGAGCTGCATCCTCTGTGAAACACCAGTTGTGTAGACATTTGATGATTCTGAACTGGACTTGCTAAATGCTAAGACACAGAGGTACATTCACTTGAAGAACAGAGACTGTTTTTCTAACCATTTCTGTTCCTCCATACATACACACGCAGAGTTACTGTCAATGTGTGCACATTCTGTCTTTGAGGTAGAACTGCTTGTTTGTATTGTTTATAGATGCCGATGGTCTCTTTTCCCATTCCCAGTGGAGTGTAGTGCTTTCAGTCTCTTTTCTGCTGCGTCACCATCTGACGTCACAAACGTGCCGGGGACAGGGTTAGTAAAGGTTTTTATTGTACCTATTACTCAGTCTATTTATCAAACTCGGCACCCACAACTTGGAACGATGTTCGAGCGCTGCTTGGAAGGAGACGGGCGGAAACTGTAGCTGAGTTGACAAGGAGTCACAGAAGTTACCGACGTAGCATGGCATTGCGCCTGAAAGGGGGCGGAGATTAGCGTGTCAACATGGTTTTTGTGTTCCCATCAATGCCGATTGGAGACGAGGCGATAATTACCCGGGTCTACTGCAGAGTCATTTGACCCGGGTCTGAATGTTGATTGTAGCCTTTCCCATTAAGAAAAAAAGATGAGTGTTCGCGGGTGTTAGAGGGTTTTTCGACCAGTGGGGAAAGGGCTTGAGAGAGAGTGTTCAAACATGGTTAGATTAACGTAAGTGGTCCATTCAGGAGACAGGGACTCATATTGGCCCCCGAGCCCACCTTGAGGCACAGATCTTATTCAACATTAAACAGAGCTGAATAAAATTCCAACAAGGTCTTCCACAACATCTATACTTTGATGTTACAAGGGTGATTCCTTTCTTCCTAAACCCTCATTTACAAAAAAACATTGAGATTTCAATTATTTTCAGTTTTGGAAATAATATAGTGTAATTATAGTTAATTATAGTGTAATAGTGTAATTAAAAAGCACCTGTAAAGTGCCTTTGAGTGTCATGAAAAGCGCAATATAAATAAAATGTATTATTATTTTAAAATTAAACTGAAATTTAATAAGTGAGCCACTTGTCCCAAACAGTCAAAAAGTACATTTCTATCTGATGCTACTTCAACAGACAACCATAAAAATATTGTACCGACAAAAATTGTGACAACTTCAAATCTTCAATACAAAAACAAAAAGACACTTCACCCGTCATAGCTGCAAATGCACAGGTGTTACTCATAAAACTGATAGCTGTTTTATCAGTGTCCCAGTGAGCTGTGATAAAAGAGTCTTTGCTACGTCTTAACTTAAGGATGAGCTCTGTCTCCTCTTGGACCCTTTAACAATATAATGTGATTAAAATATTTTTCTTGCTCTTTACTTTAATTAACGGGTTTTGCCTTTGCCGAAATTTCAACGTCATGATGCGGATTAGTAAGTAGTAAACATGAAGCTTTGTCAGGTCTGTCCTCAAGAGGAAACTACTTTTACAATGCTCGTTTGTTGAACGGAGGTCGGATTGATCATTTCTTATGCATTTGAAGAAGTCGGGAAATCTAAACGCTGAACGGCTTTTGTGACACCGTGTCAGGAAATTTAACTCAAGTTGAATCTTGATCTAGATGTATCTTTAGCTGTTAGCATGATGTCTGTTTATAGAGATTAATAAAACACTAAATCATCGCCAGACAGCCGCTGATGGGAGCCGGGATGTCATCTGCCTGCTTTTGCTCTCCACACGGACTGTTTTTCCTGCATACGCAGCAGCCTGCTGATATGTGATTGGTCACAGCCTACAGATTAATGCAAATATTAGGTCTGTGGGTAACATGAGCTTTTAAAAAGTATGACATATACATGTATATTGACAATATGTTTATACTGATGACATGTTGGCACTGCAGTAAATATTGTTTGAGAAACTGACCTTGCTTGTTTTGTTCATCTTCTCGTTCTTCGGTGGAAAAAAGCAGCCAGAGTGTTAAGTTTATTACTGCCACCAAACCATGGATGCATGTGCTTCCTGGAGTGACCTTTGTTGTTACTCACTCCTGCAGTCCTTCCAGGGTGGATCGAGCAAAGTTCCCTTCAGTTTTTCAGACAAAAGGAACTACACTTGTTGGCTGCGGGGATACCCCAACTCATGGGAGTAGACACATGAAAGGCATCTTATGTGAAGTCTGCAGAAAGTTTGCTCTGAGGCCTTCGTGGAATGGATGAAATGTGGATTTGGAGAGCATTTCTTTGTTGCAGAAGAACAGTGGTAGAAATTCACGGTGGGAAATGACGTTTTTTGTACGTTTTTGGAGTATGTTTGCTTTTTCAAACATAGAAACAAAACAAGCTCCTCAGAGTGGATCAAGTTTCCATTTGTTGGTAAGCCTCAGAAAGAAATACCTTAAGCAGCATCAAGAAGCTGCAGCATCTGTTGTCCGAGCGTTTGTTAGACCTACCTGTAGGGTTGCTAGCCTTTAGGGAAGGTGGCCTGTGGGTAGGATAAGTTTGTGCCATAGACTGGCAGGTTTGTTATGTTTAGTGAATCTCACCTGTGTGTCAATTGTAATTAACTTTAATTACTCAACATATGTGAAACATTGTCCATCAGCTTTGACTACAATTTGATAATGATGATGTATAATTGATGTAAACACAGTTTAAACCAGAGGAGGAGCCCTCAGACCACTAATGATTATAACAACAGTTCACTGTTAAGAACAGAACAGACATATTTAGAAACAGGAAAAGTCAAAGATTATAATGTATAAAAAGATATTTAATATACAGTGAAGTGTCAACATGTGAAATAGTGACATTATTTCTCTTCACAACTCTGTCTCAAAAAGGTTTCCATGAAACAAATGAAACATTAAAGATGGAATTTCTGTCTTTGACTAAATAACATGGGGTTAAATGGCATCTATGTTCTGAGGGCTTACACACGTTTCCTCACTTTGTTGTTAAAGCTTCATTAATATCCACAAATGTTTTCTACACATTTATTCCTGCTGTTTTTTTCCTAATGATGTTCTGAGAAATAAAACTGATGAGAACTCAGTGAGAAAATAAACGACAGAAAGAAAAACTCTGAAGGTTTGATTTGTTGGAAAAACTCACTTTGGCAAAACTTTAAAGTGGCTATATGTAAGATTTTATTTATATTCATCAATCAAATATCTTTTTTTTTTAATTGCCAATGTGTGAAGGGATAGTAGAGGAAGTGAGATACGGCCCGTGGGCCAACAGCGGCCTGTGGTCCATTTCTAATTTGCAGCAATTCCTAAACACAGAATGGAATATGGCCCGCATGAGAAAATAAAGCTTGTGCTTGACTGTATTGTACGTCTTAGTTTTGACACTAGGCGGCGCTGCTGTCTTGAACAAGGCAGCTTCTCTGTCCTCACAAAACAGGTGCAATCACTCAGAGAAGATTTTGCCACGGGTGATTAAACATGAAAACCAAAGAAACACAAATTAGCAAGTGAGTGCAGAAAGTTTCAGACACAGTGGGAAAATGAATATTTCTTCATGGAAGTCAAGGGGAAGTGTGTCTGTTGGATTTGCATTGAAACTGCTGCAGTGATGAAAGACTACAATGTTCAACGACACGATGAAACCAAGCATCAGTCCGACACGTCCTACACTGGTGCCGAGCCACAACAGAAAGTTAAGCAAATGGCAGCTAGCCTGTTAGCTCAACAACAGTATTTTTTCCATCCTAACAAAACACAAGAAGATGCCACAGTCACCAGATACGAGGTAGCTCAACTCATTGCCCGACATGGGAAACCTTCCTCAGAGGGTGACTTCATAAAACAGTGCCTCACTAAAGTGGCAGGAATAATGTGACCAGAGAAAATGCAGGAATTCAACGTCAGCACGTCCAGAAACACAGTCGCCCAGCGAATCCAAGACTTGTCAGCTGACTTAAAGCATCAAGTGTCAGATGAAGCTCGTGCTTTTGAGTTTTACTTGATTGCATGTGATGAGAGCACAGAGGCCACTTTGTTCTTTTTTTGTTTGCAGGAATTGACGAGAACGTTTGACAATAACTCTGTGCCAAGAAGGTGCAGCTTGGCGACGTGATGAACACTTCTGAAAACATATTTCGAGCTCGAGGGCTCTATCACAGAGATTCCAGGCTCTCCTAAAATCGATGCTGAATACGGGGACCTAATCTTCCAATGTCCAAAGAGCAGTTTGTGCCACAGCTTTACACACACATGAAAGCCTTCTGTGTGAAGCTCCGTCTCTTTGAGACACAATGAGGCAACTTCAATGCTGCACACTTCCCCACGCTGTGTGAAATTAAATCTGCTTTTCCAAAGGCCAACTTCTCTGCTAAGAAAGGGAAATATGTGTCTGGGATCATTTTTCTGCTATTGACAAAGACATCCAGCTGTTCTCTACCTCCTTCTTGATGGATGCAGAAGAAGTGGATGAGAGTCTGCAATTAGAACTGATGGAAATGCAGTGTGAAGACTCTGAAGAATCAACATCAGCTTCTCTTCAAACACGACTTCTACTGGAGCTTAGAAGAGGCCAAGTTTCCTCTGATGAGGAGGAGTCAATGCAAACTGTGATGTCTTCCTCCTCTACTTATGTGACTGCAGAGAGGAGGACAGAGAACAGTGGACACACAGTTTAACATGATGGACTACAGGACAGGACTGCTGCTGTTAACTGTCTGCTGGGCAGGTGAAGATCATCACTATATTCATGTTACATAGCGTATATATCTGTCAGCAGCTGATTTCACTTGATGTTTTTATCCTCTCTCCAGGTGTTGATGGTCAGACTCTGACACAATCTGGACCAGTGGTTAAACGTCCTGGAGAATCCCACAGACTGACCTGTACAGGCTCTGGATTCACATTCAGCAGCTACTATATGTATTGGATCAGACAGGCTCCTGGAAAAGGACTGGAGTGGATCGCTGCTATAAGCCATGCTGGTGGTAGCAGCAAATACTACTCTCAGTCAGTTCAAGGCCGGTTCACCATCTCCAGAGACGACAGCAGACAGCAGCTGTATCTGCAGATGAACAGTCTGAAGACTGAAGACACTGCTGTGTATTACTGTGCCAGAGAGCCACAGTGAGAGACAATAACAGGAGAGTCGTACAAAAACTACTTCCTCTATTTGCCAGCACCACATGGGACACTTGGAACACATTTTTGCAATACTGATTGTGATTAACTGTCATGTTCATTCTAACGGTGCCCCAATTGGTCGGCCACCGATCGTGATCAGCCGATATACATACTAACTGGTTTGATCAGTGGCCTGTATTAAAGGGCGATCATAAGAGCTGATCAGATGATGCAAAAAAACAATTTCTCTAAGCGACACTAAAATGGCGTCACCGGTCTGGCGGTTTTACTTGGTGTCTGAAGAAGATAATAAATTAGTCATTTGCAAGGTGTGTTCCAAGTTAGTACCTCGTGGGGGAACGCAAACGATAACATTCAACACCACAAATCTCAGACGTTTGAGGTTGAGTCACGTCAAAGAATATGACGAGTATTCAAAGTGAGCTTGTAGCACTAAGGAGAGAGAGCAGCTGGCATCAGCAACACTGCCACGACTCACTCAAACATCTGCAGCAGAGACATTTCAATGACAGCAACCAGAGAGCAAGGTCAGAAAGAAATCCACCAAAATAATGGTATTGATCACCAGCCGCTGTCAGTTGTGAAAGACGAGGGGCTCAGATGACTCATGTCATACATGGATCTACGTTACTCTCTGCCGGGGCGTAAATATTTCACAGATGTACGCCAGCCGCAGTTATACCAAACAATCTATACGCTTATCGACAGCCTTATGAAGAACAAGATCACTTTGATGAGTTTCACAAGTGACATCTGGAGTTCGAGTGTGTGTCTCATGTCCATGTTGAGCCTAACTGGGCAGTTTATTGATCAAAACTTCAAACTAAATGTGGCAGTGACAGCGAGTGGAAGCGCATTGGAACAACATCTGTCTAATGTTATCAGATCAATTGAATATTTAGTTGCCAAACAACGCCACTCTGGGAGTTTCACCCAGAGAATTATTTAGTTTACCCACACTTAGGACACACAGATTCATATAGTCAGGAGGCCAGAGACGTGGTTCCAATACTTACAATACCAATACTTTATTTTTAAATCAGTTTTTTTTTTAAAGTACTGAAAACACACCATTCACACAAAGGGGGGGGGGGGGGGGGGGGGGGGGAAATAAAGAAAAACCTAATCAGGTGCTGAGGCTTACCAGATGGACGAGGGACTAGTGAAGGGGGGAGGGATCCACCAAAACAAACCAAACAAATCACCCAGGCACAAGTGACACACACACGATGGTGAAGTAACTAAATCCCAGGGGAGCACAGCACACAAAGGGGGGGGATACCGCCACCTGGATCACCAGTACCACCACCGGCCCTCAGCAACTGAAAAGGAATAACACATTTAGTGAAGTTGAAACAATAAAACAAACAAACAATATAACAAAACTATACTAACTTATCGGTAGGTTACAAATTAGACAAACTATACAAATTAACTTCCCAAATGAAACAAAACAAACAACTTAAGTTCACACAAAAAGGAAACTACCTACACACCCAAAGGAAAACCCACAAACTACCCAAATTCAAATAAAGGAACTAAGGAACAGGTAATCTGACTAAATCAAAATAATCAAACAACAGGAGTACACTTATAGAAATTAATCTAAACAAAAAGGGACATAAATCCCCACCACTCGATCACACCATTAAAATGTCCATTAAATGCCAATAAGCGGTGTGGCTGGCATCCGTCTCCCTCTGAAGGAGGAGGTGAAGCAGCCAACTCTAGCAGGTGGCCAGACGAGCAGCATGCAGGGCAAGAGACGGACAACCAAACAACTTCCAAACAGTCAGTCGGATCCTCGAACACAAAGCAGCAGTGTTTCCTCGTCAGCTGATGGTGACGTGACGTATAGCGGCGAAATATTTACAGCCACTCAGTTCAACTTCACCTGTCAGAAATATTAACATTTACCATCTAGCTGACAATGATGCGGTTGCGACCTACAGTGATGGATCTACATACCTCTCAGCAGCAGCAGACCCACACACACACGAGAGGAGGGCAGAAGAGAGAGACCCAGGCAGCTACCGGCATCTCACTTGCGACCACACTAGCATTAGCCAGCTATGAGCATGCACAATAACGCAGAGAGAGATGAGAACACTCACCACAGCAACCCGGAGAGAGACATGCACGCGCCAGGGGCACACCAGTCGCTCTGTCGCAGCCGGAAGTGACAGACAGGAGCGCAAAAGAAAGAGGCAGGGGGGAAGTCGCTGCTTAAATGCTTCCCTCTAGTTCAATGATTGGCCACCAGTGGCGCTCCGTTAATTGAAGCCGCACACTGCATAGAGAAATAAATATATTTCTATGCTGCTACATAAACAAAGTTGTTCTTTATCCTCAAGAGTTCTGCAGGTCACACACCACAGTTGCATTCAGTGACATGTTACGAGCAACGGGGATACCGAAGGAAAAAGTGCACGTTATTCTAAGAGATCATGCCAAGAACATGGAAAAGGCCATGAGGGATACGGATTTACCCAGCCTGCCGTACATGGAGCGTACACTCCAGCTTCCCGTTGCCGAAGGAGTTTCGTCACAATGAAGCATCACATTTGAAGCATTTAATAGCCTCTGAAAGACGCATCATTGGCCAACACTCCCAGCTTGCCTACTGGCGACTTCAAAGTATCCAGAAACAACTGGGTCAGCCTATCAAAAGACTTGAGCAAGACGTACCCACCCGATGGAACAGTTCGTTATTAATGCTACAGAGTCTACTTGAACAGAAACGTGCACTGTGCGCTTATGGAGCTGACTACAACAGAGTTGTTACTGTTGATCTCAAATCTACTCACGGCTGAAAGGACATTACATTAAGCTCTCATCAATTTCAAACAATCGTCATTGCATCATTTTTGTTTATCCTTGTTTACAGCCTCTGGATTCACACTCAGCAGCTACTGGATGAACTGGGTCAGACAGGCTCCTGGAAAAGGACTGGAGTGGGTCGCTGCTGATGCTGGCGGCAGCACCAAATCCTACTCTCAGTCAGTTCAAGGCCGGTTCACCGTCTCCAGAGACGACAGCAGACAGCAGGTGTATCTGCAGATGAACAGTCTGAAGACTGAAGACACTGCTGTGTATTACTGTGCCAGAGAGCCACAATAACACAAAGCATCAGCAGAGCTGAACAAAAACCCCTCAGTGCCTGAACACTTGTAACATGAAGCCACCAGAGGAGGAGCCCTCAGACCACTAATGATTATAACAACAGTTCACTGTTAAGAACAGAACAGACATATTTAGAAACAGGAAAAGTCAAAGATTATAATGTATAAAAAGATATTTAATATACAGTGAAGTGTCAACATGTGAAATAGTGACATTATTTCTCTTCACAACTCTGTCTCAAAAAGGTTTCCATGAAACAAATGAAACATTAAAGATGGAATTTCTGTCTTTGACTAAATAACATGGGGTTAAATGGCATCTATGTTCTGAGGGCTTACACACGTTTCCTCACTTTGTTGTTAAAGCTTCATTAATATCCACAAATGTTTTCTACACATTTATTCCTGCTGTTTTTTTCCTAATGATGTTCTGAGAAATAAAACTGATGAGAACTCAGTGAGAAAATAAACGACAGAAAGAAAAACTCTGAAGGTTTGATTTGTTGGAAAAACTCACTTTGGCAAAACTTTAAAGTGGCTATATGTAAGATTTTATTTATATTCATCAATCAAATATCTTTTTTTTTTAATTGCCAATGTGTGAAGGGATAGTAGAGGAAGTGAGATACGGCCCGTGGGCCAACAGCGGCCTGTGGTCCATTTCTAATTTGCAGCAATTCCTAAACACAGAATGGAATATGGCCCGCATGAGAAAATAAAGCTTGTGCTTGACTGTATTGTACGTCTTAGTTTTGACACTAGGCGGCGCTGCTGTCTTGAACAAGGCAGCTTCTCTGTCCTCACAAAACAGGTGCAATCACTCAGAGAAGATTTTGCCACGGGTGATTAAACATGAAAACCAAAGAAACACAAATTAGCAAGTGAGTGCAGAAAGTTTCAGACACAGTGGGAAAATGAATATTTCTTCATGGAAGTCAAGGGGAAGTGTGTCTGTTGGATTTGCATTGAAACTGCTGCAGTGATGAAAGACTACAATGTTCAACGACACGATGAAACCAAGCATCAGTCCGACACGTCCTACACTGGTGCCGAGCCACAACAGAAAGTTAAGCAAATGGCAGCTAGCCTGTTAGCTCAACAACAGTATTTTTTCCATCCTAACAAAACACAAGAAGATGCCACAGTCACCAGATACGAGGTAGCTCAACTCATTGCCCGACATGGGAAACCTTCCTCAGAGGGTGACTTCATAAAACAGTGCCTCACTAAAGTGGCAGGAATAATGTGACCAGAGAAAATGCAGGAATTCAACGTCAGCACGTCCAGAAACACAGTCGCCCAGCGAATCCAAGACTTGTCAGCTGACTTAAAGCATCAAGTGTCAGATGAAGCTCGTGCTTTTGAGTTTTACTTGATTGCATGTGATGAGAGCACAGAGGCCACTTTGTTCTTTTTTTGTTTGCAGGAATTGACGAGAACGTTTGACAATAACTCTGTGCCAAGAAGGTGCAGCTTGGCGACGTGATGAACACTTCTGAAAACATATTTCGAGCTCGAGGGCTCTATCACAGAGATTCCAGGCTCTCCTAAAATCGATGCTGAATACGGGGACCTAATCTTCCAATGTCCAAAGAGCAGTTTGTGCCACAGCTTTACACACACATGAAAGCCTTCTGTGTGAAGCTCCGTCTCTTTGAGACACAATGAGGCAACTTCAATGCTGCACACTTCCCCACGCTGTGTGAAATTAAATCTGCTTTTCCAAAGGCCAACTTCTCTGCTAAGAAAGGGAAATATGTGTCTGGGATCATTTTTCTGCTATTGACAAAGACATCCAGCTGTTCTCTACCTCCTTCTTGATGGATGCAGAAGAAGTGGATGAGAGTCTGCAATTAGAACTGATGGAAATGCAGTGTGAAGACTCTGAAGAATCAACATCAGCTTCTCTTCAAACACGACTTCTACTGGAGCTTAGAAGAGGCCAAGTTTCCTCTGATGAGGAGGAGTCAATGCAAACTGTGATGTCTTCCTCCTCTACTTATGTGACTGCAGAGAGGAGGACAGAGAACAGTGGACACACAGTTTAACATGATGGACTACAGGACAGGACTGCTGCTGTTAACTGTCTGCTGGGCAGGTGAAGATCATCACTATATTCATGTTACATAGCGTATATATCTGTCAGCAGCTGATTTCACTTGATGTTTTTATCCTCTCTCCAGGTGTTGATGGTCAGACTCTGAAACAATCTGAACCAGTGGTTAAACGTCCTGGAGAATCCCACAGACTGATCTGTACAGCCTCTGGATTCACATTCAGCAGCTACTATATGTATTGGATCAGACAGGCTCCTGGAAAAGGACTTGAGTGGATCGCTGCTATAAGCCATGGTGGTGGTAGCTACAAATACTACTCTCAGTCAGTTCAAGGCCGGTTCACCATCTCCAGAGACGACAGCAGACAGCAGGTGTATCTGCAGATGAACAGTCTGAAGACTGAAGACACTGCTGTGTATTACTGTGCCAGAGACCCACAGTGAGAGACAATAACAGGAGAGTCGTACAAAAACTACTTCCTCTATTTGCCAGCACCACATGGGACACTTGGAACACATTTTTGCAATACTGATTGTGCTTAACGGTCATGTTCATTCTAACGGTGCCCCAATTGGTCGGCCACCGATCGTGATCAGCCGATATACATACTAACTGGTTTGATCAGTGGCCTGTATTAAAGGCCGATCATAAGAGCTGATCAGATGATGCAAAAAAACTATTTCTCTAAGCGACACTAAAATGGCGTCACTGGTCTGGCAGTTTTACTTGGTGTCTGAAGAAGATAATAAATTAGTCATTTGCAAGGTGTGTTCCAAGTTAGTACCTCGTGGGGGAACGCAAACGATAACATTCAACACCACAAATCTCAGACGTTTGAGGTTGAGTCACGTCAAAGAATATGACGAGTATTCAAAGTGAGCTTGTAGCACTAAGGAGAGAGAGCAGCTGGCATCAGCAACGCTGCCACGACTCACTCAAACATCTGCAGCAGAGACATTTCAATGACAGCAACCAGAGAGCAAGGTCAGAAAGAAATCCACCAAAATAATGGTATTGATCACCAGCCGCTGTCAGTTGTGAAAGACGAGGGGCTCAGATGACTCATGTCATACATGGATCTACGTTACTCTCTGCCGGGGCGTAAATATTTCACAGATGTACGCCAGCCGCAGTTATACCAAACAATCTATACGCTTATCGACAGCCTTATGAAGAACAAGATCACTTTGATAAGTTTCACAAGTGACATCTGGAGTTCGAGTGTGTGTCTCATGTCCATGTTGAGCCTAACTGGGCAGTTTATTGATCAAAACTTCAAACTAAACAAAGTTGTTCTTTATCCTCAAGAGTTCTGCAGGTCACACACCACAGTTGCATTCAGTGACATGTTACGAGCAACGGGGATACCGAAGGAAAAAGTGAACGTTATTCTAAGAGATAATGCCAAGAACATGGAAAAGGCCATGAGGGATACGGATTTACCCAGCCTGCCGTACATGGAGCGTACACTCCAGCTTCCCGTTGCCGAAGGAGTTTCGTCACAATGAAGCATCACATTTGAAGCATTTAATAGCCTCTGAAAGACGCATCGTTGGCCATTTCGAACACTCCAAGTATCCAGAAACAACTGGGTCAGCCTATCAACAGGCTTTGAAGAGCTCACACAACAGATCAGCTCATTAACGGCATCTGCTGCAGATGTGATAACATTCATCAGAGCTTTAACTCGTCTTGAGAAAAACTGCAGATTCTGACCATGAAGTAAAAACATCGAGAGCCACATTGTTGGAAGCAGTCCAGAGGAGATTTAGGGACATTGAATCTGAGCGCCTGTATACCATCGCTACAGTCCTAGATCCGAGGTGAGAAAACCTCATGAGCGCATGTGCGTTTGTGTGTGTCCAGTGCTTATGTCGCTCTGAGCGAATTAAAGAACAGGAAAGAAAGCAAGCAAAATGAGTAGGCTATTGAAAATGTTTAGATTCAGAAGCAATGTAAATTAAAACGTATTCATTGCTTTGATAAAAATATGACAAATCAAAACAAGACTTATGAACAATCTTCGAAATTCATAAAATTATTGTTTACATTTATTTTTTTAAATAAAAAGGTCTAAAGAGATATTTTCCCGACACACTAAAGCCAAAGATACGTGGGCTGTTTTCTGAAGTCCTAGCTGCCCAAACGGAGCAACAGAATAGTCAGGCGAGTTCAGAAGCAAGTGGCTCCAAGCCCCCAGAGAAAGTACCACGAGCTAGGTCCTAGCATGCTATGTATTCTGAATTGTTGGATGAAGATGGGGAACATGGTGGCGGCGGCATCGTCAGCCCAACATCATCACAGATGAACCTCTGCCTATTGGAACAAGTTATCCCACGAAGCCGGCAGCCACTTGTTTTTTAAGCAGGACAATAAAAGTCGCTTCCCTGCTCTTGCACAAGCAGCACGAGCCTACCTCGGTGCACCATGCACAAGTGTAGATAGCAAAAGACTTTTCAGCACAGCAGGGGATAGTGTTGATGACAAGAGGAAGAAGCGGTCTGCCAAAAATGCAGAGATGCTTATATTTATAAAGAAAAATTTGCCATTGATGCCAAATCAATAAGCTTAGAGAGACACTGATCTCCACCCCCCACCACCACCACCTTTCACCCTCTAAACATGCACCAAACTGCCTCAGCTTTACAGAACAAAAGAACAGGACTGTATTATTTACTTGTGATGCCAAAGTCATCATAATGTTGGAAACATGTTTGAAACTTTATAATCAAATGTTTTAGAGTTGAAGTTATATATCCATAAGATTTATAAATGAAATGTTTTAAAAGTTAAAGGTCTTATAGTCTAATCCCTTAAAATTAACTTTCCTATAGTCTAATGCCTTTATAGTTAAAATGTCTTAAAGTTAACTTTTCTATAGTCTAAAGCCTTAAAGTTTTACAGTCAAATGTCTTAAAGTTAAAGTTTTAAAGTCAAATGTTTTATAGTTAAGGTTTTTCAGTCAAATGTTTTAAAATAAGTTTTTATAATCTAAAGTGTTAAAACTTTAAAAATAGAATCCTAAGCTGAGAAACTCGCTGGGCTCAGTATAAAAGCCAGGTGCAGGGTGGGCAGCTGGCCAAGAAAAACAGGTGTCCCCCCGAGCCCCCCCCCCTTATCTGTTGTACAGTGCATGAACGTGCCTAATTTATTTATTTATTTATTTATTTATTCCTTCCTTCCTTTCATGAAAAATGCACAACATACCACAAAACCGGTACACAAATCCACAATACACATTTCAAATAAAAAATCCATGCCCTTCATGTCTGAAAAGGAAAGGAAAGGAAAGGAGCAGAAAGAAGAATATAATTCTTGTTATTTATCTGCCCCTTATTAGAACACAATACATCTTAGATGGTCTGTCATTTCCAATAACCTACACCATTATCTACACCCTTGGTTACAACATCATTAAACAAAATAACCTATAAAGTAAAAAAATTACAGGCACAAAAGAAATAAAGTTAAGGTTCATTTGCATATTGTCTAATTTGTAAATTTTTTTAAACTGAAAGATATTTATACAACCTTTTAAATCCTATTGAGAATTCCAAAGTTTCACACCAACAACAGAAACACACATTTGTTTTAAAGTGGTCCGAGCAACTTGATGCTTAAAATCAAATCTCCTTCTGTGATGATCATCATCTGAGGCAAACACAAACAGTTTTTGCATGTTCTCTGGCAATACTCTGTTTTTAGCCTTGAACACAACTAATAATGTCTGCAATTCTATTATTTCTTTGAATTTCAATCATCTTGACTCAATAAATAATCTATTAGTGTGCTCTCTATATTCAACTTAATGCATAATTCTAAGTGCTCTTTTCTGTAATAAAAACAATGGCGTTATATTGCTTATATACGTGTTACCCCACACTTCTACACAGTAAATAAAGTAAGGCAGTATAAGTGAACAGTACAACATTGTCATTGTGTTACAATCTAAAACATGCTTAGCTTTGATCAAAATAAAAATATTCTTAGACACTTTTTTTTTAACATATGATATATGGGATTTCCATGTCAGTTTTTCATCCACTATAACTCCCAAAAATCTAAACTCAGGTACTTTCTCAATGTTAACTCCATCAATAGATAATAAGACTTCATCCTTTCTTTTATTAGCAAAAATCATGAACTTAGTTTTTTTTTATTTAACAAGAACTTATTTTCATCAAACCAAGATTTTAGTTTAACCATTTCATTTTCAATATTTTCAGATAACATTTTTAAATTATCTCCTGAACAGAAGAAATTTGTGTCATCTGCAAATAAAACAAAATGCAATAACTTTGAAACTTCACAAATGTCATTAATATATAAAATAAAAAGTTTCGGCCCCAAAAACGAACCTTGTGGAACCCCACATTTTATTTTCATACAGTTTGACGTTTTACCAGCAAATTGCACATATTGTTGTCTGTTGTTTAAATAACTAGTTAACCAGTTTAGAGCAACCCCTCTCACACCATATGTATTTAACTTAGAGATTAAAATTGAATGATCTATTGTGTCGAATGCTTTCTTTAAATCAATGAATACCCCTATTGTAAATTTATGTCTATCAATTGCTGTTGTGATTTCTTCTAATATTTTCATTATTGCTAGACCTGTAGACCGGTTTTTCCGAAAACTATATTGAGTCTCACTCAATAAATTATTGTTTTCCATAAAACTATCAAATTTTTGAACAAACAATTTTCCTAGTACTTTTGAAAATTGTGATAGCCTTGATACTGGTCTATAATTGTCAAAACTGTGTTTATCTCCTGCTTTAAAAAGTGGAATGACCCTAGCTATTTTCATGCTATCCGGAAAAACACCAGTTCTAAATGAAAGATTACAAACATAACTTAATGGTTTAATTATACAATCAATAGTCTTTTTTACTATGTTCATGTCAATTCCATCACTATCAGTTGATGTCTTGTTTTTTGTTTTAGCTACCACAGATAGTATTTCACTTTCACTCACCTCTCCTAGAAACATTGACTGCAGCACCTTATTTTCCCCTTTCCAACTACTTCCTGTTTGTCCATGTTTTTTTGTAATGTCATTAGCCAAGCTAGGCCCAATGCTTACAAAAAAAGAATTAAATTCATTAGCCACTTCATTCATGTTTTTAATCACCTTATTGTCTTTTACAAAATGACTGGGTAGATCTGTTGATCTAATTTTGTTCCCTATTACATTATTTAGAATGTTCCATGTACCCTTAATGTTATTTTTATTTACATGTAAAATCTTATTATAATATTCCTTTTTCGCTTTTCTCAATATGTTGGTTAACTTATTTTTGTACAATTTGTATCGTTTTCCAGCAGTCTCTGTTCTAGATTTCCCTAGAAGTCCCTATACAGTTTGTTTTTCTTTTTACATGCATTTTGTAAACCTTTTGTTATCCAGGGTTTTTTATTATATCTATGTTTATGCTTACATAAAACTGTTGGACACTGTTTGTCATAGAGAGCCAAATAACAATTTAAGAATGAATTTATGAATGAATTAAGAGTATATAAGACCCGAGCGGCTGAGCCGTGGGCAGTCTCATCCGGATGGACTCAGGTTTTTTTCGTTGTATTTATATGAGAATAGGAGTGCTTCTAAGAGCAGGACCAATATGTTGGGCATGTTACCTGCCTGTTTAAATAAACAGTTGGCAGTACACGGTTCTCTCTCATCTCTTAATTTTAAGACATTATATACAATTTTGTCAAATAAATGAATAGATCATGTTAAAACAATAAATAGAGCTACACAATCCATCCAGGGCTTCAAAAAGACCCTGTGATCGGCATCGGCAGATCCTGCATCCGGTGATTGGCCTGAAAACTCAGGATCGGAGCACCCCTCTTAAATCCATACTATAGATTCAATGTTGAAGTCTTGTTTAATCTCATTGGTCTGAATGTTAAAGTCGTTTCCATCAAGAATTCAACATCATTCATTTGTCATTGCACAACAGAGTTCCACAATGATTCAATGTTTTAGCCCATTCCTGCAACACACAGAACAAAAGGACATTTTGTAAAGTAGAATAGAAAAAGAAAAAAGAAATTGTTATATCTGAGTTATTTAGATACTAATACACTGTTTCATCTGCACACTTAAAGTTATAATTATGTTGCATTCTTTTTGGATTTGTTGTTTGGGGGAATGTAAACGGCAGCAACAAGATAGTGCTGATAACTTTATGCTGAAATCTGAACTTTAAAAACTTGACATCTGGGAAATATTAACTTTTATTATTATTTATTATTATTTAACAATATTTGAGCACCAAGTATCATCGATAAAAACAGTTTCTCCCCTTGTGAACACTAACATGAAGCCACCACAGGAGGAGCCCTCAGACCACCAAAGATTTCAACATCAGTTCACTGTTACAGCAGCAAGAAAAACTTGAGATTTCATGAAAGAACTCTTCTGTTTCCATCAATAGAACTGATCATTATCAGAATCATGTGAGCATTGGAAACTGAACCAGAAGTCACCTTTATTATTCAAACTACAACAAATGAAGCTTTCAATACCAATCTAAACTCTGGGCAGATACCCAGAAACAAAGGAGACAAAACCTCCCACACATGTCGACAGTGAGATCTATAATGAAAGAACATCACGGGCAGTTAACACCTGATAGAGGTTTATATGGGAGCAGATCTTCTGGTGTCAAACAAGAGAAGAACTTACTGCTTCAGTCTGATGAACTGAAAATAACAGAGATAAAAGTCAAATGATATTCCTCCCTGAGGAGGAGTCAATGCAAACTGTGATGTCTTCCTCCTCTACTTATGTGACTGCAGAGAGGAGGACAGAGAACAGTGGACACACAGTTTAACATGATGGACTACAGGACAGGACTGCTGCTGTTAACTGTCTGCTGGGCAGGTGAAGATCATCACTATATTCATGTTACATAGCGTATATATCTGTCAGCAGCTGATTTCACTTGATGTTTTTATCCTCTCTCCAGGTGTTGATGCTCAGACTCTGACAGAATCTGGACCAGTGGTTAAACGTCCTGGAGAATCCCACAGACTGACCTGTACAGCCTCTGGATTCACATTCAGTGACTACAATATGCATTGGGTCAGACAGGCTCCTGAAAAAGGACTGGAGTGGGTCGCTTACATCTACGCTGATGGTAGCAGCAAATTCTACCCTCAGTCAGTTCAAGGCCGGTTCACCATCTCCAGAGACAACAGCAGACAGCAGGTGTATCTGCAGATGAACAGTCTGAAGACTGAAGACACTGCTGTGTATTACTGTGCCAGAGAGCCACAATAACACAAACCATCAGCAGAGCTGAACAAAAACCCCTCAGTGCCTGAACACTTGTAACATGAAGCCACCAGAGGAGGAGCCCTCAGACCACTAATGATTATAACAACAGTCTCAGTGGGACAAACAGGCTTTAAATAATATACAATCATATTCGGAAATAATTTTAAAAATGTAATGGTCATATCAGATATTAACAAAAAGTCTGAATCTTTTCATCAGTGATCATGAATGAAAAATGTACAAATAGAATATAAAATAAAAGTTTTAATCAAATGTGTTAGTGTATGAATTATTAAAACATGTTTAAATGTAAGAGACTCACATTAAATTAAATTGACCTGCTTCAGTTTAATAAATGGAGGATGTATTTTAAATGGATGTGTTATGAAATGATTGAGCATGAACCTGTTACTTCAAACATCCAGCATAGATGGACAATCAGCTACATGAAATGTTGAATTGAACTCTAACAGTGCTGAGTTCAGGAGCCACTCCCTCTTGATGCAAATGTTCAGTGTGTGCAGAGTACTTGTGTCCTGCTGACTGCTCTCGTCCTCTGTGTGGAGCTTCAGAGGTCACATCTCCAGCCTCAGGATGATGAACACACTCACTCTTCTGCTGGTTGCTCTCTCTCTGCCCTGTGAGTTCTCCTGCTTCTTGCTCTTTAATATTTTATCAGACAACATCGCCTGATGGTCAGTCAGTGATTCCAGATCCCCGTCTCACTTTCTCCTGTGGTTCCTGTCTGCTTTCCTCTCATCAGGTTGTACAGGTCAGAGTATGGAGTCCATTCCTTCCAGTTCAGTGGTGAAAATGCCCGGGGAGACTCTCAGTCTCTCCTGCAAGGGATCTGGCTTCACTTTTAGCTGCTGTGTCATGAGCTGGATAAGACGACCTGCAGGAAAAGCCCTGGAATGGATAGGGAGCAGTTTCTCTGATGCCAGCAGTAACACTTATGCCAGCAGTGTGCGAGGACGTGCAGAAGTCAGCAGAGATGACAGCAGCAGCATGGTGTATCTGAGACTGTCCAACTTAAAGCCAGAGGACTCTGCTGTGTATTACTGTGCCAGAGACACACTGTGAGAGACAATAACAGGAGAGTCGTACAAAAACTACTTCCTCTGTTTACAACCATCACTGGGGACAGTTGGAACATATGTTTGTAATACTGATGTGCCATAATGTAAATTCTTATTCGAGATTCAATGTTGAAGTCTTGTTTAATCTCATTCGTCTGAATGTTAAAGTCGTTTCCATCAAGAATTCAACATCATTCATTTGTCATTGCACAACAGAGTTCCACAATGATTCAATGTTTTAGCCCATTCCTGCAACACACAGAACAAAAGGACACATTGTTTAAAGTAGAATAGAAAAAGATACATTGTCATATTTGAGTTATTTAGATACTAATACACTGGTTCATTAGCACAATTAAAATTATAATTCTGTTGCACTCTTTTTGGATTTGTTGTTTGGGGGAATGTAAACAGCAGCAACAAGATAGTGCTGATAACTTTATGCTGAAATCTGAACTTTAAAAACTTGACATCTGGGAAATATTATTAACTTTTACAATATTTGAGCACCAAGTATCATCGATAAAAACAGTTTCTCCCCTTGTGAACACTAACATGAAGCCACCACAGGAGGAGCCCTCAGACCACCAAAGATTTCAACATCAGTTCACTGTTACAGCAACAACAGAAACAGTCTTTAGAACATTGGAAATAATAGACAATGTTCCAATCACTGATAAAATAGTGTATGTTGTCACAGTAACAAACTCCACGATACATTATTAAATATTAAAGCATTCAACAACTTATACAAATGAGGTTGATTACTTTGCTCAGTGTTCCTCGTCTCTGAAAGTCAGTTCCTTTTTGAGAACATACTAAAAAATATCAAACTGATAAGTTATCAGAATCATACGTGCATTAGAGACTGAACCGGTCTTTAGCCAAAGTCATGGTGGTGTTTATTATTTAGGACATAAAACATGTGATTTAAACATCAATCTCATGACGTTTGATATGACTGAAGTTTCACCAACTCTTTCTGTGAGACGGAGAGAAAACATTTTAATAAACTTTACTGTCCCATGGATGTAAATAAGCCTCCTTGTGTGTTGCCTTATAAGGACATAAAGTGTCTTCTCCTCTTGCTGGTTTCTAGTTTCTATTCATGGCTGCTCCTTTAGTTTCCGTTAGTGCTCATCTTCATTGTTACAGCAACGCTGATTTTAATAAACACATTTTATATTGTCCGTGAATGTTAAAATTGACATTAAGAATCATATTAATGATGCTTTTGGTTGTTTGCAATTTGAACATAAATAAAATAATGTTTCAATATCAAATTTACTGGCTATAAAAGCTTCACATCAGGCTGTCAGTGGAGTTCACAGCACGTTTTACATAAAGCATGTTTTCTGTAGCTCTGCTGCTGCTGAGGAGCCCGGACCTTCTAAACCTTCCAACAAGGACTCTGCAGCCAATACAGTACCAACTCTAACATTAAACTACATAAACATTCTATAATAACTGCACTGATACAATTTTGTCGTGTTACAAAGTGTTCTTCAAACTCTAGAGGGCAGTCTAGGACTGACTGAGTTTGATACAGGTTACTTGATTTGTCTTATGTGACATGAACACAACGACTGATGATGGTTCATTTGTCCAAATCAAGCCCATGTTCCTATGTCACCTGGTCTGATGATGTAAACTACTAATCCATCAAAACACTGACCTACAAATACTAAATGTCTCTTTGGCTGCTTGATTTTGAGTTTTATCAGAACTTTACATCAAACTCTGTGAAAAATTAAAGGAACAGATCAACTCTGATCCAGGTTTATCCTCCCTGTGAGGAGGAGTCAATGCAAACTGTGATGTCTTCCTCCTCTACTTATGTGACTGCAGAGAGGAGGACAGAGAACAGTGGACACACAGTTTAACATGATGGACTACAGGACAGGACTGCTGCTGTTAACTGTCTGCTGGGCAGGTGAAGATCATCACTATATTCAGGTTACATAGCGTATATATCTGTCAGCAGCTGATTTCACTTGATGTTTTTATCCTCTCTCCAGGTGTTGATGGTCAGACTCTGACAGAATCTGAACCAGTGGTTAAACGTCCTGGAGAATCCCACAGACTGACCTGTACAGGCTCTGGATTCACATTCAGTGAGTACTGGATGCACTGGGTCAGACAGGCTCCTGGAAAAGGACTGGAGTGGATCGCCTGGATTGAAACTGATAGTAGCGAAAAATACTACTCTCAGTCAGTTCGAGGCCGGTTCACCATCTCCAGAGACGACAGCAGACAGCAACTGTATCTGCAGATGAACAGTCTGAAGACTGAAGACACTGCTGTGTATTACTGTGCCAGAGAGCCACAATAACACAAACCATCAGCAGAGCTGAACAAAAACCCCTCAGTGCCTGAACACTTGTAACATGAAGCCACCAGAGGAGGAGCCCTCAGACCACTAATGATTATAACAACAGTCTCAGTGGGACAAACAGGCTTTAAACAACCCTGATCGCTGTACGAGAAGCACTGAAGCATGTCGGGCTTTAAAAACATTTCCCCTTCAACAATGAAGAATTAACACTGACGCACATTTGATCAATGAAAGTGTGTTTGTCAGCATGTTGGGACAGTTCATCATGACTCACAGCAACAGCTGCATTTATGTAAATACATCATCAATACGACTGAACAGAGAACTGTACTTTAAAAAGCTCTATCACATTATATTCTGTTTTTCTACATAAACCTACAAATACATCTCCACATAAACTTTTACAAGTTTAAACACATTTTCACTGTATGACTCAAATCAGAGCGGCCCTACAAGTTTGACATATTAACCATCTAGATGGTGACATTTCATAAAAACAGAACAAATAAAAAATGACGTTTATGTTCATTTAAGAAGAAAACAGAACCTCCAACTGATTCAAATTAAACTGAGATTATTTAAAAATATGCAAATATATGTAACTTGTACTTAAGGGCGTGTTTGTGTCAGAGAGAGGACAGAAGATCTCTACCTCACTAAATGTTAACTTTATAAAGACAATACTCTCTGATTAGTAGATAAGATAAATGTTTATGTAACTCACAGAATCAGAGAGTTCAATATTTCAAAGTATCAAAGCAGATCTAGTTTCACCTTTACTGCAGCCGACATCAGTACAGAAGAATCAGAGAGAAGCTTCATCTTGTGATACCTAGAAACAGTTTGTTTCTGTTTTTATGGGATGGGGCAGAAATTACCATCTGATAATGTAACTACATAAACATTATAGCTCCCCGTCTCACACTTTTGTAAATCGTCAAGATAAAAACAGGCTCTAAACTGCTGAACCATGAGTTAAAGATCGTCAGTGAGGAGAGAAAGGTGTATTCTCCTTCTCAGCTGGTTCAGTTACTGTATGAATATGTAAGTATTTAAGTCGCGGCTCTGTGCTGCAGCGGTTTTTATTCCCTGAGATCAGAAATCGACCAGTTTTTGAAAGAGAAGGACCGACCTCTTCATGAACCGAGTGACCCTCTCTGGTTGGCAGACCTGGCGTTTTTAGTTCATCCGACTGGTCATCTTGACACACTGAACAAGAGCCCACAAGGCAAAGACCAGTTTGTTCCACAGCTTTACACACAAATCATCACTGCTCCCACTGAGTGCAACGCTCTTCACATCTTCCCTGCTGTTTTGAAAATGAGCTGCCAGAAAAGAATGAAGGACACAAGCTACAATTTTAGGCCATTTTATTAAAGTCATGGACCACCGAACCCGCCCTCTTTTCTGTCACCTTCCTGAGACATTCATATTCCAACCCTTTGTGCTCAGGAACAAATGAAAACCATTCATGGAAAGCTGTGATGGAGGCTGTTTGTTTCTTTAAGCATATTCAATTACCAAGCATATCTTACCTTCATTGGATTGGTTTCACTAACTTTAATGCACGAGAGGTGAGGTATGTTAAAGTGGGCCAGTTTCTCTCTGTGAGGAGGAGTCAATGCAAACTGTGATGTCTTCCTCCTCTACTTATGTGACTGCAGAGAGGAGGACAGAGAACAGTGGACACACAGTTTAACATGATGGACTACAGGACAGGACTGCTGCTGATAACTGTCTGCTGGGCAGGTGAAGATCAGCACTATATTCATGTTACATAGCGTATATATCTGTCAGCAGCTGATTTCACTTGATGTTTTTATCCTCTCTCCAGGTGTTGATGCTCAGACTCTGACAGAATCTGAACCAGTGGTTAAACGTCCTGGAGAATCCCACAGACTGACCTGTACAGGCTCTGGATTCACATTCAGCAGCTATCAGATGAACTGGGTCAGACAGGCTCCTGGAAAAGGACTGGAATGGATCGCTGCTGATGATGGTGGTAGCAGCAAATACTACTCTCAGTCAGTTCAAGGCCGGTTCACCGTCTCCAGAGACAACAGCAGACAGCAGCTGTATCTGCAGATGAATTGTCTGAAGACTGAAGACACTGCTGTGTATTACTGTGCCAGAAGAGACACAATAACACAAACCATCAGCAGAGCTGAACAAAAACCCCTCAGTGCCTGAACACTTGTAACATGAAGCCACCAGAGGAGGAGCCCTCAGACCACTAATGATTATAACAACAGTCTCAGTGGGACAAACAGGCTTTAAGTGTATTTAGGTGTTAAACACTGCAAAATAGTTTATAGTGGTAGTATCAGACCCTCCCATCAAAATCAGAGTTTCTGCATGTATAAAATATAAGCCATAAAATTTGCACAAATTACCATAAAAATGGTGCATGTAGTTGAAAATTGTGCTTCTGAAACATCCTTTAGCTGAATCCTTGTTCTTGTAAAACGTCTTCACTTAACCTCAGTGAGATGTGAACCAAAACTACAAGTTAACGTGTCTTCATGATTCAATAAAAATAAAAACAAAAATAAAGATTAAGTTCATGTGAATAAACTTAATCTTTATTTCGTCACCTGTCAATACTTGACTCTGATTGGTTGCAGGGTGTCACTTCTTTTCTCACTTTGGATTGTTCTGGCCTCTAAGTCGTCCATAAGTTCCTCATAATGGAAACATCATCAGAGAATGTCCCTTTCTTAGTTTTTTAAGAGAACAGTGTTTATTCTTTTCTCTCGATTATAAGCATTATTAACAGGCAATATAAAAAGTCTATCTCTGTTTCTAACTATGCTGATTAAATCATTTGTATTTCTGTCATGAAACAGTATAATAAACAAGTCTTACTGCAGCAAAGAAATCAGTAGCAATGAAGTTCTTATTCTCAGGCTTCTTTTAATAATTGGTCTATTTTCATGTCAGAAATTCATGTTGTCTCTGATTCAATCATCAGAAAAATACACTGATAGACATTTGAACACAGAGAACATGAAAAACAGCAGACAAGTTACAGCCGCAAGCGGCGATGAACGGGCCCTCGCACCCATGGCCACGTTGGGGAGTGTCGCGGCTACGGGGTGTGAGGCAGCCTCGGGGCGTGCTGCAGCACCAGGGTGTGCATGAGCCACAGCATGTGCTGCAGCCAGGAGCTGTTAACCAGTAGGTGGTGCTATCAGCATGACCCAAATTCCTATGTAGATCTGTTCAGGCCGAGACTTTAATCAAGCAAATGAAATTTGAAGCTGATTGAAAAATGTATATGAGAGTTACTACTGCCTCTTTCCACTAGGTGGTGCCAAGAGTGAGTGAAAATGTATATGCAGATCTGTTCAGGGCAGTACCCTCGTGAAAAATTTGTGAGGAGATTGGACAATGCATATGAGGGTTGATACAGGCTGTCACCAGTGTGTGGCACTATAGCTATCATGAAAAAATGACTCTGTTCAGGGCGGGACTCAAGCATATGAAATTTGGTGCAGAGATGATGAAGTACAGCCACGTTATCAAAGCCTTGATATTAGGCGACGCATCATGGCGAAGGTTATCTTCGCCACGGCACCAGGGTCACGACGTCTGTTGAAACCTCACCGTGTTCTTCACAAATCTTGATCAAGGTCTTAAGGCTTTCCTGGCCAAAGTTTGTTGTTGATGTGTCTTACCACCTTGGAGGAGAAGCTTGGAGAGTAAAACATGTCATTTCCTGTTTCCAGTAGGGGGCGCTAGGCCCGATGGGAAATGTTTTCATGTAGTTGTGTTCAGGCAGGGGCTGTTATCATACATGTAAAATATGAAGAACATTGAACATTGTGTATGGGAGTTACAATGATTTTCTGTTTTTGGCCTTCGACCCCCCGCCAAGGCCCCGCCCTTTGATGAAAACTCAAGCTTGTAATAACTTTGAATGTCCAGTGTGTTGTCAATACACTGACTGAGTTTGAAAAGGATCAGATGAAGTCCCTACGAGGAATTCGTTAAAGTATGACCACTGTAAATCACCAAAAACAAGCCTTATTTTGAAATTCAAAGCAAAATGGATGACTTCCTGTTGGGTTTGAGGTATGGGTGCAAAAGGCTGTTTTGTGCATCCTGACCTGCTATATATACCTACCAAAATCCATATGTGTACGTCAGAGTAACCTTTATGGGGACCCCTTTTTGAAATTTTCTGGGGGCGCTATGGAGCCATTTTGCCACGCCCATGTGCGTAAAACACAAAATATCAAACATTTCGTCAGACCAGGGGTCCGTTTCACAAAGCAGGTTTATTGAAAACTCTGAGTCTGTTAACCCTGAAATGAGGGAAACTCTGAGTTTTCCGTTTCACAAAGGGAGGTAACTCAAACCAGAGAAAGAGGGGTAACTCTAGCCTGTTTCACAGAGAGAGGTAACTTAAGCTCTCGGTCAGTAACCGTAGTAACAGCCTCTATGAACCTAACCTGGTCGGGAGCAGGTTTTTCTCAATGAACCTCGAGTTTCTCTCTGTCTCCGCCCTCTTTCAGCCACACACGGTATTTGATTTACTCATTCATTGAGTCAGCAGGCGAGTTTTGGCGTAGCAAAGTTCTGCCGTCTGTTATTTAAAAAAATCAGTCAGTAGGCTTATATTAGGCCATAGGCACAGTAGGTGGCGACTTTTTCCACTAACATGGCATGTCCGTTTGACAACGATCCCGTGGATGAAGGTGCAGCATTACTGCGCAGAGAATTAAATATTCGTCGGGAGATGGTTATCAGACCGCGCATAGATGTTCTCGCATTTCCAGACAATTATCTTTTTGAGCGGTACCGTTTCACGTCACAGTCCATCATCTACATACACAACCTAATCCGTCCTTACATTTGCAACATTACCAACCGTAGCCATGCTCTCACATCCCAACAGATATTGTGTGTTGCGCTGCGTTTCTTCGCAAATGGGAGTTTTTTGTATAATGTTGGAGATGCAGAGCACCTGAGTAAGGCAACTGTATGCAGGGCGGTCAGAAAAGTGTGCCTCGCCCTGAAACGGCTATTATCCATCTTCGTTGTTTTCCCTGGACATAAACCTGTCAGAGCCATCAAGGAGGAGTTTCACAGGATTGCAGGTGAATGATGTAGAGATCCGTTCAATGAATTTTAAATTATATTCTGTTAATGACATTGTGCTGCAACCTCATACTGGGATTAGTCATTTTAATTTCTTTTAGGATTTCCCAGTGTGATTGGCTGCATAGATGGCACACACATCCCCATCACGGCTCCGTCACATAATGAAGCAGATTATGTGAATAGGAAGTCAATTCACAGTATAAATGTGCAGGTACATGAAGATTGACTACTGTTTCAAAATGTTAAAGAGTGCATCATAGTTCAACATCTGTCATTCTCTGCACTGTCAAGATCATATGTGATGCTGCATACATAATTTCCAATGTGGTGGCCAAGTGGCCTGGGTCTGTTCATGACTCAAGGATTTATCGCGAGTCTAACCTGAGCAACAGACTGCAACGTGGTAAGCAGCCTAAAGATTTGCACAATATAATTCACTCGTCTCCCTCATTTAATATACTCTAATGTATCCACTATACATTACAGGAGAGTTTGATGGCCTTCTGCTGGGTGACAGGGGTTACCCATGCCAACCTAGGCTGCTGACCCCTTACCCTGACCCTGAACCAGGCCCCCAACAGAACTTCAACCGGGCTCACTGCAGGACGAGAGCCCGGGTGGAGATGACCATAGGCCTGCTGAAAGCCCGTTTCCAGTGCCTACGTCACCTTAGGGTGACCCCTGAGAGGGCCTGTGATATTATTGTGGCATGTGTTCTTCTTCATAATATTGCCACTATTAGAGGAGAGCAACACCCTGCCCTACAAATCGAAGACCTTGATGATGACCCCATCCACCTGCCAGCTATGCAGGACGGCAGAGCAGTCAGAGACACCATATGCCATAACCACTTCAGAGACTAATCATCACCATCATCACCACCACCACAGCAGTCAAATAAAGACATAATACAAATTTCATTTGGTCTTCTTTATTTCCTACAAATACAAGGGCTAGTTTAGTTAATGTTCCACTAGTTAACATAATTAACATAATTCAGCTGTGACCATGCACCTACCTCTAACTTGTGCTCCAGTATTTCAATTTCTAGGTCTGCCCTCCTAATCTGGCGGTCCGAGTATTGCATTTCTTTGTCGGTTTTTTGAATTTTTTTCAGCAGGTGAATTTTGTAAATGTCTTTTACTGGTAACTGGGAAAACATAAAGACATTAAATTATACAGTTACACATGAATTCCACAGAATGAACCTCTGGTGTTTACTGAACATCCATCTCACTGTGTCAATCTGTGCAGTGGAAGTTGAGGGACCCTCCTGCTGCTGCCCAGCCATGCCCTGTTAAAAAGGATGAGAATGTGTTACTTCAGTGTAGGCTAAATGTCACACTCTATATTCCACCAGAATGTTAAGAAATGTGAATGAGAAGAGAACTATCAATAACATATCAAGATGTTACCTCTATAGGCCTTTCTGGATCCCCCTCTGTAAAGGCAGCAGACACAGTTTCCTCATACTCTTCTTCCTGGATGAGTGATATGTTTCAGTATACTTAAACTACCATTTGGCAAAATATTTGGAGTATTGCCTACTTACAGTTACAAGGTATGTTGTGGCGTGAGGGGGCTCCACCAGGCAGATAGCACCATCAGAATCTGTTTGGACAAAAGGAAAAAAAAAGACATGAAAGGGAAATACATATTTGTATGAATAGGCTTAAAAAAGGTATATAGGCCTAGGCATATTACATTTTATAAAGGCACTTGTGTCTTGAGGGGTGGGCTCAGAGGATGAGCTCCCTCCAGGGATTCCCTCAGCCACTGGCCTTCCTAAATTCTGGCTAAGGGCCAGCTTCTCTGCCTCTGTTAGAGGTGGCGGTGCTGGGCCACCACCCGTTTTACGGGCATCTGCCTTCTTTCTGTTGGCTGAGTAGAAGTCTGTGTTAGTTTAAATAGGCTTAATTATTTAACAGAACATGATATAGATAAGAAGACATTTATGTTTGTGAAAACAGCATTATGTTGGGGATAAAACAACTGCACAGTCAAACAGCCACTTAATATTTACTTTACAATGTAAAACATGATCAGAATGAGGTACCCCCATGAGGTTATGCCGAGGTCTTACCTGTTTGAACAATGTTTTTATATTTCATCTTAAGCTGCTGCCAAGTGCGCTTCTCCCCCGCGGGATTGCACCTAAATGAAATAAATTAATAGGCTACCATTGAAGCAGTTTTCCCCTGTAATATTATTGTGATTGCAAAGGACTACATTTAAACTTACGCATTGACCCGAGCAGCGATGTTCTCCCACGCCATCTCCCTCTCTTTTGCAGCTGCAGCGGTGTTGCACTTCCTTCTAAAAACATGTTCAAACTCGCCGTATGAGCGCATTAAAATGTCCAGTTTAAGTGGGGTGAAAAACGCAGCCCTCCCCTTCCCCATTGCCATGGTGACTCGTCGAATCGGGGCTCCACTGATGCTGTCTTTTTATAGTTGTGGTGCACGCGCTTAACTCCAGGTGAAACTACTCTGAGTTGATCAAACTAACTCAAATCAGCTGTTCTGGAACCGGAAAACTCAGAGTAGATCAACTCAGAGTTCAGGGTTAGACTCAGAGATGGTGAACCTGCTTTGTGAAACGGACCCCAGATGCACAATCCAAATGTGGTGAGTTTTTCGGCATGTTTAAGCTGCGAAATTTGCGCTTCATTTGGGATAAAAAGAAAGGGTCTTTGCACCCATCGGTGCTCGGGCACCAATAATACGAGTGACTCTGGTTCAATTAAAAATGTCAGTAAATATTAGATTCTAAATTAAATTCTGAAAGCTATGTTATTCAACACAGTGAAATTTGAGGCGTTTCATATTCAGGAATAAAAGAAGGAAGATTTATTTTATGTTCCAGAGAATGAAGAAACTGTAAATGATCATTTTCTACATGAAGTTTTCTTGCTTTGCCCGACCACACTGCAGTTAGAACAGAGGAAACATGATGATCACATATGACTAAATATGTCGAGGCCACACAAAGAAAATCTCCCACCTGCCCCCAAAACACTCCTTTTCTCTCTGTGAGGAGGAGTCAATGCAAACTGTGATGTCTTCCTCCTCTACTTATGTGACTGCAGAGAGGAGGACAGAGAACAGTGGACACACAGTTTAACATGATGGACTACAGGACAGGACTGCTGCTGTTAACTGTCTGCTGGGCAGGTGAAGATCATCACTATATTCATGTTACATAGCGTATATATGTCAGCAGCTGATTTCACTTGATGTTTTCATCCTCTCTCCAGGTGTTGATGGTCAGACTCTGACACAATCTGAACCAGTGGTTAAACGTCCTGGAGAATCCCACAGACTGACCTGTACAGGCTCTGGGTTCACATTCAGTGGCTCCCACATGGCCTGGGTCAGACAGGCTCCTGGAAAAGGACTGGAGTGGATCGCCTGGATTCAAACCAGTAGTAGCAGCAAACACTACTCTCAGTCAGTTCAAGGCCGGTTCACCATCTCCAGAGACGACAGCAGACAGCAGCTGTATCTGCAGATGAACAGTCTGAAGACTGAAGACACTGCTGTGTATTACTGTGCCAGAGACCCACAGTGAGAGACAATAACAGGAGAGTCGTACAAAAACTACTTCCTCTATTTGCCAGCACCACATGGGACACTTGGAACACATTTTTGCAATACTGATTGTGATTAACTGTCATGTTCATTCTAACGGTGCCCCAATTGGTCGGCCACCGATCGTGATCAGCCGATATACATACTAACTGCTTTGATCAGTGGTTTCACAAGTGACATGTGGAGTTCGAGTGTGTGTCTCATGTCCATGTTGAGCCTAACTGGGCAGTTTATTGATCAAAACTTCAAACTAAACAAAGTTGTTCTTTATCCTCAAGAGTTCTGCAGGTCACACACCACAGTTGCATTCAGTGACATGTTACGAGCAACGGGGATACCGAAGGAAAAAGTGAACGTTATTCTAAGAGATAATGCCAAGAACATGGAAAAGGCCATGAGGGATACGGATTTACCCAGCCTGCCGTACATGGAGCGTACACTCCAGCTTCCCGTTGCCGAAGGAGTTTCGTCACAATGAAGCATCACATTTGAAGCATTTAATAGCCTCTGAAAGACGCATCGTTGGCCATTTCGAACACTCCAAGTATCCAGAAACAACTGGGTCAGCCTATCAACAGGCTTTGAAGAGCTCACACAACAGATTAGCTCATTAACGGCATCTGCTGCAGATGTGATAACATTCATCAGAGCTTTAACTCGTCTTGAGAAAAACTGCAGATTCTGACCATGAAGTAAAAACATCGAGAGCCACATTGTTGGAAGCAGTCCAGAGGAGATTTAGGGACATTGAATCTGAGCGCCTGTATACCATCGCTACAGTCCTAGATCCGAGGTGAGAAAACCTCATGAGCGCATGTGCGTTTGTGTGTGTCCAGTGCTTATGTCGCTCTGAGCGAATTAAAGAACAGGAAAGAAAGCAAGCAAAATGAGTAGGCTATTGAAAATGTTTAGATTCAGAAGCAATGTAAATTAAAACGTATTCATTGCTTTGATAAAAATATGACAAATCAAAACGAGACTTATGAACAATCTTCGAAATTCATAAAATTATTGTTTACATTTATTTATTTGAATAAAAAGGTATAAAGAGATATTTTCCCGACACACTAAAGCCAAAGATACGTGGGCTGTTTTCTGAAGTCCTAGCTGCCCAAACGGAGCAACAGAATAGTCAGGCGAGTTCAGAAGCAAGTGGCTCCAAGCCCCCAGAGAAAGTACCACGAGCTAGGTCCTAGCATGCTATGTATGCTGAATTGTTGGATGAAGATGGGGAACATGGTGGCGGCGGCATCGTCAGCCCAACATCATCACAGATGAACCTCTGCCTATTGGAACAAGTTATCCCACGAAGCCGGCAGCCACTTGTTTTTTAAGCAGGACAATAAAAGTCGCTTCCCTGCTCTTGCACAAGCAGCACGAGCCTACCTCGGTGCACCATGCACAAGTGTAGATAGCAAAAGACTTTTCAGCACAGCAGGGGATAGTGTTGATGACAAGAGGAACAAGCTGTCTGCCAAAAATGCAGAGATGCTTATATTTATAAAGAAACATTTGCCATTGATGCCAAATAAATAAGCTTAGAGAGACACTGATCTCCACCCCCCACCACCACCACCTTTCACCCTCTAAACATGCACCAAACTGCCTCAGCTTTACAGAACAAAAGAACAGGACTGTATTATTTACTTGTGATGCCAAAGTCATCATAATGTTGGAAACATTTTTGAAACTTTATAATCAAATGTTTTAGAGTTGAAGTTATATATCCATAAGATTTATAAATTAAATGTTTTAAAAGTTAAAGGATAACATAATGCTTTTGTGACTCTGTGGCTTTGCAGAAATAGCTGTGGCTGTATTCTTATGTATTATTTTCCCATTGCATTGAGTTCATGTTCATTTTATGAAAACACTGTAAACATTGTTTAAACATTAATTTACCTAAAAAAATACTGAACTCTTCATCAATGATGAAGATGAAGGATGATGGTAAGACCATGATAACAAAGTTAAATCTTTCATTTGTAATTTCAGTTGTCAGTTAAATTGTAGTAAATATTATATAGAAAAGAAAGTGGGCTACCATTAATTATAAATGGTACTGTATAGCATAGCACAAATACAATTCAGTATTGTGTCATTACTCTCGTGCACATGAGATAGTAAATCGTGGCCTCGTTTTAAATAATGGTCATAGATTCTCGAAGCTGCAGCTTCGCTCTCATCCTGATGGAGCTCAATTCTGCCACATAGGCACTTTGTACGTCTACTGCCCAAACTTTGCTGTGTTTTAGCCCAGACGCCCGCTCTACGTATAGACGGCAATTAGACTTCTATTAGCTGCAAAATTGCTTGCTGGGTAATTCCGTGAGTGAAACCTTAAGAAGTCCAAACTGTGCAGTCGGCTGACGCACGGACATCTAAGTGACATAATGAAAATAGCCACTGCTCAGAAAGTAGTTCCTGATGTCGACAGGCTGGTAAGAGCCAAAAGTGTCGGGTGCAAGTGAAAATGCGAGTGTACAGCATTCATCCGCGTTGTACGTCTTGTTTTGAAAGTGTGTCTGTATGTGCGGGGGGTAAACCTTGGACAGCCTGTACTGATTTAACACCTGGTATTAACAATAATAGTAATGTCTTAATGACTTCACAGTAAACTGGTGAGAGGTGCCTCCTCCCCATCCAGCTCATCATCTGTGAGAGTGGAGGTGCGGACAGCTCCTCTCCTCAATCATACATAAACTAAGAGCAAAGTGCACGGAGAAGAGAAACTTTATGCTTGTGTTTGTGCTTGATTATCATTAACACAATATGCTTTGGGAATTGGACCTTGAGACAGGCCTGACCTAACCCAGCAAGCAAAAGCCGTCATTTAAACAGATGGGCTCGATATAGGCCTGATTTAGTCTGGCTATGTGTAGCAAATTTCAGCCCGAATTTTAATGAAGTAGATTAGTTAGTTAGTACTGTTATGACATCAACGTGTCAGAAACACATTTTTGTTTAATCATTTTGTTAATTTGTTCATCAAAGCAATGAAAGGGTGATGAAAGTAATGACATAGCTTCATTTCTCAAAAATCATTTGGCAGTGGTATGTGAAATACGCTCCACACAAAGATGTAATTTCAACACATTTTATTTTACATACAAAAACCATAAACACCGCGCTTTATGGGCTGTGTGATGTTAATAATTACATTCAGAGACATCATAAAGGGAACAGTTTGGAACTTTTTCCACAGAAGAAGAAAAAAGAAGAGTGCGCATGCTCAGGTTCTTTGGCTGTGCAGCTCTGACTGTGAATGCTGAACGATCCCTGGATGCTGACGTAGTTCATTAATACCTAAGGGACATGTGATTAGACAAAGTGTCCGGTAGCCGACAGGGATAAGAGCTCAGCTTGAATACATGCATGCAGTGATGGAATCCCAGTCGATCCTTTTCTGCAACATTTTTTTGGGTTACTGTGATGCACTGCTCACTTACATAATCATTTTAGCCACTATGAGACTTGAAAGTTGCTGTAAATGTGTGTCAATGTGTGATGAATCTTGTGACAGAAGCAGGTGAAATCTGGTCCAAACACAAACGTTTAATCAAAGTCTTCAAATAGACGTCTACTGAATTATCACGGACAGCCCAAATTTTGCCGTGTATTAGCCCAGACGCCAGGTCTACGCAAAAGATATGAGAATTAAATGTGGTCTGTTAAAGCTGCAGTAGGTAGCTGTAATAATGAACTTAATCTGGCATTGTTAATACAAAGCCCTGAACAAGGACATGATACATCTCCTCTATTCCGTTGGTAAAGAAGCCTAAATAAACCCTAAAATATTACAGAAATAGAAAAGAGAACACCTTCCACTGACTGTTAAATATTTGATTATTATTACTTATGCATTGATGTAGTTGGAAGATGTGGAGTTCATTTTAAACTATTTTGTAATAGTTTTTTTATTATAGGAATGTTGTCACAATAATATAGAGTCTAGCAGGTTTGAATAAATATAAAAATGTGGGGTGCCAGTCAGAGTCAAGTCTGACAAATACCAAAAATAAAGAACAAAAATAGTTTTCTGGTAAGCTGGCGTTCCTCTCCTCCACTCAACAAACAACACATTAGCCTCTGACATACAGTATATAAAGATATGTCTGGGTTTTCCACTGCATGGTTATTTTGGGAGGGTGTGATTGGGTTATTGAATGATTGTGGCTGCTGACCGTGTGAATGAACACAAGGAATATTGGGCGGTGTTATTTGAACCAGATCGCTACAAGAGCTTAAAGGGACACCTTCCGATGTTTCGGTTTGCCCAACCTTTTGCCAAATCTGAACCATGACATGATGAATGGAGATCCTGATAATAGTTGCCAAGTTAAACAGAAAAAGCTTGTAAGCTGTTTTGACATTGCTTCTTGAAGATTCACAACCGAGAATAATTAAAAATCCTCCAGTAAGAACTGAGTCAGAATGACTAAAATCCATACGTTACCTAAACCTAAAAAGTTAATGGACTAAAACATGAGATACTTTCAGTATGGATGTTGTGGATGATTGAGTGGATATGACAGCCCGATATCATAAACATATATCCATGTCCAAGTAATGCAGCTAAATCAAGTATATCTGGTTATCCACGCTGCAGTAACTGAAGGTGACAGGAGGATGTGATAAAGCTGTACACCAACTGTTGGCAAACACTTAGTTTTATATAAGCCCCACCACAGGAAAGGAATACCTTTAGGGAAGTGGTTAATAAATGGTACATTGGGGATTGCTTTAGTCAGTGAAACATGTTTGCTTTTCATGGTTTTTTTCATTATAAAAATGTATGCTGGTTAAAACTGTACTCAAACTAACATTTAATCTTTAGTTAAAACATAAGATCAGAGTAAATATTACATATATACACTAATTTACTGAGTAAGTACAACAATTTAGAATATGATACAAGCTCCCAAGTATTTTCGTACTATAGTTCAATTGAAACCTCTCCTTACATTTAAAATGTCATTGATATCACATAATTTGACCTCAGTGGCGTGAAAGGCGTCTTTGAGGTGCTTGTTTTTGTATGTTGGATGTGTTGACATATCACACTGTGACAATGCTTTTGACATCTGGGGAAAAGGAACCATGGTGACCGTCACATCAGGTAAAATAATTCATTTTGGTCTTGATAATGACAATTTGGTGATTACACATTTAAATATAAGGTATTTTGACCTCAGTGGCTTGAAGGGAGTCTTTGAGGTGCTTGTTTTTGTATGTTGGATGTGTTCACATATCACACTGTGACGGTGCTTTTGACATCTGGGGAAAAGGAACGATGGTTACAGTCACATCAGGTAAGCCAAACACTTATTTTGTCTTTTTAATTTGTTTGTTTGATTTTGAAGCAGAATTAGGAAATCCAGTTTTGACTCCGTAAGTTAATGTATATCTGGAATACTGTATGTTAAAGGTGTTAAAATCCATAGACTCAATTTAAACTGAGCGGATCCAATTTCAAAGTTGGTAATTGCAGAGGCCAATGTAACTATGTAATAGGGTAGATTATTACAAAATCACACACTATGGAACATGTAGATGCTTGAGATCCAGGTTTTTGTATGCAGCGGTTAATTATTTGTTGAACTGTGACAACTGGGCTTTTGACTACTGGGGAAAAGGCACTATGGTCACTGTCACTTCAGGTAAGTGATTTTAATATGTTTGATTAGTGAATGAAACTCCCATTGATCCCATTACTAATGCAATTTCATCTTTTTTCATGTGGTCACAAGTGTTGAACAAGGATATCATAGCCAACAGTATTTTGTAGGCTGGCATAGAATCTCTGATAATATTAAAACTCCTGGCTGGTAGTTCTATGGACAGGTTTATATCTTACTTTGGTTTTGGCAACAGTTCAAATCAAACTGTTTGATGAGAAGTTATTATTAAGGGATATTACAGTAAAAAGTAAGTTTTCGTGTTAAGTCCTTATGACTTTCTGAACTGTGACAACTGGGGTGCTTTCGACTACTGGGGAAAAGGCACTATGGTAACGGTGTCATCAGGTAAGATTTGCACTGCTAAATCCCTTTTTAAGTTACATTTAAATTGCTAAAACCTCTAAAGATTTGGAGTGTCACAAAATGAAAGTGTTTTACTATAAGGGTAAAAAAAAAACATCTGTTTGCCGGTAAAAATTCTCTGAAGACACTGGTGAAGATTTATACTAAGTGTATTTTATTTCATTGGAAGAAAATATATGACAAAGCGAGCATTATTAAAAGTTAGAGTAGAGTAGAGTAGCTCTCAACGTTAGTAGACAGCCTTTTCAGACTAGTGGTTCAGTAATTTCAGCGCTGTGTTACTATGAAGCTTTTGACTACTGGGGAAAGGGTACAATGGTAACTGTTACATCAGGTAAGAATACTGTTTAATCTCAAACATATTTGCCTAATTTAAACAAAAGTTAAAGTTAACAAAATGATATGATGCCATAAACTCAGTACTGTATGTTTGTCAAATGTACAGCTACACTCCATTTAACTTTGAAAAAATAACAATGATTATCATCAAAGTTACGGACTAAAAGTTATCGACATTTATATTTTAAAAAGAGTAGACCACAAATGATATTACTGAGGGAGGCTAGTTCATCAAATAACATCTAAAGAAATGTGATAAGATAAAGATGTATGTACGGAGCGCACTTCTCTCATTCAACATATGAAAAGGTTAAGGTATTAAAATGTATCCTTGATTGCAATGCTTTGCTATGCTTTTGATGAAGTAAGCCAACTTCATTCCATTGTTAACTTATGTTTGATGAAAAATATCTTATTTTAAATGTTCACTTCACTTTTTTAACGGCATTTTTGTTTCTACTTTGTTAGCATGTGTTTCCAAGCCAACCGTGTATCCTCTGATACAACGTGATTCTGGGACTGGTGACCTGGTCACTCTTGGCTGCCTTGCCACTGGCTTCACACCGTCCTCAGTGACCTACACATGGAACAAACAGGGGTCTAACTTGCTGGAATTCACTCAGTATCCTCCAGTACTGAAAGACAATGTTTATACGGGAGTCAGTCAACTCAAAGTGAGCAGACAGGACTGGGACAACATGAAGCCCTTCCAATGTGTTGTGACAAATACAGCAGGAACAGGACAGGGGACATTCATCAATCCACGTAAGTCTTGTGTTTAGTCATATATAAATGCCTTTATAGTAGTTGATTTGAAATTTAGCAGGTTAACATGGCAGAGCTGTTAACATATTTTAGCATTGTGAAACAATTTAAAAGGTTTTCAAATTGATTGTGATGACACAAAGCGTACATGTATTGCCAGTAGATAACAGTAGAATACAGTACCAAATACATAAGATCCATTTCTTACGGTGCACTAATCAATAATAATAATACATTGATAAATGTTATTGGTGCAATGTGTCTCTACTAGTTGGTTTTATTACTGTGTTCTTTAGAGGTGTTATCAGAGGTAGACTAACCCCGTCATTGTACCTTTATCCTGAGCTGATATTTTGACGTTTGAAGTAAAAGTAAAAGTGAGCCATCACTGTTGTAATTGTTTTACAATATACTCAATTATGAAGGAACGTGAACACAAAGGAGAGCACAAAAAAGAATTTAGCTATTAAAAGGTTAGAGTGTTTCTAAGGTTTCTAATGTCATAATGAGCAGACCTGACCGGTTAACCAAACAGTGTGGTGGAATGAGCAGGTTGGCACTTTCTCGTGCACATACAGCTGCTGACTCAGTCTATATTATCTATTACTAATATTCTGCATGCCCTCTGCACCTGCTGAAGAACAAATTATTGTTGTGTGCTCTGCTTCTTTCCATCTATCTGCATAATCATAGTGATGCAGATAGATTGAACCTTTATGGTGATAATTAACGTTCAAGTTAACTCCATGTTTGCTTGCCTGAGCAGTCAATGTATATGCAGAAGCGAGCATCAGAGCTCTGCTGTTCAATTGTATTTTCCTCGAGTCCTTCTGCGCACTTTAAAAACAAGCTAAAGAGATCCTTTGAGTTTTATCAAACTACATGAACCTCTGCTTCTGCATATATATATTATACACACACACACACACACACACACACACACACACACACACACACATCCCCTGCTTGCGCATACATATATTTGTTTATATCTTTTTTTTTTTCAGATATGCCTTATCAGATACCAGATGTTAAAGTGTTTGTCTCATGTTATGAGGATCAGGAGGTTGCCTTCACCTGCATTGCCAGTGATTTTTCACCAAGTAATCAAAAAGATCAAATGGCTGAAAAATGAAGCACCAATAGCCGATGAAGCAAATGTGATGAAAAGCTCTTCTGCAGAGAAAAAGACAGCTAATGGACTGTACAGTGTTTACAGTGTTCTCAAAGTACCAGCCAGTGAATGGACTGAGAGCATTAATTATACATGCGAGTTTGAAGGGAAAGGTCAAAATGGTGCAACGTCCAATAGATCCACTGTGTCCTACAAACAGACGTCCTCTCCCTCTAGTAAGTAAATGAATACTAATTATTGAAACATTTTGTGTGAATTTCTATGGTTTATATTCTCATTGGTTTGCAGCCATTCCTGTCCAATAATGTTTCCCTTATTCCTCAGCCCCAAAGGTGACGGATGCAGTGAATTAGCTGCTGACGTAGTGATCAAAGACCCTTCACTGGAGGACTTGTTTTCAAAAGGAAAAGGAACAATAGTATGTGAAGTCAAGGTAAATACGCCATCAGTAGAAGAGGTACGTTGGGAGGACGAGGAAGGAACTGAAATCGCTAATGCCAAATCGAAGGACAAAAAAGGACGTGGAGGCCTTTACAGAGTACCACTCGAGATCACATTTGAGGACTGGACCCGGGGGATAAAACCCAGCTGTGTTGTTATTCATCCAGATTTACATGAACCGCTCAAGAAACCCTTTGAAAGGAATATTGGTAAGAAAACTGAAGGGCTGTCTTTATTTTTTCTAATCATGCCATCAAATCCAGTGATCTTTCTCAGCTGATTATGGAGCAGAGATTTCCTTCAGCACTGTATGTGTGGCAGGAGGTTTAATGTTTCTCTCATGCTTGCAGGAGGACCGACTCGGCGTCCTTCAGTGTTTATGCTGGCTCCAGTAGAACATACTAGACAAGAAATGGTGACCTTGACTTGCTATGTGAAAGACTTCTACCCTCGTGAGGTTTTGGTGTCTTGGCTTGTTGATGACGAGAAAGCAGATTCAACATACACGTTCCATACCACAGAGCCTGTAGAAAACCAAGGATCCTATTCGGCTTATGGCCAGTTATCGCTCAGCCTTGATCAGTGGAAACAGAGTGATGTAGTGTATAGCTGTGAAGTGTCCCACGAGTCTATGGCTCAACCAAACTCAACCAAAGCTATTGTCAGGTCCATTGGGTACAGAATGCATGAAGGGAACAACCTGGTCCACCTCAACATGTTTCGACACATGCCAATACTGCCTTTTTAAAATGCGTTGTTGTCTATTGAATTAACTGACCGAACAACTGTTTAAATCTGGTCTTACCTCGAAGGTTATAAAGTATATAACCCTACAAAAAATGACTCAAATACTTTTGAAATCCAAAAACCAACATTTAGCTTTGAACGTTTTACTTAAACTATGAAGGTCATAATTATGAAGATGTCAGACAAGTACTCATTGTGATATTTTATTATACAGTAATGTAGGCCTAACTGGAAAAGCAGGACTTTGATTACTTTGGTGCATTTTCACTCAACATTTGTTTTCTTTGTCTTCACAGGTTAAATGAAACAAGGTGAACTTTCTGTAAGACTTATTTTGTCTGCCTTTTTTTCATTAACTTAAGAGTCATTATTAAGAGTATTGTGTAAGTATTTTCCTTTGTTTTAATTACAAAAGCTTTATGTCTGCTGAACAAAAATGTTTAAATGTCATTAACCATTGATGTTGATCCATTTTTTGCTTTTCCATTTAATTGTTCATACTATCTATTGTCTAAATGTCTATTTCACCAATAAATATTTTAATACGTAACACTTATTTGTTGTTATTGACATTTTAATTGTTTTATCATGTTATTTATTGCATTACTCTGTTTATCATCTCCATTGCATCTGCAAAAGACAAAAGTTCTCGGTTCTATTATTAAGAGACTTAAACCTTCAGCAGGTCCTGACAAGCAATGCAAAAACTATTGTGCATGTACACTGACATGAGACGACATGAGATATTTAAATGTGCACTCTGTTTCTCTTACTGGCATAACCCCACCTCACACCTGGTGTCTGTGATGCTCCGTTGCTCATAACTTTGTTTCACTTCTGTAATTTGGTACTTTACTAGGGGCGGCTGTGGCTCAGTGCTAGAGCCGGTCGTCTTTCAAACGGAAGGTCGGAGGTTCGATCCCCAGCTCCCTCACGCTCAGGTCGAAGTGTCCTAAATTGCTCCCGGTGGCATAGCCAACGGGTATGAATGTGATATCTGATTGACAGTTGGGCACTTTACGTAGCAGTCCTGCCATCAGTGTGTGTGAATGGTTGAATGTGAAATGTAGTGTAAAAGCAGCTTTGAGTGGTCGCAAAGACTAGAAAAGCACACAAGTACAGTCCATTTACTTTAGTGGGAGCTGGGTGTTACTCAATGCTTCCGCCTGCTGCTTGCCCTGATCACTCTACCCTGTCATGCTGCAACATCTGTGCAACAGACTTCCAGCCTTCTCTCCACCTAACTTTTAGGACACACACCATCTAGCCTAGACACAAAGGTATTACCATTTACAATTCAGGCCCACATAATGTAAAGGTATGTACAACTGCTGATATGATATCAGCTCATTTTTTATAAATAAACATCTAATAGTTAGAAAGAAGCAAGCAAAGGTAAAATAATACTCTCTCTCTCTCTCAGGACCGCAGGTTCTATCTCCAAACATCAATAAAATCAGCAATAAAAAAAAGGTCATAACTTTCTTCAAGGATAGGCTTATACTGCAGTACATTGTTCTCACAATACCAACACCCCTGTGTTACTTAGACTGTCCACAAGAGTGAGACAAAGCTCCACGTACAGCAATGTTGAGCTGCATCCTCTGTGAAACACCAGTTGGGTAGACATTTGATGATTCTGAACTGGACTTGCTAAATGCTAAGACACAGAGGTACATTCACTTGAAGAACAGAGACTGTTTTTCTAACCATTTCTGTTCCTCCATACATACACATGCAGAGTTACTGTCAATGTGTGCACATTCTGTCTTTGAGGTAGAACTGCTTGTTTGTATTGTTTATAGATGCCGATGGTCTCTTTTCCCATTCCCAGTGGAGTGTAGTGCTTTCAGTCTCTTTTCTGCTGCGTCACCATCTGACGTCACAAACGTGCCGGGGACAGGGTTAGTAAAGGTTTTTATTGTACCTATTACTCAGTCTGTTTATCAAACTCGGCACCCACAACTTGGAACGATGTTCGAGCGCTGCTTGGAAGGAGACGGGCGGAAATTGTAGCTGAGTTGACAAGGAGTCACAGAAGTTACCGACGTAGCATGGCATTGCGCCTGAAAGGGGGCGGAGATTAGCGTGTCAACATGGTTTTTGTGTTCCCATCAATGCCGATTGGAGACGAGGCGATAATTACCCGGGTCTACTGCAGAGTCATTTGACATTGAGATTTCAATTATTTTCATTTTTGGAAATAATATAGTGTAATTATAGTTAATTATAGTGTAATAGTGTAATTAAAAAGCACCTGTAAAGTGCCTTTGAGTGTCATGAAAAGCGCAATATAAATAAAATGTATTATTATTTTAAAATTAAACTGAAATTTAATAAGTGAGCCACTTGTCCCAAACAGTCAAAAAGTACATTTCTATCTGATGCTACTTCAACAGACAACCATAAAAATATTGTACCGACAAAAATTGTGACAACTTCAAATCTTCAATACAAAAACAAAAAGACACTTCACCCGTCATAGCTGCAAATGCACAGGTGTTACTCATAAAACTGATAGCTGTTTTATCAGTGTCCCAGTGAGCTGTGATAAAAGAGTCTTTGCTACGTCTTAACTTAAGGATGAGCTCTGTCTCCTCTTGGACCCTTTAACAATATAATGTGATTAAAATGTTTTTCTTGCTCTTTACTTTAATTAACGGGTTTTGCCTTTGCCGAAATTTCAACGTCATGATGCGGATTAGTAAGTAGTAAACATGAAGCTTTGTCAGGTCTGTCCTCAAGAGGAAACTACTTTTAAAATGCTCGTTTGTTGAACGGAGGTCGGATTGATCATTTCTTATGCATTTGAAGAAGTCGGGAAATCTAAACGCTGAACGGCTTTTGTGACACCGTGTCAGGAAATTTAACTCAAGTTGAATCTTGATCTTGATGTATCTTTAGCTGTTAGCATGATGTCTGTTTATAGAGATTAATAAAACACTAAATCATCGCCAGACAGCCGCTGATGGGAGCCGGGATGTCATCTGCCTGCTTTTGCTCTCCACACGGACTGTTTTTCCTGCATACGCAGCAGCCTGCTGATATGTGATTGGTCACAGCCTACAGATTAATGCAAGTATTAGGTCTGTGGGTAACATGAGCTTTTAAAAAGTACGACATATACATGTATATTGACAATATGTTTATACTGATGACATGTTGGCACTGCAGTAAATATTGTTTGAGAAACTGACCTTGCTTGTTTTGTTCATCTTCTCGTTCTTCAGTGGAAAAAAGCAGCCAGAGTGTTAAGTTTATTACTGCCACCAAACCATGGATGCATGTTCTTCCTGGAGTGACCTTTGTTGTTACTCACTCCTGCAGTCCTTCCAGGGTGGATCGAGCAAAGTTCCCTTCAGTTTTTCAGACAAAAGGAACTACACTTGTTGGCTGCGGGGATACCCCAACTCATGGGAGTAGACACATGAAAGGCATCTTATGTGAAGTCTGCAGAAAGTTTGCTCTGAGGCCTTCGTGGAATGGATGAAATGTGGATTTGGAGAGCATTTCAGAATGTGTCCAAAGTGAAGAGACATTTACGAGACAGAACTGATGAATGTCATTCAGGTTTACTAAAAAAATAAATCACACCGACACATTACTGCTTATGTTGGCATTAGAGTATTTGTCAACTAGCTACCATGCATTTTGGACTGCAGGCAGATAGCATTGTTGACTATTATAGACTCATTACACTCTATTTAAACAGTTTTACTCAGACCCTAAACATTACATGTAGAACCGTGCACATGCTCTCAGAGATGGAGAATGCAGTAAACACAGCACTGATCATTGGTCACATGACTCTTTATACATATATCAAGCCTGTAATCTTGGTTGTTGAAATAAAATCTATGAATCCAGGATCCTTTTAAGCATTTCTATGTTTTTAACATAGACACCAAAAGCAATCTCACTAGCTGGCTTTTATCAAGCCAGCTAGCTTGACCCACCTGGCCTTACCTTTGTGCCCTTAAAGGTCAGCTTTGTTGCAGAAGAACAGTGGTAGAAATTCGCGGTGGGAAATGACGTTTTTTGTACGTTTTTGGAGTATGTTTGCTTTTTCAAACATAGAAACAAAACAAGCTCCTCAGAGTGGATCAAGTTTCCATTTGTTGGTAAGCCTCAGAAAGAAATACCTTAAGCAGCATCAAGAAGCTGCAGCATCTGTTGTCCGAGCGTTTGTTAGACCTACCTGTAGGGTTGCAAGCCTTTAGGGAAGGTGGCCTGTGGGTAGGATAAGTTTGTGCCATAGACTGGCAGGTTTGTTATGTTTAGTGAATCTCACCTGTGTGTCAATTGTAATTAACTTTAATTACTCAACATGTGTGAAACATTGTCCATCAGCTTTGACTACAATTTGATAATGATGATGTATAATTGATGTAAACACAGTTTAAACCAGAGGAGGAGCCCTCAGACCACCAATGATTTCAACAGCAGTTTAGTATTATAGCAGAAAGAAAAACTTTAGACTTCTTCTGTTTTTATTTGGGAGCAGATCTTCAGTTCAAGTTAGTGAATTTAAAACAGTAAAAGAAGGAATGAGTGGTATCTTATTCAAATAGTTGTCACCCTCCTGTGAGGAGGAGTCAATGCAAACTGTGATGTCTTCCTCCTCTACTTATGTGACTGCAGAGAGGAGGACAGAGAACAGTGGACACACAGTTTAACATGATGGACTACAGGACAGGACTGCTGCTGTTAACTGTCTGCTGGGCAGGTGAAGATCATCACTATATTCATGTTACATAGCGTATATATCTGTCAGCAGCTGATTTCACTTGATGTTTTTATCCTCTCTCCAGGTGTTGATGCTCAGACTCTGACAGAATCTGAACCAGTGGTTAAACGTCCTGGAGAATCCCACAGACTGACCTGTACAGGCTCTGGATTCACATTCAGCAGCCACTATATGGCCTGGGTCAGACAGGCTCCTGGAAAAGGACTGGAGTGGATCGCTTACATCAGTGATGGTGGTAGCTACAAATACTACTCTCAGTCAGTTCAAGGCCGGTTCACCGTCTCCAGAGACAACAGCAGACAGCAGCTGTATCTGCAGATGAACAGTCTGAAGACTGAAGACACTGCTGTGTATTACTGTGCCAGAGAGTCACAGTGAGAGACAATAACAGGAGAGTCGTACAAAAACTACTTCCTCTATTTATCACCAGCAGCAACATCATTACAATAATAACTATATATTTTTTTTACATTTGAAGGACATTAATATTAATCCAAATCAATCTCTAAATCTAATCTTGTTTTATTAACATGTTACATGATATTTTAATTGCAGGACTTCAGAGAGTTTTTCAGTGATCATCATCATTAAAGTGCTCAAACATACTTCCTGTTTCTCACTAAAGTTACTTTCTCTGTAGTTTCCTCGTGAGTGTGAAATCTAATCAAACCAGCATTACTGTGACTCACATTCATTCAATTATCTGGCAGTGATAGAAATTCCACTGATTGACTCAATGTTGGGATCTTTTTTCATCTCATTCAGCTGAATCTGAAATTCACATTCAACCTGAAAATCAACATTAATATAGAAAGTTGTTTTTTCTCTCATGAAGAAGAGAGCCAGAGAGTCACAATAACACAAACCATCAGCAGAGCTGAACAAAAACCCCTCAGTGCCTGAACACTTGTAACATGAAGCCACCAGAGGAGGAGCCCTCAGACCACTAATGATTATAACAACAGTCTCAGTGGGACAAACAGGCTTTAAACAACCCTGATCGCTGTACGAGAAGCACTGAAGCATGTCGGGCTTTAAAAACATTTCCCCTTCAACAATGAAGAATTAACACTGACGCACATTTGATCAATGAAAGTGTGTTTGTCAGCATGTTGGGACAGTTCATCATGACTCACAGCAACGGCTGCATTCATAGGAAGACAACTGTCCTGTAAATACATCATCAATACGACTGAACAGAGAACTGTACTTTAAAAAGCTCTCTCTCACCTGTTATGTCTCTGGTTAGTCTTTGACTGACAGCAGATGTGCAACAGGTTGGATCAGTCAGTATGAAGGAAAACCAATGGACGGGATTTTTCATCAGTGGGGGGAGGAAACTTTCACCAGAATAATGTTCTGAAGAACACTACAGCAGAGACACTTGTGCTCGAACAGTGACTCTAACCAGACAGAATGTGCAGCCTGAAGACACTGCTGTGTATTACTGTGCCCGACAGCCACAGAAAGAGACAATAACAGGAGAGTCGTACAAAAATCACTTCCTCTGTTTACAACCATCAGTGGAAACATTTATTTGTCTCAGCGTCACTTCGTCTTAGCAATACAATTCTTTATACTCAGACTCCCTTCAGCTAATTTGTCTGTTTGTGTCACAAATTCATGTTGTCTCCGTTTCAATCATCACAGAAATACACCAAAACATATTTGAACTCAGAGAAGGTTAAAAACAGAAGAGAAACGATACAAGTGACTCCTGTTCAATTAAAAATGTCAGTAAATATTAGATTCTAGATAAAAGTCTGAAATCTGTTGTTTAACACTTAGTGAAAAATGAAGTGTTTTATATTCAGGAATAAAAGGAGGAAGCTTTCTTTTGTGTTCCAGAGTGTTACGTGCCGTAGTTTTGTCTCATGTTTCCTGTGTGCGTCTCTCTCCTGTGTGCTCCTCAGGTGCTGCTCTCCCCTCACTGCAGGTGATTGAGCTCACCTGGGTCTCATTCAGCAATCAGGAGAAGGCATAAAGAGCAGCAGAGGGGAGACAGCCAGGGCCAGTGGGCCATTCGGTTGCACGTGTGTTGGACGTCAACTAGCTTGTGTATATTCCTATTGTGGAAGGAAGGGGTTCTGTCTTCGAGGCCTTCATGTTTGTTAGTCGTCATTTTGGGTTTAATAGTCTTGATTTATGTTACAGCTTCTCTTTTGTTGGTTTTGAAAGAAGCTCGCTTTGTGTTCCATTTTTTCTTAATTTGTGAATAAATTCCTTTAAATTTGCAGATACTTTGTTCCTCCCTTCTTTTTCCTGGATTATAATTTATCGTTACTCCCCTCATCACCTAACCATCCTCGGGGAACGTAACAGAGAGAATGAGAAAAGTGTAAATGATCATTTTCTACATGAAGTTTTCTTGCTTTGCCCGACCACACTGCAGTTAGAACAGAGGAAACATGATGATCAAATATGACTAAATATGTCGAGGCCACACAAAGAAAATCTCCCACCTGCCCCCAAAACACTCCTTTTCTCCCTGTGAGGAGGAGTCAATGCAAACTGTGATGTCTTCCTCCTCTACTTATGTGACTGCAGAGAGGAGGACAGAGAACAGTGGACACACAGTTTAACATGATGGACTACAGGACAGGACTGCTGCTGTTAACTGTCTGCTGGGCAGGTGAAGATCATCACTATATTCATGTTACATAGCGTATATATCTGTCAGCAGCTGATTTCACTTGATGTTTTTATCCTCTCTCCAGGTGTTGATGCTCAGACTCTGACACAATCTGAACCAGTGGTTAAACGTCCTGGAGAATCCCACAGACTGACCTGTACAGGCTCTGGATTCTCATTCGGCAGCTATGAGATGGCCTGGGTCAGACAGGCTCCTGGAAAAGGACTGGAGTGGATCGCTTACATCTACTCTGGTGGTAGCAACACATTCTACTCTCAGTCAGTTCAAGGCCGGTTCACCATCTCCAGAGACAACAGCAGACAGCAGCTGTATCTGCAGATGAACAGTCTGAAGACTGAAGACACTGCTGTGTATTACTGTGCCAGAGACACACAGTGAGAGACAATAACAGGAGAGTCGTACAAAAACTACTTCCTCTATTTACAACCATCAACTTTCAGTTGTCTCAGCATCACTTTATAAAAAGGCCTCTACAACTTATATTAGACTAAATGTAAAATATAACAAATAAAAATGTAATAATGGTCGCAGAGTTGAAGTTCATTGATAAAGAAAAACAGCTGATCGGTCTGCGGCTAAGCAGCCCCATACACAACAATGTGATGCTCTGTGTGTTCTGACACCTGTCTATCCGAACCAGCATCAACTTTTTCAGCAATTTCAGCTACAGTAGCTCTTCTGTTGGATCGGACCACATGGTCCAGCCTTCACTCCCTCCTTGAGCGTACTGACCGCTGCAGACCGGGAACACCCCACAAGAGCTGCAGTTCTGGAGATGCTCTGACCCAGTCATACAGCCATCACAACTTGGCTCTTATCAAAGTCGCTCACATTCTAACAAATCACCAACTTTTTTTACCTGCTTTCAACACATCAACTTTGAGGGCAAAATGTTCCCTTGCTGCCTAACATATCCCACCCACTGACAGGAGCCATTGTAACGAGATAATTAATGTTATTCACTTCACCTGTCAGTGGTCACAATGTTATGGCTGATTGGTGAATATTAAATGACCCTTGGCTGCTTGATCTCGAGGAACTTTAGTTACAGATCAAGTCTGTTCCAGCTGTACGTTCTGGTGAGGAGGAGTCAATGCAAAACTCAGATGTATCATATGTAAAGCAGAGGTGATTTACAGTCATGCTTTCATATAGTCAGAGCAACACTGATGCTTCATATGTTTGATTCTATGCAAACTCAGTGAGCTTCCTTGTTACTCGGCTATAAAAGCTTCACATCAGGCTGTCAGTGGAGTTCACAGCACGTCACTTTAACATAAAGCATGTTTTCTGTAGCTCTGCTGCTGCTGTTGGCAGCTGGATGTGAGTCTCTCTGGATTTGTCAAAGTCAACAGTTCTTCTTTTGCACTTTAACTTGATCATTTCTTACAAAACATGTTCTTTATTTTAACAGGCGTGAAGTGTCAACAGTTGACACAGCCAGCCTCTGTGACTGTGCAGCCAGGTCAACGTCTGACCATCACCTGTCAGGTCTCTTATTCTGTTAGCGACTACTACACAGGCTGGATCAGACAGCCTGCAGGGAAAGCACTGGAGTGGATTCTAGCTGCACGTGTGGGATACACAACATACTCAAAAAAGATTCACTGAAGAACAAGTTCAGTATCGACTTAGACTCTTCCAGAAACACAGCGACTCTAAACGGACAGAATGTGCAGCCTGAAGACACTGCTGTGTATTACTGTGCCAGAGAGCCACAATAACACAAACCATCAGCAGAGCTGAACATAAAACCCACAGTGCCTCAGCCCCTTGATTCACACTCAGTAGCTCCACTATGGTCTTGGTCAGACAGGCTCCAGGAAAAGGACTGGAGTGGATCTCCCTCATAGGCACATCTAGTTCTCCAATTCGTTACTCGAGTTCAGTCCAGGGCAGATACATCATCTCCAGAGATGACTCCAGCAGTAAGCTCTATCTGAAGACACTGCTGTGTATTACTGTGCAAGAGAGACGCAGTGAGAGACAATAACAGGAGAGTCGTACAAAAACTACTTCCTCTGTTTACAACCATCACTGGGGACATTCAGTTGTTTCAGCATCACTCTATTAAAACCTGATTGTGATTATCTGTCAGTGGTTAAAATTCCAAGTAGTGATTGACTGAATATTGGAATCATGAACCACGGTCAGGCTGAATACTTGACTCTGATTGGTTGCAGGTTGTCAGTTAATTTCTCACTTTGGATGGTTCTGGCCTCTAAGTCATCCATAATTTCCTGATAATGGAAACATCATCAGGGGGGTGTCCCTTATTGATTTTATTCTCAGGCTTCCTTTAATAATTGGTCTGTTTTCATGTCAGAAATTCATGTTGTCTCTGTTTCAATCATCAGAAAAATACACTGATACACATTTGAACACAGAGAACATGAAAGAAAGACAAATAATAGGAGTGACTCCTGTTAAAATAAAATGTCAGTAAATATTTGATTCTAGATTAAACGCTGAGATCCATATTGTTCAACACGTAGTGAAAAATTAAGTGTTTTGTATTCAGGAATAAAAGAAGGAAGCTTTCTTTTATGTTCCAGAGAATAAGAACACTAAAAAATCATTTTCTACATGAAGTTTTCTTGCTTTGCCCGACCACACTGCAGTTAGAACAGAGGAAACATGATGATCAAATATGACTAAATATGTCGAGGCCACACAAAGAAAATCTCCCACCTGCCCCCAAAACACTCCTTTTCTCTCTGTGAGGAGGAGTCAATGCAAACTGTGATGTCTTCCTCCTCTACTTATGTGACTGCAGAGAGGAGGACAGAGAACAGTGGACACACAGTTTAACATGATGGACTACAGGACAGGACTGCTGCTGTTAACTGTCTGCTGGGCAGGTGAAGATCATCACTATATTCATGTTACATAGCGTATATATCTGTCAGCAGCTGATTTCACTTTTATCCTCTCTCCAGGTGTTGATGCTCAGACTCTGACACAATCTGAACCAGTGGTTAAACGTCCTGGAGAATCCCACAGACTGACCTGTACAGGCTCTGGATTCACATTCAGCAGCTATGAGATGAACTGGGTCAGACAGGCTCCTGGAAAAGGACTGGAGTGGATCGCTTACATCAGCACTGGTGGTGGCTACAAATACTACTCTCAGTCAGTTCAAGGCCGGTTCACCGTCTCCAGAGACGACAGCAGACAGCAGCTGTATCTGCAGATGAACAGTCTGAAGACTGAAGACACTGCTGTGTATTACTGTGCCAGAGACCCACAGTGAGAGACAATAACAGGAGAGTCGTACAAAAACTACTTCCTCTATTTATCACCAGCAGCAACATCATTACAATAATAACTATATATTTTTTTTACATTTGAAGGACATTAAAATTAATCCAAATCAATCTCTAAATCTAATCTTGTTTTATTAACATGTTACATGATATTTTAATTGCAGGACTTCAGAGAGTTTTTCAGTGATCATCATCATTAAAGTGCTCAAACATACTTCCTGTTTCTCACTAAAGTTACTTTCTCTGTAGTTTCCTCGTGAGTGTGAAATCTAATCAAACCAGCATTACTGTGACTCACATTCATTCAATTATCTGGCAGTGATAGAAATTCCACTGATTGACTCAATGTTGGGATCTTTTTTCATCTCATTCAGCTGAATCTGAAATTCACATTCAACCTGAAAATCAACATTAATATAGAAAGTTGTTTTTTCTCTCATGAAGAAGAGAGCCAGAGAGTCACAATAACACAAAACATCAGCAGAGCTGAACAAAAACCCCTCAGTGCCTGAACACTTGTAACATGAAGCCACCAGAGGAGGAGCCCTCAGACCACTAATGATTATAACAACAGTCTCAGTGGGACAAACAGGCTTTAAATAGTGTATGTAACATTTATATACAGAAGTAATGAAAACATTTGAATGGTTATGTCAGATAGAAAAATAAATGTGTTAGTGTATGAATACTTAAAACATGTTTAAATGTAAGAGACTTGTATGAAACTAAACTGACCAGCATCACTTTCATAAATGGAGGATGTATTTGTTATGACTGAGTCATATTATGAGTCCAGCTGTTGTATTGAGAGTAATGATGTGGCTCTGCCTCCTTGCCTGGGGTGGGTGCTATTGTCTCTCGTTTTGTGTGTGTTTTCTCTCTCGGTGCTGTGTTGCAGGTGGCTGTTTGTGATTGGGGGAAAACTTGTGGCGCCTGTTTTAAAATCGAGCTGCAGATGTAGACTTTGCCCCGCCTCCTTTCTTCACTCCCAACCCGAACGTAGTGTTGCAGCGTCTTTGAGACAAGTGGATGATCGCTTGAGCGAAATTCTGTAAATATTGTAAATAGAGTAAATATATATTTAAAGTCTGAAAAGCAGGGCCGCTGATTTAGCTCAGCTGGTAGAGCAGGCGTCCCATGTACAGAGGCTACAGCCCTTATTGCACTGATCGCAGGTTAGACTCCCGATCTGCCGATCATTTGGTGCGTGTCATCCCCCACCCTCTCCTCCCAATATTTCCTGTCTATCTTCAGCTGTCCAATGTAATAAAAAAAAGCCCAAAAAATAAATAAAAATCTGAAAAGCAGTCCTGGTAATAGTAGGGCAGAGGAGAAGTTACTTTTCACCCTTCTTTTGCTCCTGTTTTCTGTTAGGGAGTTAGGTAAGAACTTTGCATTTTCTTTATTGAGGTGAGAAAAATTGGTTTTGGGTAAGAGGTTCTGTTGGTTGTTTTGGCCTTGCTCTCTCTGAAGATTGTTTATGCTTTGTGTTGGATTAAATAAATCAGAGATTGTGGACTGCATATTGGTTTGACTGGTCTTCCTTGGGAGTGAGGAAAAGGAGGGGGTCACCTGTGTGCTTCAGTTTCCCCTGGGCCGGGCGTGACAGCACTTTTAATGCATGTGGATGTATTATGAAATAACTGAGCATGAACCTGTTACTTCAAACATCATTTCTCCTGTTTGATGAATGTTTTCAGTATTTATCAACAAGTATTTCCAAAATCTGTGAGAATGTGCAGCCTGAAGACACTGCTGTGTATTACTGTGTGCGTGTCAGCTCCACTGTGATACAAACCACCAACACACCTGCACAAAAACTCAGAGACTCAGCTACCTCACTAAATGTTAACTTTATAAAGACAATACTCTCTGATTAGTAGATAAGATAAATGTTTATGTAACTCACAGAATCAGAGAGTTCAATATTTCAAAGTATCAAAGCAGATCTAGTTTCACCTTTACTGCAGCCGACATCAGTACAGAAGAATCAGAGAGAAGCTTCATCTTGTGATACCTAGAAACAGTTTGTTTCTGTTTTTATGGGATGGGGCAGAAATTACCATCTGATAATGTAACCACATAAACATTATAGCTCCCCGTCTCACACAAACAGGAAACTATTTTCCCTTTTGGAAATCGTCAAGATAAAAACAGGCTCTAAACTGCTGAACCATGAGTTAAAGATCGTCAGTGAGGAGAGAAAGGTGTATTCTCCTTCTCAGCTGGTTCAGATATGAGTTGCCAGTTGCCATCATACATGTAAAATATAAAGAACGTTGAACATTGTGTATGGGAGTTACAATGATTTTCTGTTTTAGGCCTCAAGCTTGTAATAACTTTGAATGTCCAGTGTGTCAATAAACTGACTTCAAAAATCAGATGAAGTCCCTACGAGGAAGTCGTTAAAGTATGACCACTGTAAATCACCAAAAACAAGCCTTATTTTGAAATTCAAAGCAAAATGGATGACTTCCTGTTGGGTTTGAGGTATGGGTGCAAAAGGCTGTTTTGTGCATCTTGACCTGCTATATATACCTACCAAAATCCATATGTGTACGTCAGAGTAACCTATATGGGGACCCCTTTTTGAAATTTTCTAGGGGGCGCTATGGAGCCATTTTGCCACGCCCATGTGCATAAAACACAAAATATAACATTTTTCCATCAGACCTGATTCACAATCCAAATGTGGTGAGTTTGTCGGCATGTTTAAGCTGCGAAATTTGTGCTTCATTTGGGGTAAAAAGAAAGGGTCTTTGCACCCATCGGTGCTCGGGCACCAATAATACGAGTGACTCTGGTTCAATTAAAAATGTCAGTAAATATTAGATTCTAGATTAAATTCTGAAAGCTATGTTATTCAACACAGTGAAATTTGAGGCGTTTCATATTCAGGAATAAAAGAAGGACGATTTATTTTATGTTCCAAAGAATGAGGAAACTGTACATGATCATTTTCTACATGAAGTTTTCTTGCTTTGCCCGACCACACTGCAGTTAGAACAGAGGAAACATGATGATCAAATATGACTAAATATGTCGAGGCCACACAAAGAAAATCTCCCACCTGCCCCCAAAACACTCCTTTTCTCTCTGTGAGGAGGAGTCAATGCAAACTGTGATGTCTTCCTCCTCTACTTATGTGACTGCAGAGAGGAGGACAGAGAACAGTGGACACACAGTTTAACATGATGGACTACAGGACAGGACTGCTGCTGTTAACTGTCTGCTGGGCAGGTGAAGATCATCACTATATTCATGTTACATAGCGTATATATCTGTCAGCAGCTGATTTCACTTGATGTTTTTATCCTCTCTCCAGGTGTTGATGCTCAGACTCTGACAGAATCTGAACCAGTGGTTAAACGTCCTGGAGAATCCCACAGACTGACCTGTACAGGCTCTGGATTCACATTCAGTGGCTCCTGGATGAACTGGGTCAGACAGGCTCCTGGAAAAGGACTGGAGTGGATCACTCTCATCTACGGTGATAGTAGCGGCAAATTCTACTCTCAGTCAGTTCAAGGCCGGTTCACCATCTCCAGAGACAACAGCAGACAGCAGCTGTATCTGCAGATGAACAGTCTGAAGACTGAAGACACAGCTGTGTATTACTGTGCCAGAGAGCCACAGTGAGAGACAATAACAGGAGAGTCGTACAAAAACTACTTCCTCTATTTATCACCAGCAGCAACATCATTACAATAATAACTATATATTTTTTTTACATTTGAAGGACATTAATATTAATCCAAATCAATCTCTAAATCTAATCTTGTTTTATTAACATGTTACATGATATTTTAATTGCAGGACTTCAGAGAGTTTTTCAGTGATCATCATCATTAAAGTGCTCAAACATACTTCCTGTTTCTCACTAAAGTTACTTTCTCTGTAGTTTCCTCGTGAGTGTGAAATCTAATCAAACCAGCATTACTGTGACTCACATTCATTCAATTATCTGGCAGTGATAGAAATTCAACTGATTGACTCAATGTTGGGATCTTTTTTCATCTCATTCAGCTGAATCTGAAATTCACATTCAACCTGAAAATCAACATTAATATAGAAAGTTGTTTTTTCTCTCATGAAGAAGAGAGCCAGAGAGTCACAATAACACAAACCATCAGCAGAGCTGAACAAAAACCCCTCAGTGCCTGAACACTTGTAACATGAAGCCACCAGAGGAGGAGCCCTCAGACCACTAATGATTATAACAACAGTCTCAGTGGGACAAACAGGCTTTAAACAACCCTGATCGCTGTACGAGAAGCACTGAAGCATGTCGGGCTTTAAAAACATTTCCCCTTCAACAATGAAGAATTAACACTGACGCACATTTGATCAATGAAAGTGTGTTTGTCAGCATGTTGGGACAGTTCATCATGACTCACAGTAACGGCTGAATTCATAGGAAGACAACTGTACTGTAAATACATCATCAATACGACTGAACAGAGAACTGTACTTTAAAAAGCTCTCTCTCACCTGTTATGTCTCTGGTTAGTCTTTGACTGACAGCAGATGTGCAACAGGTTGGATCAGTCAGTATGAAGGAAAACCAATGGACGGGATTTTTCATCAGTGGGGGGAGGAAACTTTCACCAGAATAATGTTCTGAAGAACACTACAGCAGAGACACTTGTGCTCGAACAGTGACTCTAACCAGACAGAATGTGCAGCCTGAAGACACTGCTGTGTATTACTGTGCCCGACAGCCACAGAAAGAGACAATAACAGGAGAGTCGTACAAAAATCACTTCCTCTGTTTACAACCATCAGTGGAAACATTTATTTGTCTCAGCGTCACTTCGTCTTAGCAATACAATTCTTTATACTCAGACTCCCTTCAGCTAATTTGTCTGTTTGTGTCACAAATTCATGTTGTCTCCGTTTCAATCATCACAGAAATACACCAAAACATATTTGAACTCAGAGAAGGTTAAAAACAGAAGAGAAATGATACAAGTGACTCCTGTTCAATTCAAAATGTCAGTAAATATTAGATTCTAGATAAAAGTCTGAAATCTGTTGTTTAACACGTAGTGAAAAATGAAGTGTTTTATATTCAGGAATAAAAGGAGGAAGCTTTCTTTTGTGTTCCAGAGTGTTACGTGCCGTAGTTTTGTCTCATGTTTCCTGTGTGCGTCTCTCTCCTGTGTGCTCCTCAGGTGCTGCTCTCCCTTCACTGCAGGTGATTGAGCTCACCTGGGTCTCATTCAGCAATCAGGAGAAGGCATAAAGAGCAGCAGAGGGGAGACAGCCAGGGCCAGTGGGCCATTCGGTTGCACGTGTGTTGGACGTCAACTAGCTTGTGTATATTCCTATTGTGGAAGGAAGGGGTTCTGTCTCCGAGGCCTTCGTGTTTGTTAGTCGTAATTTGGGGTTTAATAGTCTTGATTTATGTTACAGCTTCTCTTTTGTTGGTTTTGAAAGAAGCTCGCTTTGTGTTCCATTTTTGCTTAATTTGTGAATAAATTCCTTTAAATTTGCAGATACTTTGTTCCTCCCTTCTTTTTTCTGGGTTATAATTTATCGTTACTCCCCTCATCACCTAACCATCCTCGGGGAACGTAACAGAGAGAATGAGAAAAGTGTAAATGATCATTTTCTACATGAAGTTTTCTTGCTTTGCCCGACCACACTGCAGTTAGAACAGAGGAAACATGATGATCAAATATGACTAAATATGTCGAGGCCACACAAAGAAAATCTCCCACCTGCCCCCAGAACACTCCTTTTCTCTCTGTGAGGAGGAGTCAATGCAAACTGTGATGTCTTCCTCCTCTACTTATGTGACTGCAGAGAGGAGGACAGAGAACAGTGGACACACAGTTTAACATGATGGACTACAGGACAGGACTGCTGCTGTTAACTGTCTGCTGGGCAGGTGAAGATCATCACTATATTCATGTTACATAGCGTATATATCTGTCAGCAGCTGATTTCACTTGATGTTTTTATCCTCTCTCCAGGTGTTGATGGTCAGACTCTGACACAATCTGGACCAGTGGTTAAACGTCCTGGAGAATCCCACAGACTGACCTGTACAGGCTCTGGATTCACATTCAGCAGCTACTATATGTATTGGATCAGACAGGCTCCTGGAAAAGGACTGGAGTGGATCGCTGCTATAAGCCATGCTGGTGGTAGCAGCAAATACTACTCTCAGTCAGTTCAAGGCCGGTTCACCATCTCCAGAGACGACAGCAGACAGCAGCTGTATCTGCAGATGAACAGTCTGAAGACTGAAGACACTGCTGTGTATTACTGTGCCAGAGAGCCACAGTGAGAGACAATAACAGGAGAGTCGTACAAAAACTACTTCCTCTATTTGCCAGCACCACATGGGACACTTGGAACACATTTTTGCAATACTGATTGTGATTAACTGTCATGTTCATTCTAACGGTGCCCCAATTGGTCGGCCACCGATCGTGATCAGCCGATATACATACTAACTGGTTTGATCAGTGGCCTGTATTAAAGGCCGATCATAAGAGCTGATCAGATGATGCAAAAAAACAATTTCTCTAAGCGACACTAAAATGGCGTCACCGGTCTGGCGGTTTTACTTGGTGTCTGAAGAAGATAATAAATTAGTCATTTGCAAGGTGTGTTCCAAGTTAGTACCTCGTGGGGGAACGCAAACGATAACATTCAACACCACAAATCTCAGACGTTTGAGGTTGAGTCACGTCAAAGAATATGACGAGTATTCAAAGTGAGCTTGTAGCACTAAGGAGAGAGAGCAGCTGGCATCAGCAACACTGCCACGACTCACTCAAACATCTGCAGCAGAGACATTTCAATGACAGCAACCAGAGAGCAAGGTCAGAAAGAAATCCACCAAAATAATGGTATTGATCACCAGCCGCTGTCAGTTGTGAAAGACGAGGGGCTCAGATGACTCATGTCATACATGGATCTACGTTACTCTCTGCCGGGGCGTAAATATTTCACAGATGTACGCCAGCCGCAGTTATACCAAACAATCTATACGCTTATCGACAGCCTTATGAAGAACAAGATCACTTTGATGAGTTTCACAAGTGACATCTGGAGTTCGAGTGTGTGTCTCATGTCCATGTTGAGCCTAACTGGGCAGTTTATTGATCAAAACTTCAAACTAAATGTGGCAGTGACAGCGAGTGGAAGCGCATTGGAACAACATCTGTCTAATGTTATCAGATCAATTGAATATTTAGTTGCCAAACAACGCCACTCTGGGAGTTTCACCCAGAGAATTATTTAGTTTACCCACACTTAGGACACACAGATTCATATAGTCAGGAGGCCAGAGACGTGGTTCCAATACTTACAATACCAATACTTTATTTTTAAATCAGTTTTTTTTTTAAAGTACTGAAAACACACCATTCACACAAAGGGGGGGGGGGGGGGGGGGGAAATAAAGAAAAACCTAATCAGGTGCTGAGGCTTACCAGATGGACGAGGGACTAGTGAAGGGGGGAGGGATCCACCAAAACAAACCAAACAAATCACCCAGGCACAAGTGACACACACACGATGGTGAAGTAACTAAATCCCAGGGGAGCACAGCACACAAAGGGGGGGGATACCGCCACCTGGATCACCAGTACCACCACCGGCCCTCAGCAACTGAAAAGGAATAACACATTTAGTGAAGTTGAAACAATAAAACAAACAAACAATATAACAAAACTATACTAACTTATCGGTAGGTTACAAATTAGACAAACTATACAAATTAACTTCCCAAATGAAACAAAACAAACAACTTAAGTTCACACAAAAAGGAAACTACCTACACACCCAAAGGAAAACCCACAAACTACCCAAATTCAAATAAAGGAACTAAGGAACAGGTAATCTGACTAAATCAAAATAATCAAACAACAGGAGTACACTTATAGAAATTAATCTAAACAAAAAGGGACATAAATCCCCACCACTCGATCACACCATTAAAATGTCCATTAAATGCCAATAAGCGGTGTGGCTGGCATCCGTCTCCCTCTGAAGGAGGAGGTGAAGCAGCCAACTCTAGCAGGTGGCCAGACGAGCAGCATGCAGGGCAAGAGACGGACAACCAAACAACTTCCAAACAGTCAGTCGGATCCTCGAACACAAAGCAGCAGTGTTTCCTCGTCAGCTGATGGTGACGTGACGTATAGCGGCGAAATATTTACAGCCACTCAGTTCAACTTCACCTGTCAGAAATATTAACATTTACCATCTAGCTGACAATGATGCGGTTGCGACCTACAGTGATGGATCTACATACCTCTCAGCAGCAGCAGACCCACACACACACGAGAGGAGGGCAGAAGAGAGAGACCCAGGCAGCTACCGGCATCTCACTTGCGACCACACTAGCATTAGCCAGCTATGAGCATGCACAATAACGCAGAGAGAGATGAGAACACTCACCACAGCAACCCGGAGAGAGACATGCACGCGCCAGGGGCACACCAGTCGCTCTGTCGCAGCCGGAAGTGACAGACAGGAGCGCAAAAGAAAGAGGCAGGGGGGAAGTCGCTGCTTAAATGCTTCCCTCTAGTTCAATGATTGGCCACCAGTGGCGCTCCGTTAATTGAAGCCGCACACTGCATAGAGAAATAAATATATTTCTATGCTGCTACATAAACAAAGTTGTTCTTTATCCTCAAGAGTTCTGCAGGTCACACACCACAGTTGCATTCAGTGACATGTTACGAGCAACGGGGATACCGAAGGAAAAAGTGCACGTTATTCTAAGAGATCATGCCAAGAACATGGAAAAGGCCATGAGGGATACGGATTTACCCAGCCTGCCGTACATGGAGCGTACACTCCAGCTTCCCGTTGCCGAAGGAGTTTCGTCACAATGAAGCATCACATTTGAAGCATTTAATAGCCTCTGAAAGACGCATCATTGGCCAACACTCCCAGCTTGCCTACTGGCGACTTCAAAGTATCCAGAAACAACTGGGTCAGCCTATCAAAAGACTTGAGCAAGACGTACCCACCCGATGGAACAGTTCGTTATTAATGCTACAGAGTCTACTTGAACAGAAACGTGCACTGTGCGCTTATGGAGCTGACTACAACAGAGTTGTTACTGTTGATCTCAAATCTACTCACGGCTGAAAGGACATTACATTAAGCTCTCATCAATTTCAAACAATCGTCATTGCATCATTTTTGTTTATCCTTGTTTACAGCCTCTGGATTCACACTCAGCAGCTACTGGATGAACTGGGTCAGACAGGCTCCTGGAAAAGGACTGGAGTGGGTCGCTGCTGATGCTGGCGGCAGCACCAAATCCTACTCTCAGTCAGTTCAAGGCCGGTTCACCGTCTCCAGAGACGACAGCAGACAGCAGGTGTATCTGCAGATGAACAGTCTGAAGACTGAAGACACTGCTGTGTATTACTGTGCCAGAGAGCCACAATAACACAAAGCATCAGCAGAGCTGAACAAAAACCCCTCAGTGCCTGAACACTTGTAACATGAAGCCACCAGAGGAGGAGCCCTCAGACCACTAATGATTATAACAACAGTCTCAGTGGGACAAACAGGCTTTAAATAATATACAATCATATTCGGAAACAATTTAAAAAATGTAATGGTCATATCAGATATTTCCAAAAAGTCTGAATCTTTTCATCAGTGATCATGAATGAAAAATGTACAAATAGAATATAAATAAAAGTTTTATTCAAATGTGTTAGTGTATGAATTATTAAAACATGTTTAAATGTAAGAGACTCAGATTAAATTAAATTGACCTGCTTCAGTTTAATAAATGGAGGATGTATTTTAAATGGATGTGTTATGAAATGATTGAGCATGAACCTGTTACTTCAAACATCCAGCATAGATGGACAATCAGCTACATGAAATGTTGAATTGAACTCTAACAGTGCTGAGTTCAGGAGCCACTCCCTCTTGATGCAAATGTTCAGTGTGTGCAGAGTACTTGTGTCCTGCTGACTGCTCTCGTCCTCTGTGTGGAGCTTCAGAGGTCACATCTCCAGCCTCAGGATGATGAACACACTCACTCTTCTGCTGGTTGCTCTCTCTCTGCCCTGTGAGTTCTCCTGCTTCTTGCTCTTTAATATTTTATCAGACAACATCGCCTGATGGTCAGTCAGTGATTCCAGATCCCCGTCTCACTTTCTCCTGTGGTTCCTGTCTGCTTTCCTCTCATCAGGTTGTACAGGTCAGAGTATGGAGTCCATTCCTTCCAGTTCAGTGGTGAAAATGCCCGGGGAGACTCTCAGTCTCTCCTGCAGGGGATCTGGCTTCACTTTTAGCTGCTGTGTTATGAGCTGGATAAGACGACCTGCAGGAAAAGCCCTGGAATGGATAGGGAGCAGTTTCTCTGATGCCAGCAGTAACACTTATGCCAGCAGTGTGCGAGGACGTGCAGAAGTCAGCAGAGATGACAGCAGCAGCATGGTGTATCTGAGACTGTCCAACTTAAAGCCAGAGGACTCTGCTGTGTATTACTGTGCCAGAGACACACTGGTTACAAGAAGCACAGAGGCTTTACAAAAACGTCTCAGACAGTGTTTTAACAAAGACCTACAGGTGGCAGCAGAACACATGAAGTCAGATGACTCTAAGGAGAGTGTAACACACTCTAAAACACACATGCAGGAACACACTGAAGGCAACAGCTGTAGTTGTGGTTTGTGACTTCCTGTTTCTTAGTGTCACATTAAACGAATGTTGACCCTGACCCTGCAGACCCTGACTCAGTCTGGACCAGTGGTTAAACGTCCTGGAGAATCCCACAGACTGACCTGTTACGCCTCTGGATTCACATTCAGCAGCCACTGGATGCACTGGATCAGACAAGCTCCTGGAAAAGGACTGGAGTGGGTCGCTGCTATAACTGATGGTGGTGGTAGCAACAAATACTACTCTCAGTCAGTTCGAGGCCGGTTCACCATCTCCAGAGACGACAGCAGACAGCAGCTGTATCTGCAGATGAACAGTCTGAAGACTGAAGATTCTGCTGTTTATTATTGTGCTCGAGACCCACAGTGACCGGAGGAGGCTGAGCAGCTGTACAAAATCCTGTTTCATATTCTTTATTTTACATTATAAACATTATTTAAATAACAAACAAAATATAGAATCCTTCAAACTGCTCCTAAAATGTTTCTAAGAAACACAATAAAGATCACTGGCTCGAACAGGCCGAACACAAAACAACAGTTTGGTTGCTGAAATTATATTTTGTAATACTTTTTTTTATCTTGTTCACACAAGATAATAAAAGATTATTTCCACAAGAGTTCAAACACAAGACACACACAGGGCAGCAAGTTAATACATCTCTGAGAAGATGATCGCATTGTGCGCACAACATTTGCATCTGGTCTCAGATCCTCTGGCCTGCTTGAAGTTTCTTGTATTTCTGTGTCTTTAAACTGTGATAACACTGACACCTTTAAGAGTCTGTATGCAAACCTGCAAAGCAGCGCTATTAAATATGACTACTATTTACATGATGCTGACTGACGTCACTGTATTTCTGTTAGCAGCAAATGAGTAGAGTTAGTGAGAAAATACATTAATTCATAAATGCTACAATTAGAAACAAAGCTGTTTATAAATGTTCAAAGTCAATCATAAATTTAATGTAGCAGGCGACCGGTGATAAATTCTGTCAGGAAAACTGCTGAAGTAATATTTAAAGTGGATTTTAATCATTTGTAAACTTATTATTAAACTTACTGTAAATGTGGCTCATAAAGTAACAGATAGACAGCTGCTCCTTTAGACTCCATTGGTGCTCATCTTCATTATAGCAATGCTGATTTTAATGAATACATTTTCTATTATCCCTGAATGTTAATGTTAATATTCATAAGAGGAATAATTATCCTTATTGTTGTTCTCAATATGAAAATAAATTACATTATTATTATGTTTCCAGTCTGCAGATATAAAAGCAGTGAACAGACTCTTCTATTGGCTCCACTTAAACCAACACTGATGCTTCATATGTTTGATTCTATGCAAACTCAGTGAGCTTCCTTGTTACTCGGCTATAAAAGCTTCACATCAGGCTGTCAGTGGAGTTCACAGCACGTCACTTTAACATAAAGCATGTTTTCTGTAGCTCTGCTGCTGCTGTTGGCAGCTGGATGTGAGTCTCTCTGGATTTGTCAAAGTCAACAGTTCTTCTTTTGCACTTTAACTTGATAATTTCTTACAAAACATGTTCTTTATTTTAACAGGTGTGAAGTGTGAACAGTTGACACAGCCAGCCTCTGTGACTGTGCAGCCAGGTCAACGTCTGACCATCACCTGTCAGGTCTCTTATTCTCTTAGCAGCTACTGGACAGCCTGGATCAGACAGCCTGCAGGGAAAGGACTGGAGTGGATTGGAATTAAATACACTGGAGGCACTCACTACAAAGATTCACTGAAGAACAAGTTCAGTATCGACTTAGACTCTTCCAGCAACACAGCAACTCTAAACGGACAGAATGTGCAGCCTGAAGACACTGCTGTGTATTACTGTGCCAGAGAGCCACAGTGAGAGACAATAACAGGAGAGTCGTACAAAAACTACTTCCTCTGTTTACAACCATCACTGGGAACATTCAGTTCTCTCAGCATCACTTCATAAAAACTGAGTGTTATTATCTGTCAGTGATTAAAATGATGGTTATTGAATGTTTTTTCTTTTCTTTTATTTGTTGGAAGGTTTAATTCAGGTCCAACTTCACAAAAACAGTGAAATAATTTCAGTTTTTACTTGTAAGAAATGTTCACAGACACTTATGAAAGATTGTGTCCTGTTTCAATGCTGATTAAATTCATTTTAATTAATGTGATTAAACTGTGTCCATGTGTATTCAACATGTTAAAGCCCTTTATTATTATTACTGCAATATCTACAGTGGAGTGGGCATTTGTGATGGAAATTCTGAGGCTTCCGTTAAAATAAGCAAAATGAAACATAATTCTACACAAAGAAAGTCAAAAACAAACAGTAACCACCTCTTTACAGCGGTTTGAAGAGACATCCAAACATCTAAACACATTTTAAAGAGTGGGAAACTGAGTTTAATTTGATGTTCAGAGAAGAAGAAAGCTGTTAATCTTCAGTTTTCACATGAACTCTTTTAACATCAGTGTTTTTTGTGTTGATTTACTCATGGCTTTGCCCGACCATACTGCTGTTAAAACAGAGGAAAATATGATCAAATATGACTGGTCAATACAAAGAGATGTTCTCTCTGTGAGGAGGAGTCAATGCAAACTGTGATGTCTTCCTCCTCTACTTATGTGACTGCAGAGAGGAGGACAGAGAACAGTGGACACACAGTTTAACATGATGGACTACAGGACAGGACTGCTGCTGTTAACTGTCTGCTGGGCAGGTGAAGATCATCACTATATTCATGTTACATAGCGTATATATCTGTCAGCAGCTGATTTCACTTGATGTTTTTATCCTCTCTCCAGGTGTTGATGGTCAGACTCTGACAGAATCTGAACCAGTGGTTAAACGTCCTGGAGAATCCCACAGACTGACCTGTACAGCCTCTGGATTCACATTCAGCAGCTATGAGATGGCCTGGGTCAGACAGGCTCCTGGAAAAGGACTGGAGTGGATCGCTTACATCAGCAGCAGTGGTGGTAGCAAATACTACTCTCAGTCAGTTCAAGGCCGGTTCACCATCTCCAGAGACAACAGCAGACAGCAGGTGTATCTGCAGATGAACAGTCTGAAGACTGAAGACACTGCTGTGTATTACTGTGCCAGAAGAGACACAGTGAGAGACAATAACAGGAGAGTCGTACAAAAACTACTTCCTCTGTTTACAACCATCACTGGGGACAGTTGGAACATATGTTTGTAATACTGATGTGCCATAATGTAAATTCTTATTATAGATTCAATGTTGAAGTCTTGTTTAATCTCATTCGTCTGAATGTTAAAGTCGTTTCCATCAAGAATTCAACATCATTCATTTGTCATTGCACAACAGAGTTCCACAATGATTCAATGTTTTAGCCCATTCCTGCAACACACAGAACAAAAGGACACATTGTTTAAAGTAGAATAGAAAAAGATACATTGTCATATTTGAGTTATTTACATACTAATACACTGGTTCATTAGCACAATTAAAATTATAATTCTGTTGCACTCTTTTTGGATTTGTTGTTTGGGGGAATGTAAACGGCAGCAACAAGATAGTGCTGATAACTTTATGCTGAAATCTGAACTTTAAAAACTTGACATCTGGGAAATATTATTAACTTTTATTATTATTTATTATTATTTAACAATATTTGAGCACCAAGTATCATCGATAAAAACAGTTTCTCCCCTTGTGAACACTAACATGAAGCCACCACAGGAGGAGCCCTCAGACCACCAAAGATTTCAACATCAGTTCACTGTTACAGCAACAACAGAAACAGTCTTTAGAACATTGGAAATAATAGACAATGTTCCAATCACTGATAAAATAGTGTATGTTGTCACAGTAACAAACTCCACGATACATTATTAAATATTTAAGCATTCAACAACTTATACAAATGAGGTTGATTACTTTGCTCAGTGTTCCTCGTCTCTGAAAGTCAGTTCCTTTTTGAGAACATACTAAAAAATATCAAACTGATAAGTTATCAGAATCATACGTGCATTAGAGACTGAACCGGTCTTTAGCCAAAGTCATGGTGGTGTTTATTATTTAGGACATAAAACATGTGATTTAAACATCAATCTCATTACGTTTGATATGACTGAAGTTTCACCAACTCTTTCTGTGAGACGGAGAGAAAACATTTTAATAAACTTTACTGTCCCATGGATGTAAATAAGCCTCCTTGTGTGTTGCCTTATAAGGACATAAAGTGTCTTCTCCTCTTGCTGGTTTCTAGTTTCTATTCATGGCTGCTCCTTTAGTTTCCGTTAGTGCTCATCTTCATTGTTACAGCAACGCTGATTTTAATAAACACATTTTATATTGTCCGTGAATGTTAAAATTGACATTAAGAATCATATTAATGATGCTTTTGGTTGTTTGCAATATGAACATAAATAAAATAATGTTTCAATATCAAATTTACTGGCTATAAAAGCTTCACATCAGGCTGTCAGTGGAGTTCACAGCACGTTTTACATAAAGCATGTTTTCTGTAGCTCTGCTGCTGCTGAGGAGCCCGGACCTTCTAAACCTTCCAACAAGGACTCTGCAGCCACTACAGTACCAACTCTAACATTAAACTACATAAACATTCTATAATAACTGCACTGATACAATTTTGTCGTGTTACAAAGTGTTCTTCAAACTCTAGAGGGCAGTCTAGGACTGACTGAGTTTGATACAGGTTACTTGATTTGTCTTACGTGACATGAACACAACGACTGATGATGGTTCATTTGTCCAAATCAAGCCCATGTTCCTATGTCACCTGGTCTGATGATGTAAACTACTAATCCATCAAAACACTGACCTACAAATACTAAATGTCTCTTTGGCTGCTTGATTTTGAGTTTTATCAGAACTTTACATCAAACTCTGTGAAAAATTAAAGGAACAGATCAACTCTGATCCAGGTTTATCCTCCCTGTGAGGAGGAGTCAATGCAAACTGTGATGTCTTCCTCCTCTACTTATGTGACTGCAGAGAGGAGGACAGAGAACAGTGGACACACAGTTTAACATGATGGACTACAGGACAGGACTGCTGCTGTTAACTGTCTGCTGGGCAGGTGAAGATCATCACTATATTCATGTTACATAGCGTATATATCTGTCAGCAGCTGATTTCACTTGATGTTTTTATCCTCTCTCCAGGTGTTGATGGTCAGACTCTGACACAATCTGAACCAGTGGTTAAACGTCCTGGAGAATCCCACAGACTGACCTGTACAGCCTCTGGATTCTCATTCGGCAGCTATGAGATGGCCTGGGTCAGACAGGCTCCTGGAAAAGGACTGGAGTGGATCGCTGCTGATGGTAGCAGCATCTACTACTCTCAGTCAGTTCAAGGCCGGTTCACCATCTCCAGAGACAACAGCAGACAGCAGCTGCATCTGCAGATGAACAGTCTGAAGACTGAAGACACTGCTGTGTATTACTGTGCCAGAGAGCCACAGTGAGAGACAATAACAGGAGAGTCGTACAAAAACTACTTCCTCTATTTGCCAGCACCACATGGGACACTTGGAACACATTTTTGCAATACTGATTGTGATTAACTGTCATGTTCATTCTAACGGTGCCCCAATTGGTCGGCCACCGATCGTGATCAGCCGATATACTAACTGGTTTGATCAGTGGCCTGTATTAAAGGGCGATCATAAGAGTTGATCAGATGATGCAAAAAAACAATTTCTCTCAGCGACACTAAAATGGCGTCACCGGTCTGGCGGTTTTACTTGGTGACAAGCAGCACGAGCCTACCTCGGTGCACCATGCACAAGTGTAGATAGCAAAAGACTTTTCAGCACAGCAGGGGATAGTGTTGATGACAAGAGGAACAAGCGGTCTGCCAAAAATGCAGAGATGCTTATATTTATAAAGAAAAATTTGCCATTGATGCCAAATAAATAAGCTTAGAGAGACACTGATCTCCACCCCCCACCACCACCACCTTTCACCCTCTAAACATGCACCAAACTGCCTCAGCTTTACAGAACAAAAGAACAGGACTGTATTATTTACTTGTGATGCCAAAGTCATCATAATGTTGGAAACATGTTTGAAACTTTATAATCAAATGTTTTAGAGTTGAAGTTATATATCCATAAGATTTATAAATGAAATGTTTTAAAAGTTAAAGGATAACATAATGCTGTTGTGACTCTGTGGCTTTGCAGAAATAGCTGTGGCTGTATTCTTATGTATTAAGTTCATGTTCATTTTATGAAAACACTGTAAACATTGTTTAAACATTAATTTACCTAAAAAAATACTGAACTCTTCATCAATGATGAAGATGAAGGATGATGGTAAGACCATGATAATAAAGTTAAATCTTTCATTTGTAATTTCAGTTGTCAGTTAAACTGTAGTAAATATTATATAGAAAAGAAAGTGGGCTACCATTAATTATAAATGGTACTGTATAGCATAGCACAAATACAATTCAGTATTGTGTCATTACTCTCGTGCACATGAGATAGTAAATCGTGGCCTCGTTTTAAATAATGGTCATAGATTCTCGAAGCTGCAGCTTCGCTCTCATCCTGATGGAGCTCAATTCTGCCACATAGGCACTTTGTACGTCTACTGCCCAAACTTTGCTGTGTTTTAGCCCAGACACCCGCTCTACGTATAGACGGCAATTAGACTTCTATTAGCTGCAAAATTGCTTGCTGGGTAATTTTGTGAGTGCAACCTTAAGAAGTCCAGACTGTGCAGTCGGCTGACGCACGGACATCTAAGTGACATAATGAAAATAGCCACTGCTCAGAAACTAGTTCCTGATGTCGACAGGCTGGTAAGAGCCAAAAGTGTCGGGTGCAAGTGAAAATGCGAGTGTACGGCATTCATCCGCGTTGTACGTCTTGTTTTGAAAGTGTGTCTGTATGTGCGGGGGGTAAGCCTTGGACAGCCTGTACTGATTTAACACCTGGTATTAACAATAATAGTAATGTCTTAATGACTTCACAGTAAACTGGTGAGAGGTGCCTCCTCCCCATCCAGCTCATCATCTGTGAGAGTGGAGGTGCGGACAGCTCCTCTCCTCAATCATACATAAACTAAGAGCAAACTGCACGGAGAAGAGAAACTTTATGCTTGTGTTTGTGCTTGATTATCATTAACACAATATGCTTTGGGAATTGGACCTTGAGACAGGCCTGACATAACCCAGCAAGCAAAAGCCGTCATTTAAACAGATGGGCTCGATATAGGCCCGATTTAGTCTGGCTATGTGTAGCAAATTTCAGCCCGAATTTTAATGAAGTAGATTAGTTAGTTAGTACTGTTATGACATCAACGTTTCAGAAACACATTTTTGTTTAATCATTTTGTTAATTTGTTCATCAAAGCAATGAAAGGGTGATGAAAGTAATGACATAGCTTCATTTCTCAAAAATCATTTGGCAGTGGTATGTGAAATACGCTCCACACAAAGATGTAATTTCAACACATTTTATTTTACATACAAAAACCATAAACACCGCGCTTTATGGGCTGTGTGATGTTAATAATTACATTCAGAGACATCATAAAGGGAACAGTTTGGAACCTTTTCCACAGAAGAAGAAAAAAGAAGAGTGCGCATGCTCAGGTTCTTTGGCTGTGCAGCTCTGACTGTGAATGCTGAACGATCCCTGGATGCTGACGTAGTTCATTAATACCTAAGGGACATGTGATTAGACAAAGTGTCCGGTAGCCGACAGGGATAAGAGCTCAGCTTGAATACATGCATGCAGTGATGGAATCCCAGTCGATCCTTTTCTGCAACATTTTTTTTGGGTTACTGTGATGCACTGCTCACTTACATAATCATTTTAGCCACTATGAGACTTGAAAGTTGCTGTAAATGTGTGTCAATGTGTGATGAATCTTGTGACAGAAGCAGGTGAAATCTGGTCCAAACACAAACGTTTAATCAAAGTCTTCAAATAGACGTCTACTGAATTATCACGGACAGCCCAAATTTTGCCGTGTATTAGCCCAGACGCCAGGTCTACGCAAAAGATATGAGAATTAAATGTGGTCTGTTAAAGCTGCAGTAGGTAAGATGGTTCCCTGTGGTTGTGATTTCTAGCCATTGTGGACACAAGCTGGCTCATGCTGCGCACACTGAAGTAATTAAGCCTGACAATGTGAGCATGCACGGAGAATTGGTGATGTGCAGCGTGCAATTAAAAGCAGCCTCAGAGACTGCTCGGCTCTGATTGGTTGTGTGTTTCGGGCGTTTGAGCGTTGGATTCCTACAAATGCCATTAGGAGCAGTAGGAGGAGCCAGAGGAACATGACTTTTTTCACAGTTTATCTTTCTTATGTACTACTGCATGTTTAAAGTGACAGTACATTACTGAAGTTTGAATCTAAAATGAAAGGACCCAATACATGTTGGGTCACTACTACACTACTATTTTGTATTCATTACTTTAAATACACTAATACTAACATGAATACATTGTTAAATTCAATTGATGCTGAACAAGCTATCAAAAGAATAAGGGAAATGTCAGTACACTTTGGCCTCATGCTGAATACCAAACTGAAACAGACTGAAAGACAACGAACACAGCTGCATTTTATTGATGGCATTTTGAATGCACAGAGATACCATGACGAGATCCTGAGGCCCATTGTTGTGCCATTCATCCACGACCATCACCTCATGTTGCAGCATGATAATGCACGGCCCCATGTTGCAAGGATCTGTGCACAATTCCTGGAAGCTGAAAACATCCCAGTTCTTGCATGGCCAGCATACTCACCGGACATGTCACCCACAACTTGGCACAGCCATTGAAGAGGAGTGGACCAACATTCCACAGGCAGCAATCAACAACCTGATCAACTCTATGCGAAGGAGATGTGTTGCACTGCGTGAGGCAAATGGTGGTCACACCAGATACTGACTGGTTTTCTGACCCCCCCCGAACCCCCCCCAATACAGTAAAACTGCACATTTTAGAGTGGCCTTTTATTGTGGCCAGCCTAAGGCTCACCTGTGCAATAATCATGTTGTCTAGTCAGCATCTTGATATGCCACACCTGGGAGGTGGATGGATTATCTCGGCAAAGGAGAAGTGCTCATTAACACTGATTTAGACAAATTTGTGAACAATATTTGAGAAAAATCGGCCTTTTGTGTTCATAGAACAAGTCTTAGATCTTTGAGTTCAGCTCATGAAAAATGGGAGCAAAAACAAAAGTGTTGCGTTTATATTTTTGTTCAGTGTATATATATATATACATACATTTCATAAATTGTACTTAAAAACAACCTCAGTATATTTCCCAGCACCGAGCTTTATGACCGCAAATTGTGAGTTGAATGTCTTTGTCCTATTAAATTGTTCTGAGTGTAGCCTTTCTCCCAGGAAACCTATACTCAACAGTTGAAGTTGCTAAATTACCAGCTGAATAACACTAAAACAAATTTTGCAATTGTCTTGTAATAATGAACTTAATCTGGCATTGTTAATACAAAGCCCTGAACGAGGACATGATACATCTAAAGAAGCCTAAATAAACCCTAAAATATTACAGAAATAGAAAAGAGAACACCTTCCACTGACTGTTAAATATTTGATTATTATTACTTATGCATTGATGTAGTTGGAAGATGTGGAGTTCATTTTAAACTATTTTGTAATAGTTTTTTTATTATAGGAATGTTGTCACAATAATATAGAGTCTAGCAGGTTTGAATAAATATAAAAATGTGGGGTGCCAGTCAGAGTCAAGTCTGATAAATACCAAAAATAAAGAACAAAAATAGTTTCCTGGTAAGCTGGCGTTCCTCTCCTCCACTCAACAAACAACACATTAGCCTCTGACATACAGTATATAAAGATATTTCTGGGTTTTCCACTGCATGGTTATTTTGGGAGGGTGTGATTGGGTTATTGAATGATTGTGGCTGCTGACTGTGTGAATGAACACAAGGAATATTGGGCGGTGTTATTTGACCCAGATCGCTACAAGAGCTTAAAGGGACACCTTCCGATGTTTTGGTTTGCCCAACCTTTTGCCAAATCTGAACCATGACATGATGAATGGAGATCCTGATAATAGTTGCCAAGTTAAACAGAAAAAGCTTGTAAGCTGTTTTGACATTGCTTCTTGAAGATTCACAACCGAGAATAATTAAAAATCCTCCAGTAAGAACTGAGTCAGAATGACTAAAATCCATACGTTACCTAAACCTAAAAAGTTAATGGACTAAAACATGAGATACTTTCAGTATGGATGTTGTGGATGATTGAGTGGATATGACAGCCCGATATCATAAACCTATATCCATGTCCAAGTAATGCAGCTAAATCAAGTATATCTGGTTATCCACGCTGCAGTAACTGAAGGTGACAGGAGGATGTGATAAAGCTGTACACCAACTGTTGGCAAACACTTAGTTTTATATAAGCCCCACCACAGGAAAGGAATACCTTTAGGGAAGTGGTTAATAAATGGTACATTGGGGATTGCTTTAGTCAGTGAAACATGTTTGCTTTTCATGGTTTTTTTCATTATAAAAATGTATGTTGGTTAAAACTGTACTCAAACTAACATTTAATCTTTAGTTAAAACATAAGATCAGAGTAAATATTACATATATACACTAATTTACTGAGTAAGTACAACAATTTAGAATATGATACAAGCTCCCAAGTATTTTCGTACTATAGTTCAATTGAAACCTCTCCTTACATTTAAAATGTCATTGATATCACATAATTTGACCTCAGTGGCGTGAAAGGCGTCTTTGAGGTGCTTGTTTTTGTATGTTGGATGTGTTGACATATCACACTGTGACAATGCTTTTGACATCTGGGGAAAAGGAACCATGGTGACCGTCACATCAGGTAAAATAATTCATTTTGGTCTTGATAATGACAATTTGGTGATTACACAGTTAAATATAAGGTATTTTGACCTCAGTGGCTTGAAGGGAGTCTTTGAGGTGCTTGTTTTTGTATGTTGGATGTGTTCACATATCACACTGTGACGGTGCTTTTGACATCTGGGGAAAAGGAACGATGGTTACAGTCACATCAGGTAAGCCAAACACTTTTTTTGTCTTTTTAATTTGTTTGTTTGATTTTGAAGCAGAATTAGGAAATCCAGTTTTGACACCGTAAGTTAATGTATATCTGGAATACTGTATGTTAAAGGTGTTAAAATCCATAGACTCAATTTAAACTGAGCGGATCCAATTTCAAAGTTGGTAAGTGCAGAGGCCAATGTAACTATGTAATAGGGTAGATTATTACAAAATCACACACTATGGAACATGTAGATGCTTGAGATCCAGGTTTTTGTATGCAGCGGTTAATTATTTGTTGAACTGTGACAACTGGGCTTTTGACTACTGGGGAAAAGGCACTATGGTCACTGTCACTTCAGGTAAGTGATTTTAATATGTTTGATTAGTGAATGAAACTCCCATTGATCCCATTACTAATGCAATTTCATCTTTTTTCATGTGGTCACAAGTGTTGAACAAGGATATCATAGCCAACAGTATTTTGTAGGCTGGCATAGAATCTCTGATAATATTAAAACTCCTGGCTGGTAGTTCTATGGACAGGTTTATATCTTACTTTGGTTTTGGCAACAGTTCAAATCAAACTGTTTGATGAGAAGTTATTATTAAGGGATATTACAGTAAAAAGTAAGTTTTCGTGTTAAGTCCTTATGACTTTCTGAACTGTGACAACTGGGGTGCTTTCGACTACTGGGGAAAAGGCACTATGGTAACGGTGTCATCAGGTAAGATTTGCACTGCTAAATCCCTTTTTAAGTTACATTTAAATTGCTAAAACCTCTAAAGATTTGGAGTGTCACAAAATGAAAGTGTTTTACTATAAGGGTAAAAAAAAAAAAACATCTGTTTGCCGGTAAAAATTCTCTGAAGACACTGGTGAAGATTTATACTAAGTGTATTTTATTTCATTGGAAGAAAATATATGACAAAGCGAGCATTATTAAAAGTTAGAGTAGAGTAGAGTAGCTCTCAACGTTAGTAGACAGCCTTTTCAGACTAGTGGTTCAGTAATTTCAGCGCTGTGTTACTATGAAGCTTTTGACTACTGGGGAAAGGGTACAATGGTAACTGTTACATCAGGTAAGAATACTGTTTAATCTCAAACATATTTGCCTAATTTAAACAAAAGTTAAAGTTAACAAAATGATATGATGCCATAAACTCAGTACTGTATGTTTGTCAAATGTACAGCTACACTCCATTTAACTTTGAAAAAATAACAATGATTATCATCAAAGTTACGGACTAAAAGTTATCGCCATTTATATTTTAAAAAGAGTAGACCACAAATGATATTACTGAGGGAGGCTAGTTCATCAAATAACATCTAAAGAAATGTGATAAGATAAAGATGTATGTACGGAGCGCACTTCTCTCATTCAACATATGAAAAGGTTAAGGTATTAAAATGTATCCTTGATTGCAATGCTTTGCTATGCTTTTGATGAAGTAAGCCAACTTCATTCCATTGTTAACTTATGTTTGATGAAAAATATCTTATTTTAAATGTTCACTTCACTTTTTTAACGGCATTTTTGTTTCTACTTTGTTAGCATGTGTTTCCAAGCCAACCGTGTATCCTCTGATACAATGTGATTCTGGGACTGGTGACCTGGTCACTCTTGGCTGCCTTGCCACTGGCTTCACACCGTCCTCAGTGACCTACACATGGAACAAACAGGGGTCTAACTTGCGGGAATTCACTCAGTATCCTCCAGTACTGAAAGACAATGTTTATACGGGAGTCAGTCAACTCAAAGTGAGCAGACAGGACTGGGACAACATGAAGCCCTTCCAATGTGTTGTGACAAATACAGCAGGAACAGGACGGGGGACATTCATCAAGCCACGTAAGTCTTGTGTTTAGTCATATATAAATGCCTTTATAGTAGTTGATTTGAAATTTAGCAGGTTAACATGGCAGAGCTGTTAACATATTTTAGCATTGTGAAACAATTTTAAGGTTTTCAAATTGATTGTGATGACACAAAGCGTACATGTATTGCCAGTAGATAACAGTAGAATACAGTACCAAATACATAAGATCCATTTCTTACGGTGCACTAATCAATAATGATAATACATTGATAAATGTTATTGGTGTAATGTGTCTCTACTAGTTGGTTTTATTACTGTGTTCTTTAGAGGTGTTATCAGAGGTAGACTAACCCCGTCATTGTACCTTTATCCTGAGCTGATATTTTGACGTTTGAAGTAAAAGTAAAAGTGAGCCATCACTGTTGTAATTGTTTTACAATATACTCAATTATGAAGGAACGTGAACACAAAGGAGAGCACAAAAAATAATTTAGCTATTAAAAGGTTAGAGTGTTTCTAAGGTTTCTAATGTCATAATGAGCAGACCTGACCGGTTAACCAAACAGTGTGGTGGAATGAGAAGGTTGGCACTTTCTCGTGCACATACAGCTGCTGACTCAGTCTATATTATCTATTACTAATATTCTGCATGCCCTCTGCACCTGCTGAAGAACAAATTATTGTTGTGTGCTCTGCTTCTTTCCATCTATCTGCATAATCATAGTGATGCAGATAGATTGAACCTTTATGGTGATAATTAACGTTCAAGTTAACTCCATGTTTGCTTGCCTGAGCAGTCAATGTATATGCAGAAGCGAGCATCAGAGCTCTGCTGTTCAATTGTATTTTCCTCGAGTCCTTCTGCGCACTTTAAAAACAAGCTAAAGAGATCCTTTGAGTTTTATCAAACTACATGAACCTCTGCTTCTGCATATATATATTATATACACACACACACACACACATGCACACACATGCACACACACACATCCCCTGCTTGCGCATACATATATTTGTTTATATCTTTTTTTTTTCAGATATGCCTTATCAGATACCAGATGTTAAAGTGTTTGTCTCATGTTATGAGGATCAGGAGGTTGCCTTCACCTGCATTGCCAGTGATTTTTCACCAAGTAATCAAAAAGATCAAATGGCTGAAAAATGAAGCACCAATAGCCGATGAAGCAAATGTGATGAAAAGCTCTTCTGCAGAGAAAAAGACAGCTAATGGACTGTACAGTGTTTACAGTGTTCTCAAAGTACCAGCCAGTGAATGGACTGAGAGCATTAATTATACATGCGAGTTTGAAGGGAAAGGTCAAAATGGTGCAACGTCCAATAGATCCACTGTGTCCTACAAACAGACGTCCTCTCCCTCTAGTAAGTAAATGAATACTAATTATTGAAACATTTTGTGTGAATTTCTATGGTTTATATTCTCATTGGTTTGCAGCCATTCCTGTCCAATAATGTTTCCCTTATTCCTCAGCCCCAAAGGTGACGGATGCAGTGAATTAGCTGCTGACGTAGTGATCAAAGACCCTTCACTGGAGGACTTGTTTTCAAAAGGAAAAGGAACAATAGTATGTGAAGTCAAGGTAAATACGCCATCAGTAGAAGAGGTACGTTGGGAGGACGAGGAAGGAACTGAAATCGCTAATGCCAAATCGAAGGACAAAAAAGGACGTGGAGGCCTTTACAGAGTACCACTCGAGATCACATTTGAGGACTGGACCCGGGGGATAAAACCCAGCTGTGTTGTTATTCATCCAGATTTACATGAACCGCTCAAGAAACCCTTTGAAAGGAATATTGGTAAGAAAACTGAAGGGCTGTCTTTATTTTTTCTAATCATGCCATCAAATCCAGTGATCTTTCTCAGTGGATTATGGAGCAGAGATTTTCTTCAGCACTGTATGTGTGGCAGGAGGTTTAATGTTTCTCTCATGCTTGCAGGAGGACCGACTCGGCGTCCTTCAGTGTTTATGCTGGCTCCAGTAGAACATACTAGACAAGAAATGGTGACCTTGACTTGCTATGTGAAAGACTTCTACCCTCGTGAGGTTTTGGTGTCTTGGCTTGTTGATGACGAGAAAGCAGATTCAACATACACGTTCCATACCACAGAGCCTGTAGAAAACCAAGGATCCTATTCGGCTTATGGCCAGTTATCGCTCAGCCTTGATCAGTGGAAACAGAGTGATGTAGTGTATAGCTGTGAAGTGTCCCACGAGTCTATGGCTCAACCAAACTCAACCAAAGCTATTGTCAGGTCCATTGGGTACAGAATGCATGAAGGGAACAACCTGGTCCACCTCAACATGTTTCGACACATGCCAATACTGCCTTTTTAAAATGCGTTGTTGTCTATTGAATTAACTGACCGAACAACTGTTTAAATCTGGTCTTACCTCGAAGGTTATAAAGTATATAACCCTACAAAAAATGACTCAAATACCTTTGAAATCCAAAAACCAACATTTAGCTTTGAACGTTTTACTTAAACTATGAAGGTCATAATTATGAAGATGTCAGACAAGTACTCATTGTGATATTTTATTATACAGTAATGTAGGCCTAACTGGAAAAGCAGGACTTTGATTACTTTGGTGCATTTTCACTCAACATTTGTTTTCTTTGTCTTCACAGGTTAAATGAAACAAGGTGAACTTTCTGTAAGACTTATTTTGTCTGACTTTTTTTCATTAACTTAAGAGTCATTATTAAGAGTATTGTGTAAGTATTTTCCTTTGTTTTAATTACAAAAGCTTTATGTCTGCTGAACAAAAATGTTTAAATGTCATTAACCATTGATGTTGATCCATTTTTTGCTTTTCCATTTAATTGTTCTTACTATCTATTGTCTAAATGTCTATTTCACCAAAAAATGTTTTAATACGTAACACTTATTTCTTGTTATTGACATTTTAATTGTTTTATCATGTTATTTATTGCATTACTCTGTTTATCATCTCCATTGCATCTGCAAAAGACAAAAGTTCTCGGTTCTATTATTAAGAGACTTAAACCTTCAGCAGGTCCTGACAAGCAATGCAAAAACTATTGTGCATGTACACTGACATGAGACGACATGAGATATTTAAATGTGCACTCTGTTTCTCTTACTGGCATAACCCCACCTCACACCTGGAGTCTGTGATGCACCGTTGCTCATAACTTTGTTTCACTTCTGTAATTTGGTACTTTACTAGGGGCGGCTGTGGCTCAGTGCTAGAGCCAGTCGTCTTTCAAACGGAAGGTCGGAGGTTCGATCCCCAGCTCCCTCACGCTCAGGTCGAAGTGTCCTAAATTGCTCCCGGTGGCATAGCCAACGGGTATGAATGTGATATCTGATTGACAGTTGGGCACTTTACGTAGCAGTCCTGCCATCAGTGTGTGTGAATGGTTGAATGTGAAATGTAGTGTAAAAGCAGCTTTGAGTGGTCGCAAAGACTAGAAAAGCACACAAGTACAGTCCATTTACTTTATTGGGAGCTGGGTGTTACTCAATGCTTCCGCCTGCTGCTTGCCCTGATCACTCTACCCTGTCATGCTGCAACATCTGTGCAACAGACTTCCAGCCTTCTCTCCACCTAACTTTTAGGACACACACCATCTAGCCTAGACACAAAGGTATTACCATTTACAATTCAGGCCCACATAATGTAAAGGTATGTACAACTGCTGATATGATATCAGCTCATTTTTTATAAATAAACATCTAATAGTTAGAAAGAAGCAAGCAAAGGTAAAATAATACTCTCTCTCTCTCTCAGGACCGCAGGTTCTATCTCCAAACATCAATAAAATCAGCAATAAAAAAAAGGTCATAACTTTCTTCAAGGATAGGCTTATACTGCAGTACATTGTTCTCACAATACCAACACCCCTGTGTTACTTAGATTGTCCACAAGAGTGAGACAAAGCTCCACGTACAGCAATGTTGAGCTGCATCCTCTGTGAAACACCAGTTGGGTAGACATTTGATGATTCTGAACTGGACTTGCTAAATGCTAAGACACAGAGGTACATTCACTTGAAGAACAGAGACTGTTTTTCTAACCATTTCTGTTCCTCCATACATACACATGCAGAGTTACTGTCAATGTGTGCACATTCTGTCTTTGAGGTAGAACTGCTTGTTTGTATTGTTTATAGATGCCGATGGTCTCTTTTCCCATTCCCAGTGGAGTGTAGTGCTTTCAGTCTCTTTTCTGCTGCGTCACCATCTGACGTCACAAACGTGCCGGGGACAGGGTTAGTAAAGGTTTTTATTGTACCTATTACTCAGTCTATTTATCAAACTCGGCACCCACAACTTGGAACGATGTTCGAGCGCTGCTTGGAAGGAGACGGGCGGAAATTGTAGCTGAGTTGACAAGGAGTCACAGAAGTTACCGACGTAGCATGGCATTGCGCCTGAAAGGGGGCGGAGATTAGCGTGTCAACATGGTTTTTGTGTTCCCATCAATGCCGATTGGAGACGAGGCGATTATTACCCGCGTCTACTGCAGAGTCATTTGACCCGGGTCTGAATGTTGATTGTAGCCTTTCCCATTAAGAAAAAAAGATGAGTGTTCCCGAGTGTTAGAGGGTTTTTCGACCAGTGGGGAAAGGGCTTAAGAGAGAGTGTTCAAACATGGTTAGATTAACGTAAGTGGTCCATTCAGGAGACAGGGACTCATATTGGCCCCCGAGCCCACCTTGAGGCACAGATCTTATTCAACATTAAACAGAGCTGAATAAAATTCCAACAAGGTCTTCCACAACATCTATACTTTGATGTTACAAGGGTGATTCCTTTCTTCCTAAACCCTCATTTACAAAAAAACATTGAGATTTCAATTATTTTCATTTTTGGAAATAATATAGTGTAATTATAGTTAATTATAGTGTAATAGTGTAATTGAAAAGCACCTGTAAAGTGCCTTTGAGTGTCATGAAAAGCGCAATATAAATAAAATGTATTATTATTTTAAAATTAAACTGAAATTTAATAAGTGAGCCACTTGTCCCAAACAGTCAAAAAGTACATTTCTATCTGATGCTACTTCAACAGACAACCATAAAAATATTGTACCGACAAAAATTGTGACAACTTCAAATCTTCAATACAAAAACAAAAAGACACTTCACCCGTCATAGCTGCAAATGCACAGGTGTTACTCATAAAACTGATAGCTGTTTTATCAGTGTCCCAGTGAGCTGTGATAAAAGAGTCTTTGCTACGTCTCAACTTAAGGATGAGCTCTGTCTCCTCTTGGACCCTTTAACAATATAATGTGATTAAAATGTTTTTCTTGCTCTTTACTTTAATTAACGGGTTTTGCCTTTGCCGAAATTTCAACGTCATGATGCGGATTAGTAAGTAGTAAACATGAAGCTTTGTCAGGTCTGTCCTCAAGAGGAAACTACTTTTACAATGCTGGTTTGTTGAACGGAGGTCGGATTGATCATTTCTTATGCATTTAAAGAAGTCGGGAAATCTAAACGCTGAACGGCTTTTGTGACACCGTGTCAGGAAATTTAACTCACGTTGAATCTTGATCTAGATGTATCTTTAGCTGTTAGCATGATGTCTGTTTATAGAGATTAATAAAACACTAAATCATCGCCAGACAGCCGCTGATGGGAGCCGGGATGTCATCTGCCTGCTTTTGCTCTCCACACGGACTGTTTTTCCTGCATACGCAGCAGCCTGCTGATATGTGATTGGTCACAGCCTACAGATTAATGCAAGTATTAGGTCTGTGGGTAACATGAGCTTTTAAAAAGTATGACATATACATGTATATTGACAATATGTTTATACTGATGACATGTTGGCACTACAGTAAATATTGTTTGAGAAACTGACCTTGCTTGTTTTGTTCATCTTCTCGTTCTTCGGTGGAAAAAAGCAGCCAGAGTGTTAAGTTTATTACTGCCACCAAACCATGGATGCATGTGCTTCCTGGAGTGACCTTTGTTGTTACTCACTCCTGCAGTCCTTCCAGGGTGGATCGAGCAAAGTTCCCTTCAGTTTTTCAGACAAAAGGAACTACACTTGTTGGCTGCGGGGATACCCCAACTCATGGGAGTAGACACATGAAAGGCATCTTATGTGAAGTCTGCAGAAAGTTTGCTCTGAGGCCTTCGTGGAATGGATGAAATGTGGATTTGGAGAGCATTTCTTTGTTGCAGAAGAACAGTGGTAGAAATTCACGGTGGGAAATGACGTTTTTTGTAAATTTTTGGAGTATGTTTGCTTTTTCAAACATAGAAACAAAACAAGCTCCTCAGAGTGGATCAAGTTTCCATTTGTTGGTAAGCCTCAGAAAGAAATACCTTAAGCAGCATCAAGAAGCTGCAGCATCTGTTGTCCGAGCGTTTGTTAGACCTACCTGTAGGGTTGCTAGCCTTTAGGGAAGGTGGCCTGTGGGTAGGATAAGTTTGTGCCATAGACTGGCAGGTTTGTTATGTTTAGTGAATCTCACCTGTGTGTCAATTGTAATTAACTTTAATTACTCAACATGTGTGAAACATTGTCCATCAGCTTTGACTACAATTTGATAATGATGATGTATAATTGATGTAAACACAGTTTACACCAGAGGAGGAGCCCTCAGACCACCAATGATTTCAACAGCAGTTTAGTATTATAGCAGAAAGAAAAACTTTAGACTTCTTCTGTTTTTATTTGGGAGCAGATCTTCAGTTCAAGTTAGTGAATTTAAAACAGTAAAAGAAGAAACGAGTGATATCTTATTCAAATAGTTGTCACCCTCCTGTGAGGAGGAGTCAATGCAAACTGTGATGTCTTCCTCCTCTACTTATGTGACTGCAGAGAGGAGGACAGAGAACAGTGGACACACAGTTTAACATGATGGACTACAGGACAGGACTGCTGCTGTTAACTGTCTGCTGGGCAGGTGAAGATCATCACTATATTCATGTTACATAGCGTATATATCTGTCAGCAGCTGATTTCACTTGATGTTTTTATCCTCTCTCCAGGTGTTGATGCTCAGACTCTGACAGAATCTGGACCAGTGGTTAAACGTCCTGGAGAATCCCACAGACTGATCTGTACAGGCTCTGGATTCACATTCAGCAGCTACTGGATGCACTGGGTCAGACAGGCTCCTGGAAAAGGACTGGAGTGGGTCGCTGCTATAAGCGAAAGTGGTACATACAAACACTACTCTCAGTCAGTTCAAGGCCGGTTCACCATCTCCAGAGACAACAGCAGACAGCAGGTGTATCTGCAGATGAACAGTCTGAAGACTGAAGACACTGCTGTGTATTACTGTGCCAGAGAGCCACAGTGAGAGACAATAACAGGAGAGTCGTACAAAAACCACTTCCTCTATTTACAACCATCACTTGGAACATTCACTTGTCTCAGCATCACTTTATTAAAAAGGCCTCTACAAACAATATTAGTCCAAATGTAAAATATAAAAAATTAACAAAAATGTAACAATGATTGCAGAGTTGAAGTAGATTGACAAAGGAAAAACAGATTGGATCATCAAACTGATGTAAAAGACTGACGGATAAAAACATTGATCTACATACACGGATCAGCCGTAACATTATGACCACCTGCCTGATATTGTGTAGGTCCCCCTTTTGCCACCACAGCCCTGACCCATCAAGGCATGGACTCCATGACACGTCTAAAGATGAGCTGAGGTATCTGGCACCAAGACGTTAGCAGCAGATCTTTTAAGTCCTGTAAGTTGCGAGGTGGGGCCTCCACAGATCGGACTTGTTTGACCTGCACATCCCACAGACGCTCGATTAAATTGAGATTTGGGTAATTTGGATGATCTTTTACATGATGTCAATGATGTCATGATGGCACCCTTGGTCCTTGTCAAACTCGCTCACATTCTTACACTTGACCATGTTTTTCTGTTTCCATTACATCAACTTTGAGGACAAAATGTTCCCTTGCTGCCTAACATATCCCACCCACTGACAGGAGCCATTGTAACGAGGTAATCAATGTTATTCACTTCACCTGTCAGTGGTCATAATGTTTTGGCTGATTGGTGAATATTAAATGACCCTTGGCTGCTTGATCTCGAGGAACTTTAGTTACAGATCAAGTCTGTTCCAGCTGTACGTTCTGGTGAGGAGGAGTCAATGCAAAACTCAGATGTATCATATGTAAAGCAGAGGTGATTTACAGTCATGCTTTCATATAGTCAGAGCAACACTGATGCTTCATATGTTTGACTCTATGCAAACTCAGTGAGCTTCCTTGTTACTCGGCTATAAAAGCTTCACATCAGGCTGTCAGTGGAGTTCACAGCACGTCACTTTAACATAAAGCATGTTTTCTGTAGCTCTGCTGCTGCTGTTGGCAGCTGGATGTGAGTCTCTCTGGATTTGTCAAAGTCAACAGTTCTTCTTTTGCACTTTAACTTGATCATTTCTTACAAAACATGTTCTTTATTTTAACAGGTGTGAAGTGTGAACAGTTGACACAGCCAGCCTCTGTGACTGTGCAGCCAGGTCAACGTCTGACCATCACCTGTCAGGTCTCTTATTCTGTTGGCAGCTACTGGACAGCCTGGATCAGACAGCCTGCAGGGAAAGCACTGGAGTGGATTGGAATGAGACAAGTATCCTCAATACGCTACAAAGATTCACTGAAGAACAAGTTCAGTATCGAATCAGACCCTTCCAGCAACACAGTGACTCTAAACGGACAGAATGTGCAGCCTGAAGACACTGCTGTGTATTACTGTGCCAGAGAGCCACAGTGAGAGACAATAACAGGAGAGTCGTACAAAAACTACTTCCTCTGTTTACAACCATCACTGGGAACATTTAGACGCACAACACAAACACACCTGCATAAAAACTCAGAGACTCAGCTACCTCACTAAATGTTAACTTTATAAAGACAATACTCTCTGATTAGTAGATAAGATAAATGTTTATGTAACTCACAGAATCAGAGAGTTCAATATTTCAAAGTATCAAAGCAGATCTAGTTTCACCTTTACTGCAGCCGACATCAGTACAGAAGAATCAGAGAGAAGCTTCATCTTGTGATACCTAGAAACAGTTTGTTTCTGTTTTTATGGGATGGGGCAGAAATTACCATCTGATAATGTAACTACATAAACATTATAGCTCCCCGTCTCACACAAACAGGAAACTATTTTCCCTTTTGGAAATCGTCAAGATAAAAACAGGCTCTAAACTGCTGAACCATGAGTTAAAGATCGTCAGTGAGGAGAGAAAGGTGTATTCTCCTTCTCAGCTGGTTCAGATATGAGTTGCCAGGACTCTGATATTTTACAGTTTGCTCTGCTGCTGTAGAGATACTCGACTTATGGAAATGTATCTGTGTCACATGTTCCCTGTTAAACCTGCAGAGGGAGGTCCATGCAAACTCTTCCTCTCTTATAAACACACCATCAGTAACCTGTGGCAGAACACCGGGACACTTTAGTTTATTCTGTAACACTGAGATCAGAGAGAACTAAACTACAGGATGGAAAAAATGATTATCTGGGCCGTATTCATAAAGCTTTATAGTACAAAGAGTTGCTCCTAGTGAAGAAATTCTAAGAAACTTCTTAGAATCTTGACGTTTTCTAAGAATTTCCCCTGAAAGTTAAGACAAGATCCTGGTAAAAATAGGAGTTATTCAGAAAGCATCTCAGCCCTTAAGAGAGCTCCTAAGGTGAGACACTGTTAGGAGTAGTGAGGAGGACTTTTAAGAGGCTTACAAGTTTTTTAAGCGGAGAAGAAAATGGGGGAAAGACGGAGAGAGAGGAGAAAAGTTCTCAAAACACTGAATAACAATGAGCTAATTAAACAATAGCCTACAGAGTGGATCGTGCAGGGATCATGTTTGTGGTAGATCTCATTAGAGATGCGACGCAACAACGCAATATTGCCAGAAATGAAAGTGATCACAACATTAAAATATTTGGCAACTGGAAACATGCAAAGTGCAGCAGTGATGACTTGGGTCTGTCGCAACTGTCAATCAGCAGAGTGATCATAATTACAGGGAATAGGAACGGGTATAGTGGGCTTGGGTATGGGACGCACATCCGTAGAACTGCACGGACATATTTTAATTCAGCATTTAATTTAACTTTGACAGCAGTTACAAGTAAGAGGTAAACTATCTCACCTGTGCTTGCAGACTCCCGTTTGGGTGCTGCAGTCTCCCCTCTCACGTTAGACTTTAACACAGAGCCTAACACTGCTTTTCGCACTCTTCACTAGTGCGCACAACCAGAGGGAAAGATGCATTTCCCTGCAGCGCTACATTTTCCCATGCCTGCCTCTTGGTTTGAGCTGTAAAACCGGGGCTGAATTTATGTGATAAAATGTTTTTATATTCATCAACTACTTGAGATAAAAGTAAACACTGTCCCTCCATCCAGTTGGGATTTCTGGTTCTTCTTGTTAAATGCAGCAAACCCATTTTCCCTCGTTAATATCAGTTAGATCTAGAACTTAAAGTAGCAGCATGGTAAATAAAAGTGATCAAGTAAATATAACTACATCAGCATGTGAAGATGAGCAGCTTCAAACATTCTGTAGGCTACTTTAAAGTGTGGCTTACAATTCATTCAACAGAGACGTTCAGTACATAAAATAGTGTTCATGATGACACAATGTCTGAGTAAATTCTATGATTAGGCCGATAGATTTCACCTTCCTTCTCTGCCCATCATCACTGAAAGACCTTTTTTTTCAACCAATCACAGCTTCTGAAAGAATGTGTCATACCTGGCAACGGGGTCAGCCACGCCTCCTCACTAAGATACAAGTTTCTGTCCCTTCCTTGCTCAGAGTTGATCTGAGAGTGTTCCTAAATCACTCCTAAGCTAGGACTCTGCTAGAAGTGTATAAGCAAAGTGAAGAGCTCTCTGAGAGTATTCTGAGAATGTTTGTGAATACAGGCCCTGGAGTTTAGTTTTTGTAGTTTCTATTCATGGTGAGGAAATCCATTCTGCTTCACTTTTTAATGTCCAACCTGTTCTTTACACGTTTGTTTGATAATATTCACAATTCATTTTTCTACAGGAGTTTGGAGTGAGTTCAAACTGGAGCAGTCTCCCTCTGAGGTGAAAAGACCTGGAGAGACAGTGAAGATGTCATGTATCACATCAGGCTTTGACATGACGAGCTTCTTTATGCACTGGATATGACAGAGGCCAGGGAGAGCTCTGGAGTGGATTGGTGGGATGGATACAGGCTCAAACTCTGCTCGCTATGCCAGCTCCTTTCAAAGTCGTTTCATCATGACTGAAGATGAGCCCAGCAGCACTCAGTACCTCCAGGTCAACTGGAGCCCGACATCCGCATTGAGAGACAATAACAGGAGAGTCATACAAAAACTGCTTCCTCTATTTACAACCATCACTGGGAACATCCAGTTCTCTCTGCATCACTCTATCAAAACTGATTGTGATTATCTGTCAGTGATTCAAATTCCAAGTAGTGATTGACTGAATATTGGAATCATATACCACGGTCAGGCTGAATACTTGTCTCTGATTGGTTGCAGGGTGTCACTTCTTTTCTCACTTTGGATTGTTCTGGCCTCTAAGTCGTCCATAAGTTCCTCATAATGGAAACATCATCAGAGAATGTCCCTTTCTTAGTTTTTTAAGAGAACAGTGTTTATTCTTTTCTCTCGATTATAAGCATTATTAACAGGCCATATAAAAAGTCTATCTCTGTTTCTAACTATGCTGATTAAATCATTTGTATTTCTGTCATGAAACAGTATAATAAACAAGTCTTACTGCAGCAAAGAAATCAGTAGCAATGAAGTTCTTATTCTCAGGCTTCCTTTAATAATTGGTCTATTTTCATGTCAGAAATTCATGTTGTCTCTGATTCAATCATCAGAAAAATACACTGATACACATTTGAACACAGAGAACATGAAAAACAGCAGACAAGTTACAGCCACAACCGGTGATGAACGGGCCCTCGCACTCATGGCCACGTTGGGGAGTGTCGCGGCTACGGGGTGTGAGGCAGCCTCGGGGCGTGCTGCAGCAGCAGGGTGTGCATGAGCCACAGCATGTGCTGCAGCCAGGGGCTGTTAACCAGTAGGTGGTGCTATCACCATCACCCAAATTCCTATGTAGATCTGTTCAGGCCGAGACTTTAATCAAGCAAATGAAATTTGAAGCTGATTGAAAAATGTATATGAGAGTTACTACTGCCTCTTTCCACTAGGTGGCGCCAAGAGTGAGTGAAAATGTATATGCAGATCTGTTCAGGGCAGTACCCTAATGAAAAATCACCAGTGCGTGGCACTATAGCTATCATGAAAAAATGACTCTGTTCAGGGCAGGACTCAAGCATATGAAATTTGGTGCAGAGATGATGAAGTACAGCCACGTTATCAAAGCCTTGATGTTAGGCGAGGCATCATGGCGAAGGTTATCTTCGCCACGGCACCAGGGTCACGACGTCTGTTGAAACCTCACCGTGTTTTTTCACAAACCTTGATCAAGGTCTTAAGGCTTTCCTGGCCAAAGTTTGATGTTGATGTGTCTTACCACCTTGGAGGAGAAGCTTGGAGAGTAAAACATGTAATTTCCTGTTTCCAGTAGGGGGCGCTAGGCCCAATGGGAAATGTTTTCATGTAGTTGTGTTCAGGCAGGGGCTGTTATCATACATGTAAAATATGAAGAACATTGAACATTGTGTATGGGAGTTACAATGATTTTCAGATGAAGTCCCTACGAGGCATTTGTTAAAGTATGACCACTGTAAATCACCAAAAACAAGCCTTATTTTGAAATTCAAAGCAAAATGGATGACTTCCTGTTGGGTTTGAGGTATGGGTGCAAAAGGCTGTTTTGTGCATCTTGACCTGCTATATATACCTACCAAACTTCACACGTGTAGGTCAAAGTAACCTATATGGGGACCCCTTTTTGGAATTTTCTAGGGGACGCTATGGAGCCATTTTGCCACGCCCATGTGCGTAACCCACAAAATATCAAACTTTTCGTCAGACCTGATGCACAATCCAAATGTGGTGACTTTTTCGGCATGTTTAAGCTGCGAAATTTGCGCTTCATTTGGGATAAAAAGAAAGGGTCATGGCACCCATTGGTGCTCCGGCACCAATAATACGAGTGACTCCGGTCTAATTAAAAATGTCAGTAAATATTAGACTCTAGATTAAATTCTGAAAGCTATGTTATTCAACACAGTGAAATTTGAGGTGTTTCATATTCAGGAATAAAAGAAGGAAGATTTCTTTTATGTTCCAAAGAATGAGGAAATTCTACATGATCATTTTCTACGTGAAGTTTTCTTGCTTTGCCCGACCACACTGCAGTTACAACAGAGGAAACATGATGATCAAATATGACTAAATATGTCGAGGCCACACAAAGAAAAGCTCCCACCTGCCCCCAAAACACTCCTTTTCTCTCTGTGAGGAGGAGTCAATGCAAACTGTGATGTCTTCCTCCTCTACTTATGTGACTGCAGAGAGGAGGACAGAGAACAGTGGACACACAGTTTAACATGATGGACTACAGGACAGGACTGCTGCTGTTAACTGTCTGCTGGGCAGGTGAAGATCATCACTATATTCATGTTACATAGCGTATATATCTGTCAGCAGCTGATTTCACTTGATGTTTTTATCCTCTCTCCAGGTGTTGATGGTCAGACTCTGACACAATCTGAACCAGTGGTTAAACGTCCTGGAGAATCCCACAGACTGACCTTTACAGGCTCTGGATTCACATTCAGCAGCTACTATATGAACTGGGTCAGACAGGCTCCTGGAGAAGGACTGGAGTGGATTGCTTACATCAGCAGTGGTGGTAGCGGCAAATACTACTCTCAGTCAGTTCAAGGCCGGTTCACCATCTCCAGAGACGACAGCAGACAGCAGCTGTATCTGCAGATGAACAGTCTGAAGACTGAAGACACTGCTGTGTATTACTGTGCCAGAAGAGCCACAGTGAGAGACAATAACAGGAGAGTCGTACAAAAACTACTTCCTCTATTTGCCAGCACCACATGGGACACTTGGAACACATTTTTGCAATACTGATTGTGATTAACTGTCATGTTCATTCTAACGGTGCCCCAATTGGTCGGCCACCGATCGTGATCAGCCGATATACATACTAACTGGTTTGATCAGTGGCCTGTATTAAAGGCCGATCATAAGAGCTGATCAGATGATGCAAAAAAAACAATTTCTCTAAGCGACACTAAAATGGCGTCACCGGTCTGGCGGTTTTACTTGGTGTCTGAAGAAGACAATAAATTAGTCATTTGCAAGGTGTGTTCCAAGTTAGTACCTCGTGGGGGAACGCAAACGATAACATTCAACACCACAAATCTCAGACGTTTGAGGTTGAGTCACGTCAAAGAATATGACGAGTATTCAAAGTGAGCTTGTAGCACTAAGGAGAGAGAGCAGCTGGCATCAGCAACACTGCCACGACTCACTCACACATCTGCAGCAGAGACATTTCAATGACAGCAACCAGAGAGCAAGGTCAGAAAGAAATCCACCAAAATAATGGTATTGATCACCAGCCGCTGTCAGTTGTGAAAGACGAGGGGCTCAGATGACTCATGTCATACATGGATCTACGTTACTCTCTGCCGGGGCGTAAATATTTCACAGATGTACGCCAGCCGCAGTTATACCAAACAATCTATACGCTTATCGACAGCCTTATGAAGAACAAGATCACTTTGATAAGTTTCACAAGTGACATCTGGAGTTCGAGTGTGTGTCTCATGTCCATGTTGAGCCTAACTGGGCAGTTTATTGATCAAAACTTCAAACTAAACAAAGTTGTTCTTTATCCTCAAGAGTTCTGCAGGTCACACACCACAGTTGCATTCAGTGACATGTTACGAGCAACGGGGATACCGAAGGAAGAAGTGCACGTTATTCTAAGAGATAATGCCAAGAACATGGAAAAGGCCATGAGGGATACGGATTTACCCAGCCTGCCGTACATGGAGCGTACACTCCAGCTTCCCGTTGCCGAAGGAGTTTCGTCACAATGAAGCATCACATTTGAAGCATTTAATAGCCTCTGAAAGACGCATCGTTGGCCATTTCGAACACTCCAAGTATCCAGAAACAACTGGGTCAGTCTATCAAAAGACTTGAGCAAGACGTACCCACCCGATGGAACAGTTCGTTATTTATGCTACAGAGTCTACTTGAACAGAAACGTGCACTGTGCGCTTATGGAGCTGACTACAACAGAGTTGTTACTGTTGATCTCAAATCTACTCACGGCTGAAAGGACATTAAATTAAGCTCTCATCAATTTCAAACAATCGTCATTGCATCATTTTTATTTATCAATGTTAAACATATTCGTCTTCATTTTTCACCAGTTTGATTCAGTGTGATCTGTCCTGTTTAATGATCTTTAAATGCCTTAAACCACCAAGACTTTGAAAGCTTCTAGTTTTTCTTTAATATCTTAAAAGTACTTACAAAATGTTGCTATTGTTAGAAAATAAAAAGGTGTTGTACAAAAATGTAGATGTTTAAACTAATGTAGAACAGTAATGGCAGTTTACTGGTTTGGTGTTGTTATTATTTTTCATTTTGAATGATTGAATAAAGTTAGTCAGCTGATCTACTGTCCCATGGATGTAAATAAGCCTCCTTGTGTGTTGCCTTATAAGGACATAAAGTGTCTTCTCCTCTTGCTGGTTTCTAGTTTCTATTCATGGCTGCTCCTTTAGTTTCCATTAGTGCTCATCTTCATGTTACAGCAACGCTGATTTTAAGGAACACATTTTATATTGTCCGTGAATTTTAAAATTGACATTAAGAATCATAATAATGATGCTTTTGGTTGTTTGCAATTTGAACATAAATAAAATAATGTTTCAATATCAAATTTACTGGCTATAAAAGCTTCACATCAGGCTGTCAGTGGAGTTCACAGCACGTTTTACATAAAGCATGTTTTCTGTAGCTCTGCTGCTGCTGAGGAGCCCGGACCTTCTAAACCTTCCAACAAGGACTCTGCAGCCAATACAGTACCAACTCTAACATTAAACTACATAAACATTCTATAATAACTGCACTGATACAATTTTGTCGTGTTACAAAGTGTTCTTCAAACTCTAGAGGGCAGTCTAGGACCGACTGAGTTTGATACAGGTTACTTGATTTGTCTTATGTGACATGAACACGACGACTGATGATGGTTCATTTGTCCAAATCAAGCCCATGTTCCTATGTCACCTGGTCTGATGATGTAAACTACTAATCCATCAAAACACTGACCTACAAATACTAAATGTCTCTTTGGCTGCTTGATTTTGAGTTTTATCAGAACTTTACATCAAACTCTGTGAAAAATTAAAGGAACAGATCAACTCTGATCCAGGTTTATCCTCCCTGTGAGGAGGAGTCAATGCAAACTGTGATGTCTTCCTCCTCTACTTATGTGACTGCAGAGAGGAGGACAGAGAACAGTGGACACACAGTTTAACATGATGGACTACAGGACAGGACTGCTGCTGTTAACTGTCTGCTGGGCAGGTGAAGATCATCACTATATTCATGTTACATAGCGTATATATCTGTCAGCAGCTGATTTCACTTGATGTTTTTATCCTCTCTCCAGGTGTTGATGCTCAGACTCTGACAGAATCTGAACCAGTGGTTAAACGTCCTGGAGAATCCCACAGACTGACCTGTACAGGCTCTGGATTCACATTCAGCAGCTACGGCATGCACTGGATCAGACAGGCTCCTGGAAAAGAACTGGAGTGGATCACTCTCATCTACTATGACAGTAGCACCAAACACTACTCTCAGTCAGTTCAAGGCCGGTTCACCATCTCCAGAGACAACAGCAGACAGCAGGTGTATCTGCAGATGAACAGTCTGAAGACTGAAGACACTGCTGTGTATTACTGTGCCAGAGACCCACAGTGAGAGACAATAACAGGAGAGTCGTACAAAAACTACTTCCTCTATTTATCGCCTCTGAACATATTCAGTCGTCTCAGCACTGATACTGATTGTTATAAACTATAAGTGATGAAAATTCTTAGTTGTGATTGAATGTCTTTTTTATCTTATTTGACTGAAATTGTTTTTTTTGTTTTTTTTTAAAAAGAGACAAATCTAAAAATGTCCATCCATCCGTTATCTTCCGATTACCTCAACTGGCTCCTTTCGACGCGAAGGAGAAGCGGCTCTACTCCGAGCTCCCCCCAGATCTCTGAGCTCTGTACCCTATCTCTAAGGCTGAGCCCAGACACCCTCCGAAAGAAACTTATTTCGGCCGCTTGTATCCGTGATCTCATTCTTTCAGTCACTACCCAAAGCTCGTGACCATAGGTGAGGGTTGGAACGTAGATCGACTGGTAAACACAAAGCTTTGCCTTTAGGCTCAGCTCCCTCTTCATCACCACGGTCTGGTACAACGCCTGCATTACTGCTGATGCTGCACCAATCAGCCTGTCAATCTTACGATCCATTTTACCCTCACTCGTGAACAAGACCCCGAGATACCCACCCGGAGGGGGCAATCCATTGTTTTCCGGCAGAGAACCATGGCCTCAGACTTGGAGGTGTTGACTCTCATCCCAACCGTGTCACACAACATTATTTATCTGATGTATAGCAGCTTACCCATACCACTCTATACTTAGAGACATTATGAACAGGGATCTTAACCTCATCACTTGGAATGTCAAGGGTCTTAATCACCCAGTTAAGAGAACAAAAGTTCTAGCACACTTTGCCATTGCCTTTATGCAGGAGACCCATCTCCGCAGATTGGATCATCTCCGCCTAAAATGTGGGTGGGTGGGGCAGCTTTTTCATACTACTTTACGGGCGAAGGCAAGAGGGGTGGCCATACTGGTGGACAAGCAGGTGGCTTTTACCCCTTCTGACTCCATAATAGATCCTAATGGACGCTATGTTATAATTACAGGTTTACTTTATAACACTAAGGTCATGCTGGCAAACATATACGCTCCAAACTCTGACGATGCCTAATTTTTTCATCACCTTATTACACAACTTCCAGATTTAAATTCACACCTCCTCATTATGGGAGGAGATTTTAATCTATGTATGGACCCTGTGTTGGACAGGTCATCTGTCAGGGTCGGATTAGTGTATCCAAACCGGCCTCTTGCATACAATCATTTCTCTCAGAATTTGGCATGTCCGATGTTTGGCGTTCTCTACATCCAAACAGTAAATAATACTCCATCTTTTCCCACGTTCATCATTCATATAGCCGTATTGACTACTTTTTCATAGACAATAAATTGACTTCCTACATTTCCTCGTTTTAATATCAATCATAATAATATCTGATCACGCCCCGCTCGTAATGAAACTGAGTTTACCAGGAACAATGGCAAACAGAAGGAACTGGAGGTTTAACTCCCTTTTGTTAGCAGATGAAAACTTTGTGAAATTTATGTCAGAGCAAATCTCCCTATTCTTGTAAATTAACATGACCCCAGATGTCTCAGTTTCAACAGTTTGGGAGACACTAAAAGCATACTTAAGAGGTCGGATTATATCCTTTATGGCTAACAAGAAAAAGAGGTCAGAAGCAAAACAACTACAAATTAGTAAACAAATAGCAGAACTAGATAAAAGTTGTTATACCTATATAAAGAACGGCTAAAGCTTAAAGGGGAATATGACCGGGTCTCCTCATATTCCATTACAAATGTATTGCTTAGAAACAGAAGTAACCTGTATGAGCATGGCGAGAGGGCGGGGGCGATTTTGACCGGGCCGTTGAGGGGGGCTAGAGCTAAACAAATCATCAGCGGTGTAGCCTCTCAAGATGGCAAGGTTGCCACAGAGCAACAAGAAATAAATAACATTTTTAAGGATTGCTATTATAAATTTTACACCTCAAGTAACTCTCCTAACTCTACGATATGTCAAAATGCCTCGGATTGCATTCTCTCCATGGATGCAGAGAAGGCGTTCGACAGAGTGGAATGGCATTACATCTTTGAAACTTTGGGAAGGTTCAGTTCATGTTACAAAAACTACTTCCTCTGTTTACAACCATCACTGGGAACATTCAGTTCTCTCAGCATCACTCTATAAAACCTGATTGTGATTATCTGTCAGTGGTTAAAATTCCAAGTAGTGATTGACTGAATATTGGAATCATGTACCACGGTCAGGGTGAATACTTGACTCTGATTGGTTGCAGTTTGTCACTTAATTTCTCACTTTGGATGGTTCTGGCCTCTAAGTCATCCATAAGTTGCCCCCCAAACACTCCCTTTCTCTCTGTGAGGAGGAGTCAATGCAAACTGTGATGTCTTCCTCCTCTACTTATGTGACTGCAGAGAGGAGGACAGAGAACAGTGGACACACAGTTTAACATGATGGACTACAGGACAGGACTGCTGCTGTTAACTGTCTGCTGGGCAGGTGAAGATCATCACTATATTCATGTTACATAGCGTATATATCTGTCAGCAGCTGATTTCACTTGATGTTTTTATCCTCTCTCCAGGTGTTGATGGTCAGACTCTGACACAATCGGGACCAGTGGTTAAACGTCCTGGAGAATCCCACAGACTGACCTGTACAGCCTCTGGATTCACATTCAGTGGCTCCCACATGGCCTGGGTCAGACAGGCTCCTGGAAAAGGACTGGAGTGGATCGCCTGGATTCAAACCAGTAGTAGCAGCAAACGCTACTCTCAGTCAGTTCAAGGCCGGTTCACCATCTCCAGAGACAACAGCAGACAGCAGCTGTATCTGCAGATGAACAGTCTGAAGACTGAAGACACTGCTGTGTATTACTGTGCCAGAGAGCCACAATAACACAAACCATCAGCAGAGCTGAACAAAAACCCCTCAGTGCCTGAACACTTGTAACATGAAGCCACCAGAGGAGGAGCCCTCAGACCACTAATGATTATAACAACAGTTCACTGTTAAGAACAGAACAGACATATTTAGAAACAGGAAAAGTCAAAGATTATAATGTATGAAAAGATATTTAATATACAGTGAAGTGTCAACACGTGAAATAGTGACATTATTTCTCTTCACAACTCTGTCTCAAAAAGGTTTCCATGAAACAAATGAAACATTAAAGATGGAATTTCTGTCTTTGACTAAATAACATGGGGTTAAATGGCATCTATGTTCTGAGGGCTTACACACGTTTCCTCACTTTGTTGTTGAAGCTTCATTAATATCCACAAATGTTTTCTACACATTTATTCCTGCTGTTTTTTTCCTAATGATGTTCTGAGAAATAAAACTGATGAGAACTCAGTGAGAAAATAAACGACAGAAAGAAAAACTCTGAAGGTTTGATTTGTTGGAAAAACTCACTTTGGCAAAACTTTCAAACTGATTAATTGTTGTCAAAGTCGTCACATCATGCAGCCTGAGCTCCAGAACGTAGAGCAGGGGTGTCCAAACTACGGCCCGTGGGCCAACTGCGGCCTGTGGTCCATTTCTAATTTGCAGAAATTCCTAAACACAGAATGGAATATGGCCCGCATGAGAAAATAAAGCTTGTGCTTGACTGTATTGTACGTCTTAGTTTTGACACTAGGCGGCGCTGCTGTCTTGAACAAGGCAGCTTCTCCGTCCTCATAAAACAGGTGCAATCACTCAGAGAAGATTTTGCCACGGGTGATTAAACATGAAAACCAAAGAAACACAAATTAGCAAGTGAGTGCAGAAAGTTTCAGACACGGTGGGAAAATGAATATTTCTTCATGGAAGTCAAGGGGAAGTGTGTCTGTTGGATTTGCATTGAAACTGCTGCAGTGATGAAAGACTACAATGTTCAACGACACGATGAAACCAAGCATCAGTCCGACACGTCCTACACTGGTGCCGAGCCACAACAGAAAGTTAAGCAAATGGCAGCTAGCCTGTTAGCTCAACAACAGTATTTTTTCCATCCTAACAAAACACAAGAAGATGCCACAGTCACCAGATACGAGGTAGCTCAACTCATTGCCCGACACGGGAAACCTTCCTCAGAGGGTGACTTCATGAAACAGTGCCTCACTAAAGTGGCAGGAATAATGTGACCAGAGAAAATGCAGGAATTCAACGTCAGCACGTCCAGAAACACAGTCACCCAGCGAATCCAAGACTTGTCAGCTGACTTAAAGCATCAAGTGTCAGATGAAGCTCGTGCTTTTGATTTCTACTTGATTGCATGTGATGAGAGCACAGAGGCCACTTTGTTCTTTTTTTGTTTGCAGGAATTGACGAGAACGTTTGACAATAACTCTGTGCCAAGAAGGTCCAGCTTGGCGACGTGATGATCACTTCTGAAAACATATTTCGAGCTCGAGGGCTCTATCACAGAGAATTTCAGGCTCTCCTGAAATCGATGCTGAATACGGGGACCTAATCTTCCAGTGTCCAAAGAGCAGTTTGTGCCACAGCTTTACACACACATGAAAGCCTTCTGTGTGAAGCTCCGTCTCTTTGAGACACAATGAGGCAACTTCAATGCTGCACACTTCCCCACGCTGTGTGAAATTAAATCTGCTTTTCCAAAGGCCAACTTCTCTGCTAAGAAAGGGAAATATGTGTCTGGGATCATTTCTCTGCTATTGACAAAGACATCCAGCTGTTCTCTACCTCCTTCTTGATGGATGCAGAAAAAGTGGATGAGAGTCTGCAATTAGAACTGATGGAAATGCAGTGTGAAGACTCTGAAGAATCAACATCAGCTTCTCTTTGTACCCGACTTCTACTGGATCTTAGAAGAGGCCAAGTTTCCTCTGATGAGGTGCCAAAAAGAATGATCAGTCTTTTTGTCTCTTCATACAAATGTGAGCAAACTTTAATACACGAGAGGTGAGGTAAATTAAAGTGGGCCAGTTTCTCTCTGTGAGGAGGAGTCAATGCAAACTGTGATGTCTTCCTCCTCTACTTATGTGACTGCAGAGAGGAGGACAGAGAACAGTGGACACACAGTTTAACATGATGGACTACAGGACAGGACTGCTGCTGTTAACTGTCTGCTGGGCAGGTGAAGATCATCACTATATTCATGTTACATAGCGTATATATCTGTCAGCAGCTGATTTCACTTGATGTTTTTATCCTCTCTCCAGGTGTTGATGCTCAGACTCTGACAGAATCTGAACCAGTGGTTAAACGTCCTGAAGAATCCCACAGACTGACCTGTACAGCCTCTGGATTCATACTCATCAGCTACTATATGAACTGGGTCAGACAGGCTCCTGGAGAAGGACTGGAATGGATCACTTACATCAGCACTGTTGGTAGCAAATTCTACTCTCAGTCAGTTCAAGGCCGGTTCACCATCTCCAAAGACAACAGCAGACAGCAGGTGTATCTGCAGATGAACAGTCTGAAGACTGAAGACACTGCTGTGTATTACTGTGCCAGAGAGCCACAGTGAGAGACAATAACAGGAGAGTCGTACAAAAACTACTTCCTCTATTTACAACCATCAACTTTCAGCTGTCTCAGCATCACTTTGTAAAAAGGTCTCTACAACTTATATTGGACCAAATGTAAAATCTAAAAGTAAATAAAAATGTAATAATGATCGCAGAGTTGAAGTTCATAGAAAAAGAAAAAATCAGCTGATCGGTCTGCGGCTAAGCAGCCCCATACACAACAATGTGATGCTCTGTGTGTTCTGACACCTGTCTATCAGAACCAGCATCAACTCTTTCAGCTCTTTCAGCTACAGTAGCTCTTCTGTTGGATCGGACCACATGGTCCAGCCTTCACTCCCTCCTTGAGCGTACTGACCGCTGCAGACCGGGAACACCCCACAAGAGCTGCAGTTCTGGAGATGCTCTGACCCAGTCATCCAGCCATCACAACTTGGCTCTTATCAAAGTCGCTCACATTCTAACAAATCACCAACTTTTTTTACCTGCTTTCAACACATCAACTTTGAATGTTCCCTTGCTGCCTAACATATCCCACCCACTGACAGGAGCCATTGTAACGAGGTAATTAATGTTATTCACTTCACCTGTCAGTGGTCATAATGTTATGGCTGATTGGTGAATATTAAATGACCCTTGGCTGCTTGATCTCGAGGAACTTTAGTTACAGATCAAGTCTGTTCCAGCTGTACGTTCTGGTGAGGAGGAGTCAATGCAAAACTCAGATGTATCATATGTAAAGCAGAGGTGATTTACAGTCATGCTTTCATATAGTCAGAGCAACACTGATGCTTCATATGTTTGATTCTATGCAAACTCAGTGAGCTTCCTTGTTACTCGGCTATAAAAGCTTCACATCAGGCTGTCAGTGGAGTTCACAGCACGTCACTTTAACATAAAGCATGTTTTTTGTAGCTCTGCTGCTGCTGTTGGCAGCTGGATGTGAGTCTCTCTGGATTTGTCAAAGTCAACAGTTCTTCTTTTGCACTTTAACTTGATCATTTCTTACAAAACATGTTCTTTATTTTAACAGGTGTGAAGTGTGAACAGTTGTCACAGCCAGCCGCTGTGACTGTGCAGCCAGGTCAACGTCTGACCATCACCTGTCAGGTCTCTTATTCTGTTAGCAGCTACTACACAGCCTGGATCAGACAGCCTGCAGGGAAAGCACTGGAGTGGATTGGAATTAAATACACTGGAGGCACTCACTACAAAGATTCACTGAAGAACAAGTTCAGTATCGACTTAGACTCTTCCAGCAACACAGCGACTCTAAACGGACAGAATGTGCAGCCTGAAGACACTGCTGTGTATTACTGTGCCAGAGAGACACAGTGAGAGACAATAACAGGAGAGTCGTACAAAAACTACTTCCTCTGTTTACAACCATCACTGGGAACATTCAGTTCTCTCAGCATCACTTCATAAAAACTGAGTGTTATTATCTGTCAGTGATTAAAATGATGGTTATTGAATGTTTTTTCTTTTCTTTTATTTGTTGGAAGGTTTAATTCAGGTCCAACTTCACAAAAACAGTGAAATAATTTCAGTTTTTACTTGTAAGAAATGTTCACAGACACTTATGAAAGATTGTGTCCTGTCTCAATGCTGATTAACTTCATTTTAATTAATGTGATTAAACTGTGTCCATGTGTATTCAACATGTTAAAGCCCTTTATTATTATTACTGCAATATCTACAGTGGAGTGAGCATTTGTGATGGAAATTCTGAGGCTTCCGTTAAAATAAGCAAAATGAAACATAATTCTACACAAAGAAAGTCAAAAACAAACAGTAACCACCTCTTTACAGCGGTTTGAAGAGACATCCAAACATCTAAACACATTTTAAAGAGTGGGAAACTGAGTTTAATTTGATGTTCAGAGAAGAAGAAAGCTGTTAATCTTCAGTTTTCACATGAACTCTTTTAACATCAGTGTTTTTTGTGTTGATTTACTCATGGCTTTGCCCGACCATACTGCTGTTAAAACAGAGGAAAATATGATCAAATATGACTGGTCAATACAAAGAGATGTTCTCTCTGTGAGGAGGAGTCAATGCAAACTGTGATGTCTTCCTCCTCTACTTATGTGACTGCAGAGAGGAGGACAGAGAACAGTGGACACACAGTTTAACATGATGGACTACAGGACAGGACTGCTGCTGTTAACTGTCTGCTGGGCAGGTGAAGATCATCACTATATTCATGTTACATAGCGTATATATCTGTCAGCAGCTGATTTCACTTGATGTTTTTATCCTCTCTCCAGGTGTTGATGCTCAGACTCTGACACAATCTGAACCAGTGGTTAAACGTCCTGGAGAATCCCACAGACTGACCTGTACAGCCTCTAAATTACACTTCAGCAACTACTATATGAACTGGGTCAGACAGGCTCCTGGAAAAGGACCGGAGTGGATCGCTGACATCAGATTTGACAGTAGCAGCAAATACTACTCTCAGTCAGTTCAAGGCCGGTTCACCGTCTCCAGAGACGACAGCAGACAGCAGGTGTATCTGCAGATGAACAGTCTGAAGACTGAAGACACTGCTGTGTATTACTGTGCCAGAGAGTCACAATAACACAAACCATCAGCAGAGCTGAACAAAAACCCCTCAGTGCCTGAACACTTGTAACATGAAGCCACCAGAGGAGGAGCCCTCAGACCACTAATGATTATAACAACAGTCTCAGTGGGACAAACAGGCTTTAAACAACCCTGATCGCTGTACGAGAAGCACTGAAGCATGTCGGGCTTTAAAAACATTTCCCCTTCAACAATGAAGAATTAACACTGACGCACATTTGATCAATGAAAGTGTGTTTGTCAGCATGTTGGGACAGTTCATCATGACTCACAGCAACAGCTGCATTCATAGGAAGACAACTGTCCTGTAAATACATCATCAATACGACTGAACAGAGAACTGTACTTTAAAAAGCTCTCTCTCACCTGTTATGTCTCTGGTTAGTCTTTGACTGACAGCAGATGTGCAACAGGTTGGATCAGTCAGTATGAAGGAAAACCAATGGACGGGATTTTTCATCAGTGGGGGGAGGAAACTTTCACCAGAATAATGTTCTGAAGAACACTACAGCAGAGACACTTGTGCTCGAACAGTGACTCTAACCAGACAGAATGTGCAGCCTGAAGACACTGCTGTGTATTACTGTGCCCGACAGCCACAGAAAGAGACAATAACAGGAGAGTCGTACAAAAATCACTTCCTCTGTTTACAACCATCAGTGGAAACATTTATTTGTCTCAGCGTCACTTCGTCTTAGCAATACAATTCTTTATACTCAGACTCCCTTCAGCTAATTTGTCTGTTTGTGTCACAAATTCATGTTGTCTCCGTTTCAATCATCACAGAAATACACCAAAACATATTTGAACTCAGAGAAGGTTAAAAACAGAAGAGAAATGATACAAGTGACTCCTGTTCAATTCAAAATGTCAGTAAATATTAGATTCTAGATAAAAGTCTGAAATCTGTTGTTTAACACGTAGTGAAAAATGAAGTGTTTTATATTCAGGAATAAAAGGAGGAAGCTTTCTTTTGTGTTCCAGAGTGTTACGTGCCGTAGTTTTGTCTCATGTTTCCTGTGTGCGTCTCTCTCCTGTGTGCTCCTCAGGTGCTGCTCTCCCTTCACTGCAGGTGATTGAGCTCACCTGGGTCTCATTCAGCAATCAGGAGAAGGCATAAAGAGCAGCAGAGAGGAGACAGCCAGGGCCAGTGGGCCATTCGGCTGCACGTGTGTTGGACGTCAACTAGCTTGTGTATATTCCTATTGTGGAAGGAAGGGGTTCTGTCTTCGAGGCCTTCGTGTTTGTTAGTCGTCATTTTGGGTTTAATAGTCTTGATTTATGTTACAGCTTCTCTTTTGTTGGTTTTGAAAGAAGCTCGCTTTGTGTTCCATTTTTGCTTAATTTGTGAATAAATTCCTTTAAATTTGCAGATACTTTGTTCCTCCCTTCTTTTTCCTGGGTTATAATTTATCGTTACTCTCCTCATCACCTAACCATCCTCGGGGAACGTAACAGAGAGAATGAGAAAAGTGTAAATGATCATTTTCTACATGAAGTTTTCTTGCTTTGCCCGACCACACTGCAGTTAGAACAGAGGAAACATGATGATCACATGTGACTAAATATGTCGAGGCCACACAAAGAAAATCTCCCACCTGCCCCCAGAACACTCCTTTTCTCTCTGTGAGGAGGAGTCAATGCAAACTGTGATGTCTTCCTCCTCTACTTATGTGACTGCAGAGAGGAGGACAGAGAACAGTGGACACACAGTTTAACATGATGGACTACAGGACAGGACTGCTGCTGTTAACTGTCTGCTGGGCAGGTGAAGATCATCACTATATTCATGTTACATAGCGTATATATCTGTCAGCAGCTGATTTCACTTGATGTTTTTATCCTCTCTCCAGGTGTTGATGCTCAGACTCTGACACAATCTGGACCAGTGGTTAAACGTCCTGGAGAATCCCACAGTCTGACCTGTACAGCCTCTGGATTAGACTTCAGCAGTGCTTATATGGCCTGGGTCAGACAGGCTCCTGGAAAAGGACTGGAGTGGATTGCTGCTATAAGCAGCGGTGGTGGCAGCAGCAAATACTACTCTCAGTCAGTTCAAGGCCGGTTCACCATCTCCAGAGACAACAGCAGACAGCAGCTGTATCTGCAGATGAGCCGTCTGAAGACTGAAGACACTGCTGTGTATTACTGTGCCAGAGAGCCACAGTGAGAGACAATAACAGGAGAGTCGTACAAAAACTACTTCCTCTATTTACAACCGTCACTGGGAACATTCACTTGTCTCAGCATCACTTTGTAAAAAGGCTACACAACACTGGCTCAACAACTTATATTGGACCAAATGTAAAATCTAAAAGTAAATAAAAATGTAATAATGATCGCAGAGTTGAAGTTCATTGAAAATGAAAAAACAGCTGATCGGTCTGCGGCTAAGCAGCCCCATACACAACAATGTGATGCTCTGTGTGTTCTGACACGTGTCTATCAGAACCAGCATCAACTCTTTCAGCTCTTTCAGCTACAGTAGCTTGTCGATTGGATAGGATCACATGGTGCAGCCTTCGCTCCCTCCTTGAGCGTGTGAAGGAAATTTGTATGTTAACCTGTTTGATCATGTGTTTAAATTTCTTTAATATTATGGAGTTAATAATCATGGTATAATCCGCTAAGGTTAATTTTAAGGATATATTTGTCTACTCCTCTCCAGGGTCTTGTGCATGATTTACTGTTGCTCCTTCTGTCCTCGAGAGATAGTTGGTGGGCTTGTCTGGGGCTGAGACCTCCAAAGCCAAGGGTAAACTCTAGATAGTCAGGCGCCTCAGCTAAAGTCATAACAATGACATGTAGCTTTGTCTCAGTGAGAAGGAATTCTATCTGAAATGTATAAAATACACTGTGAACCTTGAGTCTGTGTCAGTCAGTCAGACAGCTGCGTTCTGTGTAGTACTGATCTGGCCCAGCTCGAGTTGTTATTTGCTTTTACTCGTCTTTTAATATTCTTCAATTAAATGACATCAAAAGACAACTTTGTTTCCCTGAGAACTTTATTGGTCTCATCATCAGAAAATTGCCACCACAGAGCGTACTGACCGCTGCAGACCGGGAACACCCCACAAGAGCTGCAGTTCTGGAGATGCTCTGACCCAGTCATCCAGCCATCACAACTTGGCTCTTATCAAACTCGCTCACATTCTTACACTTGACCATGTTTTTCTGTTTCCATTACATCAAGTTCGAGGACAAAATGTTCCCTTGCTGCCTAACATATCCCACCCACTGACAGGAGCCATTGTAACGAGATAATTAATGTTATTCACTTCACCTGTCAGTGGTCATAATGTTTTGGCTGATTGGTGAATATTAAATGACCCTTGGCTGCTTGATCTCGAGGAACTTTAGTTACAGATCAAGTCTGTTCCAGCTGTACGTTCTGGTGAGGAGGAGTCAATGCAAAACTCAGATGTATCATATGTAAAGCAGAGGTGATTTACAGTCATGCTTTCATTTAGTCAGACCAACACTGATGCTTCATATGTTTGACTCTATGCAAACTCAGTGAGCTTCCTTGTTACTCGGCTATAAAAGCTTCACATCAGGCTGTCAGTGGAGTTCACAGCACGTCACTTTAACATAAAGCATGTTTTCTGTAGCTCTGCTGCTGCTGTTGGCAGCTGGATGTGAGTCTCTCTGGATTTGTCAAAGTCAACAGTTCTTCTTTTGCACTTTAACTTGATCATTTCTTACAAAACATGTTCTTTATTTTAACAGGTGTGAAGTGTGAACAGTTGACACAGCCAGCCTCTGTGACTGTGCAGCCAGGTCAACGTCTGACCATCACCTGTCAGGTCTCTTATTCTGTTAGCGACTACTACACAGCCTGGATCAGACAGCCTGCAGGGAAAGGACTGGAGTGGATTGGTAGCAGAGTTGGATCCACAACATACTACAAAGATTCACTGAAGAACAAGTTCAGTATCGACTTAGACTCTTCCAGCAACACAGTGACTCTAAACGGACAGAATGTGCAGCCTGAAGACACTGCTGTGTATTACTGTGCCAGAGAGCCACAATAACACAAACCATCAGCAGAGCTGAACAAAAACCCCTCAGTGCCTGAACACTTGTAACATGAAGCCACCAGAGGAGGAGCCCTCAGACCACTAATGATTATAACAACAGTTGATAGTAAAAGAGAGATAGACATAATTAGAGATGTAAAAGTAGAAGCAACAACGTTTATCATCATCCAAAACAATAATTATAATAATGATCATGACAATAATTTGATTTAATGAGGACATTTCAGGGTACTGACATACTCTTAAATTAAACTCCTAAAATAAAAATATTAAATACAAAGTGGAGGATTTTCAGTGTGTTTTCTGACTTCTCAATATTTATGTGAGTTAACGAGAACATTATATCAGCTTTGTACATTAAATTTCACTTTGTCTAAATATCATTTTATTTGGCTGTTGTCTAAACTCTGACATTATTTTTTCAAGTGGTTCAAACAAAAGTCCAAAACTCAAGTCAATGTAAAACCTAGCTGTCTTACACCTTTACCGATGTGACTCCAGAGAGAATGACAACATGTCTGACTGTGTGTGAGGATGAGTCAGTGATAGAAAGGTTCTAGTTGATCTCCTCTCCTTTTTTATATCATTAGAAACACTAACTCTAGCAGCATTGTAAAACTGATGAACTGAAAATAACAGAGATAAAAGTCAAATGATATTCCTCCTGTGAGGAGGAGTCAATGCAAACTGTGATGTCTTCCTCCTCTACTTATGTGACTGCAGAGAGGAGGACAGAGAACAGTGGACACACAGTTTAACATGATGGACTACAGGACAGGACTGCTGCTGATAACTGTCTGCTGGGCAGGTGAAGATCATCACTATATTCATGTTACATAGCGTATATATCTGTCAGCAGCTGATTTCACTTGATGTTTTTATCCTCTCTCCAGGTGTTGATGGTCAGACTCTGACAGAATCTGAACCAGTGGTTAAACGTCCTGGAGAATCCCACAGACTGACCTGTACAGGCTCTAGATTCACATTCAGTGGCTCCCACATGAACTGGATCAGACAGGCTCCTGGAAAAGGACTGGAGTGGATCGCTTTCATTAGCAGTGCTAGTAGCAGCAAATACTACTCTCAATCAGTTCAAGGCCGGTTCACCATCTCCAGAGACGACAGCAGACAGCAGGTGTATCTGCAGATGAACAGTCTGAAGACTGAAGACACTGCTGTGTATTACTGTGCCAGAGAGCCACAGTGAGAGACAATAACAGGAGAGTCGTACAAAAACTACTTCCTCTATTTGCCAGCACCACATGGGACACTTGGAACACATTTTCGCAATACTGATTGTGATTAACTGTCATGTTCATTCTAACGGTGCCCCAATTGGTCGGCCACCGATCGTGATCAGCCGATATACACACTAACTGCTTTGATCAGTGGCCTGTATTAAAGGCCGATCATAAGAGCTGATCAGATGATGCAAAAAAACAATTTCTCTAAGCGACACTAAAATGGCGTCACCGGTCTGGCGGTTTTACTTGGTGTCTGAAGAAGATAATAAATTAGTCATTTGCAAGGTGTGTTCCAAGTTAGTACCTCGTGGGGGAACGCAAACGATAACATTCAACTCCACAAATCTCAGACGTTTGAGGTTGAGTCACGTCAAAGAATATGACGAGTATTCAAAGTGAGCTTGTAGCACTAAGGAGAGAGAGCAGCTGGCATCAGCAACACTGCCACGACTCACTCACACATCTGCAGCAGAGACATTTCAATGACAGCAACCAGAGAGCAAGGTCAGAAAGAAATCCACCAAAATAATGGTATTGATCACCAGCCGCTGTCAGTTGTGAAAGACGAGGGGCTCAGATGACTCATGTCATACATGGATCTACGTTACTCTCTGCCGGGGCGTAAATATTTCACAGATGTACGCCAGCCGCAGTTATACCAAACAATCTATACGCTTATCGACAGCCTTATGAAGAACAAGATCACTTTGATAAGTTTCACAAGTGACATCTGGAGTTCGAGTGTGTGTCTCATGTCCATGTTGAGCCTAACTGGGCAGTTTACTGATCAAAACTTCAAACTAAACAAAGTTGTTCTTTATCCTCAAGAGTTCTGCAGGTCACACACCACAGTTGCATTCAGTGACATGTTACGAGCAACGGGGATACCGAAGGAAAAAGTGCACGTTATTCTAAGAGATAATGCCAAGAACATGGAAAAGGCCATGAGGGATACGGATTTACCCAGCCTGCCGTACATGGAGCGTACACTCCAGCTTCCCGTTGCCGAAGGAGTTTCGTCACAATGAAGCATCACATTTGAAGCATTTAATAGCCTCTGAAAGACGCATCGTTGGCCATTTCGAACACTCCAAGTATCCAGAAACAACTGGGTCAGCCTATCAACAGGCTTTGAAGAGCTCACACAACAGATCAGCTCATTAACGGCATCTGCTGCAGATGTGATAACATTCATCAGAGCTTTAACTCGTCTTGAGAAAAACTGCAGATTCTGACCATGAAGTAAAAACATCGAGAGCCACATTGTTGGAAGCAGTCCAGAGGAGATTTAGGGACATTGAATCTGAGCGCCTGTATACCATCGCTACAGTCCTAGATCCGAGGTGAGAAAACCTCATGAGCGCATGTGTGTTTGTGTGTGTCCAGTGCTTATGTCGCTCTGAGCGAATTAAAGAACAGGAAAGAAAGCAAGCAAAATGAGTAGGCTATTGAAAATGTTTAGATTCAGAAGCAATGTAAATTAAAACGTATTCATTCCTTTGATAAAAATATGACAAATCAAAACAAGACTTATGAACAATCTTCAAAATTCATAAAATTATTGTTTACATTTATTTTTTTAAATAAAAAGGTCTAAAGAGATATTTTCCCGACACACTAAAGCCAAAGATACGTGGGCTGTTTTCTGAAGTCCTAGCTGCCCAAACGGAGCAACAGAATAGTCAGGCGAGTTCAGAAGCAAGTGGCTCCAAGCCCCCAGAGAAAGTACCACGAGCTAGGTCCTAGCATGCTATGTATGCTGAATTGTCGGATGAAGATGGGGAACATGGTGGCGGCGGCATCGTCAGCCCAACATCATCACAGATGAACCTCTGCCTATTGGAACAAGTTATCCCACGAAGCCGGCAGCCACTTGTTTTTTAGCAGGACAATAAAAGTCGCTTCCCTGCTCTTGCACAAGCAGCACGAGCCTACCTCGGTGCACCATGCACAAGTGTAGATAGCAAAAGACTTTTCAGCACAGCAGGGGATAGTGTTGATGACAAGAGGAACAAGCGGTCTGCCAAAAATGCAGAGATGCTTATATTTATAAAGAAAAATGTGCCATTGATGCCAAATAAATAAGCTTAGAGAGACACTGATCTCCACCCCCCACCACCACCACCTTTCACCCTCTAAACATGCACCAAACTGCCTCAGCTTTACAGAACAAAAGAACAGGACTGTATTATTTACTTGTGATGCCAAAGTCATCATAATGTTGGAAACATGTTTGAAACTTTATAATCAAATGTTTCAGAGTTGAAGTTATATATCCATAAGATTTATAAATGAAATGTTTTAAAAGTTAAAGGTCTTATAGTCTAATGCCTTAAAATTAACTTTCCTATAGTCTAATGCCTTTATAGTTAAAATGTCTTAAAGTTAACTTTTCTATAGTCTAAAGCCTTAAAGTTTTACAGTCAAACGTCTTAAAGTTAAAGTTTTAAAGTCAAATGTTTTATAGTTAAAGTTTTTCAGTCAAATGTTTTAAAATAAGTTTTTATAATCTAAAGTGTTAAAACTTTAAAAATAGAATCCTAAGCTGAGAAACTCGCTGGGCTCAGTATAAAAGCCAGGTGCAGGGTGGGCAGCTGGCCAAGAAAAACAGGTGTCCCCCCGAGCCCCCCCCTTATCTGTTGTACAGTGCATGAACGTGCCTAATTGGCCGGAGTGAGGAAGAGTCCTGCGGAAAAGTTGGAAATGGGTCGGGCAAAACTGAAAGGAAACAAACTGAGGGCAGAGAGCCAGAGCGAGGGGGGGTCTCCAACAGGTGCTGTCAAATAAATGAATAGATCATGTTAAAACAATAAATAGAGCTACACAATCCATCCAGGGCTTCAAAAAGACCCTGTGATCGGCATCGGCAGATCCTGCATCCGGTGATTGGCCTGAAAACTCAGGATCGGAGCACCCCTCTTAAATCCATACTATAGATTCAATGTTGAAGTCTTGTTTAATCTCATTCGTCTGAATGTTAAAGTCGTTTCCATCAAGAATTCAACATCATTCATTTGTCATTGCACAACAGAGTTCCACAATGATTACATGTTTTAGCCCATTCCTGCAACACACAGAACAAAAGGACACATTGTTTAAAGTAGAATAGAAAAAGAAAAAATAAATTGTTATATTTGAGTTATTTAGATACTAATACACTGTTTCATCTGCACACTTAAAGTTATAATTATGTTGCATTCTTTTTGGATTTGTTGTTTGGGGGAATGTAAACGACAGCAACAAGATAGTGCTGATAACTTTATGCTGAAATCTGAACTTTAAAAACTTGACATCTGGGAAATATTAACTTTTATTATTATTTATTATTATTTAACAATATTTGAGCACCAAGTATCATCGATAAAAACAGTTTCTCCCCTTGTGAACACTAACATGAAGCCACCACAGGAGGAGCCCTCAGACCACCAAAGATGTCAACATCAGTTCACTGTTACAGCAGCAAGAAAAACTTGAGACTTCATGAAAGAACTCTTCTGTTTCCATCAATAGAACTGATCATTATCAGAATCATGTGAGCATTGGAAACTGAACCAGAAGTCACCTTTATTATTCAGACTACAACAAATGAAGCTTTCAATACCAATCTAAACTCTGGGCAGATACCCAGAAACAAAGGAGACAAAACCTCCCACACATGTCGACAGTGAGATCTATAATGAAAGAACATCACGGGCAGTTAACACCTGATAGAGGTTTATATGGGAGCAGATCTTCTGGTGTCAAACAAGAGAAGAACTTACTGCTTCAGTCTGATGAACTGAAAATAACAGAGATAAAAGTCAAATGATATTCCTCCCTGAGGAGGAGTCAATGCAAACTGTGATGTCTTCCTCCTCTACTTATGTGACTGCAGAGAGGAGGACAGAGAACAGTGGACACACAGTTTAACATGATGGACTACAGGACAGGACTGCTGCTGTTAACTGTCTGCTGGGCAGGTGAAGATCATCACTATATTCATGTTACATAGCGTATATATCTGTCAGCAGCGGATTTCACTTGATGTTTTTATCCTCTCTCCAGGTGTTGATGGTCAGACGCTGACAGAATCTGAACCAGTGGTTAAACGTCCTGGAGAATCCCACAGACTGACCTGTACAGCCTCTGGATTCACATTCAGCAGCACGGCTATGAACTGGATCAGACAGGCTCCTGGAAAAGGACTGGAGTGGATCGCTTTCATCTACAATGATGGTAGCAGCAAACACTACTCTCAGTCAGTTCAAGGCCGGTTCACCATCTCCAGAGACAACAGCAGACAGCAGCTGTATCTGCAGATGAACAGTCTGAAGACTGAAGACACTGCTGTGTATTACTGTGTTCGACACAGTGACTGGAGGAGGCTGAGCAGCTGTACAAAATCCTACAGGACTCATCTTTACTGCACTGATAGACACTAGGAAACAGTTTAAAACTAATATAACATATTTCATTAAACATCACCAACAATAACCTTTAATCTCATAACTTAAAAGCTGTCTTTGTGTAATAATCACTTATATAACCAGCTTTTGAAAACAGACTCTGCTGTTCATTATTGTGCGACTCATGGACTGAGTTACAGCACTGCCATTAAATATAGATATTGAGATCAATGTAAAAAGTACATCCAATCTATTTCAAAGGATTCAGAGCTTAACTTCAGTCAACAAAGTGTTTTTAATGTAGAGAACAGAACTTCAAAGTGCCCACTCGTGACACTCAGATATCTAAATCATCATCATTAATATCATCATCACAACATCAACAATAATCATCTGTCCATCCATCCTTTTTTTCTACAGCTTCTTCTCCCTGTTCACTGTCAGGTCAGTTACAGTCCCTCCTTTAAAACTGTTGAGGGCAGACAAGGACTGACTGTATTCAGTGCTGATCACAGTAATGGCCTCCATGGAACGAGCTGTATGTACAAGTAATGGCCCTGAGGAAAACACTGACAGTTTAACACAGTTAACACCCTCAAACATCCTCTGAGTGTCTGTGATGCTTTCCTCATCCTGTCAACACACATGTATTTAGGTAAAATGGCTTTTGGAATCCTTTCAGGTGACAATATGTGTGAATGTGTTTGTCTCGTGTTTCAACTTGCTTGTTGAGAATGCAACGAGAAAAGTCCAGTCACCATGAAAAAGACAAAGTGGTTTGGAAGCTTGAAAGAATCCTGGTACCGCTCTACAAACAAAGTTGTGTCTCACGTCAGGCTATAAAACTCATTAGTGCAACGTGTCATTAATGAATGAAAGGGGTTATATGTTGCTTCTACTGTCTGTCTGTCTGTCTGCTAAAATCTGGCACCAAAGACTCGATCCATTCAGTTTGATTTATCGTGCACGTCTTGTCCAACCAGCCCTGAAACCTCCAATAAAAAACAACATGGAAATATGAGGCTAAATCTTCATGCTTCTATTTTCAGCTCTGTGAGGCGGAGTCAATGCAAATCTACATCTCTTCCATCGTTATTAATCTCACTGCAAACTGAGGACAAACCAATCCACCAACCAGACATACAAACACATTTTCACAATGACTTTGGATGTTTTTAGTTTCCATTAGTGCTTATCTTCATTGTTATAGCAGTGCTGATTCTAATAACATTTTCTATTGTCCATGAATGTTAAATTAACATGAAGTAATAATGTTTGTCATTTGAAAATCAACATAATGTTTCAGTATCATATTTCTTTCAATGCAAAACATTCAGACATTAATATTCTGTAAATGTTGGGACATTTAAATGTAAATGAAAATATCACATGTGAAGCAAAGGTGATTTCCAGGCATGTTTCCACTCGACTGCCCCTCCCTGCTTCACACACATAACATTCATAAAAACGTTTAAATCAAGAATGTCATGAATTAAAATAAAACTATTTAAATAAAGTTATTTAGAGGAACACCAATACACGTATGCATGAAGTAATAATTCTGTAGTGCATTTGAATTTGTGTTTGCAGCTGAGGGGAAATGTAAACTGCAGAAACGAGATAGGCCTGAAAGTATGGCTGACATCTTAACATTAATAAGTCAACATCTGGGTAACATTGTCCATCGACTTTGGCTACAATACAGCCCCAAGCATCACTGATGTAAACACACAGTTTACAATGTGAACAACAGGAGGAGCCCTCAGACCAACAATGATGTCAACATCAGTTCACTGTTACAGCAGAAAGAAAAGCTTGAGACTTCATGAAAGAACTCTTCTGTTTCCATCAATAGAACTGATCATTATCAGAATCATGTGAGCATTGGAAACTGAACCAGAAGTCACCTTTATTATTCAAACTACAACAAATGAAGCTTTCAATACCAATCTAAACTCTGGGCAGATACCCAGAAACAAAGGAGACAAAACCTCCCACACATGTCGACAGTGAGATCTATAATGAAAGAACATCACGGGCAGTTAACACCTGATAGAGGTTTATATGGGAGCAGATCTTCTGGTGTCAAACAAGAGAAGAACTTACTGCTTCAGTCTGATGAACTGAAAATAACAGAGATAAAAGTCAAATGATATTCCTCCCTGAGGAGGAGTCAATGCAAACTGTGATGTCTTCCTCCTCTACTTATGTGACTGCAGAGAGGAGGACAGAGAACAGTGGACACACAGTTTAACATGATGGACTACAGGACAGGACTGCTGCTGTTAACTGTCTGCTGGGCAGGTGAAGATCATCACTATATTCATGTTACATAGCGTATATATCTGTCAGCAGCTGATTTCACTTGATGTTTTTATCCTCTCTCCAGGTGTTGATGCTCAGACTCTGACAGAATCTGAACCAGTGGTTAAACGTCCTGGAGAATCCCACAGGATGACCTGTACAGGCTCTGGGTTCTCATTCAGTGGCTCCCACATGGCCTGGGTCAGACAGGCTCCTGGAAAAGGACTGGAGTGGGTCGCTTTCATCTACACTGATAGTAGCGGCAAATCCTACTCTCAGTCAGTTCAAGGCCGGTTCACCATCTCCAGAGACAACAGCAGACAGCAGCTGTATCTGCAGATGAACAGTCTGAAGACTGAAGACACTGCTGTGTATTACTGTGCCAGAAGAGCCACAGTGAGAGACAATAACAGGAGAGTCGTACAAAAACTACTTCCTCTATTTATCACCATCAACTTTCAGTTGTCTCAGCATCACTTTATAAAAAGGCCTCTACAACTTATATTAGACTAAATGTAAAATATAACAAATAAAAATGTAATAATGATCGCAGAGTTGAAGTTCATTGATAAAAAAAACAGCTGATCGGTCTGCGGCTAAGCAGCCCCATACACAACAATGTGATGCTCTGTGTGTTCTGACACCTGTCTATCCGAACCAGCATCAACTTTTTCAGCAATTTCAGCTACAGTAGCTCTTCTGTTGGATCGGACCACATGGTCCAGCCTTCACTCCCTCCTTGAGCGTACTGACCGCTGCAGACCGGGAACACCCCACAAGAGCTGCAGTTCTGGAGATGCTCTGACCCAGTCATCCAGCCATCACAACTTGGCTCTTATCAAACTCGCTCACATTCTTACACTTGACCATGTTTTTCTGTTTCCATTACATCAAGTTCGAGGACAAAATGTTCCCTTGCTGCCTAACATATCCCACCCACTGACAGGAGCCATTGTAACGAGATAATTAATGTTATTCACTTCACCTGTCAGTGGTCATAATGTTTTGGCTGATTGGTGAATATTAAATGACCCTTGGCTGCTTGATCTCGAGGAACTTTAGTTACAGATCAAGTCTGTTCCAGCTGTACGTTCTGGTGAGGAGGAGTCAATACAAAACTCAGATGTATCATATGTAAAGCAGAGGTGATTTACAGTCATGCTTTCATTTAGTCAGAGCAACACTGATGCTTCATATGTTTGATTCTATGCAAACTCAGTGAGCTTCCTTGTTACTCGGCTATAAAAGCTTCACATCAGGCTGTCAGTGGAGTTCACAGCACGTCACTTTAACATAAAGCATGTTTTCTGTAGCTCTGCTGCTGCTGTTGGCAGCTGGATGTGAGTCTCTCTGGATTTGTCAAAGTCAACAGTTCTTCTTTTGCACTTTAACTTGATCATTTCTTACAAAACATGTTCTTTATTTTAACAGGTGTGAAGTGTCAACAGTTGACACAGCCAGCCTCTGTGACTGTGCAGCCAGGTCAACGTCTGACCATCACCTGTCAGGTCTCTTATTCTGTTAGCAGCTACTACACAGGCTGGATCAGACAGCCTGCAGGGAAAGCACTGGAGTGGATTGGAATGGCAGCTTCTGGATCCACAACAAGCTACAAAGATTCACTGAAGAACAAGTTCAGTATCGACTCAGACTCTTCCAGCAACACAGCGACTCTAAACGGACAGAATGTGCAGCCTGAAGACACTGCTGTGTATTACTGTGCCAGAGAGCCACAGTGAGAGACAATAACAGGAGAGTCGGACAAAAACTACTTCCTCTGTTTACAACCATCACTGGGAACATTCATTTACTCCAGTAGCTCTTCTTTTTTGTAATAACAGTCGTGATAAACTGTCAGAGCTGGAAATGATAGAGTTGATTGAATAACAGAGTCTTATTTCATCTCATGTGTCTGAATGGTAAATACAATTCAATCATTTTCATTTATTTGTGATGTCACAGTTTCTCAATCATGTGAAGATGTTGCCTCTTCCTGCTCCACACACATATGTAGCGTTAAGGGGTAGCAAGATTAATAACTAATTAATAGCAAAAGGATTAAGGTTTACTTTAAATTCAGTGTTGGACGCCACCCAATTTTGACAAAACAGGGAAAACTTATAATTAGTTATTAATGACTTTAGGCTCATGATCTCAGGGTTGCTACGAGGTTCTTGGACATGGTGTACAGTGACTTTACCATTTCATACACACAGAAATCACATGGATCAAGGTCTTTATAAATGAAAGGTTTATTTAACTACTTCTAAGCGGAATATGAATGAATAAATGAACAGGGACAATGAATACAACGATGAACAATACATGAATGACAACGGACCACATTGTAGATGGTATCTGTGACTGGTTTCTTTGATGTTTAGAATTAAATGGGATTTAATGACTAATGCATCGCTCGGCAGTTGAGAGTTTAAAAGGGCACCAAGGAAGATTGTAAAGCAATTCAAAAGTAATTCTAATTTTTAAAGATTTTAGGTTTAATGTTTATTAATCCTAGTTAATTTAGCATCAAGCATCAACACATGGGAGATGTAATTGTATCACCTGATGATCATCTGATGGGTGTGGCAGCAGGTTCTCTTTTGGCGCTCGGGCCTTTTCAGGACGGCTTTTGTCCCTCGTGGCCGATTCGGCTTGAATCGGGTTTCTCCATCTCCCTCTCTCTCCAGCTCAGCAGGAAGCTGAATCATCTTCATCTTCACCCCCCTTTCTCTGGCTGGGGTGAAGTCTGTGGCAGTTTTGCCAGACGTTGTTCGGGAGTGTCTTTTGTGCAAAGTCTCCTTTAAAGGTTGCTAGATTCGGCTTCTTCGGCACGTTCAGTGCGGCACGGGATTAGCATGGTGATACTGGCGGCATTCTGCGGCCCAGTACACAATAAGGCCGTTCTTGACGGCTCAGGACTTCAGGAGAGGTTCAGGCTGCATAAGCTGACAGCAGAACCTGGGACAGGCCATGTGGCCAACCCTCCCCCCCCCCCCCAAGGGGGGGAAGAGAACTCAGAGGACTCAGGAACAAGAGTAACAGGACAAGACACAGGACCAAGAGAGCAAGAGGAAGTTGCTTGGAGCTTTATAACCTTGGGACCAGAGGGGTCTGGTTTCTGGGGTCCCTCTCTAGCCACACCCATGAGGAGAAGGCTCTGAGATAGAGATTATGTCTTTTAAAGCATTAAAATCAATATTGTCTACTTCACATATTTAATTCTTCCATATTTAAAAGTTGGGCTCTGTCAACTACAGAACGATACCAAACACTTTATATTAATTGTTGAATAAAACCTGTTGAAAAGGGATTAGATGAACTAAACAATTAAACAACAAGGTTGATGGCAACATCCATTATGACGACAAATAGTATATACATGTACACGTACACGTCTGCATATGCACAGGTAAACCTTTCTGCACATCACATGAATGGATCAAATGATCTCATGTGTCCACATGTGGTCTTCCTTTGTTAGCAGACAGACATGAGGAGGAGGTGTGATCAGGATGAGGAGAACTGCAGTTTCAGATTCACGTTAAAACAATTTTCTAAGTATTAAAATATGTTCGCTCAGCATAACATTACTTTAAGTACATTTCAATTGCATAGGAGAGTTAGTCACTTTAGTCCTTATATTCTTTGCAGAAAGGATGTGTCTGCATGTGAGTTATCTTCTCTGGATAACTGTGAGAAGGGCCGTAAACTTGGGGGATGGTTGGTACCTAAATTGACCATTTGTACCAGCACTCTTCTTACAGACTCTGCATGTGTCTGTTCCAATGATCAGAATACTTTGTAAAAAGATGCAGAATTAAGGTCAAGGCGATTCACGCTACACATAGAACATAAATATAACTATTTAAAGTTAGAATAACATAAATAAAAATAAAACTATATATAAGGTTATTCATATTCACAGACACCTTTACACAGAGAGGATAAATAATTATCTAGTGCATTTCTTAAAATGTCTTCTAGGGGAATGTAAACGGCAGCAACGAGATCGAGCTGAAAATATTTCTGACATCTGAACACTAATAACGCAACATGTGTGAAACATTATCAGCTTTGACTACATTTGAGCCCCATGTATAATTGATGCAAACACAGTTTACACCAGAGGAGGAGCCCTCAGACCACCAATGGTTTCAACATCAGGTTACTATTATAGCAGAAAGAAAAACTTTACACTTCTTCTGTTTGTGTTTTTATGTTGGAGCAGATCTTCTGGTGTCAAACAAGAGAAGAACTTGCTGCTTCAGTCTGGTGTGTGAGTGTGTGTTATTTGCCTTCTGTGTTGATGTTGATGGACTTAAGTTCAAGTTAGTGAATTTAAAACAGTGAAAGAAGGAACAAGTGGTATCTTAGTCAAATAGTTGTCGCCCTCCTGTGAGGAGGAGTCAATGCAAACTGTGATGTCTTCCTCCTCTACTTATGTGACTGCAGAGAGGAGGACAGAGAACAGTGGACACACAGTTTAACATGATGGACTACAGGACAGGACTGCTGCTGTTAACTGTCTGCTGGGCAGGTGAAGATCATCACTATATTCATGTTACATAGCGTATATATCTGTCAGCAGCTGATTTCACTTGATGTTTTTATCCTCTCTCCAGGTGTTGATGGTCAGACTCTGACAGAATCTGAACCAGTGGTTAAACGTCCTGGAGAATCCCACAGACTGACCTGTACAGGCTCTGGATTCACACTCAGCATCTGGGCTATGGCCTGGGTCAGACAGGCTCCTGGAAAAGGACTGGAGTGGATCGCTGCTGATGGTAGCAGCATCTACTACTCTCAGTCAGTTCAAGGCCGGTTCACCATCTCCAGAGACAACAGCAGACAGCAGCTGCATCTGCAGATGAACAGTCTGAAGACTGAAGACACTGCTGTGTATTACTGTGCCAGAGACCCACAGTGAGAGACAATAACAGGAGAGTCGTACAAAAACTACTTCCTCTATTTGCCAGCACCACATGGGACACTTGGAACACATTTTTGCAATACTGATTGTGATTAACTGTCATGTTCATTTTAACGGTGCCCCAATTGGTCGGCCACCGATCGTGATCAGCCGATATACATACTAACTGCTTTGATCAGTGGCCTGTATTAAAGGCCGATCATAAGAGCTGATCAGATGATGCAAAAAAACAATTTCTCTCAGCGACACTAAAATGGCGTCACCGGTCTGGCGGTTCTACTTGGTGACAAGCAGCACGAGCCTACCTCGGTGCACCATGCACAAGTGTAGATAGCAAAAGACTTTTCAGCACAGCAGGGGATAGTGTTGATGACAAGAGGAACAAGCGGTCTGCCAAAAATGCAGAGATGCTTATATTTATAAAGAAAAATGTGCCATTGATGCCAAATAAATAAGCTTAGAGAGACACTGATCTCCACCCCCCACCACCACCACCTTTCACCCTCTAAACATGCACCAAACTGCCTCAGCTTTACAGAACAAAAGAACAGGACTGTATTATTTACTTGTGATGCCAAAGTCATCATAATGTTGGAAACATTTTTGAAACTTTATAATCAAATGTTTTAGAGTTGAAGTTATATATCCATAAGATTTATAAATGAAATGTTTTAAAAGTTAAAGGATAACATAATGCTGTTGTGACTCTGTGGCTTTGCAGAAATAGCTGTGGCTGTATTCTTATGTATTATTTTCCCATTGCATTGAGTTCATGTTCATTTTATGAAAACACTGTAAACATTGTTTAAACATTAATTTACCTAAAAAAATACTGAACTCTTCATCAATGATGAAGATGAAGGATGATGGTAAGACCATGATAATAAAGTTAAATCTTTCATTTGTAATTTCAGTTGTCAGTTAAACTGTAGTAAATATTATATAGAAAAGAAAGTGGGCTACCATTAATTATAAATGGTACTGTATAGCATAGCACAAATACAATTCAGTATTGTGTCATTACTCTCGTGCACATGAGATAGTAAATCGTGGCCTCGTTTTAAATAATGGTCATAGATTCTCGAAGCTGCAGCTTCGCTCTCATCCTGATGGAGCTCAATTCTGCCACATAGGCACTTTGTACGTCTACTGCCCAAACTTTGCTGTGTTTTAGCCCAGACACCCGCTCTACGTATAGACGGCAATTAGACTTCTATTAGCTGCAAAATTGCTTGCTGGGTAATTTTGTGAGTGCAACCTTAAGAAGTCCAAACTGTGCAGTCGGCTGATGCACGGACATCTAAGTGACATAATGAAAATAGCCACTGCTCAGAAACTAGTTCCTGATGTCGACAGGCTGGTAAGAGCCAAAAGTGTCGGGTGCAAGTGAAAATGCGAGTGTACGGCATTCATCCGCGTTGTACGTCTTGTTTTGAAAGTGTGTCTGTATGTGCGGGGGGTAAGCCTTGGACAGCCTGTACTGATTTAACACCTGGTATTAACAATAATAGTAATGTCTTAATGACTTCACAGTAAACTGGTGAGAGGTGCCTCCTCCCCATCCAGCTCATCATCTGTGAGAGTGGAGGTGCGGACAGCTCCTCTCCTCAATCATACATAAACTAAGAGCAAACTGCACGGAGAAGAGAAACTTTATGCTTGTGTTTGTGCTTGATTATCATTAACACAATATGCTTTGGGAATTGGACCTTGAGACAGGCCTGACATAACCCAGCAAGCAAAAGCCATCATTTAAACAGATGGGCTCGATATAGGCCTGATTTAGTCTGGCTATGTGTAGCAAATTTCAGCCCGAATTTTAATGAAGTAGATTAGTTAGTTAGTACTGTTATGACATCAACGTGTCAGAAACACATTTTTGTTTAATCATTTTGTTAATTTGTTCATCAAAGCAATGAAAGGGTGATGAAAGTAATGACATAGCTTCATTTCTCAAAAATCATTTGGCAGTGGTATGTGAAATACGGTCCACACAAAGATGTAATTTCAACACATTTTATTTTACATACAAAAACCATAAACACCGCGCTTTATGGGCTGTGTGATGTTAATAATTACATTCAGAGACATCATAAAGGGAACAGTTTGGAACTTTTTCCACAGAAGAAGAAAAAAGAAGAGTGCGCATGCTCAGGTTCTTTGGCTGTGCAGCTCTGACTGTGAATGCTGAACGATCCCTGGATGCTGACGTAGTTCATTAATACCTAAGGGACATGTGATTAGACAAAGTGTCCGGTAGCCGACAGGGATAAGAGCTCAGCTTGAATACATGCATGCAGTGATGGAATCCCAGTCGATCCTTTTCTGCAACATTTTTTTTGGGTTACTGTGATGCACTGCTCACTTACATAATCATTTTAGCCACTATGAGACTTGAAAGTTGCTGTAAATGTGTGTCAATGTGTGATGAATCTTGTGACAGAAGCAGGTGAAATCTGGTCCAAACACAAACGTTTAATCAAAGTCTTCAAATAGACGTCTACTGAATTATCACGGACAGCCCAAATTTTGCCGTGTATTAGCCCAGACGCCAGGTCTACGCAAAAGATATGAGAATTAAATGTGGTCTGTTAAAGCTGCAGTAGGTAAGATGGTTCCCTGTGGTTGTGATTTCTAGCCATTGTGGACACAAGCTGGCTCATGCTGCGCACACTGAAGTAATTAAGCCTGACAATGTGAGCATGCACGGAGAATTGGTGATGTGCAGCGTGCAATTAAAAGCAGCCTCAGAGACTGCTCGGCTCTGATTGGTTGTGTGTTTCGGGCGTTTGAGCGTTGGATTCCTACAAATGCCATTAGGAGCAGTAGGAGGAGCCAGAGGAACATGACTTTTTTCACAGTTTATCTTTCTTATGTACTACTGCATGTTTAAAGTGACAGTACATTACTGAAGTTTGAATCTAAAATGAAAGGACCCAATACATGTTGGGTCACTACTACACTACTATTTTGTATTCATTACTTTAAATACACTAATACTAACATGAATACATTGTTAAATTCAATTGATGCTGAACAAGCTATCAAAAGAATAAGGGAAATGTCAGTACACTTTGGCCTCATGCTGAATACCAAACTGAAACAGACTGAAAGACAACGAACACAGCTGCATTTTATTGATGGCATTTTGAATGCACAGAGATACCATGACGAGATCCTGAGGCCCATTGTTGTGCCATTCATCCACGACCATCACCTCATGTTGCAGCATGATAATGCACGGCCCCATGTTGCAAGGATCTGTGCACAATTCCTGGAAGCTGAAAACATCCCAGTTCTTGCATGGCCAGCATACTCACCGGACATGTCACCCACAACTTGGCACAGCCATTGAAGAGGAGTGGACCAACATTCCACAGGCAGCAATCAACAACCTGATCAACTCTATGCGAAGGAGATGTGTTGCACTGCGTGAGGCAAATGGTGGTCACACCAGATACTGACTGGTTTTCTGACCCCCCCCGAACCCCCCCCAATACAGTAAAACTGCACATTTTAGAGTGGCCTTTTATTGTGGCCAGCCTAAGGCTCACCTGTGCAATAATCATGTTGTCTAGTCAGCATCTTGATATGCCACACCTGGGAGGTGGATGGATTATCTCGGCAAAGGAGAAGTGCTCATTAACACTGATTTAGACAAATTTGTGAACAATATTTGAGAAAAATCGGCCTTTTGTGTTCATAGAACAAGTCTTAGATCTTTGAGTTCAGCTCATGAAAAATGGGAGCAAAAACAAAAGTGTTGCGTTTATATTTTTGTTCAGTGTATATATATATATACATACATTTCATAAATTGTACTTAAAAACAACCTCAGTATATTTCCCAGCACCGAGCTTTATGACCGCAAATTGTGAGTTGAATGTCTTTGTCCTATTAAATTGTTCTGAGTGTAGCCTTTCTCCCAGGAAACCTATACTCAACAGTTGAAGTTGCTAAATTACCAGCTGAATAACACTAAAACAAATTTTGCAATTGTCTTGTAATAATGAACTTAATCTGGCATTGTTAATACAAAGCCCTGAACGAGGACATGATACATCTAAAGAAGCCTAAATAAACCCTAAAATATTACAGAAATAGAAAAGAGAACACCTTCCACTGACTGTTAAATATTTGATTATTATTACTTATGCATTGATGTAGTTGGAAGATGTGGAGTTCATTTTAAACTATTTTGTAATAGTTTTTTTATTATAGGAATGTTGTCACAATAATATAGAGTCTAGCAGGTTTGAATAAATATAAAAATGTGGGGTGCCAGTCAGAGTCAAGTCTGACAAATAACAAAAATAAAGAACAAAAATAGTTTCCTGGTAAGCTGGCGTTCCTCTCCTCCACTCAACAAACAACACATTAGCCTCTGACATACAGTATATAAAGATATGTCTGGGTTTTCCACTGCGTGGTTATTTTGGGAGGGTGTGATTGGGTTATTGAATGATTGTGGCTGCTGACTGTGTGAATGAACACAAGGAATATTGGGCGGTGTTATTTGACCCAGATCGCTACAAGAGCTTAAAGGGACACCTTCCGATGTTTTGGTTTGCCCAACCTTTTGCCAAATCTGAACCATGACATGATGAATGGAGGTCCTGATAATAGTTGCCAAGTTAAACAGAAAAAGCTTGTAAGCTGCTTTGACATTGCTTCTTGAAGATTCACAACCGAGAATAATTAAAAATCCTCCAGTAAGAACTGAGTCAGAATGACTAAAATCCATACGTTACCTAAACCTAAAAAGTTAATGGACTAAAACATGAGATACTTTCAGTATGGATGTTGTGGATGATTGAGTGGATATGACAGCCCGATATCATAAACCTATATCCATGTCCAAGTAATGCAGCTAAATCAAGTATATCTGGTTATCCATGCTGCAGTAACTGAAGGTGACAGGAGGATGTGATAAAGCTGTACACCAACTGTTGGCAAACACTTAGTTTTATATAAGCCCCACCACAGGAAAGGAATACCTTTAGGGAAGTGGTTAATAAATGGTACATTGGGGATTGCTTTAGTCAGTGAAACATGTTTGCTTTTCATGGTTTTTTTCATTATAAAAATGTATGTTGGTTAAAACTGTACTCAAACTAACATTTAATCTTTAGTTAAAACATAAGATCAGAGTAAATATTACATATATACACTAATTTACTGAGTAAGTACAACAATTTAGAATATGATACAAGCTCCCAAGTATTTTCGTACTATAGTTCAATTGAAACCTCTCCTTACATTTAAAATGTCATTGATATCACATATTTTGACCTCAGTGGCGTGAAAGGCGTCTTTGAGGTGCTTGTTTTTGTATGTTGGATGTGTTGACATATCACACTGTGACAATGCTTTTGACATCTGGGGAAAAGGAACCATGGTGACCGTCACATCAGGTAAAATAATTCATTTTGGTCTTGATAATGACAATTTGGTGATTACACATTTAAATATAAGGTATTTTGACCTCAGTGGCTTGAAGGGAGTCTTTGAGGTGCTTGTTTTTGTATGTTGGATGTGTTGACATATCACACTGTGACGGTGCTTTTGACATCTGGGGAAAAGGAACGATGGTTACAGTCACATCAGGTAAGCCAAACACTTATTTTGTCTTTTTAATTTGTTTGTTTGATTTTGAAGCAGAATTAGGAAATCCAGTTTTGACTCCGTAAGTTAATGTATATCTGGAATACTGTATGTTAAAGGTGTTAAAATCCATAGACTCAATTTAAACTGAGCGGATCCAATTTCAAAGTTGGTAAGTGCAGAGGCCAATGTAACTATGTAATAGGGTAGATTATTACAAAATCACACACTATGGAACATGTAGATGCTTGAGATCCAGGTTTTTGTATGCAGCGGTTAATTATTTGTTGAACTGTGACAACTGGGCTTTTGACTACTGGGGAAAAGGCACTATGGTCACTGTCACTTCAGGTAAGTGATTTTAATATGTTTGATTAGTGAATGAAACTCCCATTGATCCCATTACTAATGCAATTTAATCTTTTTTCATGTAGTCACAAGTGTTGAACAAGGATATCATAGCCAACAGTATTTTGTAGGCTGGCATAGAATCTCTGATAATATTAAAACTCCTGGCTGGTAGTTCTATGGACAGGTTTATATCTTACTTTGGTTTTGGCAACAGTTCAAATCAAACTGTTTGATGAGAAGTTATTATTAAGGGATATTACAGTAAAAAGTAAGTTTTCGTGTTAAGTCCTTATGACTTTCTGAACTGTGACAACTGGGGTGCTTTCAACTACTGGGGAAAAGGCACTATGGTAACGGTGTCATCAGGTAAGATTTGCACTGCTAAATCCCTTTTTAAGTTACATTTAAATTGCTAAAACCTCTAAAGATTTGGAGTGTCACAAAATGAAAGTGTTTTACTATAAGGGTAAAAAAAAAAACATCTGTTCGCCGGTAAAAATTCTCTGAAGACACTGGTGAAGATTTATACTAAGTGTATTTTATTTCATTGGAAGAAAATAAATATCAAAGCGAGCATTATTAAAAGTTAGAGTAGAGTAGAGTAGCTCTCAACGTTAGTAGACAGCCTTTTCAGACTAGTGGTTCAGTAATTTCAGCGCTGTGTTACTATGAAGCTTTTGACTACTGGGGAAAGGGTACAATGGTAACTGTTACATCAGGTAAGAATACTGTTTAATCTCAAACATATTTGCCTAATTTAAACAAAAGTTAAAGTTAACAAAATGATATGATGCCATAAACTCAGTACTGTATGTTTGTCAAATGTACAGCTACACTCCATTTAACTTTGAAAAAATAACAATGATTATCATCAAAGTTACGGACTAAAAGTTATCGACATTTATATTTTAAAAAGAGTAGACCACAAATGATATTACTGAGGGAGGCTAGTTCATCAAATAACATCTAAAGAAATGTGATAAGATAAAGATGTATGTACGGAGCGCACTTCTCTCATTCAACATATGAAAAGGTTAAGGTATTAAAATGTATCCTTGATTGCAATGCTTTGCTATGCTTTTGATGAAGTAAGCCAACTTCATTCCATTGTTAACTTATGTTTGATGAAAAATATCTTATTTTAAATGTTCACTTGACTTTTTTAACGGCATTTTTGTTTCTACTTTGTTAGCATGTGTTTCCAAGCCAACCGTGTATCCTCTGATACAATGTGATTCTGGGACTGGTGACCTGGTCACTCTTGGCTGCCTTGCCACTGGCTTCACACCGTCCTCAGTGACCTACACATGGAACAAACAGGGGTCTGACTTGCCAGAATTCACTCAGTATCCTCCAGTACTGAAAGACAATGTTTATACGGAAGTCAGTCAACTCAAAGTGAGCAGACAGGACTGGGACAACATGAAGCCCTTCCAATGTGTTGTGACAAATACAGCAGGAACAGGACAGGGGACATTCATCAAGCCAGGTAAGTCTTGTGTTTAGTCATATATAAATGCCTTTATAGTAGTTGATTTGAAATTTAGCAGGTTAACATGGCAGAGCTGTTAACATATTTTAGCATTGTGAAACAATTTAAAAGGTTTTCAAATTGATTGTGATGACACAAAGCGTACATGTATTGCCAGTAGATGACAGTAGAATACAGTACCAAATACATAAGATCCATTTCTTACGGTGCACTAATCAATAATAATAATACATTGATAAATGTTATTGGTGCAATGTGTCTCTACTAGTTGGTTTTATTACTGTGTTCTTTAGAGGTGTTATCAGAGGTAGACTAACCCCGTCATTGTACCTTTATCCTGAGCTGATATTTTGACGTTTGAAGTAAAAGTAAAAGTGAGCCATCACTGTTGTAATTGTTTTACAATATACTCAATGATGAAGGAACGTGAACACAAAGGAGAGCACAAAAAATAATTTAGCTATTAAAAGGTTAGAGTGTTTCTAAGGTTTCTAATGTCATAATGAGCAGACCTGACCGGTTAACCAAACAGTGTGGTGGAATGAGAAGGTTGGCACTTTCTCGTGCACATACAGCTGCTGACTCAGTCTATATTATCTATTACTAATATTCTGCATGCCCTCTGCACCTGCTGAAGAACAAATTATTGTTGTGTGCTCTGCTTCTTTCCATCTATCTGCATAATCATAGTGATGCAGATAGATTGAACCTTTATGGTGATAATTAACGTTCAAGTTAACTCCATGTTTGCTTGCCTGAGCAGTCAATGTATATGCAGAAGCGAGCATCAGAGCTCTGCTGTTCAATTGTATTTTCCTCGAGTCCTTCTGCGCACTTTAAAAACAAGCTAAAGAGATCCTTTGAGTTTTATCAAACTACATGAACCTCTGCTTCTGCATATATATATTATACACACACACACACACACACACACATCCCCTGCTTGCGCATACATATATTTGTTTATATCTTTTTTTTTTTCAGATATGCCTTATCAGATACCAGATGTTAAAGTGTTTGTCTCATGTTATGAGGATCAGGAGGTTGCCTTCACCTGCATTGCCAGTGATTTTTCACCAAGTAATCAAAAAGATCAAATGGCTGAAAAATGAAGCACCAATAGCCGATGAAGCAAATGTGATGAAAAGCTCTTCTGCAGAGAAAAAGACAGCTAATGGACTGTACAGTGTTTACAGTGTTCTCAAAGTACCAGCCAGTGAATGGACTGAGAGCATTAATTATACATGCGAGTTTGAAGGGAAAGGTCAAAATGGTGCAACGTTCAATAGATCCACTGTGTCCTACAAACAGACGTCCTCTCCCTCTAGTAAGTAAATGAATACTAATTATTGAAACATTTTGTGTGAATTTCTATGGTTTATATTCTCATTGGTTTGCAGCCATTCCTGTCCAATAATGTTTCCCTTATTCCTCAGCCCCAAAGGTGACGGATGCAGTGAATTAGCTGCTGACGTAGTGATCAAAGACCCTTCACTGGAGGACTTGTTTTCAAAAGGAAAAGGAACAATAGTATGTGAAGTCAAGGTAAATACGCCATCAGTAGAAGAGGTACGTTGGGAGGACGAGGAAGGAACTGAAATCGCTAATGCCAAATCGAAGGACAAAAAAGGACGTGGAGGCCTTTACAGAGTACCACTCGAGATCACATTTGAGGACTGGACCCGGGGGATAAAACCCAGCTGTGTTGTTATTCATCCAGATTTACATGAACCGCTCAAGAAACCCTTTGAAAGGAATATTGGTAAGAAAACTGAAGGGCTGTCTTTATTTTTTCTAATCATGCCATCAAATCCAGTGATCTTTCTCAGCTGATTATGGAGCAGAGATTTTCTTCAGCACTGTATGTGTGGCAGGAGGTTTAATGTTTCTCTCATGCTTGCAGGAGGACCGACTCGGCGTCCTTCAGTGTTTATGCTGGCTCCAGTAGAACATACTAGACAAGAAATGGTGACCTTGACTTGCTATGTGAAAGACTTCTACCCTCGTGAGGTTTTGGTGTCTTGGCTTGTTGATGACGAGAAAGCAGATTCAACATACACGTTCCATACCACAGAGCCTGTAGAAAACCAAGGATCCTATTCGGCTTATGGCCAGTTATCGCTCAGCCTTGATCAGTGGAAACAGAGTGATGTAGTGTATAGCTGTGAAGTGTCCCACGAGTCTATGGCTCAACCAAACTCAACCAAAGCTATTGTCAGGTCCATTGGGTACAGAATGCATGAAGGGAACAACCTGGTCCACCTCAACATGTTTCGACACATGCCAATACTGCCTTTTTAAAATGCGTTGTTGTCTATTGAATTAACTGACCGAACAACTGTTTAAATCTGGTCTTACCTCGAAGGTTATAAAGTATATAACCCTACAAAAAATGACTCAAATACTTTTGAAATCCAAAAACCAACATTTAGCTTTGAACGTTTTACTTAAACTATGAAGGTCATAATTATGAAGATGTCAGACAAGTACTCATTGTGATATTTTATTATACAGTAATGTAGGCCTAACTGGAAAAGCAGGACTTTGATTACTTTGGTGCATTTTCACTCAACATTTGTTTTCTTTGTCTTCACAGGTTAAATGAAACAAGGTGAACTTTCTGTAAGACTTATTTTGTCTGCCTTTTTTTCATTAACTTAAGAGTCATTATTAAGAGTATTGTGTAAGTATTTTCCTTTGTTTTAATTACAAAAGCTTTATGTCTGCTGAACAAAAATGTTTAAATGTCATTAACCATTGATGTTGATCCATTTTTTGCTTTTCCATTTAATTGTTCATACTATCTATTGTCTAAATGTCTATTTCACCAAAAAATGTTTTAATACGTAACACTTATTTCTTGTTATTGACCTTTTAATTGTTTTATCATGTTATTTATTGCATTACTCTGTTTATCATCTCCATTGCATCTGCAAAAGACAAAAGTTCTCGGTTCTATTATTAAGAGACTTAAACCTTCAGCAGGTCCTGACAAGCAATGCAAAAACTATAGTGCATGTACACTGACATGAGACGACATGAGATATTTAAATGTGCACTCTGTTTCTCTTACTGGCATAACCCCACCTCACACCTGGAGTCTGTGATGCTCCGTTGCTCATAACTTTGTTTCACTTCTGTAATTTGGTGCTTTACTAGGGGCGGCTGTGGCTCAGTGCTAGAGCCGGTCGTCTTTCAAACGGAAGGTCGGAGGTTCGATCCCCAGCTCCCTCACGCTCAGGTCGAAGTGTCCTAAATTGCTCCCGGTGGCATAGCCAACGGGTATGAATGTGATATCTGATCGACAGTTGGGCACTTTACGTAGCAGTCCTGCCATCAGTGTGTGTGAATGGTTGAATGTGAAATGTAGTGTAAAAGCAGCTTTGAGTGGTCGCAAAGACTAGAAAAGCACACAAGTACAGTCCATTTACTTTATTGGGAGCTGGGTGTTACTCAATGCTTCCGCCTGCTGCTTGCCCTGATCACTCTACCCTGTCATGCTGCAACATCTGTGCAACAGACTTCCAGCCTTCTCTACACCTAACTTTTAGGACACACACCATCTAGCCTAGACACAAAGGTATTACCATTTACAATTCAGGCCCACATAATGTAAAGGTATGTACAACTGCTGATATGATATCGGCTCATTTTTTATAAATAAACATCTAATAGTGAGAAAGAAGCAAGCAAAGGTAAAATAATACTCTCTCTCTCTCTCAGGACCGCAGGTTCTATCTCCAAACATCAATAAAATCAGCAATAAAAAAAAGGTCATAACTTTCTTCAAGGATAGGCTTATACTGCAGTACATTGTTCTCACAATACCAACACCCCTGTGTTACTTAGACTGTCCACAAGAGTGAGACAAAGCTCCACGAACGATGTTCGAGCGCTGCTTGGAAGGAGACGGGCGGAAATTGTAGCTGAGTTGACAAGGAGTCACAGAAGTTACCGACGTAGCATGGCATTGCGCCTGAAAGGGGGCGGAGATTAACGTGTCAACATGGTTTTTGTGTTCCCATCAATGCCGATTGGAGACGAGGCGATTATTACCCGGGTCTACTGCAGAGTCATTTGACCCGGGTCTGAATGTTGATTGTAGCCTTTCCCATTAAGAAAAAAAGATGAGTGTTCCCGGGTGTTAGAGGGTTTTTCGACCAGTGGGGAAAGGGCTTAAGAGAGAGTGTTCAAACATGGTTAGATTAACGTAAGTGGTCCATTCAGGAGACAGGGACTCATATTGGCCCCCGAGCCCACCTTGAGGCACAGATCTTATTCAACATTAAACAGAGCTGAATAAAATTCCAACAAGGTCTTCCACAACATCTATACTTTGATGTTACAAGGGTGATTCCTTTCTTCCTAAACCCTCATTTACAAAAAAACATTGAGATTTCAATTATGTTCATTTTTGGAAATAATATAGTGTAATTATAGTTAATTATAGTGTAATAGTGTAATTAAAGAGCACCTGTAAAGTGCCTTTGAGTGTCATGAAAAGTGCAATATAAATAAAATGTATTATTATTTTAAAATTAAACTGAAATTTAATAAGTGAGCCACTTGTCCCAAACAGTCAAAAAGTACATTTCTATCTGATGCTACTTCAACACACAACCATAAAAATATTGTACTGACAAAAATAGTGACAACTTCAAATCTTCAATACAAAAACAAAAAGACACTTCACCCGTCATAGCTGCAAATGCACAGGTGTTACTCATAAAACTGATAGCTGTTTTATCAGTGTCCCAGTGAGCTGTGATAAAAGAGTCTTTGCTACGTCTTAACTTAAGGATGAGCTCTGTCTCCTCTTGGACCCTTTAACAATATAATGTGATTAAAATGTTTTTCTTGCTCTTTACTTTAATTAACGGGTTTTGCCTTTGCCGAAATTTCAACGTCATGATGCGGATTAGTAAGTAGTAAACATGAAGCTTGTCAGGTCTGTCCTCAAGAGGAAACTACTTTTCCAATGCTGGTTTGTTGAACGGAGGTCGGATTGATCATTTCTTATGCATTTGAAGAAGTCGGGAAATCTAAACGCTGAACGGCTTTTGTGACACCGTGTCAGGAAATGTAACTCAAGTTGAATCTTGATCTAGATGTATCTTTAGCTGTTAGCATGATATCTGTTTATAGAGATTAATAAAACACTAAATCATCGCCAGACAGCCGCTGATGGGAGCCGGGATGTCATCTGCCTGCTTTTGCTCTCCACACGGACTGTTTTTCCTGCATACGCAGCAGCCTGCTGATATGTGATTGGTCACAGCCTACAGATTAATGCAAATATTAGGTCTGTGGGTAACATGAGCTTTTAAAAAGTACGACATATACATGTATATTGACAATATGTTTATACTGATGACATGTTGGCACTGCAGTAAATATTGTTTTAGAAACTGACCTTGCTTGTTTTGTTCATCTTCTCGTTCTTCAGTGGAAAAAAGCAGCCAGAGTGTTAAGTTTATTACTGCCACCAAACCATGGATGCATGTGCTTCCTGGAGTGACCTTTGTTGTTACTCACTCCTGCAGTCCTTCCAGGGTGGATCGAGCAAAGTTCCCTTCAGTTTTTCAGACAAAAGGAACTACACTTGTTGGCTGCGGGGATACCCCAACTCATGGGAGTAGACACATGAAAGGCATCTTATGTGAAGTCTGCAGAAAGTTTGCTCTGAGGCCTTCGTGGAATGGATGAAATGTGGATTTGGAGAGCATTTCAGAATGTGTCCAAAGTGAAGAGACATTTACGAGACAGAACTGATGAATGTCATTCAGGTTTGCTAAAAAAATAAATCACACCGACACATTACTGCTTATGTTGGCATTAGAGTATTTGTCAACTAGCTACCATGCATTTTGGCCTGCAGGCAGATAGCATTGTTGACTATTATAGACTCATTACACTCTATTTAAACAGTTTTACTCAGACCCTAAACATTACATGTAGAACCGTGCGCATGCTCTCAGAGATGGAGAATGCAGTAAACACAGCATTGATCATTGGTCACATGACTCTTTATACATATATCAAGCCTGTAATCTTGGTTGTTGAAATAAAATCTATGAATCCAGGATCCTTTTAAGCATTTCTATGTTTTTAACATAGACACCAAAAGCAATCTCACTAGCTGGCTTTTATCAAACCAGCTAGCTTGACCCACCTGGCCCTACCTTTGTGCCCTTAAAGGTCAGCTTTGTTGCAGAAGAACAGTGGTAGAAATTCACGGTGGGAAATGACGTTTTTTGTACGTTTTTGGAGTATGTTTGCTTTTTCAAACATAGAAACAAAACAAGCTCCTCAGAGTGGATCAAGTTTCCATTTGTTGGTAAGCCTCAGAAAGAAATACCTTAAGCAGCATCAAGAAGCTGCAGCATCTGTTGTCCGAGCGTTTGTTAGACCTACCTGTAGGGTTGCTAGCCTTTAGGGAAGGTGGCCTGTGGGTAGGATAAGTTTGTGGCATAGACTGGCAGGTTTGTTATGTTTAGTGAATCTCACCTGTGTGTCAATTGTAATTAACTTTAATTACTCAACATGTGTGAAACATTGTCCATCAGCTTTGACTACAATTTGATAATGATGATGTATAATTGATGTAAACACAGTTTACACCAGAGGAGGAGCCCTCAGACCACCAATGATTTCAACAGCAGTTTAGTATTATAGCAGAAAGAAAAACTTCAGACTTCTTCTGTTTTTATTTGGGAGCAGATCTTCAGTTCAAGTCAGTGAATTTAAAATAGTAAAAGAAGGAATGAGTGGTATCTTAGTCAAATAGTTGTCACCCTCCTGTGAGGAGGAGTCAATGCAAACTGTGATGTCTTCCTCCTCTACTTATGTGACTGCAGAGAGGAGGACAGAGAACAGTGGACACACAGTTTAACATGATGGACTACAGGACAGGACTGCTGCTGTTAACTGTCTGCTGGGCAGGTGAAGATCATCACTATATTCATGTTACATAGCGTATATATCTGTCAGCAGCTGATTTCACTTGATGTTTTTATCCTCTCTCCAGGTGTTGATGCTCAGACTCTGACAGAATCTGGACCAGGGGTTAAACGTCCTGGAGAATCCCACAGACTGACCTGTACAGGCTCTGGATTCTCATTCAGCAGCTACGGCATGGCCTGGGTCAGACAGGCTCCTGGAAAAGGACTGGAGTGGATCGCTTACATCTACGATGATGGTAGCAGCAAATTCTACTCTCAGTCAGTTCAAGGCCAGTTCACCATCTCCAGACACAACAGCAGACAGCAGGTGTATCTGCAGATGAACAGTCTGAAGACTGAAGACACTGCTGTGTATTACTGTGCCAGAGAGCCACAGTGAGAGACAATAACAGGAGAGTCGTACAAAAACTACTTCCTCTATTTATCACCAGCAGCAACATCATTACAATAATAACTATATATTTTTTTACATTTGAAGGACATTAATATTAATCCAAATCAATCTCTAAATCTAATCTTGTTTTATTAACATGTTACATGATATTTTAATTGCAGGACTTCAGAGAGTTTTTCAGTGATCATCATCATTAAAGTGCTCAAACATACTTCCTGTTTCTCACTAAAGTTACTTTCTCTGTAGTTTCCTCGTGAGTGTGAAATCTAATCAAACCAGCATTAGTGTGACTCACATTCATTCAATTATCTGGCAGTGATAGAAATTCCACTGATTGACTCAATGTTGGGATCTTTTTTCATCTCATTCAGCTGAATCTGAAATTCACATTCAACCTGAAAATCAACATTAATATAGAAAGTTGTTTTTCCTCTCATGAAGAAGAGAGCCAGAGAGTCACAATAACACAAACCATCAGCAGAGCTGAACAAAAACCCCTCAGTGCCTGAACACTTGTAACATGAAGCCACCAGAGGAGGAGCCCTCAGACCACTAATGATTATAACAACAGTCTCAGTGGGACAAACAGGCTTTAAACAACCCTGATCGCTGTACGAGAAGCACTGAAGCATGTCGGGCTTTAAAAACATTTCCCCTTCAACAATGAAGAATCAACACTGACGCACATTTGATCAATGAAAGTGTGTTTGTCAGCATGTTGGGACAGTTCATCATGACTCACAGCAACGGCTGCATTTATGTAAATACATCATCAATACGACTGAACAGAGAACTGTACTTTAAAAAGCTCTCTCTCACCTGTTATGTCTCTGGTTAGTCTTTGACTGACAGCAGATGTGCAACAGGTTGGATCAGTCAGTATGAAGGAAAACCAATGGATGGGATTTTTCATCAGTGGGGGGAGGAAACTTTCACCAGAATAATGTTCTGAAGAACACTACAGCAGAGACACTTGTGCTCGAACAGTGACTCTAACCAGACAGAATGTGCAGCCTGAAGACACTGCTGTGTATTACTGTGCCCGACAGCCACAGAAAGAGACAATAACAGGAGAGTCGTACAAAAATCACTTCCTCTGTTTACAACCATCAGTGGAAACATGTATTTGTCTCAGCGTCACTTCGTCTTAGCAATACAATTCTTTATACTCAGACTCCCTTCAGCTAATTTGTCTGTTTGTGTCACAAATTCATGTTGTCTCCGTTTCAATCATCACAGAAATACACCAAAACATATTTGAACTCAGAGAAGGTTAAAAACAGAAGAGAAATGATACAAGTGACTCCTGTTCAATTAAAAATGTCAGTAAATATTAGATTCTAGATAAAAGTCTGAAATCTGTTGTTTAACACGTAGTGAAAAATGAAGTGTTTTATATTCAGGAATAAAAGGAGGAAGCTTTCTTTTGTGTTCCAGAGTGTTACGTGCCGTAGTTTTGTCTCATGTTTCCTGTGTGCGTCTCTCTCCTGTGTGCTCCTCAGGTGCTGCTCTCCCCTCACTGCAGGTGATTGAGCTCACCTGGGTCTCATTCAGCAATCAGGAGAAGGCATAAAGAGCAGCAGAGGGGAGACAGCCAGGGCCAGTGGGCCATTCGGCTGCACGTGTGTTGGACGTCAACTAGCTTGTGTATATTCCTATTGTGGAAGGAAGGGGTTCTGTCTTCGAGGCCTTCGTGTTTGTTAGTCGTAATTTGGGGTTTAATAGTCTTGATTTATGTTACAGCTTCTCTTTTGTTGGTTTTGAAAGAAGCTCGCTTTGTGTTCCATTTTTGCTTAATTTGTGAATAAATTCCTTTAAATTTGCAGATACTTTGTTCCTCCCTTCTTTTTCCTGGGTTATAATTTATCGTTACTCCCCTCATCACCTAACCATCCTCGGGGAACGTAACAGAGAGAATGAGAAAAGTGTAAATGATCATTTTCTACATGAAGTTTTCTTGCTTTGCCCGACCACACTGCAGTTAGAACAGAAGAAACATGATGATCAAATATGACTAAATATGTCGAGGCCACACAAAGAAAATCTCCCACCTTCCCCCAAAACACTCCTTTTCTCCCTGTGAGGAGGAGTCAATGCAAACTGTGATGTCTTCCTCCTCTACTTATGTGACTGCAGAGAGGAGGACAGAGAACAGTGGACACACAGTTTAACATGATGGACTACAGGACAGGACTGCTGCTGTTAACTGTCTGCTGGGCAGGTGAAGATCATCACTATATTCATGTTACATAGCGTATATATCTGTCAGCAGCTGATTTCACTTGATGTTTTTATCCTCTCTCCAGGTGTTGATGGTCAGACTCTGACACAATCTGAACCAGTGGTTAAACGTCCTGGAGAATCCCACAGACTGACCTGTACAGGCTCTGGATTCACATTCAGCAGCCACAGCATGAACTGGGTCAGACAGGCTCCTGGAAAAGGACTGGAGTGGATCACCCGGATTACCACTGATAGTAGCTACAAATACTACTCTCAGTCAGTTCAAGGCCGGTTCACCATCTCCAGAGACAACAGCAGACAGCAGCTGTATCTGCAGATGAACAGACTGAAGACTGAAGACACTGCTGTGTATTACTGTGCCAGAGAGCCACAGTGAGAGACAATAACAGGAGAGTCGTACAAAAACTACTTCCTCTATTTACAACCATCAACTTTCAGTTGTCTCAGCATCACTTTATAAAAAGGCCTCTACAACTTATATTAGACTAAATGTAAAATATAACAAATAAAAATTTAATAATGATCGTAGAGTTGAAGTTCATTGAAAAAGAAAAACAGCTGATCGGTCTGCGGCTAAGCAGCCCCATACACAACAATGTGATGCTCTGTGTGTTCTGACACCTGTCTATCAGAACCAGCATCAACTCTTTCAGCTCTTTCAGCTACAGTAGCTCTTCTGTTGGATCGGACCACATGGTCCAGCCTTCACTCCACACGAGCATCAATGAACCTCGGCTGCCCATGACCCTGTCAGCAGTTCACCTGTTTTCCTTCCTTCACCACTTTTGGTCGGTACTGACCGCTGCAGACCGGGAACACCCCACAAGAGCTGCAGTTCTGGAGATGCTCTGACCCAGTCATCCAGCCATCACAACTTGGCTCTTATCAAAGTCGCTCACATTCTTACACTTGACCAATTTTTTTCCTGCTTTCAACACACCAAGTTCGAGGACAAAATGTTCCCTTGCTGCCTAACATATCCCAGCGACTGACAGGGGCCATTGTAACGAGATTATCAATGTTATTCACTTCACCTGTCAGTGGTCATAATGTTATGGCTGATTGGTGTATACACTGTAGCGTGGCATCAGGATAGGCCTGATCCAGGCCTGACCTGGTCATTTGACCCCAGCAGGAAGAGAGCTAGACCACGAGCTCTGCTATTAATCAAGAGGACACTAATGGACTCAGAGGGGGGGTTTACAACCCTCTCCCTCATTTGTTTCAGTATTCCACAGAGTCAGGATGTAAACCTTGGGACACCTTCCAATAAACTGCAATGATTGTCGTTGTTTAAAAATGTGCATTTAGAATTGTATGTTGAGGATCAGTAACTAAATGCTTTGATCCAAGGACTGTGGACAACAGGGACGAGTCACACTTCAGATGCCAGACTGAAAGACTTTGTGGGTCACATATCTGCTTTTCCCCCTCTCCCTCACACAGAGAGGAGAAGGGAGGGGTGAAACAGAGCTAACTTAGGACAGAGAAAAGGTTGATTCATCACTGTGGCTCTTTTATTTGGTTTAATAGTCTGTAAACACACATATACATTCACATATAACTGTGTGTTCACCATGATATGTTTATTACTGAATTAACTTACTTTCATGAACTGTTTGTTTCATTTCATTCTGTGTCTCATAACCCAACAATGTTTGGAGTCTACACGCAGCTGAGAGTCCGGGGGGGGGGGGGGTTATATAGATGAGATTAACTACTTAAATTTAGGTAGAAATAGTTTATTTGATAAGAAAGTTTTGGACAAAGGAGTGGTCAACTTCGCACCGTTTCGCTCAGGACACCGCCCTCGGGAGAAGAGACCCTTGAAATAAGAGACGACACCCCAGGATCGCTCTCTTACTCTCTTCCCCTTTTCCACTCTTTAACCCTTCACGTTCCTGCATCCTCTTTGACCTGACAGCTGACGAGCGCTACACCCTGCCTCCGGTCTTTTAACCCTTTCTTTATCTTTTAAGTTTTGCCCCGCGTGAAGGCCCGGAGCCTGCGTGCGCCTTGCCGCGCTGAAGACCTCGCGAGTAGACATTGCTCCAAGTAAACTTTAAGCTGTTCTAGCCCTGTGTTCCAAGAACTGAAGACCACAGCTCTCTTTTTGCTCCAATCCTTGCGCTCTGACAAGCCTCGAACCCAGAGCCCAAAAGACGCACACAGCCTCCATCCAGTACCAGTCACAACACGGAGTGACCTGCACATTGTCATCTAGAGAGACCGAACCGGCCGTGCGGCTGCACCGTGCTCCCTTAACAGGTTTCATTTGAAGCCAAGTTTTCCATCATATTCATCCTATTATTAATCATTTTCATGCTCATCACCATATTTCTTTATCTCATGTGTATTTAGTAGTTGAGTTAATTCTTAATTTAGAACTGATTACGTGCTTTGCATGTGTAAAGTACTAAGCCTCTGTGCACCGCGAAACAAACTCAATTCTAGACTGTAGCAACCTTCAGATTATGAGATTGAATAAAATAATTAGGTAACTAATTATAAGCTTTCCCTGTTTTATTAAAATAGGGTGGTGCCACAATAAATACCTACAGTAGGTTAAATCTTTTCATTAAAGTTAAACTTTAATTTCCAATAGTCAAAATAGAGTGCAGGCATTCTACGACTAATTAATAATTAAATAATTAATCAACCGAATTATGCTACAATGAAATGACCCTTGGCTGCGTGATCTTGGAACTTTAGTCACGTATCAACTCTGCAGCAGCAACGAGATCGAGCTGAAAATATTTCTGACATCTGAACATTAACAACGCAACATGTGTGAAACATTGTCCATCAGCTTTGACTACATTTGAGCCCCATGTATAATTGATGCAAACACAGTTTACACCAGAGGAGGAGCCCTCAGACCACCAATGGTTTCAACATCAGGTTACTATTATAGCAGAAAGAAAAACTTTACACTTCTTCTGTTTGTGTTTTTATGTTGGAGCAGATCTTCTGGTGTCAAACAAGAGAAGAACTTGCTGCTTCAGTCTGGTGTGTGAGTGTGTGTTATTTGCCTTCTGTGTTGATGTTGATGGACTTAAGTTCAAGTTAGTGAATTTAATACAGTGAAAGAAGGAACGAGAGGTATCTTAGTCAAATAGTTGTCGCCCTCCTGTGAGGAGGAGTCAATGCAAACTGTGATGTCTTCCTCCTCTACTTATGTGACTGCAGAGAGGAGGACAGAGAACAGTGGACACACAGTTTAACATGATGGACTACAGGACAGGACTGCTGCTGTTAACTGTCTGCTGGGCAGGTGAAGATCATCACTATATTCATGTTACATAGCGTATATATCTGTCAGCAGCTGATTTCACTTGATGTTTTTATCCTCTCTCCAGGTGTTGATGCTCAGACTCTGACAGAATCTGAACCAGTGGTTAAACGTCCTGAAGAATCCCACAGTCTGACCTGTACAGGCTCTGGATTCTCATTCAGCAGCTACTATATGTATTGGATCAGACAGGCTCCTGGAAAAGGACTGGAGTGGATCGCTTACATCAGCACTGGTGGTAGCAGCAAATACTACTCTCAGTCAGTTCAAGGCCGGTTCACCGTCTCCAGAGACAACAGCAGACAGCAGCTGTATCTGCAGATGAACAGTCTGAAGACTGAAGACACTGCTGTGTATTACTGTGCCAGAGACCCACAGTGAGAGACAATAACAGGAGAGTCGTACAAAAACTACTTCCTCTATTTGCCAGCACCACATGGGACACTTGGAACACATTTTTGCAATACTGATTGTGATTAACTGTCATGTTCATTCTAACGGTGCCCCAATTGGTCGGCCACTGATCGTGATCAGCCGATATACATACTAACTGCTTTGATCAGTGGCCTGTATTAAAGGCCGATCATAGGAGCTGATCAGATGATGCAAAAAAACTATTTCTCTAAGCAACACTAAAATGGCATCACTGGTCTGGCGGTTTTACTTGGTGTCTGAAGAAGATAATAAATTAGTCATTTGCAAGGTGTGTTCCAAGTTAGTACCTCGTGGGGGAACGCAAACGATAACATTCAACACCACAAATCTCAGACGTTTGAGGTTGAGTCACGTCAAAGAATATGACGAGTATTCAAAGCGAGCTGGTAGCACTAAGGAGAGAGAGCAGCTGGCATCAGCAACACTGCCACGACTCACTCAAACATCTGCAGCAGAGACATTTCAATGACAGCAACCAGAGAGCAAGGTCAGAAAGAAATCCACCAAAATAATGGTATTGATCACCAGCCGCTGTCAGTTGTGAAAGACGAGGGGCTCAGATGACTCATGTCATACATGGATCTACGTTACTCTCTGCCGGGGCGTAAATATTTCACAGATGTACGCCAGCCGCAGTTATACCAAACAATCTATACGCTTATCGACAGCCTTATGAAGAACAAGATCACTTTGATAAGTTTCACAAGTGACATCTGGAGTTCGAGTGTGTGTCTCATGTCCATGTTGAGCCTAACTGGGCAGTTTATTGATCAAAACTTCAAACTAAATGTGGCAGTGACAGCGAGTGGAAGCGCATTGGAACAACATCTGTCTAATGTTATCAGATCAATTGAATATTTAGTTGCCAAACAACGCCACTCTGGGAGTTTCACCCAGAGAATTATTTAGTTTACCCACACTTAGGACACACAGATTCATATAGTCAGGAGGCCAGAGACGTGGTTCCAATACTTACAATACCAATACTTTATTTTTAAATCAGCTTTTTTTTTAAAGTACTGAAAACACACCATTCACACAAAGGGGGGGGGGAGGAAAATAAAGAAAAACCTAATCAGGTGCTGAGGCTTACCAGATGGACGAGGGACTAGTGAAGGGGGGAGGGATCCACCAAAACAAACCAAACAAATCACCCAGGCACAAGTGACACACACACGATGGTGAAGTAACTAAATCCCAGGGGAGCACAGCACACAAAGGGGGGGGATACCGCCACCTGGATCACCAGTACCACCACCGGCCCTCAGCAACTGAAAAGGAATAACACATTTAGTGAAGTTGAAACAATAAAACAAACAAACAATATAACAAAACTATACTAACTTATCGGTAGGTTACAAATTAGACAAACTATACAAATTAACTTCCCAAATGAAACAAAACAAACAACTTAAGTTCACACAAAAAGGAAACTACCTACACACCCAAAGGAAAACCCACAAACTACCCAAATTCAAATAAAGGAACTAAGGAACAGGTAATCTGACTAAATCAAAATAATCAAACAACAGGAGTACACTTCTAGAAATTAATCTAAACAAAAAGGGACATAAATCCCCACCACTCGATCACACCATTAAAATGTCCATTAAATGCCAATAAGCGGTGTGGCTGGCATCCGTCTCCCTCTGAAGGAGGAGGTGAAGCAGCCAACTCTAGCAGGTGGCCAGACGAGCAGCATGCAGGGCAAGAGACGGACAACCAAACAACTTCCAAACAGTCAGTCGGATCCTCGAACACAAAGCAGCAGTGTTTCCTCGTCAGCTGATGGTGACGTGACGTATAGCGGCGAAATATTTACAGCCACTCAGTTCAACTTCACCTGTCAGAAATATTAACATTTACCATCTGGCTGACAATGATGCGGTTGCGACCTACAGTGATGGATCTACATACCTCTCAGCAGCAGCAGACCCACACACACACGAGAGGAGGGCAGAAGAGAGAGACCCAGGCAGCTACCGGCATCTCACTTGCGACCACACTAGCATTAGCCAGCTATGAGCATGCACAATAACGCAGAGAGAGATGAGAACACTCACCACAGCAACCCGGAGAGAGACATGCACGCGCCAGGGGCACACCAGTCGCTCTGACGCAGCCGGAAGTGACAGACAGGAGCGCAAAAGAAAGAGGCAGGGGGGAAGTCGCTGCTTAAATGCTTCCCTCTAGTTCAATGATTGGCCACCAGTGGCGCTCCGTTAATTGAAGCCGCACACTGCATAGAGAAATAAATATATTTCTATGCTGCTACATAAACAAAGTTGTTCTTTATCCTCAAGAGTTCTGCAGGTCACACACCACAGTTGCATTCAGTGACATGTTACGAGCAACGGGGATACCGAAGGAAAAAGTGCACGTTATTCTAAGAGATCATGCCAAGAACATGGAAAAGGCCATGAGGGATACGGATTTACCCAGCCTGCCGTACATGGAGCGTACACTCCAGCTTCCCGTTGCCGAAGGAGTTTCGTCACAATGAAGCATCACATTTGAAGCCTTTAGTAGCCTCTGAAAGACGCATCGTTGGCCAACACTCCCAGCTTGCCTACTGGCGACTTCAAAGTATCCAGAAACAACTGGGTCAGTCTATCAAAAGACTTGAGCAAGACGTACCCACCCGATGGAACAGTTCGTTATTTATGCTACAGAGTCTACTTGAACAGAAACGTGCACTGTGCGCTTATGGAGCTGACTACAACAGAGTTGTTACTGTTGATCTCAAATCTACTCACGGCTGAAAGGACATTAAATTAAGCTCTCATCAATTTCAAACGATCGTCATTGCATCATTTTTATTTATCAATGTTAAACATATTCGCCTTCATTTTTCACCTGTTTGATTCAGTGTGATCTGTCCTGTTTAATGATCTTTAAATGCCTTAAACCACCAAGACTTTGAAAGCTTCTAGTTTTTCTTTAATATCTTAAAAGTACTTACAAAATGTTGCTATTGTTAGAAAATAAAAAGGTGTTGTACAAAAATGTAGATGTTTAAACTAATGTAGAACAGTAATGGCAGTTTACTGGTTTGGTGTTGTTATTATTTTTCATTTTGAATGATTGAATAAAGTTAGTCAGCTGATCTACTGTCCTATGGATGTGAATAAGCCTCCTTGTGTGTTGCCTTATAAGGACATAAAGTGTCTTCTCCTCTTGCTGGTTTCTAGTTTCTATTCATGGCTGCTCCTTTAGTTTCCAGTAGTCCTCTTCTTCATTGTTCCAGCAACGCTGATTTTAATACACACATTTTATATTGTCCGTGAATTTTAAAATTGACATTAAGAATCATAATAATGATGCTTTTGGTTGTTTGCAATTTGAACATAAATAAAATAATGTTTCAATATCAAATTTACTGGCTATAAAAGCTTCACATCAGGCTGTCAGTGGAGTTCACAGCACGTTTTACATAAAGCATGTTTTCTGTAGCTCTGCTGCTGCTGAGGAGCCCGGACCTTCTAAACCTTCCAACAAGGACTCTGCAGCCAATACAGTACCAACTCGAACATTAAACTACATAAACATTCTATAATAACTGCACTGATACAATTTTGTCGTGTTACAAAGTGTTCTTCAAACTCTAGAGGGCAGTCTAGGACTGACTGAGTTTGATACAGGTTACTTGATTTGTCTTATGTGACATGAACACAACGACTGATGATGGTTCATTTGTCCAAATCAAGCCCATGTTCCTATGTCACCTGGTCTGATGATGTAAACTACTAATCCATCAAAACACTGACCTACAAATACTAAATGTCTCTTTGGCTGCTTGATTTTGAGTTTTATCAGAACTTTACATCAAACTCTGTGAAAAATTAAAGGAACAGATCAACTCTGATCCAGGTTTATCCTCCCTGTGAGGAGGAGTCAATGCAAACTGTGATGTCTTCCTCCTCTACTTATGTGACTGCAGAGAGGAGGACAGAGAACAGTGGACACACAGTTTAACATGATGGACTACAGGACAGGACTGCTGCTGTTAACTGTCTGCTGGGCAGGTGAAGATCATCACTATATTCATGTTACATAGCGTATATATCTGTCAGCAGCTGATTTCACTTGATGTTTTTATCCTCTCTCCAGGTGTTGATGCTCAGACTCTGACAGAATCTGGACCAGTGGTTAAACGTCCTGGAGAATCCCACAGACTGACCTGTACAGGCTCTGGATTCACATTCAGCAACTTCTTTATGGACTGGGTCAGACAGGCTCCTGGAAAAGGACTGGAGTGGGTTGCTGCTATAAACCGTGGTGGTAGCGACAAATACTACTCTCAGTCAGCTCAAGGCCGGTTCACCGTCTCCAGAGACGACAGCAGACGGCAGCTGTATCTGCAGATGAACAGTCTGAAGACTGAAGACACTGCTGTGTATTACTGTGCCAGAGAGCCACAGTGAGAGACAATAACAGGAGAGTCGTACAAAAACTACTTCCTCTATTTATCACCAGCAGCAACATCATTACAATAATAACTATATATTTTTTTTACATTTGAAGGACATTAATATTAATCCAAATCAATCTCTAAATCTAATCTTGTTTTATTAACATGTTACATGATATTTTAATTGCAGGACTTCAGAGAGTTTTTCAGTGATCATCATCATTAAAGTGCTCAAACATACTTCCTGTTTCTCACTAAAGTGACTTTCTCTGTAGTTTCCTCGTGAGTGTGAAATCTAATCAAACCAGCATTACTGTGACTCACATTCATTCAATTATCTGGCAGTGATAGAAATTCCACTGATTGACTCAATGTTGGGATCTTTTTTCATCTCATTCAGCTGAATCTGAAATTCACATTCAACCTGAAAATCAACATTAATATAGAAAGTTGTTTTTTCTCTCATGAAGAAGAGAGCCAGAGAGTCACAATAACACAAACCATCAGCAGAGCTGAACAAAAACCCCTCAGTGCCTGAACACTTGTAACATGAAGCCACCAGAGGAGGAGCCCTCAGACCACTAATGATTATAACAACAGTCTCAGTGGGACAAACAGGCTTTAAATAGTGTATGTAACATTTATATACAGAAGTCATGAAAACATTTGAATGGTTATGTCAGATAGAAAAATAAATGTGTTAGTGTATGAATACTTAAAACATGTTTAAATGTAAGAGACTTGTATGAAACTAAACTGACCAGCATCACTTTCATAAATGGAGGATGTATTTGTTATGACTGAGTCATATTATGAGTCCAGCTGTTGTATTGAGAGTAATGATGTGGCTCTGCCTCCTTGCCTGGGGTGGGTGCTATTGTCTCTCGTTTTGTGTGTGTTTTCTCTCTCGGTGCTGTGTTGCAGGTGGCTGTTTGTGATTGGGGGAAAACTTGTGGCGCCTGTTTTAAAATCGAGCTGCAGAAGTAGACTTTGCCCCGCCTCCTTTCTTCACTCCCAACCCGAACGTAGTGTTGCAGCGTCTTTGAGACAAGTGGATGATCGCTTGAGCGAAATTCTGTAAATATTGTAAATAGAGTAAATATATATTTAAAGTCTGAAAAGCAGGGCCGCTGATTTAGCTCAGCTGGTAGAGCAGGCGTCCCATGTACAGAGGCTACAGCCCTTATTGCACTGATCGCAGGTTAGACTCCCGATCTGCCGATCATTTGGTGCATGTCATCCCCCACCCTCTCCTCCCAATATTTCCTGTCTATCTTCAGCTGTCCAATCTAATAAAAAAAAGCCAAAGAAATAAATAAAAATCTGAAAAGCAGTCCTGGTAATAGTAGGGCAGAGGAGAAGTTACTTTTCACCCTTCTTTTGCTCCTGTTTTCTGTTAGGGAGTTAGGTAAGAACTTTGCATTTTCTTTATTGAGGTGAGAAAAATTGGTTTTGGGTAAGAGGTTCTGTTGGTTGTTTTGGCCTTGCTCTCCCTGAAGATTGTTTATGCTTTGTGTTGGATTAAATAAATCAGAGATTGTGGACTGCATATTGGTTTGACTGGTCTTCCTTGGGAGTGAGGAAAAGGAGGGGGTCACCTGTGTGCTTCAGTTTCCCCTGGGCCGGGCGTGACAGCACTTTTAATGCATGTGGATGTTTTATGAAATAATTGAGCATGAACCTGTTACTTCAAACATCATTTCTCCTGTTTGATGAATGTTTTCAGTATTTATCAACAAGTATTTCCAAAATCTGTGAGAATGTGCAGCCTGAAGACACTGCTGTGTATTACTGTGTGCGAGTCAGCTCCACTGTGATACAAACCACCAACACACCTGCATAAAAACTCAGAGACTCAGCTACCTCACTAAATGTTAACTTTATAAAGACAATACTCTCTGATTAGTAGATAAGATAAATGTTTATGTAACTCACAGAATCAGAGAGTTCAATATTTCAAAGTATCAAAGCAGATCTAGTTTCACCTTTACTGCAGCCGACATCAGTACAGAAGAATCAGAGAGAAGCTTCATCTTGTGATACCTAGAAACAGTTTGTTTCTGTTTTTATGGGATGGGGCAGAAATTACCATCTGATAATGTAACTACATAAACATTATAGCTCCCCGTCTCACACAAACAGGAAACTATTTTCCCTTTTGTAAATCGTCAAGATAAAAACAGGCTCTAAACTGCTGAACCATGAGTTAAAGATCGTCAGTGAGGAGAGAAAGGTGTATTCTCCTTCTCAGCTGGTTCAGATATGAGTTGTCAGGACTCTGATATTTTACAGTTTGCTCTGCTGCTGTAGAGATACTCGACTTATGGAAATGTATCTGTGTCACATGTTCCCTTTCAAACCTGCAGAGGGAGGTCCATGCAAACTCTTCCTCTCTTATAAACACACCATCAGTAACCTGTGGCAGAACACCGGGACACTTTAGTTTATTCTGTAACACTGAGATCAGAGAGAACTAAACTACAGGATGGAAAAAATGATTATCTGGAGTTTAGTTTTTGTAGTTTCTATTCATGGTGAGAAAATCAATTCTGCTTCACTTTTTAATGTCCAACCTGTTCTTTACACGTTTGTTTGATAATGATCACTATTCATTTTTCTACAGGAGTTTGGAGTGAGATCAAACTGGAGCAGTCTCCCTCTGAGGTGAAAAGACCTGCAGAGACAGTGAAGATGTCATGTATCATATCAGGTTATAGCATGACAAGCAACAATATGAACTGGATACGACAGAGGCCAGGGAGAGCTCTGGAGTGGATTGGTAGGATGTATACAGGCTCAAACTCTGCTAGCTATGCCAGCTCCTTTCAAAGCCGTTTCATCATGACTGAAGATGTGCCCAGCAGCACTCAGTACCTCCAGGTCAACAGCCTGACAGCAGAAGATTCTGCTGTTTACTTCTGTGCTCGAGAAGAAACAGTGAGTGAAGACAGTGGAGCAGCTGCACAAAAACCTCCACAGGGAAACAGCCATGTGATCTCAATGACATCTGGGTTTACATACCATAATCCTTTTTACCAAGTCATTTGATTTGGTGTAGATTAAAAATCAACACTCAGTCCTAATCACTTGTAACTGGAGAAACTCACACATTCACCTGTACAGGCTCTGGACTCAAATTCAGCAGCTGCAGGATGTCCTGGATCAGACAGGCTGCAGGGAAAGGACTGGAGTGAGTTACCAAGATGAATAATGCTGATGGTCAATGCTACTCTCAGAGGGTTCAAGTTCACCATCTTCAGAGACGACAGCAGACAGCCTTACTCATCCCGGACAGAGACATATAATGAGATCGATGTAAAAAGTACATCCAATCCATCTCAAAGGATTCAGGGCTGTTTTAATCCTTTCAGGTGACAATATGTGTGAATGTGTTTGTCTCGTGTTTCAACTTGCTTGTTGAGAATGCAATGAGAAAAGTCCAGTCACCATGAAAAAGACAAAGTGGTTTGGAAGCTTGAAAGAATCCTGGTACCGCTCTACAATCAAAGTTGTGTCTCACGTCAGGCTATAAAACTCATTAGTGCAACGTGTCATTAATTAATGAAAGGGGTTATATGTTGCTTCTACTGTCTGTCTGTCTGCCTGCTGAAATCTGGCACCAAAGACTCGATCCATTCAGTTTGATTTATCGTGCACGTCTTGTCCAACCAGCCCTGAAACCTCCAATAAAAAACAACATGGAAATATGAGGCTAAATCTTCATGCTTCTATTTTCAGCTCTGTGAGGCGGAGTCAATGCAAATCTACATCTCTTCCATCGTTATTAATCTCACTGCAAACTGAGGACAAACCAATCCACCAACCAGACATACAAACACATTTTCACAATGACTTTGGATGTTTTTAGTTTCTATTAGTGCTTATGTTCATTGTTATAGCAGTGCTGATTCTAATTGTCACGCTCACTGGTGCTGGAAAAGGAGAACCCAAAAGCACGACAATCAGGCAGGCAGGTTGAAAGGGAAGATCCGTTTATTCAGTCCAAAAAACAGGCAGAGTCAAAACCGGGAGATCAGTCAATCAGGCAAACAAATCCGACAAGGGGCAGGCAGGTATCCGAAGTCCAATAAGGCAAAAACAGGGTCAGCACTAGAAGGCAGAATAGAAAATACTGGAAAGCTTGGCAAAAATACACACAAGACAATCTGGCAGGGATCAAGTGAAAATGACTAGAATATATACTGAGGGACTAATGACCAAATGGACTGCAGGTGAGAAAATGGGCGGGGAAAACCAGGTGAGGGAAATGAGATGATTGCATGGCAGGGAAGAAAGGCAGGATCTGAAATGACAGGAGAGTTAGTGATAAGACATGAAACAAATAAGAAAGAACAAACTAAGACTTAGTGTAACTATGTTACAGAACCCCCCCCTCTAGGGACGGCTCCTGCCGTCCCACCCGGTTGATCAGGATGAGCCAGGTGGAAGTCTGTGATGAGAGCTGGGTCCAGGATGCTGCGAGTGGGGACCCACGAGCATTCTTCTGGGCCGTAACCCTCCCAGTCATGGTGCCCCATCAATAAGCCGGGGGGGTGGTTGGGGTTTGGAGGGGGGCAGAAGTGGACTCTCATTGACAGGTTTGACCTTGGAAACATGGAATGTTGGGTTAATCCTCATGGATGATGGAAGGCGAAGACGGACAGCCACAGGATTGATTATTTTAGAGATCGGGAACGGGCCCACAAAACGGGGAGCCAACTTCTTGGAGTCCACTCTGAGGGGAAGATCCCGTGTTGACAGCCAGACACGTTGTCCTGGGGAGTACCGGGGTGCAGGATTGCGATGACGATTGGCCGATCGTTGGTAACGGTCGGAAGAGCGCAGGAGTGTGGAGCGGGCCTGCATCCAAGTGCGCCGACACCGTCGGACGTACGCCTGAACTGAGGGAACGCTGGCTTCACGTTCCTGTTCTGGAAAGAGCGGTGGTTGGTACCCCCGGGAGCATTGGAAGGGTGAAAGACCAGTGGCTGAACTGGGCAGGGTATTATGAGCGTACTCAATCCATAGGAGCTGCTCAGACCAGGAGGAGGGGTTGCGGGAAGTAAGGCAGCGCAGTGCTGTCTCCATCTCTTGATTCATGCGTTCTGCTTGACCGTTGGATTGTGGGTGGAAACCAGATGACAAACTGACAGTAGCCCCCAGCATCCTGCAAAACTCGGACCAAAAGTGAGAGGTGAATTGTGGTCCCCGGTCAGAGACCACATCAGATGGGAGACCATGCAGCCGGAACACATGTTGCAACAAAACTTCAGCCATTTCCTTGGCAGTGGGTAATTTGGGTAAGGGAATGAGCATGGCCGCTTTGGAAAAGCGATCAATAACAGTGAGTATAACTGTGTTACCGTTTGAAGGTGGTAGGCCGGTGACAAAGTCCAAAGCAATGTGAGACCAGGGACGGCGAGGAACTGGCAGCGGATGAAGGAGACCGGATGGAGCTTGGTGAGAGCTCTTATGTTGAGAACAGACATGGCAGGCAGCAACAAATTCCCTGGAGTCCCTTTCCATGGAAGACCACCAGAAGCGCTGTCGAAGCAGGGCTAAAGTGCATCTCACCCCAGGATGGCAAGCCAGACGAGAAGAGTGCCCCCACTGGAGGACCTCAGAACGGAGACTGTCTGGAACAAACAATCGGTTCTCTGGACAAGCACTAGGAGCAGGGTGTTCAGTGTGGGAGCGTTTTACCTTATTCTCCACCTCCCAGGTTACCGCTCCGATGACGCATGCAGAGGAGAGGATACCTTCAGGCTGGGATGGGGAATCCTCCAACTGGAACTGACGGGACAGAGCATCGGGCTTGACATTTTTGGAACCTGGTCTGTATGAGAGAGAGAAGTCAAAACGGTTGAAGAAGAGAGCCCACCTAGCTTGACTAGAGTTCAGTCTCTTGGCCGATCGGATGTATTCAAGGTTTTTGTGGTCAGTCCAAACCACAAATGGTTGCTCCGCCCCCTCCAACCAGTGTCTCCATTCCTCCAGTGCAAGCTTGACTGCCAACAGCTCCCGGTTCCCAATGTCATAATTCCTCTCCGCTGGGTCCAGTTTCCGGGAGAAGAAAGCACATGGGTGGACTTTCTGGTCCTCAGCCGACCGCTGAGAAAGAACTGCCCCGACACCGGTGTCTGAGGCATCCACCTCCACGACAAACTGGCGAGCAGGATCTGGGAAGATGAGAATAGGAGCAGAGGTGAAGTGTGACTTCAACTCACCAAAAGCCGCTTCAGCCACGGAGGACCACCGGAAGGGCTCACTGAGGGAGGTGAGAGCAGTGAGGGGAGCTGCCACTGAACTGTAGTTTCGAATGAACCTTCGATAGAAGTTGGCAAATCCCAGGAAGCGTTGAAGCTCCTTGCGTGTGGATGGAGTTGGCCAGTCAGTGACTGCCTTGGTTTTGACCGGGTCCATCCGGATGTTGCCAGCGTTGATGATGAAACCCAGGAAGGATACCTCTGAAGCATGAAACTCACACTTCTCCGCTTTAACAAAGAGCTGGTTCTCCAAGAGCCTCTGGAGGACTTGACGTACATGCACCACATGCTCCTGCCTGGACTTAGAAAAAATGAGAACGTCATCCAGATACACGAAAACAGACACATTGAGCAGATCCCGCAGAACATCATTGACTAATCCCTGGAAGACTGCAGGGGCATTAGTGAGACCATACGGCATGACCAAATATTCATAATGACCACTAGGAGTATTAAAGGCCGTCTTCCACTCATCACCCTCCCTGATTCTCACCAAGTGATAAGCATTGCGGAGGTCAAGTTTGGAGAAAATGGTAGCCCCTTGTAGCAGTTCAAAAGCAGAGGAGATTAATGGAAGAGGGTACCTGTTCTTTATGGTAATGTCATTAAGTCCCCTAAAGTCAATGCAAGGTCGCAGGGTCTTGTCCTTTTTGTCCACAAAAAAAAAATCCTGCTCCAGCGGGAGATGATGATGGTCGTATGATCCCTGCCACCAGGGAGTCATTGATGTACTTTTCCATAGTCTTAGTCTCAGGGACTGATAAGGAGAAGAGTCGCCCTCTAGGGGGGAATGTACCTGGGAGGAGGTCAATGGCACAATCGTAAGGGCGATGCGGTGGCAAAGAGGTGGCCCGGGCCTTGTTAAAAACCTCCTTCAGATCCAGGTAATCTTGAGGAACTTGTGATAGGTCTGGAAACTCAGAGGGGACAGTCAAACCAGAAGCAGATGACAGGGCAGACTTCAAACAAATAGCGTGACAATGAGTACTCCACTGCAGTATAGTCCCTGAAGGCCAGTCAATGTGTGGATTATGTCTCCTAAGCCACGGAAACCCCAAAATGACAGATTGTTGGAGAGCACTGATCAGGTGAAAAGAAAGAGTCTCAGTGTGATTACCTGAAATGGTAATTTGAAGGGGAGTAGATCGATGAGTAACCCGGAAAAGGAGACGACCATCCAAGGCTGAGGTGTCGATAGGCTCCTCCAGGACCACCTGACCAAGACCCAGCTGGGAGGCAAGAGTTATGTCCAACAGACTTTCATCCGCACCAGAGTCAATGAGGGCTGAGACAGTCTGATAATTTCCCGAGCAGAAAAGCTTTACCTGAACCAAAGACCGAGAGGGCGTTTCAGAGTTCATAATCCGGCTCACCAGCGCCCTCGGGATGACTGGTGAGCCATGTCTTTTACTGGACAAGAAGAGGCGAAATGGCCGTCCTGACCACAGTACAGACACCTGTTCTCCCGTAGGCAGCGCTGTCGTTCTGCTGTAGACAGCCGTGTCCTGCCCAGCTGCATCGGCTCAGAAGCGTCACAAGGAGCGTTCATGTGCTGCTCAGAAGGAAGCCCCGGAGGGTGGGATGGCTGGTTGAACCGCGCAGGTGAAGCAGCGGACCGAACTCTCTCCCTCCGCCGCTCCCGCAGACGACCGTCTATGCGGATAGAGAGAGAGACAAGTGCGTCCAAATCAGCAGGAAGATCACGGGCCGCCAGCTCGTCTTTGATGTCGTCTGAGAGGCCGTTGTAGAAAGCATCGAAGAGCGAGGCAGCGTTCCAGTTACTTTCGGCTGCTACAGTACGGAACTCGATAGAGTAATCGGATACAGACCCGCCTCCCTGCGTCAGGTTAAACAAACCCAGAGCGACCTCTCTTCCTGGTGTGACATGGTCGAAAACTTTCCGCAGTTCGTCGGAGAACAGCTTGACAGATGAGCAGATGGCTGATTGCTTCTCCCACTCTGCGGTTCCCCAGTCTCTAGCTCTGCCGGTAAGCAGAGAGACAATATACGCTACCCTGGACCTTTCTGTGGAAAAGGCGGAAGGCTGGAGTTCAAAGACGAGGGAACACTGCACAAGGAACGGCCGGCAGGAACCCGGAGCTCCGGAGTAACGTTCCGGAGGAGGCAAACGAGCATCCGACACCGGAGGAGTCTGGACAGGAGGGCTGACAGACGATGCAGGGTCCAGACCACGTTCCGACAGAGAGAGCCTTTGGAGATGTTCCTGAATGCTGCTCATGCTCCTCTCATGACGAGCCGCCATCTCCTGCAGACCGTCTGAAACAGAGGTAAATTGTTCGTCGTGGCGCTGAAGAGCGCTTGCCTGTGCTCTCAACTCATTGCGGATTGAGTCAGCGTCGGCTGGGTTCATAGTGGCCAGATTGTTCTGTCACGCTCACTGGTGCTGGAAAAGGAGAACCCAAAAGCACGACAATCAGGCAGGCAAGTTGAAAGGGAAGATCCATTTATTCAGTCCAAAAAAAACCGGCAGAGTCAAAACCGGGAGATCAGTCAATCAGGCAAACAAATCCGACAAGGGGCAGGCAGGTATCCGAAATCCAATAAGGCAAAACAGGGTCAGCACTAGAAGGCAGAATAGAAAATACTGGAAAGCTTGGCAAAAATACACACAAGACAATCTGGCAGGGATCAAGTGAAAATGACTAGAATATATACTGAGGGACTAATGACCAAATGGACTGCAGGTGAGGAGATGGGCGGGGAAAACCAGGTGAGGGAAATGAGATGATTGCATGGCAGGGAAGAAAGGCAGGATCTGAAATGACAGGAGAGTTAGTGATAAGACATGAAACAAATAAGAAAGAACAAACTAAGACTTAGTGTAACTACGTTACACATTCATAAAAACGTTTAAATCAAGAATGTCATGAATTAAAATAAAACTATTTAAATAAAGTTATTTAGAGGAACACCAATACACGTATGCATGAAGTAATAATTCTGTAGTGCATTTGAATTTGTGTTTGCAGCTGAGGGGAAATGTAAACTGCAGAAACAAGATAGGCCTGAAAGTATGGCTGACATCTTAACATTAATAAGTCAACATCTGGGTAACATTGTCCATCAACTTTGGCTACAATACAGCCCCAAGCATCACTGATGTAAACACACAGTTTACAATGTGAACAACAGGAGGAGCCCTCAGACCAACAATGATGTCAACATCAGTTCACTGTTACAGCAGAAAGAAAAACTTGAGACTTCATGAAAGAACTCTTCTGTTTCCATCAACAGAACTGATCATTATCAGAATCATGTGAGCATTGGAAACTGAACCAGAAGTCACCTTTATTATTCAGACTACAACAAATGAAGCTTTCAATACCAATCTAAACTCTGGGCAGATACCCAGAAACAAAGGAGACAAAACCTCCCACACATGTCGACAGTGAGATCTATAATGAAAGAACATCACGGGCAGTTAACACCTGATAGAGGTTTATATGAGAGCAGATCTTCTGGTGTCAAACAAGAGAAGAACTTACTGCTTCAGTCTGATGAACTGAAAATAACAGAGAAAAAAGTCAAATGATATTCCTCCCTGTGAGGAGGAGTCAATGCAAACTGTGATGTCTTCCTCCTCTACTTATGTGACTGCAGAGAGGAGGACAGAGAACAGAGGACACACAGTTTAACATGATGGACTACAGGACAGGACTGCTGCTGTTAACTGTCTGCTGGGCAGGTGAAGATCATCACTATATTCATGTTACATAGCGTATATATCTGTCAGCAGCTGATTTCACTTGATGTTTTTATCCTCTCTCCAGGTGTTGATGCTCAGACTCTGACACAATCTGGACCAGTGGTTAAACGTCCTGGAGAATCCCACAGACTGACCTGTACAGGCTCTGGATTCACATTCAGCAGCTACAATATGGTCTGGGTCAGACAGGCTCCTGGAAAAGGACTGGAGTGGATCGCTCTCATCTACCATGACAGTAGCAGCAAATCCTACTCTCAGTCAGTTCAAGGCCGGTTCACCATCTCCAGAGACGACAGCAGACAGCAGGTGTATCTGCAGATGAACAGTCTGAAGACTGAAGACACTGCTGTGTATTACTGTGCCAGAGAGCCACAGTGAGAGACAATAACAGGAGAGTCGTACAAAAACTACTTCCTCTATTTGCCAGCACCACATGGGACACTTGGAACTCATTTTTGCAAGACTGATTGTGATTAACTGTCATGTTCATTCTAACGGTGCCCCAATTGGTCGGCCACCGATCGTGATCAGCCGATATACATACTAACTGCTTTGATCAGTGGCCTGTATTAAAGGCCGATCATAAGAGCTGATCAGATGATGCAAAAAAACAATTTCTCTAAGCGACACTAAAATGGCGTCACCGGTCTGGCGGTTTTACTTGGTGTCTGAAGAAGATAATAAATTAGTCATTTGCAAGGTGTGTTCCAAGTTAGTACCTCGTGGGGGAACGCAAACGATAACATTCAACACCACAAATCTCAGACGTTTGAGGTTGAGTCACGTCAAAGAATATGACGAGTATTCAAAGTGAGCTTGTAGCACTAAGGAGAGAGAGCAGCTGGCATCAGCAACACGGCCACGACTCACTCAAACATCTGCAGCAGAGACATTTCAATGACAGCAACCAGAGAGCAAGGTCAGAAAGAAATCCACCAAAATAATGGTATTGATCACCAGCCGCTGTCAGTTGTGAAAGACGAGGGGCTCAGATGACTCATGTCATACATGGATCTACGTTACTCTCTGCCGGGGCGTAAATATTTCACAGATGTACGCCAGCCGCAGTTATACCAAACAATCTATACGCTTATCGACAGCCTTATGAAGAACAAGATCACTTTGATAAGTTTCACAAGTGACATCTGGAGTTCGAGTGTGTGTCTCATGTCCATGTTGAGCCTAACTGGGCAGTTTATTGATCAAAACTTCAAACTAAATGTGGCAGTGACAGCGAGTGGAAGCGCATTGGAACAATATCTGTCTAATGTTATCAGATCTATTGAATATTTAGTTGCCAAACAACGCCACTCTGGGAGTTTCACCCAGAGAATTATTTAGTTTACCCACACTTAGGACACACAGATTCATATAGTCAGGAGGCCAGAGACGTGGTTCCAACACTTACAATACCAATACTTTATTTTTAAATCAGCTTTTTTTTTAAAGTACTGAAAACACACCATTCACACAAAGGGGGGGGGGGGGGGAGGAAAATAAAGAAAAACCTAATCAGGTGCTGAGGCTTACCAGATGGACGAGGGACTAGTGAAGGGGGGAGGGATCCACCAAAACAAACCAAACAAATCACCCAGGCACAAGTGACACACACACGATGGTGAAGTAACTAAATCCCAGGGGAGCACAGCACACAAAGGGGGGGGATACCGCCACCTGGATCACCAGTACCACCACCGGCCCTCAGCAACTGAAAAGGAATAACACATTTAGTGAAGTTGAAACAATAAAACAAACAAACAATATAACAAAACTATACTAACTTATCGGTAGGTTACAAATTAGACAAACTATACAAATTAACTTCCCAAATGAAACAAAACAAACAACTTAAGTTCACACAAAAAGGAAACTACCTACACACCCAAAGGAAAACCCACAAACTACCCAAATTCAAATAAAGGAACTAAGGAACAGGTAATCTGACTAAATCAAAATAATCAAACAACAGGAGTACACTTATAGAAATTAATCTAAACAAAAAGGGACATAAATCCCCACCACTCGATCACACCATTAAGATGTCCATTAAATGCCAATAAGCGGTGTGGCTGGCATCCGTCTCCCTCTGAAGGAGTAGGTGAAGCAGCCAACTCTAGCAGGTGGCCAGACGAGCAGCATGCAGGGCAAGAGACGGACAACCAAACAACTTCCAAACAGTCAGTCGGATCCTCGAACACAAAGCAGCAGTGTTTCCTCGTCAGCTGATGGTGACGTGACGTATAGCGGCGAAATATTTACAGCCACTCAGTTCAACTTCACCTGTCAGAAATATTAACATTTACCATCTAGCTGACAATGATGCGGTTGGACCTGCAGTGATGGATCTACATACCTCTCAGCAGCAGCAGACCCACACACACACGAGAGGAGGGCAGAAGAGAGAGACCCAGGCAGCTACCGGCATCTCACTTGCGACCACACTAGCATTAGCCAGCTATGAGCATGCACAATAACGCAGAGAGAGATGAGAACACTCACCACAGCAACCCAGAGAGAGACATGCACGCGCCAGGGGCACACCAGTCGCTCTGTCACAGCCGGAAGTGACAGACAGGAGCGCAAAAGAAAGAGGCAGGGGGGAAGTCGCTGCTTAAATGCTTCCCTCTAGTTCAATGATTGGCCACCAGTGGCGCTCCGTTAATTGAAGCCGCACACTGCATAGAGAAATAAATCTATTTCTATGCTGCTACATAAACAAAGTTGTTCTTTATCCTCAAGAGTTCTGCAGGTCACACACCACAGTTGCATTCAGTGACATGTTACGAGCAACGGGGATACCGAAGGAAAAAGTGCACGTTATTCTAAGAGATAATGCCAAGAACATGGAAAAGGCCATGAGGGATACGGATTTACCCAGCCTGCCGTACATTGAGCGTACACTCCAGCTTCCCGTTGCCGAAGGAGTTTCGTCACAATGAAGCATCACATTTGAAGCCTTTAATAGCCTCTGAAAGACGCATCGTTGGCCAACACTCCCAGCTTGCCTACTGGCGACTTCAAAGTATCCAGAAACAACTGGGTCAATCTATCAAAAGACTTGAGCAAGACGTACCCACCCGATGGAACAGTTCGTTATTTATGCTACAGAGTCTACTTGAACAGAAACGTGCACTGTGCGCTTATGGAGCTGACTACAACAGAGTTGTTACTGTTGATCTCAAATCTACTCAAGGCTGAAAGGACATTAAATTAAGCTCTCATCAATTTCAAACAATCGTCATTGCATCATTTTTGTTTATCCTTGTTTACAGCCTCTGGATTCACACTCAGCAGCTACTGGATGCACTGGGTCAGACAGGCTCCTGGAAAAGGACTGGAGTGGGTCGCTGCTGATGCTGGCGGCAGCACCAAATCCTACTCTCAGTCAGTTCAAGGCCGGTTCACCATCTCCAGAGACGACAGCAGACAGCAGCTGTATCTGCAGATGAACAGTCTGAAGACTGAAGACACTGCTGTGTATTACTGTGCCAGAGAGCCACAATAACACAAACCATCAGCAGAGCTGAACAAAAACCCCTCAGTGCCTGAACACTTGTAACATGAAGCCACCAGAGGAGGAGCCCTCAGACCACTAATGATTATAACAACAGTCTCAGTGGGACAAACAGGCTTTAAATAATATACAATCATATTCGGAAATAATTTTAAAAATGTAATGGTCATATCAGATATTTCCAAAAAGTCTGAATCTTTTCATCAGTGATCATGAATGAAAAATGTACAAATAGAATATAAACAAAAGTTTTAATCAAATGTGTTAGTGTATGAATTATTAAAACATGTTTAAATGTAAGAGACTCAGATTAAATTAAATTGACCTGCTTCAGTTTAATAAATGGAGGATGTATTTTAAATGGATGTGTTATGAAATGATTGAGCATGAACCTGTTACTTCAAACATCCAGCATAGATGGACAATCAGCTACATGAAATGTTGAATTGAACTCTAACAGTGCTGAGTTCAGGAGCCACTCCCTCTTGATGCAAATGTTCAGTGTGTGCAGAGTACTTGTGTCCTGCTGACTGCTCTCGTCCTCTGTGTGGAGCTTCAGAGGTCACATCTCCAGCCTCAGGATGATGAACACACTCACTCTTCTGCTGGTTGCTCTCTCTCTGCCCTGTGAGTTCTCCTGCTTCTTGCTCTTTAATATTTTATCAGACAACATCGCCTGATGGTCAGTCAGTGATTCCAGATCCCCGTCTCACTTTCTCCTGTGGTTCCTGTCTGCTTTCCTCTCATCAGGTTGTACAGGTCAGAGTATGGAGTCCATTCCTTCCAGTTCAGTGGTAAAAATGCCCGGGGAGACTCTCAGTCTCTCCTGCAGGGGATCTGGCTTCACTTTTAGCTGCTGTGTTATGAGCTGGATAAGACGACCTGCAGGAAAAGCCCTGGAATGGATAGGGAGCAGTTTCTCTGATGCCAGCAGTAACACTTATGCCAGCAGTGTGCGAGGACGTGCAGAAGTCAGCAGAGATGACAGCAGCAGCATGGTGTATCTGAGACTGTCCAACTTAAAGCCAGAGGACTCTGCTGTGTATTACTGTGCCAGAGACACACTGGTTACAAGAAGCACAGAGGCTTTACAAAAACGTCTCAGACAGTGTTTTAACAAAGACCTACAGGTGGCAGCAGAACACATGAAGTCAGATGACTCTAAGGAGAGTGTAACACACTCTAAAACACACATGCAGGAACACACTGAAGGCAACAGCTGTAGTTGTGGTTTGTGACTTCCTGTTTCTTAGTGTCACATTAAACGAATGTTGACCCTGACCCTGCAGACCCTGACTCAGTCTGGACCAGTGGTTAAACGTCCTGGAGAATCCCACAGACTGACCTGTTACGCCTCTGGATTCACATTCAGCAGCCACTGGATGCACTGGATCAGACAGGCTCCTGGAAAAGGACTGGAGTGGGTCGCTGCTATAACTGATGGTGGTGGTAGCAACAAATACTACTCTCAGTCAGTTCGAGGCTGGTTCACCATCTCCAGAGACGACAGCAGACAGCAGCTGTATCTGCAGATGAACAGTCTGAAGACTGAAGATTCTGCTGTTTATTATTGTGCTCGAGACCCACAGTGACCGGAGGAGGCTGAGCAGCTGTACAAAATCCTGTTTCATATTCTTTATTTTACATTATAAACATTATTTAAATAACAAACAAAATATAGAATCCTTCAAACTGCTCCTAAAATGTTTCTAAGAAACACAATAAAGATCACTGGCTCGAACAGGCCGAACACAAAACAACAGTTGCTGAAATTATATTTTGTAATATTTCTTTTATCTTGTTCACACAAGATAATAAAAGATTATTTCCACAAGAGTTCAAACACAAGACACACACAGGGCAGCAAGTTAATACATCTCTGAGAAGATGATCGCATTGTGCGCACAACATTTGCATCTGGTCTCAGATCCTCTGGCCTGCTTGAAGTTTCTTGTATTTCTGTGTCTTTAAACTGTGATAACACTGACACCTTTAAGAGTCTGTATGCAAACCTGCAAAGCAGCGCTATTAAATATGACTACTATTTACATGATGCTGACTGACGTCACTGTATTTCTGTTAGCAGCAAATGAGTAGAGTTAGTGAGAAAATACATTAATTCATAAATGCTACAATTAGAAACAAAGCTGTTTATAAATGTTCAAAGTCAATCATAAATTTAATGTAGCAGGCGACCGGTGATAAATTCTGTCAGGAAAACTGCTGAAGTAATATTTAAAGTGGATTTTAATCATTTGGAAACTTATTATTAAACTTACTGTAAATGTGGCTCATAAAGTAACAGATAGACAGCTGCTCCTTTAGACTCCATTAGTGCTCATCTTCATTATAGCAATGCTGATTTTGATGAATACATTTTCTATTATCCCTGAATGTTAATGTTAATATTCACAAGAGGAATAATTATCCTTATTGTTGTTCTCAATATGAAAATAAATTACATTATTATTATGTTTCCAGTCTGCAGATATAAAAGCAGTGAACAGACTCTTCTACTGGCTCCACTTAAACCAACACTGATGCTTCATATGTTTGATTCTATGCAAACTCAGTGAGCTTCCTTGTTACTCGGCTATAAAAGCTTCACAGCAGGCTGTCAGTGGAGTTCACAGCACGTCACTTTAACATAAAGCATGTTTTCTGTAGCTCTGCTGCTGCTGTTGGCAGCTGGATGTGAGTCTCTCTGGATTTGTCAAAGTCAACAGTTCTTCTTTTGCACTTTAACTTGATCATTTCTTACAAAACATGTTCTTTATTTTAACAGGTGTGAAGTGTGAACAGTTGACACAGCCAGCCTCTGTGACTGTGCAGCCAGGTCAACGTCTGACCATCACCTGTCAGGTCTCTTATTCTGTTGGCAGCTATGCTACAGCCTGGATCAGACAGCCTGCAGGGAAAGGACTGGAGTGGATTCTAGCTGCACGTGTGGGATACACAACAAGCTACAAAGATTCACTGAAGAACAAGTTCAGTATCGACTTAGACTCTTCCAGCAACACAGTGACTCTAAACGGACAGAATGTGCAGCCTGAAGACACTGCTGTGTATTACTGTGCCAGAGAGACACAGTGAGAGACAATAACAGGAGAGTCGTACAAAAACTACTTCCTCTGTTTACAACCATCACTGGGAACATTCAGTTCTCTCAGCATCACTTCATAAAAACTGAGTGTTATTATCTGTCAGTGATTAAAATGATGGTTATTGAATGTTTTTTCTTTTCTTTTATTTGTTGGAAGGTTTAATTCAGGTCCAACTTCACAAAAACAGTGAAATAATTTCAGTTTTTACTTGTAAGAAATGTTCACAGACACTTATGAAAGATTGTGTCCTGTTTCAATGCTGATTAAATTCATTTTAATTAATGTGGTTGAACTGTGTCCATGTGTATTCAACATGTTAAAGCCCTTTATTATTATTACTGCAATATCTACAGTGGAGTGGGCATTTGTGATGGAAATTCTGAGGCTTCCGTTAAAATAAGCAAAATGAAACATAATTCTACACAAAGTCAAAAACAAACAGTAACCACCTCTTTACAGCGGTTTGAAGAGACATCCAAACATCTAAACACATTTTAAAGAGTGGGAAACTGAGTTTAATTTGATGTTCAGAGAAGAAGAAAGCTGTTAATCTTCAGTTTTCACATGAACTCTTTTAACATCAGTGTTTTTTGTGTTGATTTACTCATGGCTTTGCCCGACCATACTGCTGTTAAAACAGAGGAAAATATGATCAAATATGACTGGTCAATACAAAGAGATGTTCTCTCTGTGAGGAGGAGTCAATGCAAACTGTGATGTCTTCCTCCTCTACTTATGTGACTGCAGAGAGGAGGACAGAGAACAGTGAACACAGTTTAACATGATGGACTACAGGACAGGACTGCTGCTGTTAACTGTCTGCTGGGCAGGTGAAGATCATCACTATATTCATGTTACATAGCGTATATATCTGTCAGCAGCTGATTTCACTTGATGTTTTTATCCTCTCTCCAGGTGTTGATGCTCAGACTCTGACACAATCTGAACCAGTGGTTAAACGTCCTGGAGAATCCCACAGACTGACCTGTACAGGCTCTGGATTCACATTCAGCAGCTTCTGGATGCACTGGGTCAGACAGGCTCCTGGAAAAGGACTGGAGTGGATCGCTTACATCTACACTGATAGTAGCGGCAAATTCTACTCTCAGTCAGTTCAAGGCCGGTTCACCATCTCCAGAGAAAACAGCAGACAGCAGCTGTATCTGCAGATGAACAGTCTGAAGACTGAAGACTCTGCTGTGTATTACTGTGCCAGAGAGCCACAGTGAGAGACAATAACAGGAGAGTCGTACAAAAACTACTTCCTCTGTTTACAACCATCACTGGGGACAGTTGGAACATATGTTTGTAATACTGATGTGCCATAATGTAAATTCTTATTATAGATTCAATGTTGAAGTCTTGTTTAATCTCATTCGTCTGAATGTTAAAGTCGTTTCCATCAAGAATTCAACATCATTCATTTGTCATTGCACAACAGAGTTCCACAATGATTCAATGTTTTAGCCCATTCCTGCAACACACAGAACAAAAGGACACATTGTTTAAAGTAGAATAGAAAAAGATACATTGTCATATTTGAGTTATTTAGATACTAATACACTGGTTCATTAGCACAATTAAAATTATAATTCTGTTGCACTCTTTTTGGATTTGTTGTTTGGGGGAATGTAAACAGCAGCAACAAGATAGTGCTGATAACTTTATGCTGAAATCTGAACTTTAAAAACTTGACATCTGGGAAATATTATTAACTTTTACAATATTTGAGCACCAAGTATCATCGATAAAAACAGTTTCTCCCCTTGTGAACACTAACATGAAGCCACCACAGGAGGAGCCCTCAGACCACCAAAGATTTCAACATCAGTTCACTGTTACAGCAACAACAGAAACAGTCTTTAGAACATTGGAAATAATAGACAATGTTCCAATCACTGATAAAATAGTGTATGTTGTCACAGTAACAAACTCCACGATACATTATTAAATATTAAAGCATTCGACAACTTATACAAATGAGGTTGATTACTTTGCTCAGTGTTCCTCGTCTCTGAAAGTCAGTTCCTTTTTGAGAACATACTAAAAAATATAAAACTGATAAGTTATCAGAATCATACGTGCATTAGAGACTGAACCGGTCTTTAGCCAAAGTCATGGTGGTGTTTATTATTTAGGACATAAAACATGTGATTTAAACATCAATCTCATGACGTTTGATATGTCTGAAGTTTCACCAACTCTTTCTGTGAGACGGAGAGAAAACATTTTAATAAACTTTACTGTCCCATGGATGTAAATAAGCCTCCTTGTGTGTTGCCTTATAAGGACATAAAGTGTCTTCTCCTCTTGCTGGTTTCTAGTTTCTATTCACGGCTGCTCCTTTAGTTTCCAGTAGTCCTCTTCTTCATTGTTACAGCAACGCTGATTTTAATAAATATTATCAATGAATGCTTCTGGTTGTTTGCAATTTGAAAATAAATTACATGATGCTTAAAAATCAAATGTCTCTCAGTGCAAAACATTCAGACATTTATATTCTGTAAATGTTGGGACATTTTAAATGTTGAGTGTTCTGAAATGAAAATATCACATGTGAAGCAAAGGTGATTTCCAGGCATGTTTCTACTCGACTGCCCCTCCCTGCTTCACACACATAACATTCATAAAAACGTTTAAATCAAGAATTCATGAATTTAAAGAAAATAAGTTGAGATAAACACCAATACACGTATGCATGAAGTGATATTATATAATATAATTTCCATCAATAGAACTGATCATTATCAGAATCATGTGGGCATTGGAAACTGAACCAGAAGTCACCTTTATTATTCAAATGGTAAATGGACTGTACTTATAGAGCGCTTTTCTCACTCAGAGCTGCTTTTTACACTACATATCACATTCACCCATTCACACACTGATGGCAGAGGCTGCTACTAAAGTGCCCAACTGTCAATCAGATATCACATTCATACCCTTTGGCTATGCCACCGGGTGCAATTTGGGTTTCAGTGTCTTGCCCAAAGACACTTCGACATGTAGCCTGAGGGAGCTGGGGATCGAACCTCCGACCTTCCGATTGAAAGACGACCGACTCTACCACTGAGCCACAGCCGCCCCAAACTACAAACCTACAACAAATGAAGCTTTCAATACCAATCTAAACTCTGGGCAGATACCCAGAAACAAAGGAGACAAAACCTCCCACACATGTCGACAGTGAGATCTATAATGAAAGAACATCACGGGCAGTTAACACCTGATAGAGGTTTATATGGGAGCAGATCTTCTGGTGTCAAACAAGAGAAGAACTTACTGCTTCAGTCTGATGAACTGAAAATAACAGAGATAAAAGTCAAATGATATTCCTCCCTGAGGAGGAGTCAATGCAAACTGTGATGTCTTCCTCCTCTACTTATGTGACTGCAGAGAGGAGGACAGAGAACAGTGGACACACAGTTTAACATGATGGATTACAGGACAGGACTGCATGCATTTATTACTTCCCGTTTGGACTACTGCATCTCTATATGTGGGGGTCAGTCAGTCCTCCCTCTCACGTCTGCAGTATGTGCAAAATGCTGCTGCCAGATTTTTAAAAGGTACACAAAAGCGCGATTATATTTCCCCAGTACTCGCCTCTCTCCACTGGCTTCCTGTTAGTTTTCAGAATACATTTTAAAATTGTATTTCTTGTTTTTAAGTCGCTACATGGACTGGCTCCCTCTTACCTAGCACACCCTTTAACCCTCTCTACCCCACCACGAGCACTCAGATCCTCTGAGCAGTCCCTGCTGGTCATCCCTCGGGCAAAGCGAAAACTACGGGGTGATCGCGCCTTTTTCAGTTTTTGGCCCCAACCTGTGGAACTCATTGCCTCCTCTTATCCAAAGTGCAGAGTCAATAAATGTATTCAAAGCTCAGCTCAAAGCCCACCTCTTTTCCTTGGCCTTTGAAAATACTTTAAGTGAATGAAGATGTTTTGAAAGTAGAGTATTTTGTATGTATGGGTGTATATAGGTGTGTGTGTGTATGCATGTGTAATTGTATATTGTTGTGTGTTATATTCATAATCTGTTATATCTCTTGCACTGTTTTATCTGCCACTGTCTGTAAAGCACTTTGGTCAGCTTATGTTGTTTTAAATGTGCTATACAAATACATTTGACTTGACTTGACAGACACCTTTACACAGAGAGGATAAATAATTCTGTAGTGCATTTCTTAAAATGTCTTCTAGGGGAATGTAAACGGCAGCAACGAGATCGAGCTGAAAATATTTCTGACATCTGAACATTAACATGTGTGAAACATTGTCCATCAGCTTTGACTACATTTGAGCCCCATGTATAATTGATGCAAACACAGTTTACACCAGAGGAGGAGCCCTCAGACCACCAATGGTTTCAACATCAGTTTATAGTAGAAGAGAGAAAAAGACAGATTGAGAGAAATAAAGTAGAAGCAACAAGGTTTATCATTATACACAATAATAATATTAATAATAATAATTTGATTTAAAGACAACATTTCAGGGTTGTTACTCAAAAACACTTTACAAAATGTAAAAATTAAACTACTAAAATAAAAATACTAAATACAAAGTGGAGGATTTTCCAAAAAATGTGTCTCTGACTGACTCAATATTTATGTGAGTTAACGAGATCATTATATCAGCTCAGAACTACTTCTAAAAAATCTTCTTCTTCTACCAAGACATGAAACACAAATAATTCCGTCTTCAAGTCACTTTTACATCAATCATTTCCGTCACTCAATCATGACGGCTGATGTCAAAACACCTGCATGATTGTTTCACAACTAACATGTCTGATTGTGTGCGAGGATGAATCAGTGATAAAAAATGTTCTAGTTGATCTCTTTCTTCTTTTTATTGTCAATAGAACCACTAACTCTAGCAGCATTGTAAAACTGATGAACTGAAAATAACAAAGATAAAAGTCAAATGATATTCCTCCCTGAGGAGGAGTCAATGCAAACTGTGATGTCTTCCTCCTCTACTTATGTGACTGCAGAGAGGAGCACAGAGAACAGTGGACACACAGTTTAACATGATGGACTACAGGACAGGACTGCTGCTGTTAACTGTCTGCTGGGCAGGTGAAGATCATCACTATATTCATGATACATAGCGTATATATCTGTCAGCAGCTGATTTCACTTGATGTTTTTATCCTCTCTCCAGGTGTTGATGGTCAGACTCTGACAGAATCTGAACCAGTGGTTAAACGTCCTGGAGAATCCCACAGTCTGACCTGTACAGGCTCTGGATTGACACTCAGCAGCTGGGCTATGGCCTGGGTCAGACAGGCTCCTGGAAAAGGATTGGAGTGGATCGCTTACATCTACTATGATGGTAGCGGCAAATACTACTCTCAGTCAGTTCAAGGCCGGTTCACCGTCTCCAGAGACAACAGCAGACAGCAGCTGTATCTGCAGATGAACAGTCTGAAGACTGAAGACACTGCTGTGTATTACTGTGCCAGAGAGCCACAATAACACAAACCATCAGCAGAGCTGAACAAAAACCCCTCAGTGCCTGAACACTTGTAACATGAAGCCACCAGAGGAGGAGCCCTCAGACCACTAATGATTATAACAACAGTCTCAGTGGGACAAACAGGCTTTTTAAAAGTTTACTTAGGTGTTAAATACTGCAAAATAGATCATAGAGATAGTATCAGACCCTCCCATCAGCATCAATGTTTTTGCATGTATAAAGTGTATGTAATAAATTTAAGACTCATAACACACATTACTTTAAAATAAATGGTGCATGTATTAAAATTGTGCTTCTTCAACATCAGTCATTCAGCTGAATCGTTGGTCTTTAAAAAGTCCTGAGCTCAAAGAAATCTCTCAACATCTTCAAAGTCTTTATACTTTGTTGTTTCATCATTTGAACGTTTGCAAAATAATTGAGGAGTTACAGTGAAATTATTGTTGCTGTTGAATAATGTCATATTAAACGTACCAGCATTAACATTTTCAGGTGATATTCTTTCCTCGACCTCAGTGAGATGTGAACTGAAACTACAAGTTAACGTGTCTTCATGATTCAAGAAAAATAAAAACAAAAATAGAGATTAAGTTCATGTGAATATTAAAGAATGTGTTTGTCTCACTTGTCTGACTTGTAACATGTGTGGAAACATAAAAAATGTCAAATAAAGTAATTTTCTTTATTACAAATACATTTTCTTTCATGTGTAAAATAAATGTTAATAACACAAGAACACAAAGGGATTTCTACTTGTGCTCCAACAGTTCATTCTGCTTTTATAGTCTGTCAGAGTCCTTCTCTATGCAAAGTGAGCTTCCTCACAGTCTGCTATAAAGACTTGATATCAGGCTGAGAGTCAGAGAAGAAGAGAAGCTCCCATCAGATCACCTTCAACACCAACCATGTTCTCTGTAGCTCTGCTGCTGCTGGATCCTGTGAGTCTCACTGAGGCAGAGACACTGACTGTATGATCACAGCACACTGACTGTTACTACATTGATTCAATATCCAACATGTTTTCCTCCACAGGTGTGAAGTGTCAACAGTTGACACAGCCGGCCTCTGTGACTGTGCAGCCAGGTCAACGTCTGACCATCACCTGTCAGGTCTCTTATTCTGTTAGCAGCTATGCTACAGCCTGGATCAGACAGCCTGCAGGGAAAGGACTGGAGTGGATTCTAACTGGACGTGCGGGATACACAACAGACTACAAAGATTCACTGAAGAACAAGTTCAGCATCGACTGAGACTCTTCCAGAAACACAACGACTCTAAACGGACAGAATGTGCAGCCTGAAGACACTGCTGTGTATTACTGTGCCAGAGAGACACAGTGAGAGACAATAACAGGAGAGTCGTACAAAAACTACTTCCTCTGTTTACAACCATCACTGGGAACATTCAGTTCTCTCTGCATCACTCTATAAAACCTGACTGTGATTATCTGTCAGTGATTTAAATTCCAAGTAGTGATTGACTGAATACTGGAGTCATATACCACGATCACAGTGAATAGCCCATAAGTCCATAAGTTCCTCATCATGGAAACATCACCCCCTTTTAGAATAACATAGTTTCCTGTTTTCTCTCCATTGTAAGCATTATTAACAGGTGATGTAAGAAGTCTATCTCAGTTTCTGACTATGCTGATTGAATTATTAATTATCATTATTAATTGTAATACTGTCATGAAACAAGTCTTACTGCAGCAAAAAAATCAGTGGCAATGAAGTTTTAATTTTCAAGCTTCCTTTAATAATTGGTCTATTTTCATGTCAGAAATTCATGTTGTCTTTGATTCAATCATCAGAAAAATACACTGATACACATTCAAACACATTAAAAACAACAGACGAATATTAAGAGTGACTCCTGTTCAAATCAAAGCGGCTGGAAATATTAGATTCTAGATTCAATTCTACAGCCTGTTATTAAACACGTAGTGAAAAATGGAATTGTTTTATATTCAGGAATAAAAGGAAGCTTTCTTTTATGTTCCAGAAACTGGAAACTGTAAATGATCATTTTCTACACGAAGTGTTCTTGCTTTGCCCGACCATACTGCAGTTAGAACAAAGGAAACATGATGATCAAATATGACTGGTCAATACGAAGAGATGTTCTCTCTGTGAGGAGGAGTCAATGCAAACTGTGATGTCTTCCTCCTCTACTTATGTGACTGCAGAGAGGAGGACAGAGAACAGTGGACACACAGTTTAACATGATGGACTACAGGACAGGACTGCTGCTGTTAACTGTCTGCTGGGCAGGTGAAGATCATCACTATATTCATGTTACATAGCGTATATATCTGTCAGCAGCTGATTTCACTTGATGTTTTTATCCTCTCTCCAGGTGTTGATGCTCAGAATCTGACACAATCTGAACCATTGGTTAAACGTCCTGGAGAATCCCACAGTCTGACCTGTACAGGCTCTGGATTCTCATTCAGCAGCTATCAGATGGTCTGGGTCAGACAGGCTCCTGGAAAAGGACTGGAGTGGATCGCCTGGATACACACTGGTGGTAGCAGCAAATTCTACTCTCAGTCAGTTCAAGGCCGGTTCACCGTCTCCAGAGACAACCGCAGACAGCAGGTGTATCTGCAGATGAACAGTCTGAAGACTGAAGACACTGCTGTGTATTACTGTGCCAGAGAGCCACAATAACACAAACCATCAGCAGAGCTGAACAAAAACCCCTCAGTGCCTGAACACTTGTAACATGAAGCCACCAGAGGAGGAGCCCTCAGACCACTAATGATTATAACAACAGTTCACTGTTAAGAACAGAACAGACATATTTAGAAACAGGAAAAGTCAAAGATTATAATGTATAAAAAGATATTTAAAGTGAAGTGTCAACATGTGAAATAGTGACATTATTTCTCTTCACAACTCTGTCTCAAAAAGGTTTCCATGAAACAAATGAAACATTAAAGATGGAATTTCTGTCTTTGACTAAATAACATGGGGTTAAATGGCATCTATGTTCTGAGGGCTTACACACGTTTCCTCACTTTGTTGTTAAAGCTTCATTAATATCCACAAATGTTTTCTACACATTTATTCCTGCTGTTTTTTTCCTAATGATGTTCTGAGAAATAAAACTGATGAGAACTCAGTGAGAAAATAAACAGCAGCAAGAAAAACTCTGAAGGTTTGATTTGTTGGAAAAACTCACTTTGGCAAAACCTTCAAACTGATTCATTGTTGTCAAAGTCGACACATCATGCAGCCTGAGCTCCAGAACGTGAAGTTTAGTTTAGTTCATTTCGGTCATTATCTGACTTCTAATAGTACAATGCACTGGTAGATAAATAATAAATAGACAAAACAAAAACTGAATGAGTCGATGCTCCTGGCATTGACAACATATGGTAAACAAACAAAACAGGACCGAAAAGGTGTAGGTTGAAGCCTTAGCTTATGACACCTACCCTTTTAACATTCATTATTTTTCTTGTCAGCTTCCATTAAATTCTACCAAGTAATAAAAAAAAAGTAACAAGCTAAATATAGAGCTAAGTTATGTAATCCTATTGTCTACCCAAGATCCCAAACACATTTTATGTTCACTCTGATACTCTAACTTCATTTTGATATTTGTTGATCATCTTGCTTTGAAATATTTTTTTAATATTACACACTTTCATTTCCATTTCTACGCCATTCCACACATTTACTCCATATACTGAAACACATCTTTGTTTTACATTTGTTCTGTTCTTGTTGTTGTGAACATACAGGTCCCTCTCAGTTCAAACTGACATTCTCTTGTTTGGAACAGCCTCCGGATACAGTCTGGTGACGTGTTATTGAATGTTTTGCACACGAGTGATGCTATTGTAAAGTCTACAAGCTCACTGAATTTAAGTGCCTGTGAATTAATAATTTATTTGTTGGTTCTCGATAATCAGCTCTGTTTATAATTCTGATCACTCTCTTCTGCAGCAAGAACATCGGTTTTTCCCCAAACCTCCACACAATATGTAACGTATGGAAGTATGAAAGAACGACACAATATATGTAATGAATTTACGTTGAGAACATCTTTTGTCTTATGTAATATTGCAATGGACTTTGATATTTTGGTTTTAATATGACTTTACAGCAACCAATTAAAAATGATTTAGTCAACATATCACACAAATTAAACTGAAACATGAGAGGAACGACTCATCACACTGAACATTCATTCTCCTGTTTCATTAAACAGTAACTGAGATCCAAGTTAAACCCAGGTTCTCTCTGTGAGGAGGAGTCAATGCAAACTGTGATGTCTTCCTCCTCTACTTATGTGACTGCAGAGAGGAGGACAGAGAACAGTGGACACACAGTTTAACATGATGGACTACAGGACAGGACTGCTGCTGTTAACTGTCTGCTGGGCAGGTGAAGATCATCACTATATTCATGTTACATAGCGTATATATCTGTCAGCAGCTGATTTCACTTGATGTTTTTATCCTCTCTCCAGGTGTTGATGCTCAGAATCTGACACAATCTGAACCAGTGGTTAAACGTCCTGGAGAATCCCACAGACTGACCTGTGCAGCCTCTGGATTCACACTCAGTGACTACTGGATGCACTGGGTCAGACAGGCTCCTGGAAAAGGACTGGAGTGGGTCGCTGATATAAGCAGTGATGGTAGCACCAAACACTACTCTCAGTCAGTTCAAGGCCGGTTCACCATCTCCAGAGACGACAGCAGACAGCAGGTGTATCTGCAGATGAACAGACTGAAGACTGAAGACACTGCTGTGTATTACTGTGCCAGAGAGCCACAGTGAGAGACAATAACAGGAGAGTCGTACAAAAACTACTTCCTCTATTTGCCAGCACCACATGGGACACTTGGAACACATTTTTGCAATACTGATTGTGATTAACTGTCATGTTCATTCTAACGGTGCCCCAATTGGTCGGCCACCGATCGTGATCAGCCGATATACATACTAACTGCTTTGATCAGTGGCCTGTATTAAAGGCCGATCATAAGTGCTGATCAGATGATGCAAAAAAACAATTTCTCTAAGCGACACTAAAATGGCGTCACTGGTCTGGCGGTTTTACTTGGTGTCTGAAGAAGATAATAAATTAGTCATTTGCAAGGTGTGTTCCAAGTTAGTACCTCGTGGGGGAACGCAAACGATAAACATTCAACACCACAAATCTCAGACGTTTGAGGTTGAGTCACGTCAAAGAATATGACGAGTATTCAAAGCGAGCTTGTAGCACTAAGGAGAGAGAGCAGCTGGCATCAGCAACACTGCCACGACTCACTCAAACATCTGCAGCAGAGACATTTCAATGACAGCAACCAGAGAGCAAGGTCAGAAAGAAATCCACCAAAATAATGGTATTGATCACCAGCCGCTGTCAGTTGTGAAAGACGAGGGGCTCAGATGACTCATGTCATACATGGATCTACGTTACTCTCTGCCGGGGCGTAAATATTTCACAGATGTACGCCAGCCGCAGTTATACCAAACAATCTATACGCTTATCGACAGCCTTATGAAGAACAAGATCACTTTGATAAGTTTCACAAGTGACATCTGGAGTTCGAGTGTGTGTCTCATGTCCATGTTGAGCCTAACTGGGCAGTTTATTGATCAAAACTTCAAACTAAACAAAGTTGTTCTTTATCCTCAAGAGTTCTGCAGGTCACACACCACAGTTGCATTCAGTGACATGTTACGAGCAACGGGGATACCGAAGGAAAAAGTGCACGTTATTCTAAGAGATAATGCCAAGAACATGGAAAAGGCCATGAGGGATACGGATTTACCCAGCCTGCCGTACATGGAGCGTACACTCCAGCTTCCCGTTGCCGAAGGAGTTTCATCACAATGAAGCATCACATTTGAAGCATTTAATAGCCTCTGAAAGACGCATCGTTGGCCATTTCGAACACTCCAAGTATCCAGAAACAACTGGGTCAGCCTATCAACAGGCTTTGAAGAGCTCACACAACAGATCAGCTCATTAACGGCATCTGCTGCAGATGTGATAACATTCATCAGAGCTTTAACTCGTCTTGAGAAAAACTGCAGATTCTGACCATGAAGTAAAAACATCGAGAGCCACATTGTTGGAAGCAGTCCAGAGGAGATTTAGGGACATTGAATCTGAGCGCCTGTATACCATCGCTACAGTCCTAGATCCGAGGTGAGAAAACCTCATGAGCGCATGTGCGTTTGTGTGTGTCCAGTGCTTATGTCGCTCTGAGCGAATTAAAGAACAGGAAAGAAAGCAAGCAAAATGAGTAGGCTATTGAAAATGTTTAGATTCAGAAGCAATGTAAATTAAAACGTATTCATTGCTTTGATAAAAATATGACAAATCAAAACAAGACTTGTGAACAATCTTCAAAATTCATAAAATTATTGTTTATTTATTTTTTTAAATAAAAAGGTCTAAAGAGATATTTTCCCGACACACTAAAGCCAAAGATACGTGGGCTGTTTTCTGAAGTCCTAGCTGCCCAAACGGAGCAACAGAATAGTCAGGCGAGTTCAGAAGCAAGTGGCTCCAAGCCCCCAGAGAAAGTACCACGAGCTAGGTCCTAGTATGCTATGTATGCTGAATTGTCGGATGAAGATGGGGAACATGGTGGCGGCGGCATCGTCAGCCCAACATCATCACAGATGAACCTCTGCCTATTGGAACAAGTTATCCCACGAAGCCGGCAGCCACTTGTTTTTTGGCAGGACAATAAAAGTCGCTTCCCTGCTCTTGCACAAGCAGCACGAGCCTACCTCGGTGCACCATGCACAAGTGTAGATAGCAAAAGACTTTTCAGCACAGCAGGGGATAGTGTTGATGACAAGAGGAACAAGCTGTCTGCCAAAAATGCAGAGATGCTTATATTTATAAAGAAACATTTGCCATTGATGCCAAATAAATAAGCTTAGAGAGACACTGATCTCCACCCCCCACCACCACCACCTTTCACCCTCTAAACATGCACCAAACTGCCTCAGCTTTACAGAACAAAAGAACAGGACTGTATTATTTACTTGTGATGCCAAAGTCATCATAATGTTGGAAACATGTTTGAAACTTTATAATCAAATGTTTTAGAGTTGAAGTTATATATCCATAAGATTTATAAATTAAATGTTTTAAAAGTTAAAGGTCTTATAGTCTAATGCCTTAAAATTAACTTTCCTATAGTCTAATGCCTTTATAGTTAAAATGTCTTAAAGTTAACTTTTCTATAGTCTAAAGCCTTAAAGTTTTATACTCAAATGTCTTAAAGTTAAAGTTTGAAAGTCAAATGTTTTATAGTTAAGGTTTTTCAGTCAAATGTTTTAAAATAAGTTTTTATAATCTAAAGTGTTAAAACTTTAAAAATAGAATCCTAAGCTGAGAAACTCGCTGGGCTCAGTATAAAAGCCAGGTGCAGGGTGGGCAGCTGGCCAAGAAAAACAGGTGTCTCCCCGAGCCCCCCCCTTATCTGTTGTAGAGTGCATGAACGTGCCTAATTGGCCGGAGTGAGGAAGAGTCCTGCGGAAAAGTTGGAAATGGGTCGGGCAAAACTGAAAGGAAACAAACTGAGGGCAGAGAGCCAGAGCGAGGGGGGGTCTCCAACAGGTGCTGTCAAATAAATGAATAGATCATGTTAAAACAATAAATAGAGCTACACAATCCATCCAGGGCTTCAAAAAGACCCTGTGATCGGCATCGGCAGATCCTGCATCCGGTGATTGGCCTGAAAACTCAGGATCGGAGCACCCCTCTTAAATCCATACTATAGATTCAATGTTGAAGTCTTGTTTAATCTCATTCGTCTGAATGTTAAAGTCGTTTCCATCAAGAATTCAACATCATTCATTTGTCATTGCACAACAGAGTTCCACAATGATTAGAGACTCTTTCTCTAATGATATAGCTGCCCTAGATGGCATCAGCCTGGCATCCAGCACTACTGTCAGGAATCTGGGAGTTCTATTTGATCAGGATATGTCCTTCATCTCCCACATAAAACAAATATCAAGGACAGCCTTCTTTCATCTTCGCAACATAGCAAAAATCAGACACATCTTGTCTCAAAACGATGCAGAAAAACTAGTCCATGCATTCGTTACTTCCAGGTTGGATTATTGTAACTCGTTACTATCAGGCTGCCCTAATAAGTCACTAAAAACTCTGCAGCTGGTACAAAATGCTGCAGCACGTGTGCTGACAAGAACTAGGAAGAGAGATCACATCTCTCCTGTATTAGCCTCTCTGCACTGGCTTCCTGTAAAATCTAGAATAGAATTTAAAATCCTTCTTCTTACTTACAAAGCTCTTAATGGTCAGGCACCATCATATCTTAAAGAGCTCATAGTGCCATATTACCCCTCTAGAACATTGCGCTCCCAGGATGCAGGCCTGCTTGTGGTACCTAAAGTCTCTAAGAGTAGTGTTGGAGGTAGAGCCTTCAATTACCAGGCCCCCCTCCTCTGGAACAATCTACCAGTCAAGGTCCGGGAGGCAGACACCCTCTCTTCTTTTAAGAGTAGACTTAAAACTTTCCTCTTTGACAAAGCTTATAGCTAGGGCTGGCTCAGGCTTGGACTAGCCCATAGTTATGCTGCTATAGGTTTAGACTGCCGGGGGGATCTGACACACCAAGCTTCTCTCTCTCTCTCTCTCTGACTCTCTGACTCTCTCTCTCTCTCTCTCTGACTCTCTGACTCTCTTTCTCTCTTTCTCTCTTTCTCTCTCTCTTTCTCTCTCTCTCTCTCTCTCTCTCTCTCTCTCTTTCTCTCTCTCTCTCTCTCTCTTCCTCTCTCTCTCTCTCTCTCTCTCTCTCTCTCTCTGTCATATTAATGCAGCTCATTAACTCTGTATTTTCTAGTCCCATTAACATTACTAACCACATATCTTCCCGGGAGTTCTTGTGCTCCCTTGTCTTGAAGGTTCCTGAGGATCGTTGCTGCAGACCACCTGCTGCTGTGGACCTGCTCGACTGCAACAACTACTAACATCAGCCTTCCCCATAGTATCATTATTGTTGCTGCTAATGCTAATAGTAGACCTGTTGACTTCAACTGTTACAATTACGTTTACCTCAGCCTTTATCATTACTCTGCTTCTCTCGCTAATTTATTTATTTATTTAGCCAATCTTCACCCTAGTCTACCACTATTATTGGCATTGTAACCATAAGTATGTGTCTGTTGTTGTTCATGTAACAAGAACATATGTTGTTGTCGTAACAAGAACATATGTTGTTGTTGCTCTCTCTGCCTGTCTCTATCCTGCATCTCCTTCTATCCCATGTTCGGCCCATCCAGTCGAGGCAGACGGCTGTTCAACATGAGTCTGGTTCTGCTCGAGGTTTCTGCCTGTTAAAAGGAAGTTTTTCCTTGCCAATGTGCTGTATTGCTAAGTGCTACTCATGGTGGATTCATGTTGGGCCTCTCTTTAAATAACATAACAAAGAGTCGGTCTAGACCTGCTCTTTCTGTAAAGTGTCTCGAGATAACCCTGGTTATGATTTGGCGCTATACAAATACAATTTGATTGATTGATTGTTATTTAGATACTAATACACTGTTTCATCTGCACACTTAAAGTTATAATTATGTTGCATTCTTTTTGGATTTGTTGTTTGGGGGAATGTAAACGGCAGCAACAAGATAGTGCTGATAACTTTATGCTGAAATCTGAACTTTAAAAACTTCACATCTGGGAAATATTAACTTTTATTATTATTTATTATTATTTTACAATATTTGAGAACCAAGTATCATCGATAAAAACAGTTTCTCCCCTTGTGAACACTAACATGAAGCCACCACAGGAGGAGCCCTCAGACCACCAATGATGTCAACATCAGTTCACTGTTACAGCAGCAAGAAAAACTTGAGACTTCATGAAAGAACTCTTCTGTTTCCATCAATAGAACTGATCATTATCAGAATCATGTGAGCATTGGAAACTGAACCAGAAGTCACCTTTATTATTCAAACTACAACAAATGAAGCTTTCAATACCAATCTAAACTCTGGGCAGATACCCAGAAACAAAGGAGACAAAACCTCCCACACATGTCGACAGTGAGATCTATAATGAAAGAACATCACGGGCAGTTAACACCTGATAGAGGTTTATATGGGAGCAGATCTTCTGGTGTCAAACAAGAGAAGAACTTACTGCTTCAGTCTGGTGTGTGAGTGTGTGTTATTTGCCTTCTGTGTTGATGTTGATGGACTTAAGTTCAAGTTAGTGAATTTAAAACAGTGAAAGAAGGAACAAGTGGTATCTTAGTCAAATAGTTGTCACCCTCCTGTGAGGAGGAGTCAATGCAAACTGTGATGTCTTCCTCCTCTACTTATGTGACTGCAGAGAGGAGCACAGAGAACAGTGGACACACAGTTTAACATGATGGACTACAGGACAGGACTGCTGCTGTTAGCTGTCTGCTGGGCAGGTGAAGATCATCACTATATTCATGTTACATAGCGTATATATCTGTCAGCAGCTGATTTCACTTGATGTTTTTATCCTCTCTCCAGGTGTTGATGGTCAGACTCTGACACAATCTGAACCAGTGGTTAAACGTCCTGGAGAATCCCACAGTCTGACCTGTACAGCCTCTGGATTAACAATCAGTGGCTCCTGGATGAACTGGGTCAGACAGGCTCCTGGAAAAGGACTGGAGTGGGTCGCTGCTATAAACCCTGGTGGTAGCGACAAATACTACCCTCAGTCAGTTCAAGGCCGGTTCACCATCTCCAGAGACAACAGCAGACAGCAGCTGTATCTGCAGATGAACAGTCTGAAGACTGAAGACACTGCTGTGTATTACTGTGCCGGAGTCACAGTGAGAGACAATAACAGGAGAGTCGTACAAAAACTACTTCCTCTATTTATCACCTCTGAACATATTCAGTCGTCTCAGCACTGATACTGACTGTGATCAACTATAAATGATGAAAATTCTTAGTTGTGATTTAATGTCTTTTTTTTCATCTTATTTGATTGAAATAGTTCTTTTAAAAGAAACATAAATCCAATAGAAGATGTGATGTAAAAAGACTATTTCTTGGTTCATACAATGCTGCTAAATAAATTATTTTATTAGTGTAATTGTCATCAGTACACATGGAGATCATGCAAGTGAGTCTTCAGTTTGTAACATCTTACATCTGTGAGGAGGAGAATACAGTGATTTGCAAATCCTTTTCAAGCTATATTCAAGTGAATACAGCACAAAGACAAGATATGTAATGTTCAAACTGATAAAACAATATTATTTATGATGAAATATACAAACATTCTGAATTTGATGCCTGCGACACGTTCCAAAGTAGTTGGGACAGGAACATGTTCACAACTGTGTTACATCACCTTTTCTTCTAACAACACTCTGTAATATACACAAAATGTGTGTATATTTCCCCCCCCAAAATGACGTTAATCAGTTTGAACACTAAATATCTTGTCTTTGTGCTGTATTCAATTGAATATAAGTCGAAAAGGATTTGCAAATCACTGTATTCTTTTTTTACTCACATTTTACAAAACATGTTCTTTATTTTAACAGGTGTGAAGTGTGAACAGTTGACACAGCCAGCCTCTGTGACTGTGCAGCCAGGTCAACGTCTGACCATCACCTGTCAGGTCTCTTATTCTGTTAGCGGCTACTACACAGCCTGGATCAGACAGCCTGCAGGGAAAGCACTGGAGTGGATTGGAATGAAATACACTAAAATACACTTAAAATTGTTAATACTCCGAAGGACTAATGAGTTTATTTTCATGTCAGAAACTCATGTTGTCTCTGTTTCAATCATCAGAAAAATACACTGATACACATTTAAACAGAGAGAAGATTAAAAACAAAAGACAAATGGTACGAATGACTCCTGTTCAATTAAAAATGTCAGTGAATATTAGATTCTAGATTAAATTCTGAAATCTTTGTTGTTTGACACGTAGAGAAAAGTGATTCAAGTATTTTGTATTCAGGATAAAAGAAGGAAGCTTTATTTTATGTTCCAGAGAATGAGGAAACTGTACATGATCATTTTCTACAAGATGATCAAATATGACTAAATATGTCGAGGCCACACAAAGAAAAGCTCCCACCTGCCCCCAAACACTCCTTTTCTCTCTGTGAGGAGGAGTCAATGCAAACTGTGATGTCTTCCTCCTCTACTTATGTGACTGCAGAGAGGAGGACAGAGAACAGTGGACACACAGTTTAACATGATGGACTACAGGACAGGACTGCTGCTGTTAACTGTCTGCTGGGCAGGTGAAGATCATCACTATATTCATGTTACATAGCGTATATATCTGTCAGCAGCTGATTTCACTTGATGTTTTTATCCTCTCTCCAGGTGTTGATGCTCAGACTCTGATACAATCTGAACCAGTGGTTAAAGGTCCTGGAGAATCCCACAGTCTGACCTGTACAGCCTCTGAATTACACTTCAGCAACTACTGGATGGCCTGGGTCAGACAGGCTCCTGGAAAAGGACTGGAGTGGATCGCTTACATCAGATATGACAGTAGCAGCAAACACTACTCTCAGGCAGTTCAAGGCCGGTTCACCGTCTCCAGAGACAACAGCAGACAGCAGCTGTATCTGCAGATGAACAGTCTGAAGACTGAAGACACTGCTGTGTATTACTGTGCCAGAGAGCCACAATAACACAAACCATCAGCAGAGCTGAACAAAAACCCCTCAGTGCCTGAACACTTGTAACATGAAGCCACCAGAGGAGGAGCCCTCAGACCACTAATGATTATAACAACAGTCTCAGTGGGACAAACAGGCTTTAAGTGTATTTAGGTGTTAAACACTGCAAAATAGTTCATAGTGGTAGTATCAGACCCTCCCATCAAAATCAGAGTTTCTGCATGTATAAAATGTAAGTCATAAAATTTGCACAAATTACCATAAAAATGGTGCATGTAGTTGAAAATTGTGCTTCTGAAACATCCTTTAGCTGAATCCTTGTTCTTGTAAAACGTCTTCACTTAACCTCAGTGAGATGTGAACCGAAACTACAAGTTAACGTGTCTTCATGATCCAATAAAAATAAAAACAAAAATAAAGATTAAGTTCATGTGAATAAACTTAATCTTTATATCGTCACCTGTCACCTGTCAACACTTGACTCTGATTGGTTGCAGGGTGTCACTTCTTTTCTCACTTTGGATTGTTCTGGCCTCTAAGTCATCCATAAGTTCCTCATAATGGAAACATCATCAGAGAATGTCCCTTTCTTAGTTTTTTAAGAGAACAGTGTTTATTCTTTTCTCTTGATTATAAGCATTATTAACAGGCAATATAAAAAGTCTATCTCTGTTTCTAACTATGCTGATTAAATCATTTGTATTTCTGTCATGAAACAGTATAATAAAGTCTTACTTTAGCAAAGAAATCAGTAGCAATGAAGTTCTTATTCTCAGGCTTCTTTGAATAATTGGTCTATTTTCATGTCAGAAATTCATGTTGTCTCTGATTCAATCATCAGAAAAATACACTGATACACATTTGAACACAGAGAACATGAAAAACAGCAGACAAGTTACAGCCACAAGCGGCGATGAACGGGCCCTCGCACCCATGGCCACGTTGGGGAGTGTCGCGGCTACGGGGGGTGAGGCAGCCTCGGGACGTGCTGCAGCAGCAGGGTGTGCATGAGCCACAGCATGTGCTGCAGCCAGGGGCTGTTAACCAGTAGGTGGTGCTATCAGCATGACCCAAATTCCTATGTAGATCTGTTCAGGCCGAGACATTGATCAAGCAAATGAAATTTGAAGCTGATTGAAAAATGTATATGAGAGTTACTACTGCCTCTTTCCACTAGGTGGCGCCAAGAGTATGAGTGAAAATGTATATGCAGATCTATTCAGGGCAGTACCCCCATGAAAAATCACCAGTGCGTGTCACTATAGCTATCATGAAAAAATGACTCTGTTCAGGGCGGGACTCAAGCATATGAAATTTGGTGCAGAGATGATGAAGTACAGCCACGTTATCAAAGCCTTGATGTTAGGCGACGCATCATGGCGAAGGTTATCTTCGCCACGGCACCAGGGTCACGACGTCTGTTGAAACCTCACCGGGTTTTTTCACAAACCTTGATCAAGGTCTTAAGGCTTTCCTGGCCAAAGTTTGATGTTGATGTGTCTTACCACCTTGGAGGGGAAGCTTGGAGAATAAAACATGTAATTTCCTGTTTCCAGTAGGGGGCGCTAGGCCCGATGGGAAATGTTTTCATGTAGTTGTGTTCAGGCAGGGGCTGTTATCATACATGTAAAATATGAAGAACATTGAACATTGTGTATGGGAGTTACAATGATTTCCTGTTTTTGGCCTTTGACCCCCTGCCAAGGCCCCGCCCTTTGATGAAAACTCAAGCTTGTAATAACTTTGAATGTCCAGTGTGTTGTCAATACACTGACTGAGTTTGAAAAGGATCAGATGAAGTCCCTACGAGGCATTCGTTAAAGTATGACCACTGTAAATCACCAAAAACAAGCCTTATTTTGAAATTCAAAGCAAAATGGATGACTTCCTGTTGGGTTTGAGGTATGGGTGCAAGAGGCTGTTTTGTGCGTCTTGACCTGCTATATATACCTACCAGAATTCATACGTGTACGTCAGAGTAACCTTTATGGGGACCCCTTTTTTAAATTTGTTTTTTAAACAACCCTGATCGCTGTACGAGAAGCACTGAAGCATGTCGGGCTTTAAAAACATTTCCCCTTCAATAATGAAGAATTAACACTGACGCACATTTGATCAATGAAAGTGTGTTTGTCAGCATGTTGGGACAGTTCATCATGACTCACAGCAACAGCTGCATTTATGTAAATACATCATCAATACGACTGAACAGAGAACTGTACCTTAAAAAGCTCTCTCTCACCTGTTATGTCTCTGGTTAGTCTTTGACTGACAGCAGATATGCAACAGCAAATTCCTTTAAATTTGCAGATACTTTGTTCCTCCCTTCTTTTTTCTGGGTTATAATTTATCGTTACTCTCCTCATCACCTAACCATCCTCGGGGAACGTAACAGAGAGAATGAGAAAAGTGTAAATGATCATTTTCTACATGAAGTTTTCTTGCTTTGCCCGACCACACTGCAGTTAGAACAGAGGAAACATGATGATCAAATATGACTAAATATGTCGAGGCCACACAAAGAAAAGCTCCCACCTGCCCCCAAAACACTCCTTTTCTCTCTGTGAGGAGGAGTCAATGCAAACTGTGATGTCTTCCTCCTCTACTTATGTGACTGCAGAGAGGAGGACAGAGAACAGTGGACACACAGTTTAACATGATGGACTACAGGACAGGACTGCTGCTGTTAACTGTCTGCTGGGCAGGTGAAGATCATCACTATATTCATGTTACATAGCGTATATATCTGTCAGCAGCTGATTTCACTTGATGTTTTTATCCTCTCTCCAGGTGTTGATGCTCAGACTCTGACACAATCTGGACCAGTGGTTAAACGTCCTGGAGAATCCCACAGTCTGACCTGTACAGGCTCTGGATTCACATTCAGCAGCTGGGCTATGAACTGGGTCAGACAGGCTCCTGGAAAAGGACTGGAGTGGATCGCTTACATCTACGATGATGGTAGCAGCAAATACTACTCTCAGTCAGTTCAAGGCAGGTTCACCATCTCCAGAGACAACAGCAGACAGCAGGCGTATCTGCAGATGAACAGTCTGAAGACTGAAGACACTGCTGTGTATTACTGTGCCAGAAGAGACACAGTGAGAGACAATAACAGGAGAGTCGTACAAAAACTACTTCCTCTATTTACAACCATCACTGGGGACAGTTGGAACATATGTTTGTAATACTGATGTGCCATAATGTAAATTCTTATTATAGATTCAATGTTGAAGTCTTGTTTAATCTCATTCGTCTGAATGTTAAAGTCGTTTCCATCAAGAATTCAACATCATTCATTTGTCATTGCACAACAGAGTTCCACAATGATTCAATGTTTTAGCCCATTCCTGCAACACACAGAACAAAAGGACACATTGTTTAAAGTAGAATAGAAAAAGATACATTGTCATATTTGAGTTATTTAGATACTAATACACTGGTTCATTAGCACAATTAAAATTATAATTCTGTTGCACTCTTTTTGGATTTGTTGTTTGGGGGAATGTAAACAGCAGCAACAAGATAGTGCTGATAACTTTATGCTGAAATCTGAACTTTAAAAACTTGACATCTGGGAAATATTATTAACTTTAACAATATTTGAGCACCAAGTATCATCGATAAAAACAGTTTCTCCCCTTGTGAACACTAACATGAAGCCACCACAGGAGGAGCCCTCAGACCACCAAAGATTTCAACATCAGTTCACTGTTACAGCAACAACAGAAACAGTCTTTAGAACATTGGAAATAATAGACAATGTTCCAATCACTGATAAAATAGTGTATGTTGTCACAGTAACAAACTCCACGATACATTATTAAATATTAAAGCATTCAACAACTTATACAAATGAGGTTGATTACTTTGCTCAGTGTTCCTCGTCTCTGAAAGTCAGTTCCTTTTTGAGAACATACTAAAAAATATCAAACTGATAAGTTATCAGAATCATACGTGCATTAGAGACTGAACCGGTCTTTAGCCAAAGTCATGGTGGTGTTTATTATTTAGGACATAAAAAATGGGATTTAAACATCAATCTCATGACGTTTGATATGACTGAAGTTTCACCAACTCTTTCTGTGAGACGGAGAGAAAACATTTTAATAAACTTTACTGTCCCATGGATGTAAATAAGCCTCCTTGTGTGTTGCCTTATAAGGACATAAAGTGTCTTCTCCTCTTGCTGGTTTCTAGTTTCTATTCATGGCTGCTCCTTTAGTTTCCAGTAGTCCTCTTCTTCATTGTTACAGCAACGCTGATTTTAATAAATATTATCAATGAATGCTTCTGGTTGTTTGCAATTTGAAAATAAATTACATGATGCTTAAAAATCGAATGTCTCTCAGTGCAAAACATTCAGACATTTATATTCTGTAAATGTTGGGACATTTTAAATGTTGAGTGTTCTGAAATGAAAATATCACATGTGAAGCAAAGGTGATTTCCAGGCATGTTTCTACTTGACTGCCCCTCCCTGCTTCACACACATAACATTCATAAAAACGTTTAAATCAAGAATTCATGAATTAAAAAATAAAGTTGAGATAAACACCAATACACGTATGCATGAAGTGATATTATATAATATAATTTCCATCAGTAGAACTGATCATTATCAGAATCATGTGGGCATTGGAAACTGAACCAGAAGTCACCTTTATTATTCAAATGGTAAATGGACTGTACTTATAGAGCGCTTGTCTCACTCAGAGCTGCTTTTTACACTACATATCACATTCACCCATTCACACACTGATGGCAGAGGCTGCTACTAAAGTGCCCAACTGTCAGTCAGATATCACATTCATACCCTTTGGCTATGCCACCGGGAGCAATTTGGGGTTCAGTGTCTTGTCCAAGGACACTTCGACATGTAGCCTGAGGGAGCTGGGGATCGAATCTCCGACCTTCCAATTGAAAGACGACCGACTCTACCACTGAGCCACAGCCGCCCCAAACTACAAAACTACAACAAATGAAGCTTTCAATACCAATCTAAACTCTGGGCAGATACCCAGAAACAAAGGAGACAAAACCTCCCACACATGTCGACAGTGAGATCTATAATGAAAGAACATCACGGGCAGTTAACACCTGATAGAGGTTTATATGGGAGCAGATCTTCTGGTGTCAAACAAGAGAAGAACTTACTGCTTCAGTCTGATGAACTGAAAATAACAGAGATAAAAGTCAAATGATATTCCTCCCTGAGGAGGAGTCAATGCAAACTGTGATGTCTTCCTCCTCTACTTATGTGACTGCAGAGAGGAGGACAGAGAACAGTGGACACACAGTTTAACATGATGGATTACAGGACAGGACTGCATGCATTTATTACTTCCCGTTTGGACTACTGCATCTCTATATGTGGGGGTCAGTCAGTCCTCCCTCTCACGTCTGCAGTATGTGCAAAATGCTGCTGCCAGATTTTTAAAAGGTACACGAAAGCGCGATTATATTTCCCCAGTACTCGCCTCTCTCCACTGGCTTCCTGTTAGTTTTCAGAATACATTTTAAAATTGTATTTCTTGTTTTTAAGTCGCTACATGGACTGGCTCCCTCTTACCTAGCAGACCCTTTAACCCTCTCTACCCCACCACGAGCACTCAGATCCTCTGAGCAGTCCCTGCTGGTCATCCCTCGGGCAAAGCGAAAACTACGGGGTGATCGCGCCTTTTCAGTTTTTGGCCCCAACCTGTGGAACTCATTGCCTCCTCTTATCCAAAGTGCAGAGTCAATAAATGTATTCAAAGCTCAGCTCAAAGCCCACCTCTTTTCCTTGGCCTTTGAAAATACTTTAAGTGAATGAAGATGTTTTGAAATTATATTGTATGAGTATTTTGTATGTATGGGTGTATATAGGTGTGTGTGTGTATGCATGTGTAATTGTATATTGTTGTGTGTTATATTCATAATCTGTTATATCTCTTGCACTGTTTTATCTGCCACTGTCTGTAAAGCACTTTGGTCAGCTTATGTTGTTTTAAATGTGCTATACAAATACATTTGACTTGACTTGACAGACACCTTTACACAGAGAGGATAAATAATTCTGTAGTGCATTTCTTAAAATGTCTTCTAGGGGAATGTAAACGGCAGCAACGAGGTCGAGCTGAAAATGTTTCTGACATCTGAACATTAACAACTCAACATGTGTGAAACATTGTCCATCAGCTTTGACTACATTTGAGCCCCATGTATAATTGATGCAAACACAGTTTACACCAGAGGAGGAGCCCTCAGACCACCAATGGTTTCAACATCAGTTTATAGTAGAAGAGAGAAAAAGACAGATTGAGAGAAATAAAGTAGAAGCAACAAGGTTTATCATTATACACAATAATAATATTAATAATAATATTTTGATTTAAAGACAACATTTCAGGGTTGTTACTCAAAAACACTTTACAAAATGTAAAAATTAAACTACTAAAATAAAAATACTAAATACAAAGTGGAGGATTTTCCAAAAAATGTGTTTCTGACTGACTCAATATTTATGTGAGTTAACGAGATCATTATATCAGCTCAGAACTACTTCTAAAAAATCGCCTTCTTCTACCAAGACATGAAACACAAATAATTCCGTCTTCAAGTCACTTTTACATCAATCATTTCCGTCACTCAATCATGACGGCTGATGTCAAAACACCTGCATGATTGTTTCACAGCTAACATGTCTGATTGTGTGCGAGGATGAATCAGTGAAAAAAAATGTTCTAGTTGATCTCTTTCTTCTTTTTATTGTCAATAGAACCACTAACTCTAGCAGCATTGTAAAACTGATGAACTGAAAATAACAAAGATAAAAGTCAAATGATATTCCTCCCTGAGGAGGAGTCAATGCAAACTGTGATGTCTTCCTCCTCTACTTATGTGACTGCAGAGAGGAGGACAGAGAACAGTGGACACACAGTTTAACATGATGGACTACAGGACAGGACTGCTGCTGTTAACTGTCTGCTGGGCAGGTGAAGATCATCACTATATTCATGTTACATAGCGTATATATCTGTCAGCAGCTGATTTCACTTGATGTTTTTATCCTCTCTCCAGGTGTTGATGCTGAGACTCTGACAGAATCTGAACCAGTGGTTAAACGTCTTGGAGAATCCCACAGACTGACCTGTACAGGCTCTGGATTCACATTCAGCAGCTTCTTTATGGACTGGGTCAGACAGGCTCCTGGAAAAGGACTGGAGTGGATCGCTGCTATAACTGATGGTGGTGGTAGCTACAAATACTACTCTCAGTCAGTTCAAGGCCGGTTCACCATCTCCAGAGACAACAGCAGACAGCAGGTGTATCTGCAGATGAACAGTCTGAAGACTGAAGACACTGCTGTGTATTACTGTGCCAGAAGAGACACAATAACACAAACCATCAGCAGAGCTGAACAAAAACCCCTCAGTGCCTGAACACTTGTAACATGAAGCCACCAGAGGAGGAGCCCTCAGACCACTAATGATTATAACAACAGTCTCATGTAGTTGAAAATTGTGCTTCTGAAACATCCTTTAGCTGAATCCTTGTTCTTGTAAAACGTCTTCACTTAACCTCAGTGAGATGTGAACCGAAACTACAAGTTAACGTGTCTTCATGATTCAATAAAAATAAAAACAAAAATAAAGATTAAGTTCATGTGAATAAACTTAATCTTTATTTCGTCACCTGTCACCTGTCAATACTTGACTCTGATTGGTTGCAGGGTGTCACTTCTTTTCTCACTTTGGATTGTTCTGGCCTCTAAGTCGTCCATAAGTTCCTCATAATGGAAACATCATCAGAGAATGTCCCTTTCTTAGTTTTTTAAGAGAACAGTGTTTATTCTTTTCTCTTGATTATAAGCATTATTAACAGGCAATATAAAAAGTCTATCTCTGTTTCTAACTATGCTGATTAAATCATTTGTATTTCTGTCATGAAACAGTATAATAAACAAGTCTTACTGCAGAAAAGAAATCAGTAGCAATGAAGTTCTTATTCTCAGGCTTCCTTTAATAATTGGTCTATTTTCATGTCAGAAATTCATGTTGTCTGTGATTCAATCATCAGAAAAATACACTGATAGACATTTGAACACAGAGAACATGAAAAACAGCAGACAAGTTACAGCCGCAAGCGGCGATGAACGGGCCCTCGCACCCATGGCCACGTTGGGGAGTGTCGCGGCTACGGGGTGTGAGGCAGCCTCGGGACGTGCTGCAGCAGCAGGGTGTGCATGAGCCACAGCATGTGCTGCAGCCAGGGGCTGTTAACCAGTAGGTGGTGCTATCAGCATGACCCAAATTCCTTTGTAGATCTGTTCAGGCCGAGACTTTAATCAAGTAAATGAAATTTGAAGCTGATTGAAAATTGTATATGCGAGTTACTACTGCCTCTTTCCACTAGGTGGCGCCAAGAGTATGAGTGAAAATGTATATGCAGATCTATTCAGGGCAGTACCCCCATGAAAAATCACCAGTGCGTGGCACTATAGCTATCATGAAAAAATGACTCTGTTCAGGGCGGGACTCAAGCATATGAAATTTGATGCAGAGAAGATGAAGTACAGCCACGTTATCAAAGCCTCGATGTTAGGCGAGGCATCATGGCGAAGGTTATCTTCGCCACGGCACCAGGGTCACGACGTCTGTTGAAACCTCACTGTGTTTTTTCACAAACCTTGATCAAGGTCTTAAGGCTTTCCTGGCCAAAGTTTGATGTTGATGTGTCTTACCACCTTGGAGGAGAAGCTTGGAGAGTAAAACATGTAATTTCCTGTTTCCAGTAGGGGGCGCTAGGCCCGATGGGAAATGTTTTCATGTAGTTGTGTTCAGGCAGGGACTGTTATCATACATGTAAAATATAAAGAACATTGAACATTGTGTATGGGAGTTACAATGATTTTCTGTTTTTGGCCTTTGACCCACCGCCAAGGCCCCGCCCTTTGATGAAAACTCAAGCTTGTAATAACTTTGAATGTCCAGTGTGTTGTCAATACACTGACTGAGTTTGAAAAGGATCAGATGAAGTCCCTACGAGGCATTCGTTAAAGTATGACCACTGTAAATGACCAAAAACAAGAAGCTGTTTTGTGCATCTTGACCTGCTATATATACCTACCAAAATTCACACGTGTAGGTCAAAGTAACCTATGTGGGGAACCCTTTTTGAAATTTTCTAGGGGACGCTATGGAGCCATTTTGCCATGCCCATGTGCGTAACCCACAAAATAGCAAACTTTTCGTCAGACCTGATGCACAATCCAAATGTGGTGAGTTTTTTGGCATGTTTAAGCTGCGAAATTTGCGCTTCATTTGGGGTAAAAAGAAAGGGTCTTTGCACCCATCGGTGCTCGGGCACCAATAATACGAGTGACTCTGGTTCAATTAAAAATGTCAGTAAATATTAGATTCTAGATTAAATTCTGAAAGCTGTTATTCAACACAGTGAAATTTGAGGTGTTTCATATTCAGGAATAAAAGAAGGACGATTTCTTTTATGTTCCAAAGAATGAGGAAACTGTAAATGATCATTTTCTACATTAAGTTTTCTTGCTTTGCCCGACCACACTGCAGTTAGAACAGAGGAAACATGATGATCAAATATGACTAAATATGTCGAGAACACACAAAGAAAATCTCCCACCTGCCCCCAAAACACTCCTTATCTCTCTGTGAGGAGGAGTCAATGCAAACTGTGATGTCTTCCTCCTCTACTTATGTGACTGGAGAGAGGAGGACAGAGAACAGTGGACACACAGTTTAACATGATGGACTACAGGACAGGACTGCTGCTGTTAACTGTCTGCTGGGCAGGTGAAGATCATCACTATATTCATATTACATAGCGTATATATCTGTCAGCAGCTGATTTCACTTGATGTTTTTATCCTCTCTCCAGGTGTTGATGGTCAGACTCTGACACAATCTGAACCAGTGGTTAAACGTCCTGGAGAATCCCACAGACTGACCTGTACAGGCTCTGGATTCACATTCAGCAGCTACCCTATGGCTTGGGTCAGACAGGCTCCTGGAAAAGGACTGGAGTGGCTTGCCTGGATTAACACTGGTAGTAGCAGCAAATACTACTCTCAGTCAGTTCAAGGCCGGTTCACCGTCTCCAGAGACGACAGCAGACAGCAGCTGTATCTGCAGATGAACAGTCTGAAGACTGAAGACACTGCTGTGTATTACTGTGCCAGAGAGCCACAGTGAGAGACAATAACAGGAGAGTCGTACAAAAACTTCTTCCTCTATTTATCACCAGCAGCAACATCATTACAATAATAACTATATATTTTTTTTTACATTTGAAGGACATTAATATTAATCCAAATCAATCTCTAAATCTAATCTTGTTTTATTAACATGTTACATGATATTTTAATTGCAGGACTTCAGGGAGTTTTTCAGTGATCATCATCATTAAAGTGCTCAAACATACTTCCTGTTTCTCACTAAAGTTACTTTCTCTGTAGTTTCCTCGTGAGTGTGAAATCTAATCAAACCAGCATTACTGTGACTCACATTCATTCAATTATCTGGCAGTGATAGAAATTCCACTGATTGACTCAATGTTGGGATCTTTTTTCATCTCATTCAGCTGAATCTGAAATTCAAATTCAACCTGAAAATCAACATTAATATAGAAAGTTGTTGTTTGTCTTCTGAGGAAGAGAGCCAGAGAGCCACAATAACACAAACCATCAGCAGAGCTGAACAAAAACCCCTCAGTGCCTGAACACTTGTAACATGAAGCCACCAGAGGAGGAGCCCTCAGACCACTAATGATTATAACAACAGTCTCAGTGGGACAAACAGGCTTTAAACAACCCTGATCGCTGTACGAGAAGCACTGAAGCATGTCGGGCTTTAAAAACATTTCCCCTTCAACAATGAAGAATTAACACTGACGCACATTTGATCAATGAAAGTGTGTTTGTCAGCATGTTGGGACAGTTCATCATGACTCACAGCAACAGCTGCATTTATGTAAATACATCATCAATACGACTGAACAGAGAACTGTACTTTAAAAAGCTCTATCACATTATATTCTGTTTTTCTACATAAACCTACAAATACATCTCCACATAAACTTTTACAAGTTTAAACACATTTTCACTGTATGACTCAAATCAGAGCGGCCCTACAAGTTTGATATATTAACCATCTAGATGGTGACATTTCATAAAAACAGAACAAATAAAAAATGATGTTTATGTTCATTTAAGAAGAAAACAGAACCTCCAACTGATTCAAATTAAACTGAGATTATTTAAAAATATGCAAATATATGTAACTTGTACTTAAGGGCGTGTTTGTGTCAGAGAGAGAAGAGCTCACATCAGTCCAGCTTCATCATCAGCCATGTTCTCTGTAGCTCTGCTGCTGCTGCTGACAGCTGGATCCTGTGAGCAGCTTTAAACTAATAAACACATTAGAAACAGTGAATAATCAGATGAATGAACAGGTGAACAGATGAACAGCAAAGAGATTCAAACACAACCATCTTGTTTCTTTTTCTTCTACAGAACGATGAAACTGAAAACAGTTTCAGTCCCTCCTTTAAAACTGTTGAGGGCAGACAAGGACTGACTGTATTCAGTGCTGATCACAGTAATGGCCTCCATGGAACTGTATGTACAAGTAATGGCCCTGAGGAAAACACTGACAGTTTAACACAGTTAACACCCTCAAACATCCTCTGAGTGTCTGTGATGCTTTCCTCATCCTGTCAACACACATGTATTTAGGTAAAATGGCTTTTGGAATCCTTTCAGGTGACAATATGTGTGAATGTGTTTGTCTCGTGTTTCAACTTGCTTGTTGAGAATGCAATGAGAAAAGTCCAGTCACCATGAAAAAGACAAAGTGGTTTGGAAGCTTGAAAGAATCCTGGTACCGCTCTACAAACAAAGTTGTGTCTCACGTCAGGCTATAAAACTCATTAGTGCAACGTGTCATTAATTAATGAAAGGGGTTATATGTTGCTTCTACTGTCTGTCTGTCTGTCTGTCTGCTGAAATCTGGCACCAAAGACTCGATCCATTCAGTTTGATTTATCGTGCACGTCTTGTCCAACCAGCCCTGAAACCTCCAATAAAAAACAACATGGAAATATGAGGCTAAATCTTCATGCTTCTATTTTCAGCTCTGTGAGGCGGAGTCAATGCAAATCTACATCTCTTCCATCGTTATTAATCTCACTGCAAACTGAGGACAAACCAATCCACCAACCAGACATACAAACACATTTTCACAATGACTTTGGATGTTTTTAGTTTCCATTAGTGCTTATCTTCATTGTTATAGCAGTGCTGATTCTAATAACATTTTCTATTGTCCATGAATGTTACATTAACATGAAGTAATAATGTTTGTCATTTGAAAATCAACATAATGTTTCAGTATCATATTTCTTTCAATGCAAAACATTCAGACATTAATATTCTGTAAATGTTGGGACATTTAAATGTAAATGAAAATATCACATGTGAAGCAAAGGTGATTTCCAGGCATGTTTCCACTCGACTGCCCCTCCCTGCTTCACACACATAACATTCATAAAAACATTTAAATCAAGAATGTCATGAATTAAAATAAAACTATTTAAATAAAGTTATTTAGAGGAACACCAATACACGTATGCATGAAGTAATAATTCTGTAGTGCATTTGAATTTGTGTTTGCAGCTGAGGGGAAATGTAAACTGCAGAAACGAGATAGGCCTGAAAGTATGGCTGACATCTTAACATTAATAAGTCAACATCTGGGTAACATTGTCCATCGACTTTGGCTACAATACAGCCCCAAGCATCACTGATGTAAACACACAGTTTACAATGTGAACAACAGGAGGAGCCCTCAGACCAACAATGATGTCAACATCAGTTCACTGTTACAGCAGCAAGAAAAACTTGAGACTTCATGAAAGAACTCTTCTGTTTCCATCAATAGAACTGATCATTATCAGAATCATGTGAGCATTGGAAACTGAACCAGAAGTCACCTTTATTATTCAGACTACAACAAATGAAGCTTTCAATACCAATCTAAACTCTGGGCAGATACCCAGAAACAAAGGAGACAAAACCTCCCACACATGTCGACAGTGAGATCTATAATGAAAGAACATCACGGGCAGTTAACACCTGATAGAGGTTTATATGGGAGCAGATCTTCTGGTGTCAAACAAGAGAAGAACTTACTGCTTCAGTCTGATGAACTGAAAATAACAGAGATAAAAGTCAAATGATATTCCTCCCTGAGGAGGAGTCAATGCAAACTGTGATGTCTTCCTCCTCTACTTATGTGACTGCAGAGAGGAGGACAGAGAACAGTGGACACACAGTTTAACATGATGGACTACAGGACAGGACTGCTGCTGTTAACTGTCTGCTGGGCAGGTGAAGATCATCACTATATTCATGTTACATAGCGTATATATCTGTCAGCAGCTGATTTCACTTGATGTTTTTATCCTCTCTCCAGGTGTTGATGGTCAGACTCTGACAGAATCTGAACCAGTGATTAAACGTCCTGGAGAATCCCACAGACTGACCTGTACAGGCTCTGGATTCACATTCAGCAGCCATGAGATGGCCTGGGTCAGACAGGCTCCTGGAAAGGGACTGGAGTGGATCGCCTGGATACAAACTGGTGGTAGCAGCAAATTCTACTCTCAGTCAGTTCGAGGCCGGTTCACCGTCTCCAGAGACAACAGCAGACAGCAGCTGTATCTGCAGATGAACAGTCTGAAGACTGAAGACACTGCTGTGTATTACTGTGCCAGAGAGTCACAATAACACAAACCATCAGCAGAGCTGAACAAAAACCCCTCAGTGCCTGAACACTTGTAACATGAAGCCACCAGAGGAGGAGCCCTCAGACCACTAATGATTATAACAACAGTTCACTGTTAAGAACAGAACAGACATATTTAGAAACAGGAAAAGTCAAAGATTATAATGTATAAAAAGATATTTAATATACAGTGAAGTGTCAACATGTGAAATAGTGACATTATTTCTCTTCACAACTCTGTCTCAAAAAGGTTTCCATGAAACAAATGAAACATTAAAGATGGAATTTCTGTCTTTGACTAAATAACATGGGGTTAAATGGCATCTATGTTCTGAGGGCTTACACACGTTTCCTCACTTTGTTGTTAAAGCTTCATTAATATCCACAAATGTTTTCTACACATTTATTCCTGCTGTTTTTTTCTTAATGATGTTCTGAGAAATAAAACTGATGAGAACTCAGTGAGAAAATAAACAACAGCAAGAAAAACTCTGAAGGTTTGATTTGTTGGGAAAACTCACTTTGGCAAAACTTTCAAACTGATTAATTGTTGTCAAAGTCGACACATCATGCAGCCTGAGCTCCAGAACGTGAAGTTTAGTTTAGTTCATTTCGGTCATTATCTGACTTCTAATAGTACAATGCACTGGTAGATAAATAATAAATAGACAAAACAAAAACTGAATGAGTCGATGCTCCTGGCATTGACAACATATGGTAAACAAACAAAACAGGACTGAAAAGGTGTAGGTTGAAGCCTTAGCTTATGACACCTACCCTTTTAACATTCATTATTTTTCTTGTCAGCTTCCATTAAATTATACAAAGTAATAAAAAAAAAGTAACAAGCTAAATATAGAGCTAAGTTATGTAATCCTATTGTCTACCCAAGATCCCAAACACATTTTATGTTCACTCTGATACTCTAACTTCATTTTGATATTTGTTGATCATCTTGCTTTGAAATATTTTTTTAATATTACACACTTTCATTTCCATTTCTACGCCATTCCACACATTTACTCCATATACTGAAACACATCTTTGTTTTACATTTGTTCTGTTCTTGTTGTTGTGAACATACAGGTCCCTCTCAGTTCAAACTGACATTCTCTTGTTTGGAACAGCCTCCGGATACAGTCTGGTGACGTGTTATTGAATGCTTTGTACACGAGTGATGCTATTGTAAAGTCTACAAGCTCACTGATTTTAAGTGCCTGTGAATTAATAATTTATTTGTTGGTTCTCGATAATCAGCTCTGTTTATAATTCTGATCACTCTCTTCTGCAGCAAGAACATCGGTTTTTCCCCAAACCTCCACACAATATGTAACGTATGGAAGTATGAAAGAACGACACAATATATGTAATGAATTTACGTTGAGAACATCTTTTGTCTTATGTAATATTGCAATGGACTTTGATATTTTGGTTTTAATATGACTTTAGAGCAACCAATTAAAAATGCTTTAGTCAACATATCACACAAATTAAACTGAAACATGAGAGGAACGACTCATCACACTGAACATTCATTCTCCTGTTTCATTAAACAGTAACTGAGATCCAAGTTAAACCCAGTTTCTCTCTGTGAGGAGGAGTCAATGCAAACTGTGATGTCTTCCTCCTCTACTTATGTGACTGCAGAGAGGAGGACAGAGAACAGTGGACACACAGTTTAACATGATGGACTACAGGACAGGACTGCTGCTGTTAACTGTCTGCTGGGCAGGTGAAGATCATCACTATATTCATGTTACATAGCGTATATATCTGTCAGCAGCTGATTTCACTTGATGTTTTTATCCTCTCTCCAGGTGTTGATGCTCAGACTCTGACACAATCTGGACCAGTGGTTAAACGTCCTGGAGAATCCCACAGACTGACCTGTACAGGCTCTGGATTCACACTCAGTGACTACTGGATGCACTGGGTCAGACAGGCTCCTGGAAAAGGACTGGAGTGGATCGCTTACATCAGCAGCGGTGGTGGTAGCAGCATCTACTACTCTCAGTCAGTTGAAGGCCGGTTCACCATCTCCAGAGACGACCGCAGACAGCAGCTGTATCTGCAGATGAACAGTCTGCAGACTGAAGATTCGGCTGTTTATTATTGTGCTCAATGACTGGAGAGGGCTGAGCAGCTATACAGGTCCTACAGAACTGTGTGGTGTTTGGGTCTGTGGGACCCGTTTTCAATGTTGACCAAAAGAAAAATGGCCTTAGTCCATCATGTAGACTGATATGGAAACTGTATCTGTTCAAAGGGGCTGGTGTTTTTTACGTGTTCAATTTCTTAACATTGTTTCATTTAGATTTGTTCAAACTAAACAGATTTTTCCCCCTATATGTTTAGACTGATTTTTATGGCTGCATTGATTTAAAAACACAATAATGTGGTGGGTCCAGCAGACCTGCAAACACTGGCTGAGTAACAAAAACATGAACACTACACAAGGGTTAAGCTGGTGAAGCACAAGCATGAACATTTTGATAATATATATTTGATATGTTAAATATTTCATTCTAAATTGATTGACTAATGTTTTAATATCTATATTTAACATTAAACACATTTTCATAAAGAAAACTCACTTTTAAAAGGGCCAAAGAAATCACAACCATCTGAAGCAGACATTTAATACAAATGCTCAACAACCTGGCAAATTAAGACACAAAGTCTGTCTCAAAAGGTGATATTAAAGATCTTACAAGATGAACTTGAGAGCACAATATAAATATGATCAACTTTAGGGACTTCACGGGTATCTTACATGTGGACACGGCCAACGGGAAGTCACATGTTTGACTTTTGGAGACACAAGAGATCATGTTTGCAAGAGATGCTGGGCAAATGCTAAGTTCTCAAAGCTATATCCCTTGCCAAGGCTAGTTTATTAGCTGGCTTAGAAGCTAGCATTAAATAATGTTTCCCAAAGGATACATTTTTCATAAATGCTGAGTAATATTTGAAATGTTACAACTGAGTGTGTTATGACAATATCACATGTAAAGCAAAGGTAATTTCAAGGCATGTTTTCAGTCTGCAGATATAAAAGCAGTGAACACAATCTTCTAAACCAACAAGACCCCGAGATACTTCAACACCTTCTAATATCTCACTTCCCGCCCGAAGGAAGCACTCTGTTTTCCGACAGACAACCCTGGCCTCAGACTTGAAGGTGCTGACTCTCATCCCAACAGTTTCACAGGCTGCAAACCGCCCCAGTTACTGCTATAAGTCACAGCTTGATGAAGTAAACAGAACCACATCATCTGCAAGAAGCAGAGATGCAATTGTGAGGTCCCCAAACTGGACACTCTCCTTCCCCCAGCTCCTTGAAATCTTTTCTATGAAAATCACAAAAAGAAGCTGTGACAAGGGGCAATCCAGTCAAACTTGAACTTGTTGTGTTCCTCAAACCATTCCTGAACCATTTCTGCAGTGTGGCAGGGCGCATTTTACTGCTGAGAGAGGCCAAAATAACCTCCGTACACCTGCACATTTTTTCTGCTTCCAACACATCAAATTTGAGGACAAAATGTTCACTTAATTCCTAACCCACCCGCTGACAGGAACCATTGTAATGCGATTATCAGTGTTATTCACATCACCTGTCAGTGGTCATAATGTTATGGCTGATTGGTGAATATTAAATGACCCTTGGCTGCTTGATCTCGAGGAACTTTAGTTACAGATCAAGTCTGTTCCAGCTGTACGTTCTGGTGAGGAGGAGTCAATGCAAAACTCAGATGTATCATATGTAAAGCAGAGGTGATTTACAGTCATGCTTTCATATAGTCAGAGCAACACTGATGCTTCATATGTTTGACTCTATGCAAACTCAGTGAGCTTCCTTGTTACTCGGCTATAAAAGCTTCACATCAGGCTGTCAGTGGAGTTCACAGCACGTCACTTTAACATAAAGCATGTTTTCTGTAGCTCTGCTGCTGCTGTTGGCAGCTGGATGTGAGTCTCTCTGGATTTGTCAAAGTCAACAGTTCTTCTTTTGCACTTTAACTTGATCATTTCTTACAAAACATGTTCTTTATTTTAACAGGTGTGAAGTGTGAACAGTTGACACAGCCAGCCTCTGTGACTGTGCAGCCAGGTCAACGTCTGACCATCACCTGTCAGGTCTCTTATTCTGTTAGCGACTACTACACAGGCTGGATCAGACAGCCTGCAGGGAAAGGACTGGAGTGGATTGGAATGAAATACACTGGTGATTCTTACTACAAAGATTCACTGAAGAACAAGTTCAGTATCGACTTAGACTCTTCCAGCAACACAGCGACTTTAAACGGACAGAATGTGCAGCCTGAAGACACTGCTGTGTATTACTGTGCAGGAGACCCACAATAACACAAACCATCAGCAGAGCTGAACAAAAACCCCTCAGTGCCTGAACACTTGTAACATGAAGTCACCTGAGGAGGAGCCCTAAGACCACTAATGATTATAACAACAGTTTACTGTTAAGGACAGTGTAGGGATGAGCTAGTTATTAAGGCTCAAAAATGTATCAAAAATCCAAAAAGTGCAGTCCAAGTGAATTTATTTGAAGTGAAAAATCAAATCATGTGCAGCAATATTTACAGTGCAGGCCTGGTCCAAATACAAAAACTTGAGAAATTATAATTATACTTAAATAACAAAAGAATCAGTGAAACAAAGAAACTGTATACAAGGCTTAAAGTCTGGTCTCTTGCAGCTTTAAACACTGTGACTCACTTCACCTCAGACAACCAAACTCCTGCCACAACTCAGCTGCGTCAAGGACCTCCAGCCTTCTCTTTTATAAGAGCTGGGTGATAACTACTGACAATTCAAAACCAATTAACTAAAAGGAGATATATACGCAGTCTTCTACATAACAAAACATGCAATAACAATGTACAGCGTACCAAACACATTTGAAGTAAGTTAATATTCAAAATGCTTTTAAAAGGCTACCTGCTTAGCTGTCACTTCTCTCAGAGGGAAAACCTCAGGGTATGGTGGCATGGTCACTATTGAGCAGGGTAAACTTCTTTCCTGCTTGGCTCCTCTTAACTGGACCCACTACACTCAAATTGGGTACTTATGACAGGAAGTTGAACAAGAGGGACCAGGGCAAGGTCAATGGGCAATGAATCTGTCTGCAACTCTGGACCTGAAAGTTCCTGCTGTCTGCGCCTCTCCAATCTGTCCTCATGTTTAGCTCTTGGCTCTGCTACAACCTCTTCCCCAAGGAATGGCATTAGCTGCATTGTGTCTATCTAATTGTCTAGTGTGCTTGGTAGTGAGGCTGTTGCTGACACTTCCTCAGGTGCAATGTGAGGGTCTGCCTGCTGTGCTCCTGAACACACTGCTGGCAGTCGTACAGAGACTGGAGCAACTGCAACCTGCTTTGCCTTGAAACGAGTTACTGCACCACAGAATATTTCCTATACTGTAGTGAATGAGATCATACAAGACTGGCAAATCTGAACCTAGCAGGATGGGACAGGTGAAGACCATCACTATATTCATGTTACATAGCGTATATATCTGTCAGCAGCTGATTTCACTTGATGTTTTTATCCTCTCTCCAGGTGTTGATGGTCAGACTCTGACAGAATCTGAACCAGTGGTTAAACGTCCTGGAGAATCCCACAGTCTGACCTGTACAGGCTCTGGATTCACATTCAGAGACTACAGCATGCATTGGATCAGACAGGCTCCTGGAAAAGGACTGGAGTGGATCGCTTTCGTACACACTGGTGGTAGCCTCAAATACTACTCTCAGTCAGTTGAAGGCCGGTTCACCATCTCCAGAGACAACAGCAGACAGCAGCTGTATCTGCAGATGAACAGTCTGAAGACTGAAGACACTGCTGTGTATTACTGTGCCAGAGAGCCAAAGTGAGAGACAATAACAGGAGAGTCATAGACATTTGAACACAGAGAAGATTAAAAACAACAGACAAGTGATACAAGTGACTCCTGTTCAAATAAAATGTCATTAAATATTTGGTTGCAGATTAAATATTGAGATTGTTCAAAACGTAGTGAAAATTGAACTGTTTTATATTCAAGAATAAACGAAGGAAGATTTATTTTATGTTCCAGAGAATGAGGAAACTAAATGATCATTTTCTACATTAAGTTTTCTTGCTTTGCCCGACCACACTGCAGTTAGAACAGAGGAAACATGATGATCAAATATGACTAAATATGTCGAGAACACTCAAAGAAAATCTCCCACCTGCCCCCAAAACACTCCTTTTCTCTCTGTGAGGAGGAGTCAATGCAAACTGTGATGTCTTCCTCCTCTACTTATGTGACTGCAGAGAGGAGGACAGAGAACAGTGGACACACAGTTTAACATGATGGACTACAGGACAGGACTGCTGCTGTTAACTGTCTGCTGGGCAGGTGAAGATCATCACTATATTCAGGTTACATAGCGTATATATCTGTCAGCAGCTGATTTCACTTGATGTTTTTATCCTCTCTCCAGGTGTTGATGGTCAGACTCTGACACAATCTGGACCAGTGGTTAAACGTCCTGGAGAATCCCACAGTCTGACCTGTACAGCCTCTGGATTCACATACAGTGGCTTGTATTTGAACTGGGTCAGACAGGCTCCTGGAAAAGGACTGGAGTGGATCGCTTTCATCAGTGATGGCGGCAGCACCAAATACTACTCTCAGTCAGTTCAAGGCCGGTTCACCATCTCCAGAGACAACAGCAGACAGCAGGTGTATCTGCAGATGAACAGTCTGAAGACTGAAGACACTGCTGTGTATTACTGTGCCAGAGACACACAGTGAGAGACAATAACAGGAGAGTTGTACAAAAACTACTTCCTCTATTTACAACCATCAACTTTCAGCTGTCTCAGCATCACTTTATAAAAAGGCCTCTACAACTTATATTAGACTAAATGTAAAATATAACAAATAAAAATGTAATAATGATCGCAGAGTTGAAGTTCATTGATAAAAAAAACAGCTGATCGGTCTGCGGCTAAGCAGCCCCATACACAACAATGTGATGCTCTGTGTGTTCTGACACCTGTCTATCAGAACCAGCATCAACTCTTTCAGCTCTTTCAGCTACAGTAGCTCTTCTGTTGGATCGGACCACATGGTCCAGCCTTCACCCCACACGAGCATCAATGAACCTCGGCTGCCCATGACCCTGTCACCAGTTCACCTGTTTTCCTTCCTTCACCACTTTTGGTCGGTACTGACCGCTGCAGACCGGGAACACCCCACAAGAGCTGCAGTTCTGGAGATGCTCTGACCCAGTCATCCAGCCATCACAACTTGGCTCTTATCAAAGTCGCTCACATTCTTACACTTGCCATTGTAACGAGATCATCAATGTTATTCACTTCACCTGTCAGTGGTCATAATGTTATGGCTGATTGGTGAATATTAAATGACCCTTGGCTGCTTGATCTTGAGGAACTTTAGTTACAGATCAAGTCTGTTCCAGCTGTACGTTCTGGTGAGGAGGAGTCAATGCAAAACTCAGATGTATCATATGTAAAGCAGAGGTGATTTACAGTCATGCTTTCATATAGTCAGAGCAACACTGATGCTTCATATGTTTGACTCTATGCAAACTCAGTGAGCTTCCTTGTTACTCGGCTATAAAAGCTTCACATCAGGCTGTCAGTGGAGTTCACAGCACGTCACTTTAACATAAAGCATGTTTTCTGTAGCTCTGCTGCTGCTGTTGGCAGCTGGATGTGAGTCTCTCTGGATTTGTCAAAGTCAACAGTTCTTCTTTTGCACTTTAACTTGATCATTTCTTACAAAACATGTTCTTTATTTTAACAGGTGTGAAGTGTGAACAGTTGACACAGCCAGCCTCTGTGACTGTGCAGCCAGGTCAACGTCTGACCATCACCTGTCAAGTCTCTTATTCTGTTAGCGGCTACTACACAGCCTGGATCAGACAGCCTGCAGGGAAAGGACTGGAGTGGATTGGAATGAAATACACTGGAGACACTCACTACAAAGATTCACTGAAGAACAAGTTCAGTATCGACTTAGACTTCCAGCAACACAGTGACTCTAAACGGACAGAATGTGCAGCCTGAAGACACTGCTGTGTATTACTGTGCTTGTAAGTAACTTTTAAAAAGGGTTTTAATAACAGATTATCGCTGCCTGTATGCTTTTATTTGTTGTTTCCGCTTTTACTATTACATGCTTTTATTTTGGTGCTCCCGGGCCGGAAGTAGAAGTTGTGCATCTAATAACGACTTGACTTCGCACGGAGCAGACAATAACACGGGACGGTCAGAGATCAACATAGCTCCGCAATTTAAGGATTTCCCTGTATGTGTTAAGCACCTAGCTAGAATTGGGAACAAGGTATGTTGTAAAAATATGTTTTGCTTGGAGTTATGTGTGTTTAGCGGACTTACTGTGAGAGAGTGTTCATTTTCACCATGCTGATATTTATGTCGCTGGTTAAGCTAACTTTAGCCTGTATATGTGTATATGTGTGTATGCTGTGATGTTAAGCTAAAGGAAGCCTTTGAGTCATTTCATGGTTAAGATGGTTTATTTGTTTGTAAGAGCTCATTTTGTTTTATTTGTCTGTCCTTAGCTCTTACGGTGTTCCTGAAAGGAAAGGATTTATGTGCAAAATAAGAACAAACGGCTGTACATTAATAAACTCATCTGGAAACATCAGTACGCTTCACCATTGTCTGGCTGGGTTCGCTACAGTAAGAGCTTGCCCATCGTTTCTGATGATTTGCCGCTGCTGAGACGGGCCACGACAGAGGGTTTCCACGGCGTGTTGCTGCTACTGCTGTCGCACCACTCGCTGTCCACAGAGGGTTTCTCCAGACAACGCACATTCCCATACGTCAACGCCTGCTCTACGGTGATTCGTGTGGCAGTCACAACGATTCGGTGCAATGGTCAAGTTCAGTTATACTCAATGACATTGAAGCAGAACTATTAAACATGTAAAGTAAACATATAAATACTTACCTGCTCAACTACAGTAAAAGGGAAACTGTTGATACATTATATGCTATAAATGGACTCTTTCTAATTGATGGACATTTTTCACCTTTTGTTTTGCATTTATGCACCTTGAGAATTGCATTTATTGTGGTGTTTACATTCACATTTACAGCCAGAGTGTCTCTATATTAATGTATATGCGCTGCTGATTATTATGCACTGACGAACTATATGATGTGCTTACGCTGTTCACTTTAAGTTTCCTGAGCATATCTGCCTAAGGGTTTTCTTCTAACTTAAAGGGTTAAAAAATTCAGATGATGATGGCAGAGTCAGCTAACAAGAAAGGGGGGGAGAAGCAGACGGCTGGTTCCCAGCATAAAGCTCATGACCCACAGAGTGAACTCCACACAGCGGCAGATGCTTCTGAGAGAGTAGGTTTGGAGGAGATGGTTGAAGCTAAACAACAAAGCCCCACCGATCAGCAAGATAAATCAGAAAAAACAGGTGATGACCTACCTGAGGACCTCCGTCGCTCTGAGCGTGCACGGCATCCTACAGAGAAGATGCGTGCACTCCAAGAGGAAAATGCCAAGAAAAAGGAGAAAGGGCTGCTATCCATGTACGAGAAATGGAAGTCCCAAATACGCAGAGCGAGAGAGCAACTGAAGACATACAGGAAAGACAGTGACCTCTGGCTTCTCATTGACGAACTTAAGACAAGTAAAGAAGATATAATGACCAGGTACTTTGAAATTCGAGATCTCACCACACCTTCCACTGACATAAGACGACGAGTTGACACGTGTGAATCGATGTCCAAAGAAATCATCAACATCGCCTACAGCAGAGCGATAGACGAGGAAGGAGAGTTTGACGAGAAACAGGAAAGACGCCGTCTTCATGAACTGCTTCGCCATGACTGTGCAAAATCCATCTATGGATCCGCTGTGTCCATGATAAGTCACGTCAAGTCTGATCACTGCTCCATGACATCATCACTAGCAGCCAAGCGTGCTGATGCAGCAGCTGAACTAGCAGTGAAGGAAGCAAATTACGAGATGCTGTTAGAGGAAGAAAAACAGAGAGAATCTATACGAGAGTTAGAGGAACAACAACGGAAGGCTCTAGAGGCACAAAAGCGTGAGTTGGAACGATTGCAGGCAGAGAAGGAAGTGCGGGCAGCTCAGGCTAAGCTTAAGGCCTATGATAAGGAGACGGAACGTGATGTTGCTTACTACACAGACAATGAAAGGAACAAGGAAGCAAATAACGTGCCTATAACTGCAGTCCCTTCACCTTATGCTACAGCACCCTCTCACACAGACATTTCCTCACTCACTCAGGTCCTTCAAGACAGCATAGCCTTAAACAGACTTCCCGTTCCGGAACCATTCGTCTTCAGTGGTGATCCAATACGATTCACTGAATGGAAAGCAGCGTTTACCTCGCTTGTTGGTCAAAGGGCAATCACTCCACCTGAAAAACTCTACTATCTCAAGAAATATGTTGGCGGCCCAGCACGCCAGGCCCTCGACGGCACCTTCTACCGAAATGACAATGAAGCCTACCAAGATGCCTGGAACAAGTTGAATCATCGCTATGGCCAGCCATTCGCCATTCAGAGAGCGTTCAGAGAAAGACTCTCCAAATGGCCAAGGATTCAACCTAAAGATGCTGAGGGACTAAGAAACTTCTCAGACTTTCTGAACGCCTGTCAAGATGCCATTCCTCATGTCAAGGGTCTTGACATATTAAACGACTGCGAGGAGAGAAACTCGTTCACAAACTCCCAGACTGGGCGGCTTCACGCTGGAACCGTCAAGTCACACGAAGCCTGAATGAGAAGCAAGAATTCCCCACTTTCAAGGACTTTGCTAGCTTCTTGTCAACTGAAGCTGAGATTGCGTGCAATCCCATTACATCTCTTCATTCTCTTCGTTCATCAGACTTAAGCACTGACAAAAGAGATTCCCGAGACATGAAGAGAAATAAGGCCAGCGTTCTCACCATTCAAACAGTTGCTGATAATGAAAACCAAAGGTCATATAACGAGAACCAAAAGTCAAGAAAGGCTAAGACTCCATGTATTCTTTGTCAAGATGCTAAACACCAACTTCATGCATGCTCCAAGTTCGCAGAGATGTCATTAGTCGAGCGACGAAACTACGTAAAGGAGAAGAAACTCTGCTACGGATGCCTGAAAACAGGCCACAGCGCGAAAGACTGTCGCCATCGTCACTTTTGTGACACCTGCAAGGGGAAGCATCCGACAGCCCTTCACGACAACAACTATGCAAAGGAAAGGTCTTCATCCGAGGCAAGGACAAGTCAAGGTCCTGCTGCAACGTCACTCAGCGTAGCATCAGAAGGCTCATCCAACACATCGATGGTAATACCAGTGTGGGTTTCATCCAAAAATAACCCGACTCTTGAGAAACTTGTCTACGCTCTTCTCGACACCCAAAGTGACACTACATTCATCGACCAAGAAGTGAGCGACAGTCTTGATGCTGACAAGTGCCCTGTGAAGTTAAAGTTGACCACCATGAGTGGAAAGGACACAGTCATCAGAAGTGAGAGTGTTTCTGGCCTTCGTGTAAGGGGGTACAGTTCTGCTATTCAAGTTAATCTTCCAGTAGCCTACACAAAGGACTGTATACCAATAAACCGCGCCCACATTCCTACTTGTGAGACAGCTAAACAATGGAGTCATCTTGCAGAAATAGTTGATGAAATCCAACCACTGAAGGACTGTGAAGCAGGGCTTCTCATCGGCTACAACTGCTACAGAGCCATGGCTCCAAGGCAAGTCATTGTAGGAGGAAATGAAGAACCCTATGCTATACGAACGGACTTAGGATGGAGCATCGTGGGACGCTCATCACAAGGCCATGATTCCCTGAGCACAAGTCATCTGTGTCACAGAATCACCGTTAAGGAGCTGCCTCCAGCAACCCCTGCCGATGTGATCCGCATCCTGGAATCGGACTTCAAGGATGGCAGTGAAGATGGTAAAACAGTGTCACAAGATGACATCACATTCCTCAACAAGGTAGAAGAGGGCATATGGAAAAACATACATGGCCACTACGAAATGCCTCTGCCCTTCAAAACCAGACCCTCCTTACCTGACAACAAGGACTCAGCAGTGATACGCCTTAACCACCTCAAAAGGAAACTGCAACGGGATGAAAAATATAAGGAGCAGTACATCAGGTTCATGGAAGAAGTCATTGAAAGGGGGGATGCAGAGCTGGTTGAAGACGGTGGGAGCAAGGGGGAGAGGTGGTACGTTCCCCATCATGGTGTTCACCACGCGAAGAAGCCAGATAAACTTTGTGTAGTGTTCGATTGCTCGGCCAGGTACAGAGAGACCAGCTTAAACGACCATCTTCTCTGTGGACCTGACATGTTAAACAACTTGAGTGGAGTTCTCATCCGCTTTCGACAGCACCCCATTGCGCTGATGTGCGACATCGAGAAGATGTTCCACCAATTCCATGTTGCAGATGCTGATCGCAACTATCTGCGCTTTCTTTGCTGGAAGCAAGGAGACTTGAAATCGCGGCCTAGCGAGTTCCGTATGAAAGTGCATCTGTTCGGCGCGGCGTCCTCTCCCGGATGTGCAAATTTCGGGCTGAAGCATCTAGCTAAGGTTAATGCCGACGTCTACCCTCAAGGCTCACAATTTATCGTGAGGGACTTTTACGTCGATGACGGCCTCACGAGTGTGGAAAGCACTGAAGATGCTATTCAGCTGGCCAGAGAAGCGCGTGAACTTTGTGCCACGGGTGGTCTCAGACTACACAATTTTGTGTCGAACAACAGAGACGTCCTAGAAAGTATACCACCCTCTGAACGGGCAACCAATGTGAAAGATATGGTCCTCGCCTTCGGTGGCCTGCCACTTGAGAGAGCACTCGGGATTCAATGGGACGTGGAGTCTGACCACTTCAGGCTTAACGTCAGCCTCAAAGAGCAGCCTGCAACACGCCGCGGCATTCTGTCCACAGTGGCCTCTCTGTATGACCCTCTCGGGCTTGTAGCACCCGTCCTGCTGAAATCGAAGATCATCCTTCAAGAGATGTGTTGACGTGGCACGGGCTGGGATGATCCACCCACTGACGAACTTCGTCAACAATGGGAACAGTGGAGAAGTGATCTGGCTCATCTGGATAATGTCACCATACCCCGCACTTACTTACCTGCTGGATTTGGAAGGGTCTTAAAAACAGAGCTGCATCATTTCTCCGACGCCAGCACAAAGGGTTACGGTCAGTGCTATACAAAATGAAGATGGAGCTGTTCACTGCGCCTTAGTTTTTGGAAAATCACGCGTCTCACCGACAAAACTCACTACTATTCCAAGACTGGAATTGACGGCAGCAGTTGTTTCCGTGAAACAAGCAACCTACTCAAGGAGGAATTAGGATCTGCTGACACTGAGGAGTTCTTCTGAACCGACTCAAAGGTGGTCTTGGGGTACATAAAAAATGAGGCACGGCGATTCCACACCTTTGTGGCCAATCGCGTTCAGAAGATTCAGCTGAGCTCAGCTCCTCAACAATGGAGATATGTACCGACCAATGAGAATCCTGCTGACCACGCTTCTCGGGGCCTGACCACCAGTGAGCTTCTGTCGTCCACCTGGCTCACTGGACCCCGGTTCTTATCGAACAAGGAAATTAAGCTGCCAGCAGATGATACTCCAGAGTTGACAATTGGAGATCCAGAGGTCAGAAGCGCTTTAGCACTCACCACAAGAACCACGGAGCAAGTAAGCTTGGTTGATCGCTTGTCTAAGCTTTCATCTTGGTCACTGGCAACTCGAGGTGTTGCACGCATTCTAAGGCACATCCGCAAGAACAGGTCAAACAGTCTCACCTCTGTAAAAGAACGAGAAGATGCAGAACGGTGCATAATCAAAGATCTGCAGAAAAATGTGTATCAAGAAGAGTTGAAGCTGTTAAGCAAAGGGATTCCCCTACCCTCTCACAATCCACTTTACTCTCTCGATGCATTCCTGCACGAAGATGGCGTCCTCAGAGTGGGAGGAAGACTGGGCAACTCCTCTCTTCCCAATTCCATCAAGCACCCTGCAATCATTCCCAAGAATCATCACATCACAAAGATGTTGATTGGTCACTATCACGAAAGGATGAAACATCAAGGCAAAGGTCTCACCATTAATGAGATCAGGTCCAATGGCTACTGGATCCCAGGGATTAATCGCGCTGTAGCGTCTTACATTCATCAATGCGTCACCTGTAGACGGCACCGGAAACCGACTGAAGAGCAAAGGATGGCCGATCTTCCCACTGAACGTGTAGAACCATCACCACCCTTTACCTTCTGCGGAATGGACTGCTTCGGCCCATTCCTCACCAAGCAAGGAAGAAAGGAGAGCAAGCGGTACGGCCTTCTCTTTACTTGCCTCAGTTCCCGCGCCATCCATATTGAGATGCTCGACAGCATGTCAACGGACGCTTTCATCAATGGCCTGAGATGTTTCATTGCCATACGTGGCGCTGTTTGTCAGATTAAGTCTGACCAAGGAACCAACTTTGTTGGAGCCAACAACGGATTCAAAGAGGCTCTCAAGGAAGTTAATGCAGACCGGCTGGCTGCATTTCTTGCAGACAAACAATGTGACTTTGTCATGAACGCACCCTATTCAAGTCACGTTGGAGGGGTGTGGGAGAGACAAATCAGGACCGTGAGAAGCGTCCTCAGGACCACGCTTGACCTTTCCTCTGGTAGGCTAAACGATGCTTCTCTCCGGGCTTTTCTCTATGAAGCTATGGCAATCGTCAATGGTCGCCCACTGACCGTTACCAACCTCAACGATCCTCACGGCCTTGAGCCACTCACCCCAAATCATCTCCTGACTATGAAATCTGCCAAGGCCTTACCTCCCCCAGGAGAATTCGTCAGGGAAGACATGTATGGGAAGAAAAGGTGGCGGCATGTTCAATACTTAGCAGAACAGTTTTGGAGTCGATGGCGTAAGGAGTACCTTGCCAATATCGCTCTCAGACAGAGGTGGCACACCCCCAGAAGGAATCTGCAAGTTGGAGACATTGTGATGATGAAAGGAGATGACGTTAACAGGAATGAGTGGAGATTGGGAAGAGTCACAGGAACCACTATTGGCAAAGACGGACTCGTAAGGAGGGTTAAGATCTGCCTCGTTGACAGGAATCTTGGCAAAAAAGGGGGAGTGTCTCAACAAGATGTCTGAAGTAGAGCGCCCAGTCCAGAAACTAGTTTTGTTGCTAAAGGCTGACTAAAACCAGGTTTCTCCTTTAAAATCTTATATCTCCTCCACACACCTTATAATCTCAACACAGTTTGTAAAGAGGTTCTACCTGTGTTCTAAGCTACTCTATGTGTATTCTTACATAAGAAGGGTCATTTCAGTTAAAATCACTTGTGATTAATGTAAATTGTATACTGTTCCATTATTCACTCATGATTGGTGGGAGTGTAAGTAACTCTTAAAAAGGGTTTTAATAACAGATTATCGCTGCCTGTATGCTTTTATTTGTTGTTTCCGCTTTTACTATTACATGCTTTTATTTTGGTGCTCTTGGGCCGGAAGTAGAAGTTGTGCATCTAATAACGACTTGACTTCGCACGGAGCAGACAATAACACGGGACGGTCAGAGATCAACATAGCTCCGCAATTTAAGGATTTCCCTGTATGTGTTAAGCACCTAGCTAGAATTGGGAACAAGGTATGTTGTAAAAATATGTTTTGCTTGGAGTTATGTGTGTTTAGCGGACTTACTGTGAGAGAGTGTTTATTTTCCCCATGCTGATATTTATGTCGCTGGTTAAGCTAACTTTAGCCTGTATATGTGTATATGTGTGTATGCTGTGATGTTAAGCTAAAGGAAGCCTTTGAGTCATTTCATGGTTAAGATGGTTTATTTGTTTGTAAGAGCTCATTTTGTTTTATTTGTCTGTCCTTAGCTCTTACGGTGTTCCTGAAAGGAAAGGATTTATGTGCAAAATGAGAACAAACGGCTGTACATTAATAAACTCATCTGGAAACATCAGTACGCTTCACCATTGTCTGGCTGGGTTCGCTACTGTGCCAGAGAGCCACAGTGAGAGACAATAACAGGAGAGTCGTACAAAAACTACTTCCTCTGTTTACAACCATCACTGGGAACATTCAGTTCTCTCAGCATCACTTCATAAAAACTGAGTGTTATTATCTGTCAGTGATTAAAATGATGGTTATTGAATGTTTTTTCTTTTCTTTTATTTGTTGGAAGGTTTAATTCAGGTCCAACTTCACAAAAACAGTGAAATAATTTCAGTTTTTACTTGTAAGAAATGTTCACAGACACTTATGAAAGATTGTGTCCTGTTTCAATGCTGATTAAATTCATTCTAATTAATGTGGTTGAACTGTGTCCATGTGTATTCAACATGTTAAAGCCCTTTATTATTATTACTGCAATATCTACAGTGGAGTGGGTATTTGTGACGGAAATTCTGAGGCTTCCGTTAAAATAAGCAAAATGAAACATAATTCTACACAAAGAAAGTCAAAAACAAACAGTAACCACCTCTTTACAGCGGTTTGAAGAGACATCCAAACATCTAAACACATTTTAAAGAGTGGGAAACTGAGTTTAATTTGATGTTCAGAGAAGAAGAAAGCTGTTAATCTTCAGTTTTCACATGAACTCTTTTAACATCAGTGTTTTTTGTGTTGATTTACTCATGGCTTTGCCCGACCATACTGCTGTTAAAACAGAGGAAAATATGATCAAATATGACTGGTCAATACAAAGAGATGTTCTCTCTGTGAGGAGGAGTCAATGCAAACTGTGATGTCTTCCTCCTCTACTTATGTGACTGCAGAGAGGAGGACAGAGAACAGTGGACACACAGTTTAACATGATGGACTACAGGACAGGACTGCTGCTGTTAACTGTCTGCTGGGCAGGTGAAGATCATCACTATATTCATGTTACATAGCGTATATATCTGTCAGCAGCTGATTTCACTTGATGTTTTTATCCTCTCTCCAGGTGTTGATGGTCAGACTCTGACACAATCTGGACCAGTGGTTAAACGTCCTGGAGAATCCCACAGACTGACCTGTACAGGCTCTGGATTCACACTCAGCAGCTGGGCTATGGCCTGGGTCAGACAGGCTCCTGGAAAAGGACTGGAGTGGGTCGCTACTGATGGTGGTAGCAGCAGCAAATACTACTCTCAGTCAGTTCAAGGCCGGTTCACCGTCTCAAGAGACAACAGCAGACAGCAGGTGTATCTGCAGATGAACAGTCTGAAGACTGAAGACACTGCTGTGTATTACTGTGCCAGAGAGACACAGTCAGAGACAATAACAGGAGAGTCGTACAAAAACTACTTCCTCTATTTGCCAGCACCACATGGGACACTTGGAACACATTTTTGCAATACTGATTGTGCTTAACTGTCATGTTCATTCTAACGGTGCCCCAATTGGTCGGCCACCGATCGTGATCAGCCGATATACATACTAACTGCTTTGATCAGTGGCCTGTATTAAAGGCCGATCATAAGAGCTGATCAGATGATGCAAAAAAACAATTTCTCTAAGCGACACTAAAATGGCGTCACTGGTCTGGCGGTTTTACTTGGTGTCTGAAGAAGATAATAAATTAGTCATTTGCAAGGTGTGTTCCAAGTTAGTACCTCGTGGGGGAACGCAAACGATAACATTCAACACCACAAATCTCAGACGTTTGAGGTTGAGTCCGGTCAAAGAATATGACGAGTATTCAAAGCGAGCTTGTAGCACTAAGGAGAGAGAGCAGCTGGCATCAGCAACACTGCCACGACTCACTCAAACATCTGCAGCAGAGACATTTCAATGACAGCAACCAGAGAGCAAGGTCAGAAAGAAATCCACCAAAATAATGGTATTGATCACCAGCCGCTGTCAGTTGTGAAAGACGAGGGGCTCAGATGACTCATGTCATACATGGATCTACGTTACTCTCTGCCGGGGCGTAAATATTTCACAGATGTACGCCAGCCGCAGTTATACCAAACAATCTATACGCTTATCGACAGCCTTATGAAGAACAAGATCACTTTGATAAGTTTCACAAGTGACATCTGGAGTTCGAGTGTGTGTCTCATGTCCATGTTGAGCCTAACTGGGCAGTTTATTGATCAAAACTTCAAACTAAACAAAGTTGTTCTTTATCCTCAAGAGTTCTGCAGGTCACACACCACAGTTGCATTCAGTGACATGTTACGAGCAACGGGGATACCGAAGGAAAAAGTGCACGTTATTCTAAGAGATAATGCCAAGAACATGGAAAAGGCCATGAGGGATACGGATTTACCCAGCCTGCCGTACATGGAGCGTACACTCCAGCTTCCCGTTGCCGAAGGAGTTTCGTCACAATGAAGCATCACATTTGAAGCATTTAATAGCCTCTGAAAGACGCATCGTTGGCCATTTCGAACACTCCAAGTATCCAGAAACAACTGGGTCAGCCTATCAACAGGCTTTGAAGAGCTCACACAACAGATCCGCTCATTAACGGCATCTGCTGCAGATGGGATAACATTCATCAGAGCTTTAACTCGTCTTGAGAAAAACAGCAGATTCTGACCATGAAGTAAAAACATCGAGAGCCACATTGTTGGAAGCAGTCCAGAGGAGATTTAGGGACATTGAATCTGAGCGCCTGTATACCATCGCTACAGTCCTAGATCCGAGGTGAGAAAACCTCATGAGCGCATGTGCGTTTGTGTGTGTCCAGTGCTTATGTCGCTCTGAGCGAATTAAAGAACAGGAAAGAAAGCAAGCAAAATGAGTAGGCTATTGAAAATGTTTAGATTCAGAAGCAATGTAAATTAAAACGTATTCATTGCTTTGATAAAAATATGACTAATCAAAACAAGACTTATGAACAATCTTCGAAATTCATAAAATTATTGTTTACATTTATTTTTTTAAATAAAAAGGTCTAAAGAGATATTTTCCCGACACACTAAAGCCAAAGATACGTGTGCTGTTTCCTGAAGTCCTAGCTGCCCAAACGGAGCAACAGAATAGTCAGGCGAGTTCAGAAGCAAGTGGCTCCAAGCCCCCAGAGAAAGTACCACGAGCTAGGTCCTAGCATGCTATGTATGCTGAATTGTTGGATGAAGATGGGGAACATGGTGGCGGCGGCATCTTCAGCCCAACATCATCACAGATGAACCTCTGCCTATTGGAACAAGTTATCCCACGAAGCCGGCAGCCACTTGTTTTTTGGCAGGACAATAAAAGTCGCTTCCCTGCTCTTGCACAAGCAGCACGAGCCTACCTCGGTGCACCATGCACAAGTGTAGATAGCAAAAGACTTTTCAGCACAGCAGGGGATAGTGTTGATGACAAGAGGAAGAAGCGGTCTGCCAAAAATGCAGAGATGCTTATATTTATAAAGAAACATTTGCCATTGATGTCAAATAAATAAGCTTAGAGAGACACTGATCTCCACCCCCCACCACCACCACCTTTCACCCTCTAAACATGCACCAAACTGCCTCAGCTTTACAGAACAAAAGAACAGGACTGTATTATTTACTTGTGATGCCAAAGTCATCATAATGTGGGAAACATGTTTGAAACTTTATAATCAAATGTTTCAGAGTTGAAGTTATATATCCATAAGATTTATAAATGAAATGTTTTAAAAGTTAAAGGTCTTATAGTCTAATGTCTTAAAATTAACTTTCCTATAGTCTAATGCCTTTATAGTTAAAATGTCTTAAAGTTAACTTTTCTATAGTCTAAAGCCTTAAAGTTTTACAGTCAAATGTCTTAAAGTTAAAGTTTTAAAGTCAAATGTTTTATAGTTAAGGTTTTTTTAGTCAAATGTTTTAAAATAAGTTTTTACAATCTAAAGTGTTAAAACTTTAAAAATAGAATCCTAAGCTGAGAAACTCGCTGGGCTCAGTATAAAAGCCAGGTGCAGGGTGGGCAGCTGGCCAAGAAAAACAGGTGTCCCCCCGAGCCCCCCCCCCCTTATCTGTTGTACAGTGCATGAACGTGCCTAATTTATTTATTTATTTATTTATTTATTTATTCCTTCCTTCCTTTCATGAAAAATGCACAACATACCACAAAACCGGTACACAAATCCACAATACACATTTCAAATAAAAAATCCATGCCCTTCATGTCTGAAAAGGAAAGGAAAGGAAAGGAGCAGAAAGAAGAATATAATTCTTGTTATTTATCTGCCCCTTATTAGAACACAATACATCTTAGATGGTCTGTCATTTCCAATAACCTACACCATTATCTACACCCTTGGTTACAACATCATTAAACAAAATAACCTATAAAGTAAAAAAATTACAGGCACAAAAGAAATAAAGTTAAGTTTCATTTGCATATTGTCTAATTTGTAAATTTTTTTAAACTGAAAGATATTTATACAACCTTTTAAATCCTTCTATTGAGAATTCCAAAGTTTCACACCAACAACAGAAACACACATTTGTTTTAAAGTGGTCCGAGCAACTTGATGCTTAAAATCAAATCTCCTTCTGTGATGATCATCATCTGAGGCAAACACAAACAGTTTTTGCATGTTCTCTGGCAATACTCTGTTTTTAGCCTTGAACACAACTAATAATGTCTGCAATTCTATTATTTCTTTGAATTTCAATCATCTTGACTCAATAAATAATCTATTAGTGTGCTCTCTATATTCAACTTAATGCATAATTCTAAGTGCTCTTTTCTGTAATAAAAACAATGGCGTTATATTGCTTATATACGTGTTACCCCACACTTCTACACAGTAAATAAAGTAAGGCAGTATAAGTGAACAGTACAACATTGTCATTGTGTTACAATCTAAAACATGCTTAGCTTTGTTCAAAATAAAAATATCCTTAGACACTTTTTTTTTAACATATGATATATGGGATTTCCATGTCAGTTTTTCATCCACTATAACTCCCAAAAATCTAAACTCAGGTACTTTCTCAATGTTAACTCCATCAATAGATAATAAGACTTCATTCTTTCTTTTATTAGCAAAAATCATGAACTTAGTTTTTTTTTTATTTAACAAGAACTTATTTTCATCAAACCAAGATTTTAGTTTAACCATTTCATTTTCAATATTTTCTGATAACATTTTTAAATTATCTCCTGAACAGAAGAAATTTGTGTCATCTGCAAATAAAACAAAATGCAATAACTTTGAAACTTCACAAATGTCATTAATATATAAAATAAAAAGTTTCGGCCCCAAAACCGAACCTTGTGGAACCCCACATTTTATTTTCATACAGTTTGATGTTTTACCAGCAAATTGCACATATTGTTGTCTGTTGTTTAAATAACTAGTTAACCAGTTTAGAGCAACCCCTCTCACACCATATGTATTTAACTTAGAGATTAAAATTGAATGATCTATTGTGTCGAATGCTTTCTTTAAATCAATGAATACCCCTATTGTAAATTTATGTCTATCAATTGCTGTTGTGATTTCTTCTAATATTTTCATTATTGCTAGACCTGTAGACCGGTTTTTCCGAAAACTATATTGACTCTCACTCAATAAATTATTGTTTTCCATAAAACTATCAAATTTTTGAACAAACAATTTTCCTAGTACTTTTGAAAATTGTGATAGCATTGATACTGGTCTATAATTGTCAAAACTGTGTTTATCTCCTGCTTTAAAAAGTGGAATGACCCTAGCTATTTTCATCCTATCTGGAAAAACACCAGTTCTAAATGAAAGATTACAAACATAACTTAATGGTTTAATTATACAATCAATAGTCTTTTTTACTATGTTCATGTCAATTCCATCACTATCAGTTGATGTCTTGTTTTTTGTTTTAGCTACCACAGATAGTATTTCACTTTCACTCACCTATCCTAGAAACATTGACTGCAGCACCTTATTTTCCCCTTTCCAACTACTTCCTGTTTGTCCATGTTTTTTTGTAATGTCATTAGCCAAGCTAGGCCCAATGTTTACAAAAAAAGAATTAAATTCATTAGCCACTTCATTCATGTTTTTAATCACCTTATTGTCTTTTACAAAATGACTGGGTAGATCTGTTGATCTAATTTTGTTCCCTATTACATTATTTAGAATGTTCCATGTACCCTTAATGTTATTTTTATTTACATGTAAAATCTTATTATAATATTCCTTTTTCGCTTTTCTCAATATGTTGGTTAACTTATTTTTGTACAATTTGTATCGTTTTCCAGCAGTCTCTGTTCTAGATTTTATAAAGTCCCTATACAGTTTGTTTTTCTTTTTACATGCATTTTGTAAACCTTTTGTTATCCAGGGTTTTTTATTATATCTATGTTTATGCTTACATAAAACTGTTGGACACTGTTTGTCATAGAGAGCCAAATAACAATTTAAGAATGAATCATAAGCAGTATTTACCTCATCTGTATAAACCCCTCTCCAGTCTTGTTTTAAGAGGTCATTTCTGAAGGTATTAATTGCCTCATCAGTCCATACCCTTATATATCTGTGACAATCTTCTGCTTTCTTTCTCTGTAATCGATAATTAAATGTTGCAAATACAGGTAAATGGTCACTTATATCATTTATTATTAGCCCACTAGTTATACTGTTATCCAAGACATTTGTGAATATATTGTCAATTAATGTTGCACTAGTTGTGGTTACTCTACTGGGCTTTGTAATTAGTGGGTACAGCCCTCTACTATATAATGCATCCAGAAAATCAGAAGTTTGTTTATGTGTAGAAACCTTGAAGAGGTCGATGTTCAAATCGCCACAAATTATAAGTGTTTTGTTGTCATTTAAGCTATTCATTAATTCTTCCTTGTGTCCTTAAAAGTTTCCACATTTGACCCTGGTTTCCTGTAAACACATGTAACAACGATATTTCTCATTCTTTCTAATTGGATTTCCACAGAAATACAATCCATTAGACCATCAATTACAGCTGTCATGCATTCTACTGGTCTGCCTTTTAAGTCACTGTCCACATAGATAGCCACACCCCCTCCTCTCATGTTAGCTCTACTGCTGACATATAAATCATAACCATTAATATGCAAATCAATATCTTTCTCTTCATTTATCCATGTCTCTGATAAAGCTATCAACTTAAATTTACTTTTAAACACGTCCAAATATTCATTGATTTTAGCAAAATCTTAAGGTAGGCTTCTACAATTGAAATTAATTACTGAGAATGTCTTATCAAGTTCAACAATATCATTAATTGGCCGGAGTGAGGAAGAGTCCTGCGGAAAAGTTGGAAATGGGTTGGGCAAAACTGAAAGGAAACAAACTGAGGGCAGAGAGCCAGAGCGAGGGGGGGTCTCCAACAGGTGTTGATACATGCTGAAGGCCAGCGACGGGGGGGGGGGGGGGGGGGCGGCTTAAGAGTATATAAGACCCGAGCGGCTGAGCTGTGGGCAGTCTCATCCGGATGGACCCGGGTTTTTTTCGTTGTATTTATACGAGAATAGGAGTGCTTCTAAGAGCAGGACCAATATGTGGGGCATGTTACCTGCCTGTTTAAATAAACAGTTGGCAGTACACGGTTCTCTCTCATCTCTTAATTTTAAGACATTATATACAATGTTGTCAAATAAAAGAATAGATCATGTTAAAACAATAAATAGAGCTACACAATCCATCCAGGGCTTCAAAAAGACCCTGTGATCGGCATCGGCAGATCCTGCATCCGGTGATTGGCCTGAAAACTCAGGATCGGAGCACCCCTCTTAAATCCATACTATAGATTCAATGTTGAAGTCTTGTTTAATCTCATTCGTCTGAATGTTAAAGTCGTTTCCATCAAGAATTCAACATCATTCATTTGTCATTGCACAACAGAGTTCCACAATGATTACATGTTTTAGCCCATTCCTGCAACACACAGAACAAAAGGACACATTTTGTAAAGTAGAATAGAAAAAGAAAAAATAAATTGTTATATCCGAGTTATTTAGATACTAATACACTGTTTCATTTGCACGCATAAAGTTATAATTATGTTGCATTCTTTTTGGATTTGTTGTTTGGGGGAATGTAAACGGCAGCAACAAGATAGTGCTGATAACTTTATGCTGAAATCTGAACTTTAAAAACTTGACATCTGGGAAATATTAACTTTTATTATTATTTATTATTATTTAACAATATTTGAGCACCAAGTATCATCGATAAAAACAGTTTCTCCCCTTGTGAACACGAACATGAAGCCACCACAGGAGGAGCCCTCAGACCACCAAAGATTTCAACATCAGTTCACTGTTACAGCAGAAAGAAAAACTTGAGACTTCATGAAAGAACTCTTCTGTTTCCATCAATAGAACTGATCATTATCAGAATCATGTGAGCATTGGAAACTGAACCAGAAGTCACCTTTATTATTCAGACTACAACAAATGAAGCTTTCAATACCAATCTAAACTCTGGGCAGATACCCAGAAACAAAGGAGACAAAACCTCCCACACATGTCGACAGTGAGATCTATAATGAAAGAACATCACGGGCAGTTAACACCTGATAGAGGTTTATATGGGAGCAGATCTTCTGGTGTCAATCAAGAGAAGAACTTACTGCTTCAGTCTGATGAACTGAAAATAACAGAGATAAAAGTCAAATGATATTCCTCCCTGAGGAGGAGTCAATGCAAACTGTGATGTCTTCCTCCTCTACTTATGTGACTGCAGAGAGGAGGACAGAGAACAGTGGACACACAGTTTAACATGATGGACTACAGGACAGGACTGCTGCTGTTAACTGTCTGCTGGGCAGGTGAAGATCATCACTATATTCATGTTACATAGCGTATATATCTGTCAGCAGCTGATTTCACTTGATGTTTTTATCCTCTCTCCAGGTGTTGATGGTCAGACTCTGACACAATCTGAACCAGTGGTTAAACGTCCTGGAGAATCCCACAGACTGACCTGTACAGCCTCTGGATTCACATTCAGCAGCTTGTTTTTGAACTGGATCAGACAGGCTCCTGGAAAAGGACTGGAGTGGATCGCTCAAATTCAAACTCCCAGCATCTACTACTCTCAAACATTTCAAGGCCGGTTCACCATCTCCAGAGACAACAGCAGACAGCAGGTGTATCTGCAGATGAACATTCTGAAGACTGAAGATTCGGCTATTTATTATTGTGCTGGAGACACACACTCACACAGTGACTGGAGGAGGCTGAGCAGCTGTACAAAATCCTACATGACTCATCTTTTAAGCTGGAGCAAAAGCATGAAGGATTATTTTTTTAAAAATACATATTTTTTAATATATTGCATTTTAACATGCTTCATATTCTCTATTTTCCTTCAGAAAGATTTTTAAAATAATAAACAAAATATCCATCCATCCATCCATACATGATCTTTCGCTTGTCCAGGCTAGGTCACGAGGGTAGCAGGCTCAGCAAGGTGACCCTGGCGACCTCCCTCCAGCGAACTCTGGGTCTACCCCGGGGTCTCCTCCCAGTTTTACGTGCCTGGAAAACCTCCAAAGGAAGGGGCCCAGGAGGCATCCTAACCAGATGCCTGAACCACCTCAACTGGCTCCTTTCGATGCGAAGGAGAAGCGGCTCTACTCCAAGCTCCCCCCGAATCTCCGAGCTCCATACGCTATCTCTAAGGCTGAGCCCAGTCACCCTCTGAAGGAAACTCATTTTGGCCGCTTGTATCCGCAATCTCATTCTTTCGGTCACTACCCACAGCTGATGACCATGGGTAAGGGTTGGAACGTAGATCGACTGGTAAATCGAAAGCTTTTCCCTCAGGCTCAGCTCCCTCTTCACCACAACGGTCCGGTACAACGCCCGCATTATTGCTGATGCTGCACCTATCCCCCTGTCAATCTTACGATCCATTTTACCCTCACTTGTGAACAAGACCCCAAGATACTTAAACTCCTACGCTTGAGGCAAAGACTCGCTCCCTACCCGGAGAGGGCAATCCATCGTTTTCCGGCAGAGAACCATGGCCTCAGACTTGGAGGTGCTGACTCTCATCCCAACCGTGTCACACTCGGCTACAAACCGCCCCAATGCCTGCTGGAGGTCCCAGCTTGATGAAGCCAACAGGACAACATCATCGGCAAAAAGCAGAGATGAAATCCTGAGGTCCCCAATCTGTAAACCCTCCTCCCCCCAGCTGCGCCTTGAGATCATGTCCATGAAAATCACAAACAGCATCGGTGACAAGGGACCACCCTGGCGGAGGCCAACACGCACCGGGAACGTACTTGACTTTGTGCCAACTAGTCTACGTTGCCTGCTGCCCGGTTTGCAATGCACCCGACCCCTATGCCTATCCTTGCAGGTGGTGGGCCCACAAGGCGGCGGCTCCACTTAGCTCGTTAGGGCTGAGTCCGGCCGGGCCCCATCAAAAAAAAAGATAAAACAATGTACAATATGTTTCAATATTGAACTGTGGTCAACACAATACATTTAAGCATTAATAGTTAATATATAAAAGCAGTGAACAGACTCTTCTATTGGCTCCACTTAAACCAACACTGACACTTCATATATATGATTCTATGCAAACTCAGTGAGCTTCCTTGTTACTCGGCTATAAAAGCTTCACATCAGGCTGTCAGTGGAGTTCACAGCACGTCACTTTAACATAAAGCATGTTTTCTGTAGCTCTGCTGCTGCTGTTGGCAGCTGGATGTGAGTCTCTCTGGATTTGTCAAAGTCAACAGTTCTTCTTTTGCACTTTAACTTGATCATTTCTTACAAAACATGTTCTTTATTTTAACAGGTGTGAAGTGTGAACAGTTGACACAGCCAGCCTCTGTGACTGTGCAGCCAGGTCAACGTCTGACCATCACCTGTCAGGTCTCTTATTCTGTTAGCGACTACTACACAGCCTGGATCAGACAGCCTGCAGGAAAAGCACTGGAGTGGATTCTAGCTGCACGTGTGGGATACACAACATACTCAAAAAAGATTCACTGAAGAACAAGTTCAGTATCGACTTAGACTCTTCCAGAAACACAGCGACTCTAAACGGACAGAATGTGCAGCCTGAAGACACTGCTGTGTATTACTGTGCCAGAGAGACACAATAACACAAACCATCAGCAGAGCTGAACAAAAAACCCACAGTGCCTCAGCCTCTTGATTCACACTCAGTAGCTCTACTATGGTCTTGGTCAGACAGGCTCCAGGAAAAGGACTGGAGTGGATCGCTCTCATAGGCACATCTAGTTCTCCAATTCGTTACTCGAGTTCAGTCCAGGGCAGATACACCATCTCCAGAGATGACTCCAGCAGTAAGCTCTATCTGAAGACACTGCTGTGTATTACTGCGCAAGAGAGACACAGTGAGAGACAATAACAGGAGAGTCGTACAAAAACTACTTCCTCTGTTTACAACCATCACTGGGGACATTCAGTTGTTTCAGCATCACTCTATTAAAACCTGATTGTGATTATCTGTCAGTGGTTAAAATTCCAAGTAGTGATTGACTGAATATTGGAATCATGAACCACGGTCAGGCTGAATACTTGACTCTGATTGGTTGCAGGTTGTCACTTAATTTCTCACTTTGGATGGTTCTGGCCTCCAAGTCATCCATAATTTCCTGATAATGGAAACATCATCAGGAGGGTGTCCCTTATTGATTTTATTCTCAGGCTTCCTTTAATAATTGGTCTGTTTTCATGTCAGAAATTCATGTTGTCTCTGTTTCAATCATCAGAAAAATACACTGATACACATTTGAACACAGAGAACATGAAAAAAAAACAAATAATAGGAGTGACTCCTGTTAAAATAAAATGTCAGTAAATATTTGATTCTAGATTAAACGCTGAGATCCATATTGTTCAACACGTAGTGAAAAATTAAGTGTTTTATATTCAGGAATAAAAGAAGGAAGCTTTCTTTTATGTTCCAGAGAATAAGAACACTAAAAAATCATTTTCTACATGAAGTTTTCTTGCTTTGCCCGACCACACTGCAGTTAGAACAGAGGAAACATGATGATCACATATGACTAAATATGTCGAGACCACACAAAGAAAATCTCCCACCTGCCCCCAAAACACTCCTTTTCTCTCTGTGAGGAGGAGTCAATGCAAACTGTGATGTCTTCCTCCTCTACTTATGTGACTGCAGAGAGGAGGACAGAGAACAGTGGACACACAGTTTAACATGATGGACTACAGGACAGGACTGCTGCTGTTAACTGTCTGCTGGGCAGGTGAAGATCATCACTATATTCATGTTACATAGCGTATATATCTGTCAGCAGCTGATTTCACTTGATGTTTTTATCCTCTCTCCAGGTGTTGATGCTCAGACTCTGACACAATCTGAACCAGTGGTTAAACGTCCTGGAGAATCCCACAGACTGACCTGTACAGCCTCTGGATTCACATTCAGCAGCTATCCGATGCACTGGGTCAGACAGGCTCCTGGAAAAGGACTGGAGTGGATCACTGCTATAAGCAGTGGTGGTAGCGACAAATACTACTCTCAGTCAGTTCAAGGCAGGTTCACCATCTCCAGAGACAACAGCAGACAGCAGGTGTATCTGCAGATGGACAGTCTGAAGACTGAAGACACTGCTGTGTATTACTGTGCCAGAAGAGACACAATAACACAAACCATCAGCAGAGCTGAACAAAAACCCCTCAGTGCCTGAACACTTGTAACATGAAGCCACCAGAGGAGGAGCCCTCAGACCACTAATGATTATAACAACAGTCTCAGTGGGACAAACAGGCTTTAAGTGTATTTAGGTGTTAAACACTGCAAAATAGTTCATAGTGGTAGTATCAGACCCTCCCATCAAAATCAGAGTTTCTGCATGTATAAAATGTAAGTCATAAAATTTGCACAAATTACCATAAAAATGGTGCATGTAGTTGAAAATTGTCCTTCTGAAACATCCTTTAGCTGAATCCTTGTTCTTGTAAAACGTCTTCACTTAACCTCAGTGAGATGTGAAACAAAACTACAAGTTAACGTGTCTTCATGATACAATAAAAATAAAAACAAAAATAAAGATTAAGTTCATGTGAATAAACTTAATCTTTATTTCGTCACCTGTCACCTGTCAATACTTGACTCTGATTGGTTGCAGGGTGTCACTTCTTTTCTCACTTTGGATTGTTCTGGCCTCTAAGTCGTCCATAAGTTCCTCATAATGGAAACATCTTCAGGGAATGTCCCTTTATTAGTTTTTTAAGAGAACAGTGTTTATTCTTTTCTCTCGATTATAAGCATTATTAACAGGCAATATAAAAAGTCTATCTCTGTTTCTAACTATGCTGATTAAATCATTTGTATTTCTGTCATGAAACAGTATAATAAACAAGTTTTACTGCAGCAAAGAAATCATTGGCAATGAAGTTCTTATTCTCAGGCTTCCTTTAATAATTGGTCTATTTTCATGTCAGAAATTCATGTTGTCTGTGATTCAATCATCAGAAAAATACACTGATAGACATTTGAACACAGAGAACATGAAAAACAGCAGACAAGTTACAGCCGCAAGCGGCGATGAACGGGCCCTCGCACCCATGGCCACGTTGGGGAGTGTCGCGGCTACGGGGTGTGAGGCAGCCTCGGGACGTGCTGCAGCAGCAGGGTGTGCATGAGCCACAGCATGTGCTGCAGCCAGGGGCTATTAACCAGTAGGTGGTGCTATCAGCATCACCCAAATTCCTTTGTAGATCTGTTCAGGCCGAGACTTTAATCAAGTAAATGAAATTTGAAGCTGATTGAACATTGTATATGCGAGTTACTACTGCCTCTTTCCACTAGGTGGCGCCAAGAGTATGAGTGAAAATGTATATGCAGATCTATTCAGGGCAGTACCCCCATGAAAAATCACCAGTGCGTGGCACTATAGCTATCATGAAAAAGTGACTCTGTTCAGGGCGGGACTCAAGCATATGAAATTTGGTGCAGAGATGATGAAGTACAGCCATGTTATCAAAGCCTTGATGTTAGGCGACGCATCATGGCGAAGGTTATCTTCGCCACGGCACCAGGGTCACGACGTCTGTTGAAACCTCACCGGGTTTTTTCACAAACCTTGATCAAGGTCTTAAGGCTTTCCTGGCCAAAGTTTGATGTTGATGTGTCTTACCACCTTGGAGGAGAAGCTTGGAGAGTAAAACATGTAATTTCCTGTTTCCAGTAGGGGGCGCTAGGCCCGATGGGAAATGTTTTCATGTAGTTGTGTTCAGGCAGGGGCTGTTATCATACATGTAAAATATAAAGAACATTGAACATTGTGTAGGGGAGTTACAATGATTTCCTGTTTTTGTCCTTTGACCCCCCGCCAAGGCCCCGCCCTTTGATGAAAACTCAAGCTTGTAATAACTTTGAATGTCCAGTGTGTTGTCAATACACTGACTGAGTTTGAAAAGGATCAGATGAAGTCCCTATGAGGAATTCGTTAAAGTATGACCACTGTAAATCACCAAAAACAAGCCTTATTTTGAAATTCAAAGCAAAATGGATGACTTCCTGTTGGGTTTGAGGTATGGGTGCAAGAGGCTGTTTTGTGCATCTTGACCTGCTATATATACCTACCAAAATTCACACGTGTAGGTCAAAGTAACCTATATGGGGACCCCTTTTTTAAATTTTCTAGGGGGCGCTATGGAGCCATTTTGCCACGCCCATGTGCGTAACCCACAAAATATCAAACTTTTCGTCACACCTGATGCACAATCCAAATGTGGTGAGTTTTTCGGCATGTTTAAGCTGCGAAATTTGCGCTTCATTTGGGGTAAAAAGAAAGGGTCTTTGCACCCATCGGTGCTCGGGCACCAATAATACGAGTGACTCTGGTTCAATTAAAAATGTCAGTAAATATTAGATTCTAGATCAAATTCTGAAAGCTATGTTATTCAACACAGTGAAATTTGAGGTGTTTCATATTCAGGAATAAAAGAAGGAAGATTTCTTTTATGTTCCAAAGAATGAGGAAACTGTACATGATCATTTTCTACGTGAAGTTTTCTTGCTTTGCCCGACCACACTGCAGTTAGAACAGAGGAAACATGATGATCAAATAGGATTAAATATGTCGAGAACACACAAAGAAAATCTCCCACCTGCCCCCAAAACACTCCTTTTCTCTCTGTGAGGAGGAGTCAATGCAAACTGTGATGTCTTCCTCCTCTACTTATGTGACTGCAGAGAGGAGGACAGAGAACAGTGGACACACAGTTTAACATGATGGACTACAGGACAGGACTGCTGCTGTTAACTGTCTGCTGGGCAGGTGAAGATCATCACTATATTCATGTTACATAGCGTATATATCTGTCAGCAGCTGATTTCACTTGATGTTTTTATCCTCTCTCCAGGTGTTGATGGTCAGACTCTGACACAATCTGGACCAGTGGTTAAACGTCCTGGAGAATCCCACAGACTGACCTGTACAGCCTCTGGAATGACATTAAGTAGCTACCACATGGGTTGGGTCAGACAGGCTCCTGGAAAAGGACTGGAGTGGATCGCTCTCATCTACACTGATAGTAGCGGCAAATTCTACCCTCAGTCAGTTCAAGGCCGGTTCACCGTCTCCAGAGACAACAGCAGACAGCAGGTGTATCTGCAGATGAACAGTCTGAAGACTGAAGACACTGCTGTGTATTACTGTGCCAGAGAGCCACAGTGAGAGACAATAACAGGAGAGTCGTACAAAAACTACTTCCTCTGTTTACAACCATCACTGGGGACAGTTGGAACATATGTTTGTAATACTGATGTGCCATAATGTAAATTCTTATTATAGATTCAATGTTGAAGTCTTGTTTAATCTCATTCGTCTGAATGTTAAAGTCATTTTCATCAAGAATTCAACATCATTCATTTGTCATTGCACAACAGAGTTCCACAATGATTCAATGTTTTAGCCCATTCCTGCAACACACAGAACAAAAGGACACATTGTTTAAAGTAGAATAGAAAAAGATACATTGTCATATTTGAGTTATTTAGATACTAATACACTGGTTCATTAGCACAATTAAAATTATAATTCTGTTGCAATCTTTTTGGATTTGTTGTTTGGGGGAATGTAAACGGCAGCAACAAGATAGTGCTGATAACTTTATGCTGAAATCTGAACTTTAAAAACTTGACATCTGGGAAATATTATTAACTTTTACAATATTTGAGCACCAAGTATCATCGATAAAAACAGTTTCTCCCCTTGTGAACACTAACATGAAGCCACCACAGGAGGAGCCCTCAGACCACCAAAGATTTCAACATCAGTTCACTGTTACAGCAACAACAGAAACAGTCTTTAGAACATTGGAAATAATAGACAATGTTCCAATCACTGATAAAATAGTGTATGTTGTCACAGTAACAAACTCCACGATACATTATTAAATATTAAAGCATTCAACAACTTATACAAATGAGGTTGATTACTTTGCTCAGTGTTCCTCGTCTCTGAAAGTCAGTTCCTTTTTGAGAACATACTAAAAAATATCAAACTGATAAGTTATCAGAATCATACGTGCATTAGAGACTGAACCGGTCTTTAGCCAAAGTCATGGTGGTGTTTATTATTTAGGACATAAAAAATGTGATTTAAACATCAATCTCATGACGTTTGATATGACTGAAGTTTCACCAACTCTTTCTGTGAGACGGAGAGAAAACATTTTAATAAACTTTACTGTCCCATGGATGTAAATAAGCCTCCTTGTGTGTTGCCTTATAAGGACATAAAGTGTCTTCTCCTCTTGCTGGTTTCTAGTTTCTATTCATGGCTGCTCCTTTAGTTTCCAGTAGTCCTCTTCTTCATTGTTACAGCAACGCTGATTTTAATAAATATTATCAATGAATGCTTCTGGTTGTTTGCAATTTGAAAATAAATTACATGATGCTTAAAAATCAAATTGTCTCTCAGTGCAAAACATTCAGACATTTATATTCTGTAAATGTTGGGACATTTTAAATGTTGAGTGTTCTGAAATGAAAATATCACATGTGAAGCAAAGGTGATTTCCAGGCATGTTTCTACTCGACTGCCCCTCCCTGCTTCACACACATAACATTCATAAAAACGTTTAAATCAAGAATTCATGAATTTAAAAAAATAAAGTTGAGATAAACACCAATACACGTATGCATGAAGTGATATTATATAATATAATTTCCATCAATAGAACTGATCATTATCAGAATCATGTGGGCATTGGAAACTGAACCAGAAGTCACCTTTATTATTCAAATGGTAAATGGACTGTACTTATAGAGCGCTTTTCTCACTCAGAGCTGCTTTTTACACTACATATCACATTCATCCATTCACACACTGATGGCAGAGGCTGCTACGTAAAGTGCCCAACTGTCAATCAGATATCACATTCATACCCTTTGGCTATGCCACCGGGAGCAATTTGGGGTTCAGTGTCTTGCCCAAGGACACTTCGACATGTAGCCTGAGGGAGCAGGGGATCGAACCTCCGACCTTCCGATTGAAAGACGACCGACTCTACCACTGAGCCACAGCCGCCCCAAACTACAAAACTACAACAAATGAAGCTTTCAATACCAATCTAAACTCTGGGCAGATACCCAGAAACAAAGGAGACAAAACCTCCCACACATGTCGACAGTGAGATCTATAATGAAAGAACATCACGGGCAGTTAACACCTGATAGAGGTTTATATGGGAGCAGATCTTCTGGTGTCAAACAAGAGAAGAACTTACTGCTTCAGTCTGATGAACTGAAAATAACAGATAAAAGTCAAATGATATTCGTCCCTGAGGAGGAGTCAATGCAAACTGTGATGTCTTCCTCCTCTACTTATGTGACTGCAGAGAGGAGGACAGAGAACAGTGGACACACAGTTTAACATGATGGACTACAGGACAGGACTGCTGCTGTTAACTGTCTGCTGGGCAGGTGAAGATCATCACTATGTTCATGTTACATAGCGTATATATCTGTCAGCAGCTGATTTCACTTGATGTTTTTATCCTCTCTCCAGGTGTTGATGCTCAGACTCTGACACAATCTGAACCAGTGGTTAAACGTCCTGGAGAATCCCACAGACTGACCTGTACAGGCTCTGGATTCACATTCAGCAGCTACTATATGAACTGGGTCAGACAGGCTCCTGGAAAAGGACTGGAGTGGCTTGCCTGGATTGGCAGCAGCAGCAAATACTACTCTCAGTCAGTTCAAGGCCGGTTCACCATCTCCAGAGACGACAGCAGACAGCAGGTGTATCTGCAGATGAACAGTCTGAAGACTGAAGACACTGCTGTGTATTACTGTGCCAGAGACACACAGTGAGAGACAATAACAGGAGAGTCGTACAAAAACTACTTCCTCTATTTATCACCAGCAGCAACATCATTACAATAATAACTATATTTTTTTTTACATTTGAAGGACATTAATATTAATCCAAATCAATCTCTAAATCTAATCTTGTTTTATTAACATGTTACATGATATTTTAATTGCAGGACTTCAGAGAGTTTTTCAGTGATCATCATCATTAAAGTGCTCAAACATACTTCCTGTTTCTCACTAAAGTTACTTTCTCTGTAGTTTCCTCGTGAGTGTGAAATCTAATCAAACCAGCATTACTGTGACTCACATTCATTCAATTATCTGGCAGTGATAGAAATTCAACTGATTGACTCAATGTTGGGATCTTTTTTCATCTCATTCAGCTGAATCTGAAATTCAAATTCAACCTGAAAATCAACATTAATATAGAAAGTTGTTTTTTCTCTCATGAAGAAGAGAGCCAGAGAGTCACAATAACACAAACCATCAGCAGAGCTGAACAAAAACCCCTCAGTGCCTGAACACTTGTAACATGAAGCCACCAGAGGAGGAGCCCTCAGACCACTAATGATTATAACAACAGTCTCAGTGGGACAAACAGGCTTTAAATAGTGTATGTAACATTTATATACAGAAGTAATGAAAACATTTGAATGGTTATGTCAGATAGAAAAATAAATGTGTTAGTGTATGAATACTTAAAACATGTTTAAATGTAAGAGACTTGTATGAAACTAAACTGACCAGCATCACTTTCATAAATGGAGGATGTATTTGTTATGACTGAGTCATATTATGAGTCCAGCTGTTGTATTGAGAGTAATGATGTGGCTCTGCCTCCTTGCCTGGGGTGGGTGCTATTGTCTCTCGTTTTGTGTGTGTTTTCTCTCTCGGTGCTGTGTTGCAGGTGGCTGTTTGTGATTGGGGGAAAACTTGTGGCGCCTGTTTTAAAATCGAGCTGCAGAAGTAGACTTTGCCCCGCCTCCTTTCTTCACTCCCAACCCGAACGTAGTGTTGCAGCGTCTTTGAGACAAGTGGATGATCGCTTGAGCGAAATTCTGTAAATATTGTAAATAGAGTAAATATATATTTAAAGTCTGAAAAGCAGGGCCGCTGATTTAGCTCAGCTGGTAGAGCAGGCGTCCCATGTACAGAGGCTACAGCCCTTATTGCACTGATCGCAGGTTAGACTCCCGATCTGCCGATCATTTGGTGCATGTCATCCCCCACCCTCTCCTCCCAATATTTCCTGTCTATCTTCAGCTGTCCTATCTAATAAAAAAAAGCCCAAAAAGATAAATAAAAATCTGAAAAGCAGTCCTGGTAATAGTAGGGCAGAGGAGAAGTTACTTTTCACCCTTCTTTTGCTCCTGTTTTCTGTTAGGGAGTTAGGTAAGAACTTTGCATTTTCTTTATTGAGGTGAGAAAAATTGGTTTTGGGTAAGAGGTTCTGTTGGTTGTTTTGGCCTTGCTCTCCCTGAAGATTGTTTATGCTTTGTGTTGGATTAAATAAATCAGAGATTGTGGACTGCATATTGGTTTGACTGGTCTTCCTTGGGAGTGAGGAAAAGGAGGGGGTCACCTGTGTGCTTCAGTTTCCCCTGGGCCGGGCGTGACAGCACTTTTAATGCATGTGGATGTTTTATGAAATAATTGAGCATGAACCTGTTACTTCAAACATCATTTCTCCTGTTTGATGAATGTTTTCAGTATTTATCAATAAGTATTTCCAAAATCTGTGAGAATGTGCAGCCTGAAGACACTGCTGTGTATTACTGTGTGCGTGTCAGCTCCACTGTGATACAAACCACCAACACACCTGCATAAAAACTCAGAGACTCAGCTACCTCAATAATTGTTAACTTTATAAAGACAATACTCTCTGATTAGAAGATAAGATAAATGTTTATGTAACTCACAGAATCAGAGAGTTCAATATTTCAAAGTATCAAAGCAGATCTAGTTTCACCTTTACTGCAGCCGACATCAGTACAGAAGAATCAGAGAGAAGCTTCATCTTGTGATACCTAGAAACAGTTTGTTTCTGTTTTTATGGGATGGGGCAGAAATTACCATCTGATAATGTAACTACATAAACATTATAGCTCCCCGTCTCACACAAACAGGAAACTATTTTCCCTTTTGGAAATCGTCAAGATAAAAACAGGCTCTAAACTGCTGAACCATGAGTTAAAGATCGTCAGTGAGGAGAGAAAGGTGTATTCTCCTTCTCAGCTGGTTCACATATGAGTTGCCAGGACTCTGATATTTTACAGTTTGCTCTGCTGCTGTAGAGATACTCGACTTATGGAAATGTATCTGTGTCACATGTTCCCTTTTAAACCTGCAGAGGGAGGTCCATGCAAACTCTTCCTCTCTTATAAACACACCATCAGTAACCTGTGGCAGAACACCGGGACACTTTAGTTTATTCTGTAACACTGAGATCAGAGAGATCTAAACTACAGGATGGAAAAAACGATGATCTGGAGTTTAGTTTTTGTAGTTTCTATTCATGGTGAGAAAATCAATTCTGCTTCACTTTTTAATGTCCAACCTGTTCTTTACACGTTTGTTTGATAATGATCACTATTCATTTTTCTACAGGAGTTTGGAGTGAGATCAAACTGGAGCAGTCTCCCTCTGAGGTGAAAAGACCTGCAGAGACAGTGAAGATGTCATGTATCACATCAGGCTTTGACATGACGAGCTTCTATATGCACTGGATACGACAGAGGCCAGGGAGAGCTCTGGAGTGGATTGGTAGGATGAATACAGGCTCAAACTCTGCTAGCTATGCCAGCTCCTTTCAAAGCCGTTTCATCATGACTGAAGATGTGCCCAGCAGCACTCAGTACCTCCAGGTCAACAGCCTGACAGCAGAAGATTCTGCTGTTTACTTCTGTGCTCGAGAAGACACAGTGAGTGAAGACAGTGGAGCAGCTGCACAAAAACCTCCACAGGGAAACAGCCATGTGATCTCAATGACATCTGGGTTTACATACCATAATCCTTTTTACCAAGTCATTTCTATCTGTCCATCCATCCTTTTATTCTTCAGCTTCTTCTCCCTGTTCACTGTCAGGTCAGTGTTGGAGTGTGTTTAAGCACGCTCTAGCTGAGAGGCAGTGAAATCTCCTGACAGGTGAACAGATGAACAGCAAAAACATTCAAACACAACCATCTTGTTTCTGTTTCTTCTACAGAACGATGAAACTGAAAACAGTTACAGTCCCTCCTTTAAAACTGCTGAGGGCAGACAAGGACTGACTGTATTCAGTGCTGATCACAGTAATGGCCTCCATGGAACGAGCTGTATGTACAAGTAATGGCCCTGAGGAAAACACTGACAGTTTAACACAGTTAACACCCTCAAACATCCTCTGAGTGTCTGTGATGCTTTCCTCATCCTGTCAACACACATGTATTTAGGTAAAATGGCTTTTGGAATCCTTTCAGGTGACAATATGTGTGAATGTGTTTGTCTCGTGTTTCAACTTGCTTGTTGAGAATGCAATGAGAAAAGTCCAGTCACCATGAAAAAGACAAAGTGGTTTGGAAGCTTGAAAGAATCCTGGTACCGCTCTACAAACAAAGATGTGTCTCACGTCAGGCTATAAAACTCATTAGTGCAACGTGTCATTAATTAGTGAAAGGGGTTACACTGATCAGCCATAACATTATGACCACTGACAGTTCTAGTGAATAGCACTGATTACATTGCTACAAAGGCACCGTTCAGTGGGTGGGATATGTTAGGCAGCAAGTGAACATTTTCAAAGTTGATGTGTTGAAAGCTGAAAAATGGGCAAATGTAAGGATGTGAGCGACTTTGACAAGGGCCAAATTGTGATGGCTAGATCAGGGGTTCCCAACCTTTTTGACAACAAGGACCAGACAGTAGCAATAATATTTTTGAGGGACCGGGGGGTGGGGGGACACTATGTCTTGTCAAGTTCTAGGTACTCTTCCCGATCCTTGGGAATCCGCTCTGCTCATTGACATGCATGCGCATAAATCATTGTCTCACGCACGGAAATACAGACAGATCGTGTCTATATTTATTCAGTGAGGAGACTGCTTCTAAGTTTTTAATACTGGATGATATGACGAGAGGGATAGACGGCGCAGGTCAGAGAGAGATGATCCAAAGTGTGATCCTGGCAGTTAATCCGGAAACATAATAAACACTCGAAAACTGCAGCTCTTGTAGGCTGTCCCCGGTCTGCAGTGGTCAGAACCTACCAGAAGTGGTTAAGGACAGAAAACCGGTGAGTCGGTGACAGGGCCATGGGCAGCAAATGCTCATTGATGCTAGTGGGGAGCAAAGGCTGGACCACGTGGTCTGATCCAACGGAAGCTCAAGGTGCTAAACACCTGTCCACCGCTGAACGTGCCTACAATGGACAAGAGAGCATCTGAACTGGACCTCGGAGCAATGGAAGGAGGCGGCCTGGTCTGATGAATCACGTTTTCTTTTACATCATGTGGATGGCAGGGTGCATGTGCGTCACTTACCTGGGGAAGACGTGGTACCAGGATGCACTATGGGAAGAAGGCAAGCTGGCCGAGGCAGTGTGATGTTTTGGGCACCTAAACATGGTTTCAGACCAAGTCCACCTCTTCATGGAAATGGTATTCCCTAATGGCTGTAACCTCTTTCGGCAGGATAATGCGCCCTGCCACACTACAGAAATGGTTCAGGAATGGTGTGAGGAACACAACAAGTTCAAGATGTTGCCTTGGCCTCCAAATTCCCCAGATCTCAATCCAATCGAGCATCTGTGGGATGTGCTAGACAAACAAGTCTGATCAATGGAGGCCCCGCCTCGCAACTTACAGGACTTAAAGGATCTGCTGCTAATGTCTAAGTGCCAGCACAGCTTCAGAGGTCTAGTGGAGTCTGTGCCTTAATGAAACTTTAGACTTCATGAAAGTAATCATCTGTTTCCATCAATAGAACCTCCCACACATGTCGACACTGAGATCTATAATGAAAGAACAAAATGGGCAGTTAAAACCTGATAGAGGTTTATATGGGAGCAGATCTTCTGGTGTCAAACAAGAGAAGAACTTACTGCTTCAGTCTGGTGTGTGAGTCTGTGTTATTTGCCTTCTGTGTTGATGTTGATGGACTTAAGTTCAAGTTAGTGAATTTAAAACAGTAAAAGAAGGAACGAGTGGTATCTTAGTCAAATAGTTGTCACCCTCCTGTGAGGAGGAGTCAATGCAAACTGTGATGTCTTCCTCCTCTACTTATGAGACTGCAGAGAGGAGGACAGAGAACAGTGGACACACAGTTTAACATGATGGACTACAGGACAGGACTGCTGCTGTTAACTGTCTGCTGGGCAGGTGAAGATCATCACTATATTCATGTTACATAGCGTATATATCTGTCAGCAGCTGATTTCACTTGATGTTTTTATCCTCTCTCCAGGTGTTGATGCTCAGAATCTGACACAATCTGAACCAGTGGTTAAACGTCCTGGAGAATCCCACAGACTGACCTGTACAGCCTCTGGATTCACATTCAGCAGCTACGGCATGAACTGGGTCAGACAGGCTCCTGGAAAAGGACTGGAGTGGATCACTTTCATCAGCACTGGTGGCAGCAGCATCTACTACTCTCAGTCAGTTCAAGGCCGGTTCACCGTCTCCAGAGACAACAGCAGACAGCAGCTGTATCTGCAGATGAACAGTCTGAAGACTGAAGACACTGCTGTGTATTACTGTGCCAGAGAGCCACAATAACACAAACCATCAGCAGAGCTGAACAAAAACCCCTCAGTGCCTGAACACTTGTAACATGAAGCCACCAGAGGAGGAGCCCTCAGACCACTAATGATTATAACAACAGTCTCAGTGGGACAAACAGGCTTTAAATAATATACAATCATATTCGGAAATAATTTTAAAAATGTAATGGTCATATCAGATATTTCCAAAAAGTCTGAATCTTTTCATCAGTGATCATGAATGAAAAATGTACAAATAGAATATAAATAAAAGTTTTATTCAAATGTGTTAGTGTATGAATTATTAAAACATGTTTAAATGTAAGAGACTCAGATTAAATTAAATTGACCTGCTTCAGTTTAATAAATGGAGGATGTATTTTAAATGGATGTGTTATGAAATGATTGAGCATGAACCTGTTACTTCAAACATCCAGCATAGATGGACAATCAGCTACATGAAATGTTGAATTGAACTCTAACAGTGCTGAGTTCAGGAGCCACTCCCTCTTGATGCAAATGTTCAGTGTGTGCAGAGTACTTGTGTCCTGCTGACTGCTCTCGTCCTCTGTGTGGAGCTTCAGAGGTCACATCTCCAGCCTCAGGATGATGAACACACTCACTCTTCTGCTGGTTGCTCTCTCTCTGCCCTGTGAGTTCTCCTGCTTCTTGCTCTTTAATATTTTATCAGACAACATCGCCTGATGGTCAGTCAGTGATTCCAGATCCCCGTCTCACTTTCTCCTGTGGTTCCTGTCTGCTTTCCTCTCATCAGGTTGTACAGGTCAGAGTATGGAGTCCATTCCTTCCAGTTCAGTGGTGAAAATGCCCGGGGAGACTCTCAGTCTCTCCTGCAGGGGATCTGGCTTCACTTTTAGCTGCTGTGTTATGAGCTGGATAAGACGACCTGCAGGAAAAGCCCTGGAATGGATAGGGAGCAGTTTCTCTGATGCCAGCAGGAACACTTATGCCAGCAGTGTGCGAGGATGTGCAGAAGTCAGCAGAGATGACAGCAGCAGCATGGTGTATCTGAGACTGTCCAACTTAAAGCCAGAGGACTCTGCTGTGTATTACTGTGCCAGAGACACACTGGTTACAAGAAGCACAGAGGCTTTACAAAAACGTCTCAGACAGTGTTTTAACAAAGACCTACAGGTGGCAGCAGAACACATGAAGTCAGATGACTCTAAGGAGAGTGTAACACACTCTAAAACACACATGCAGGAACACACTGAAGGCAACAGCTGTAGTTGTGGTTTGTGACTTCCTGTTTCTTAGTGTCACATTAAACGAATGTTGACCCTGACCCTGCAGACCCTGACTCAGTCTGGACCAGTGGTTAAACGTCCTGGAGAATCCCACAGACTGACCTGTTACGCCTCTGGATTCACATTCAGCAGCCACTGGATGCACTGGATCAGACAGGCTCCTGGAAAAGGACTGGAGTGGGTCGCTGCTATAACTGATGGTGGTGGTAGCAACAAATACTACTCTCAGTCAGTTCGAGGCCGGTTCACCATCTCCAGAGACGACAGCAGACAGCAGCTGTATCTGCAGATGAACAGTCTGAAGACTGAAGATTCTGCTGTTTATTATTGTGCTCGAGACCCACAGTGACCGGAGGAGGCTGAGCAGCTGTACAAAATCCTGTTTCATATTCTTTATTTTACATTATAAACATTATTTAAATAACAAACAAAATATAGAATCCTTCAAACTGCTCCTAAAATGTTTCTAAGAAACACAATAAAGATCACTGGCTCGAACAGGCCGAACACAAAACAACAGTTTGGTTGCTGAAATTATATTTTGTAATACTTTTTTTTATCTTGTTCACACAAGATAATAAAAGATTATTTCCACAAGAGTTCAAACACAAGACAAACACAGGGCAGCAAGTTAATACATCTCTGAGAAGATGATCGCATTGTGCGCACAACATTTGCATCTGGTCTCAGATCCTCTGGCCTGCTTGAAGTTTCTTGTATTTCTGTGTCTTTAAACTGTGATAACACTGACACCTTTAAGAGTCTGTATGCAAACCTGCAAAGCAGCGCTATTAAATATGACTACTATTTACATGATGCTGACTGACGTCACTGTATTTCTGTTAGCAGCAAATGAGTAGAGTTAGTGAGAAAATACATTAATTCATAAATGCTACAATTAGAAACAAAGCTGTTTATAAATGTTCAAAGTCAATCATAAATTTAATGTAGCAGGCGACCGGTGATAAATTCTGTCAGGAAAACTGCTGAAGTAATATTTAAAGTGGATTTTAATCATTTGTAAACTTATTATTAAACTTACTGTAAATGTGGCTCATAAAGTAACAGATAGACAGCTGCTCCTTTAGACTCCATTAGTGCTCATCTTCATTATAGCAATGCTGATTTTAATGAATACATTTTCTATTATCCCTGAATGTTAATGTTAATATTCATAAGAGGAATAATTATCCTTATTGTTGTTCTCAATATGAAAATAAATTACATTATTATTATGTTTCCAGTCTGCAGATATAAAAGCAGTGAACAGACTCTTCTATTGGCTCCACTTAAACCAACACTGATGCTTCATATGTTTGACTCTATGCAAACTCAGTGAGCTTCCTTGTTACTCGGCTATAAAAGCTTCACATCAGGCTGTCAGTGGAGTTCACAGCACGTCACTTTAACATAAAGCATGTTTTCTGTAGCTCTGCTGCTGCTGTTGGCAGCTGGATGTGAGTCTCTCTGGATTTGTCAAAGTCAACAGTTCTTCTTTTGCACTTTAACTTGATCATTTCTTACAAAACATGTTCTTTATTTTAACAGGTGTGAAGTGTGAACAGTTGACACAGCCAGCCTCTGTGACTGTGCAGCCAGGTCAACGTCTGACCATCACCTGTCAGGTCTCTTATTCTGTTGGCAGCCACCACACAGCCTGGATCAGACAGCCTGCAGGGAAAGGACTGGAGTGGATTCTAGCTGGACGTGTGGGATACACAACATACTACAAAGATTCACTGAAGAACAAGTTCAGTATCGACTTAGACTCTTCCAGCAACACAGTGACTCTAAACGGACAGAATGTGCAGCCTGAAGACACTGCTGTGTATTACTGTGCCAGAGAGCCACAGTGAGAGACAATAACAGGAGAGTCGTACAAAAACTACTTCCTCTGTTTAAAACCATCACTGGGAACATTCAGTTCTCTCAGCATCACTTCATAAAAACTGAGTGTTATTATCTGTCAGTGATTAAAATGATGGTTATTCAATGTTTTTTCTTTTCTTTTATTTGTTGGAAGGTTTAATTCAGGTCCAACTTCACAAAAACAGTGAAATAATTTCAGTTTTTACTTGTAAGAAATGTTCACAGACACTTATGAAAGATTGTGTCCTGTTTCAATGCTGATTAAATTCATTCTAATTAATGAGGTTGAACTGTGTCCATGTGTATTCAACATGTTAAAGCCCTTTATTATTATTACTGCAATATCTACAGTGGGGTGGGCATTTGTGATGGAAATTCTGAGGCTTCCGTTAAAATAAGCAAAATGAAACATAATTCTACACAAAGAAAGTCAAAAACAAACAGTAACCACCTCTTTACAGCGGTTTGAAGAGACATCCAAACATCTAAACACATTTTAAAGAGTGGGAAACTGAGTTTAATTTGATGTTCAGAGAAGAAGAAAGCTGTTAATCTTCAGTTTTCACATGAACTCTTTTAACATCAGTGTTTTTTGTGTTGATTTACTCATGGCTTTGCCCGACCATACTGCTGTTAAAACAGAGGAAAACATGATCAAATATGACTGGTCAATACAAAGAGATGTTCTCTCTGTGAGGAGGAGTCAATGCAAACTGTGATGTCTTCCTCCTCTACTTATGTGACTGCAGAGAGGAGGACAGAGAACAGTGGACACACAGTTTAACATGATGGACTACAGGACAGGACTGCTGCTGTTAACTGTCTGCTGGGCAGGTGAAGATCATCACTATATTCATGTTACATAGCGTATATATCTGTCAGCAGCTGATTTCACTTGATGTTTTTATCCTCTCTCCAGGTGTTGATGGTCAGACTCTGACACAATCTGGACCAGTGGTTAAACGTCCTGGAGAATCCCACAGACTGACCTGTACAGGCTCTGGATTCACATTCAGCAGCTGGGCTATGGCCTGGGTCAGACAGGCTCCTGGAAAAGGACTGGAGTGGGTCGCTGCTATAAGCAATGGTGGTGGTAGCAGCAAATACTACTCTCAGTCAGTTCAAGGCCGGTTCACCATCTCCAGAGACGACAGCAGACAGCAGCTGTATCTGCAGATGAACAGTCTGAAGACTGAAGACACTGCTGTGTATTACTGTGCCAGAGACCCACAGTGAGAGACAATAACAGGAGAGTTGTACAAAAACTACTTCCTCTATTTGCCAGCACCACATGGGACACTTGGAACACATTTTTGCAATACTGATTGTGATTAACTGTCATGTTCATTCTAACGGTGCCCCAATTGGTCGGCCACCGATCGTGATCAGCCGATATACATACTAACTGGTTTGATCAGTGGCCTGTATTAAAGGCCGATCATAAGAGCTGATCAGATGATGCAAAAAAAACAATTTCTCTAAGCGACACTAAAATGGCGTCACTGGTCTGGCGGTTTTACTTGGTGTCTGAAGAAGATAATAAATTAGTCATTTGCAAGGTGTGTTCCAAGTTAGTACCTCGTGGGGGAACGCAAACGATAACATTCAACACCACAAATCTCAGACGTTTGAGGTTGAGTCACGTCAAAGAATATGACGAGTATTCAAAGTGAGCTTGTAGCACTAAGGAGAGAGAGCAGCTGGCATCAGCAACACTGCCACGACTCACTCAAACATCTGCAGCAGAGACATTTCAATGACAGCAACCAGAGAGCAAGGTCAGAAAGAAATCCACCAAAATAATGGTATTGATCACCAGCCGCTGTCAGTTGTGAAAGACGAGGGGCTCAGATGACTCATGTCATACATGGATCTACGTTACTCTCTGCCGGGGCGTAAATATTTCACAGATGTACGCCAGCCGCAGTTATACCAAACAATCTATACGCTTATCGACAGCCTTATGAAGAACAAGATCACTTTGATAAGTTTCACAAGTGACATCTGGAGTTCGAGTGTGTGTCTCATGTCCATGTTGAGCCTAACTGGGCAGTTTATTGATCAAAACTTCAAACTAAACAAAGTTGTTCTTTATCCTCAAGAGTTCTGCAGGTCACACACCACAGTTGCATTCAGTGACATGTTACGAGCAACGGGGATACCGAAGGAAAAAGTGCACGTTATTCTAAGAGATAATGCCAAGAACATGGAAAAGGCCATGAGGGATACGGATTTACCCAGCCTGCCGTACATGGAGCGTACACTCCAGCTTCCCATTGCCGAAGGAGTTTCGTCACAATGAAGCATCACATTTGAAGCATTTAATAGCCTCTGAAAGACGCATCGTTGGCCAACACTCCCAGCTTGCCTACTGGTGACCTCAAAGTATCCAGAAACAACTGAGTCAGTCTACCAAAAGACTTGAGCAAGACGTACCCACCCGATGGAACAGTGCGTTATTTATGCTACAGAGTCTACTTGAACAGAAACGTGCACTGTGCGCTTATGGAGCTGACTACAACAGAGTTGTTACTGTTGATCTCAAATCTACTCACGGCTGAAAGGACATTAAATTAAGCTCTCATCAATTTCAAACAATCGTCATTGCATCATTTTTATTTATCAATGTTAAACATATTCGCCTTCATTTTTCACCTGTTTGATTCAGTGTGATCTGTCCTGTTTAATGATCTTTAAATGCCTTAAACCACCAAGACTTTGAAAGCTTCTAGTTTTTCTTTAATATCTTAAAAGTACTTACAAAATGTTGCTATTGTTAGAAAATAAAAAGGTGTTGTACAAAAATGTAGATGTTTAAACTAATGTAGAAGATTGTGATGCAACAGTTTATTGAATATCATAGCTGACTGAAGAATGGTAATGATGGGACTGATGTTCCACCATCTCTTTCTGTGAGATTCTGAGAAAAACAAAACATTTCATCGACACTTTGAATGATTGAATAAAGTTAGTCAGCTGATTAACTGTCCTGTGTGTGTAAATACGCCTCTTTGTGTGTTGCCTTATAAGGACATGAAGTCTCTGTTGGACATGATACATTTCATGACTTATTTTAGACCTAGAAATGATTAGGCACTATTATTTTTCCACTCAACAGGGTGGAAATTCAGTTGATAACTATAAAATACTAAAATAATGTGGCTCCCTTTCTCACACAAACAGGAACTAATTTTCCCTTTTGTAAATCATCAAGATGAAAAATAAGCTCTTTTTTTACTTTCTTGGAGATGTACAACATATAGTTAATGTATTATTTCCTCCTCTGTCATTTGCTGAGGTTTGCTGTTGAAGAGATACTCTGCTGAACTAAATGTATCTGGTTCATATTTAAATTTCCCTGTTAAACCTGCAGAGGGAGGTCCATGCAAACTCTTCCTCTCTTATAAACACACCATCAGTAACCTGTGGCAGAACACCGGGACACTTTAGTTTATTCTGTAACACTGAGATCAGAGAGAACTAAACTACAGGATGGAAAAAACGATTATCTGGAGTTTAGTTTTTGTAGTTTCTATTCATGGTGAGAAAATCAATTCTGCTTCACTTTTTAATGTCCAACCTGTTCTTTACACGTTTGTTTGATAATGATCACTATTCATTTTTCTACAGGAGTTTGGAGTGAGATCAAACTGGAGCAGTCTCCCTCTGAGGTGAAAAGACCTGGAGAGACAGTGAAGATGTCATGTATCACATCAGGTTATAGCATGACAAGCAACAATATGCACTGGATACGACAGAGGCCAGGGAGAGCTCTGGAGTGGATTGGGTGGATGAGTACAGGCACAAACTCTGCTAGCTATGCCAGCTCCTTTCAAAGCCGTTTCATCATGACTGAAGATGAGCCCAGCAGCACTCAGTACCTCCAGGTCAACAGCCTGACAGCAGAAGATTCTGCTGTTTACTTCTGTGCTCGAGAAGAAACAGTGAGTGAAGACAGTGGAGCAGCTGCACAAAAACCTCCACAGGCAAACAGCCATGTGATCTCAATGACATCTGGGTTTACATACCATAATCCTTTTTACCAAGTCATCCGGTGAGTTTATGTAGAAACAGTTTATGTAATATCATAGATGATAAAGAATGGTAATGGACATCTAGTAGGTTGGCGTTCAATATATCAATACAAGAGTATAAAGTAATGTGATTTAAATCAAATGCTTTATACAAACTATAATGCTAAAAAGTAAATGACCTATTTAAAGCCTTAAATAGTTCTGCACTGTTTCTTCAGTGCAGGAAACTGTGTTGGGTTTTTGTACGAGGGTTTATCACAGTGTTCTATGGGGTGGGGCACTGAGATACAGAGCCATACAAAAACCTTACAGCAATAATCTCAAACTCAACCATTCATGTGATGGACCAAAGAGCACAGGACGAAATATATCCCTCTAAAAATGTGGTCACTACTGTGTCGATGACTTTGATACGCAGATTTGTGGTTAGAAGTCCGATTTTTAGTCGTTTACAGCCACAGTTAGTCCACAGATGTAAATGTTACCTCTCAGTAAACCTCTACTTTAAAATAATATTTTGCATCACTCCGAGCCGACGCTTACAAGATGACACCAGGGTTTCACACTGACCGGGACTCCTGACCAGGACTTCTGTCTAATAAGGTTTTAACACATTTTTCTGGTACTTCAGGTTTTTGTTCAAGCTTTGAATGGAGGCGTATCACTGTGACTCCTTTGACTACTGGGGTAAGGGGACTCAAGTCAGCGTTTATTCAGGTAAGTCACATTTAATGTAATATATTTAGAGACTAGTTTCTTTTACTTTTCTTAAAATGATCATTGATGTTTGAGAGGTTCAGCTCAGTTCATATTTAGAAAAATGATTTCACTGCAGCCGTTTCTTAGAAAGCATTTAGAAAAGTTCCTCTTTGGCATTAAAAGTTCATATTTAAGAGATGGTTCATTTTAATCTTTAAATCCACCCGGCCGATTGAAATCCATAGTTTTTGAGAGGTTTGTGTGTTTGAATACAAGGTCTCGATGCCCTTCAATTAAACTCTGAGTGAAGAGATTATTGAGCTCACACTTAAATAAAATGTTAAATATATATTATAAAGTTTCTTTTGAAATTCCAGGAGCATTGACTTTAATAGGACTATATAATTACACTGAACTGTTGATCAGTTTAAGTTCTGAGAAAACAATTCTCATCAAGTGTTTTATATGTCTTGTTACAATTAAACAATAGACCCACTACATTCTAATAATAAATACTTCAATACTTTATTAAAACTGATTATTATCATATACGATTATTATGGCCACAGAACAGTGCAGTGACTTCACTGGCTTCACTAGCTTCTAACATTAAGATTTAATACGCAAGTTCATTATGTAAACATTTTTATTTAATCAGTATGTTTTTCTTTATATTACGTTTTATTAAAAATTGTATTATTTAAAGTCTTTTCAGGTTCATGTCTGTGAAATGCTTAAATTTTGTATAAAGATAACAAAATAATTTTAAATTTTAGACAGAAATTGTTCAGTATATCAAATAAGAATTCTTGAACAAAACATTTGGTAGTCGTAGTATATAGTAGTTTTAGTTTTTAGTGTTTAAGTGTCAGTACCAGAGTCACATCCCTTGAAAGTGTCCACATACTTGGCCAATAAAACTGATTCTGAAATCTGCCGCAATATATTTTATAACAATAGAATAGTTGTTATTTATATATGATTCATATATGATGAGTTGTGATCATTTGTTAATTTCTATTAATTTTATTTTAACCTTATAAAATCTCTCTCTTTGAAAGGACCTCCACCGACTCTGTTCCCTTTGGTTCCATGCGATTCTGGGACTGGAGATACAATCACTGTTGGCTGTATGGCAGACGACTTCTACCCACAGGGTACTTTGCAGTGGACCGATGCCACAGGGAACAGCTTGACTTCTGTACAATATCCTGCGCTTGTCAAAGACAACAAATATATAGGAGTCAGTTTGGTCAACGTACCAAAATCTGACTGGAACTCCTTCAAGTCTTTGAACTGTTCTGCGACTCATCCTCAAGGCCCCCGAAGTGTGAAAGTTAAAAGTATGTAATTTTTTACCCTCTATCGTGGCTCTCTTATGTGTAGTCTAAACGCATGACCTTGTTTTTATGTTAGCAATTGATTTTCTATTTTAAATTTTTATCTACAAAGTCTACAATGAACAATCTTCTTAACTAATCTTCCTCTGCTTTTTCATTACTACGCGTAGAGGCCTCGACCCCTCCAAAGATAAATCTGGTATCAGTGCCAAGAGGAGACACTCAGGCTCTGGTGTGTACAATTGAGGAATTACCTAACAAAGACCTGTCAGTAAAATGGAAGAAAAATGGAATCAATGTACAAGACTTCACTTCTTGCCCCGCACAATCATCCGGAGACCTGTATTCATCTGTCAGTGTCCTGAATGTGAAGAACACAGACTGGGACAGTAAAGCTGTTTACACATGTGAGATGACGCACAGAGGCACACCATATACAAAGAAGGCCTCTAAAGGTACAGTCATTACTGCTGTACTATTACTCCAAGTAACCTGGTCGTAAAATAACAGTGAACATTGAGCTAAAATAAGCTAAATGTTTTCTCTGTTTATCTCGTTTATGTAGCTGCTGTCACAATGACACTCAAACAACCAAGTCCCAAAGAGCTGTTCAATAACAATCAGGCACAGTTGGAGTGTATCGTTACTGGACAAGACAAGGCCATTGTAGATGTGATGAAGATAACTTGGCTAATTGACGGAAACAATGTGAATGACAACATAACAGAGAAAACAGAATCCAGAAACGGTCAACACAGCAGAACCAGCACGATGACTCGGAGTTTCTCGAAGTGGCAGGAAGTTAACAAAGTGCGCTGTTCTGCTGGAGGAGACAACAGGACACCGGTAATTCAAGAATTCACTGTCCACAAAGGAGGTATGTTACCGAGTGATGGAAACTCATTGATGAAACAGCAAGCTGTGTGTAAAATGAACATTAATCTTGTAGATGAACCTCATTGCTAAAACAAGTGTCTCTTTCAGATCAGACGAAACATACTGTGACAGTCAACATCTTCCAAGAGGATCCACTCACTGTGGTGTGTCTGGTCTCCAGTGACAAAGAGCAGGACTACTACATCACCTGGGCAGAGAATAAAGGAGAGAAGACTGGCAACTATGTTGATGGCTTTGACCTCCCCCCACAGAAGACTCCAAAGGGCTACTTAGTTACAAGTATTTACTATCCAACTGAGAAGACAAATATGTTTGTGTGCAACGTCTGGCCTGCTGGCAGCGAAAGATCCTCCATGATTCCAAAATCAGTGTCTCAGACCAAGGGTAACTCGAGTGAATGCGAAACAGTTTAGATTGCATGTGGTATGTAGTGCTCACGTTTTGTTCTGTCTGTGTGTGTAATCTGTGCTGCGGTAACATGTGCACCCTGTGATGTCACCAGTCTTTGTGATTGTAAAACACAACAGTCAACATGTCAATGTAGTTTTGTTTGTCATCATATGGTGTTTCAAACTGTCTGTCACATTGTCTAACAGCTTGAGAAGCATGCTTATTGTTCCAAATAAATGTTGCATGGAGAAAAGTTTGTTACATGTTCATGAATGACTTCTACAATTTTAAACAAACTGAAAAGCTTGCACAAAGTAACTCAATAAATAGGCTTTAATATTAGATTCATTTTGTACTGTTCAACTGGAGAAACCTCCACACATGTGATCATAGAGTTAACAATGCTTCACGTTCACACACGCTTCAAAATAACCACCTTTACCTTCCTCTTCTTAGATTGTTTTGCTCTGAACTGCATAGATGATGCCAGTGAAGAGGATGAGTTCAGCAGCCTGTGGTCTACAACCTCCTCTTTCATATTCCTCTTCATATCCTCTCTCTTCTATAGCATGATAATCAGCCTGGTCAAGGTAAACATGGAGGTATTTTCTTCATTTTAGCTTTACTGTGTTATGATCATCATAACGTAAGTTATAAAATAAAGGCCAGTGACATACACAATGGAAATGCTGATGATAAAGGAAAGACACCTCTGACCAACTCATCTTTGCATAAGTGCTCTGAGTGCCACAGTTTCCTCTGATCTTCACAGACAAATATGTGCAGGAGAAGAAAAGACTTGTTCAGAGACATCACTGTGAAAGTTAGTGTAGTCTACGTGAGCTTGTGATGAACTGCAAACTCAAATACAGTATAATAATGGTCTTACTGATTATCAACGATCTGTGCAGTTTACTGGCACCAAATCATACATTGTGATACATTTTATTTTGTTGACGTTGAAGGACACAATTACACAATAAAGTGGTTAGCTCTGTTATGAAGAGTTTCAATGAAAAGCTTCTCCAAACACTTAAAATGTGCTGGTCTGTGCGTTTAAAATGCTCCACAGCACATAATAAGGATTAAACACTGTGCTGAATCAAATGCATTGCAAGTGTTGGAGTTCCTCTTGCATCAAAGCAAACCTTCAGGCAAATTATTCCAAAAGCAATAACAATGAAGGAATCAGTCCAACACTGAATACAACTGTCATTAAACATCAGTCGCCTGCAGCAAATCTGCAGGTCAGAACTGTCTTCTGTCTTGAAGACACTGGTGAACTCCAGTTTGATTAATCAGTCAAATTGTACTATTGATTAACAATCTGTATTGAATAAGTGAAAATAATCTATTGTTTGTAATTGTTTGATGTTTCTTTATTCCTAGATGAGGAGTCAATAAGGGACGAAATTGCTGCACAGCAGAAACAAGTATTTGTCTTCATTTGTTTGTCTTTTTTTTATCAAGTTTTAAAGCAATGTACATAATGCTACTGCTGTATATCTGCTAAATAAAACTGTCATACATAATGCTTTAAATATTGTTTAAAGTGTACTTATATGTAACCTTTAAAAATATACAGAATATACAGCAGACAATTATTTTGCCATTTTTTTTCTGACACTTTTACTGTCATCAAAATGTTGTGTAAGTGAGGTGTAGTGTAACTTTTCATTGGCGCATTAATAAATTGCACTGCAGTGAAAATGGATATATTGTGATGCTTTTTAAATTTTGACTTGAAATCTTTGCTTTCTACAAACACTCACATAATAGACAAAAATATAATAGATTATGGGAGACATAAAACTAAAGGGAGAAGGAATGATGGAGTGCTCATGATTAAAAGCTTTTGAGGATTTTGTTGTCACTCGAGGCCCAACAAAGGAATCTAAGAACAGCATGTGAAGTCAACGTCCTGCAGACTTCTGTTATCAGTTAAGAGCAGAAGGGTTTTCAATTTCCTGCCGCTGCTAAACATATCATCTTTTGAGAGTCACTTCCCCTTTTCTATGCACCTCTGGGACCACACCTGTGGCAATGGAACTTTGTAGAAACTGTCAGAGCTAGAAATACACTTCCTTGAAGTGAAACACTCATCTTTCACTGCATATATTTGCAAATCAGCACGTAACCAAGCGTGAAGAGGCGAATTTGCACACAGCAGACACATCCTCACAGACAAAGATAACATTAAAAAATGTCTAGAGAAAAGTGTTGATGAAAGCTTTTTACACAAACGTGAAGCAGCAGCATAAATCAGATATATCCAATACACAGAATATTGAAAGCTTGTTAAACAGTACAACAGAACATATGTATGTGTGTAGTATGTTTGTTTTGCTGTGTGGTGAAGAGTTCTTGGTGATATAGAGAGGGATAGTTTCATATAAGCGTTCTTGGTTTGTAGAACATCATGGCAGCACACATCAGACAGAGCTGGAAGCCTCTGAGGTGGTGTTTAAAGAGTCTGACCTTCTCACTGGTTCAATTAAGCTGTGGGGAGTTTCTGTGTCTTGTTGTTGCTTGACTGGAGTATTATAAAAAGGTGAAGAGATGATCAATAGCATTCTGAGGGCAGGTAATATTTTGATCTGCGTCCCAACATCCTCACCAGCTGATTTAAAGCATCCAAAGAACATTTTGTACATTTTAAAGTTAAAAGGAACCATCTTGTGCACTTTGAGACCAAGTTAAGAGGCTAGAAATGTGTGATCTTGTAACCAAATTGGCAGATATGACTGGTGATGACAGAGCCAACGAGCAGTTTGCTGCAGTTACTTATAAGGTATGTCATCCAACATTTCTAACAATGTTTAAATATATGTTTAATGAGCGTAATCAGCCTGGTGACAGTAACTGTTGGAAATGAAAGCTCGCTGCATCCCACTTCCTGATGGCACACACAACCTCACGCCGTGTGTGTGCTGCAGGTGAAGCCGCTAAAGTAAACCTTTCGCAGTATGTCCACTCAGTTACCAGCCCGTATCTGTAGCACCGAGACGAGGTGCCGCTGACAAAAGCACGCACCCCAAACGTTTTAGCCCAAACTGGATGAAGATTCAGCTGAGCAATTCATGAAAAAAGCAACTGTGCTTAAAGATGGAAACAACTTCAACATTTAGAAGAACTTCCTATTGCAGAAACGTGGGGTTTAAGCACATCGACGGTATCACCTTTAAGTTCATCACCTTTGTTTACTAAACAAACTCCTTTATTAAAAAGTCATACTTTACTAACCCCAGATACCATAAAAGGTTTGTCTGATATATGATCTGATAAATGCAATGTCACTTCTAACGTAGATGTCAAATTCATTTTGCGCATTCAGAACCTCTTGGGCCACCAGAAGAGCCACTTTTTGTAAACTAATTCAATAAAACTAACTTTAAATCATATTTATTGGGCAGTTTACTTGTATGTTGTTTATTGAATGTTGTACTATGTTTCATTCAAACTCACTACAACAACTATGTCCTCCTTGAGAATCATATCAAACCGTCAGATGGACAGTTTCAACCATCAAGAAATGTTTCAGTTTCAGCTTGTTGATATGCAAGAGGGATATTTTGGTTTAAATGCCAGCTCCTTACTAGAAGTGGGAAAAGTAGGTAAAAACCACCATCTAGTGGCAAAAGCATCAAGTGTTCTGTCATATTGCTGCAGCAAATGAAGGGGACACAGTTTACAACTTAAACCTCTCCTATGTGAGAAGATTTTAACATTGTATAACACTGTTAGATTTGACACATTTATGACATTTGTTGTTTAAGAAAACAAATCATTACAAAGATATAAAAAAAAAATACCTCTACACTACCACAACATTATTACTAATACTTTGCTGCCATCCACAGGCTTCTACTTTTACTGAACCAGCTGCCCACTCTGCACGGTGTCACCACTTCACAACACATCATTATCTGACACGACATGCAACGCTGATTTCCATTCTTTTTTGTAATTGATCTTTTAAAAGCTCAAGTGATGAGATAGATCTGAGATGACCAGCATCAGAGGAAGGGTCTAAATGATACTGAAATTCTCACACACAGAGAAATACATTTAAAAATATGCACTAAGGCTATAATTCATCCACCACTAAGATATTAAAAGCATAGACCTAACACTAACACCAGAAGCAGTGGAAGCAGACGGCACTGATTCAGCCCATATTCTAACATTAGCTGCAGCCAAATGCGTCTTGGTGTATGTTTGATGTTATAAAATATTCAGCTTTATATTCTTGTATTGCGTTCACATCGTCACATCCTGCTTGAAAAAATAACATAAAACATCAAGAGAATTGCACTTTCATTTATTTTCATATTTTTGTAAAACAATCTCTAAACCATTTAAATTTTTATTTAAAATAAAATCCACTGATTTTCTGACCAAGTCAGAGAACTGTGTTGTCTCCTGCAGATGTGGTGAGGTTTTGTCATGTACTTTTGTCACTGTGGTAACTGATAGCAGCTGGGGTGACGACACAGTGTTACACACTGTAACCAAAACCCTGTTCATACATTCATCTCTCTTTTTAATTGAAATGGCAGCAGAGCTGCTGGTGAATGACCATCAGACTGTCACAGGATTGGTTCAGTAAAAGTACTTATGTTCATTTCAACTATGGAGATTGTAGAAATATAGCAAAAAACATGTTTAAGAGAAGTGAAATCCTGTGTTTATATGCAGAGAATATTGTCTGACTTGACTCTGCATTTACTAAACTGAGTCAGCATAAACGATGTCAGCTATTGTCAACCTTTTGCCAAATCTGAACCATGACATGATGAATGGAGATCCTGATAATAGTTGCCAAGTTAAACAGAAAAAGCTTGTAAGCTGTTTTGACATTGCTTCTTGAAGATTCACAACCGAGAATAATTAAAAATCCTCCAGTAAGAACTGAGTCAGAATGACTAAAATCCATACGTTACCTAAACCTAAAAAGTTAATGGACTAAAACATGAGATACTTTCAGTATGGATGTTGTGGATGATTGAGTGGATATGACAGCCCGATATCATAAACCTATATCCATGTCCAAGTAATGCAGCTAAATCAAGTATATCTGGTTATCCACGCTGCAGTAACTGAAGGTGACAGGAGGATGTGATAAAGCTGTACACCAACTGTTGGCAAACACTTAGTTTTATATAAGCCCCACCACAGGAAAGGAATACCTTTAGGGAAGTGGTTAATAAATGGTACATTGGGGATTGCTTTAGTCAGTGAAACATGTTTGCTTTTCATGGTTTTTTTCATTATAAAAATGTATGTTGGTTAAAACTGTACTCAAACTAACATTTAATCTTTAGTTAAAACATAAGATCAGAGTAAATATTACATATATACACTAATTTACTGAGTAAGTACAACAATTTAGAATATGATACAAGCTCCCAAGTATTTTCGTACTATAGTTCAATTGAAACCTCTCCTTACATTTCAAATGTCATTGATATCACATAATTTGACCTCAGTGGCGTGAAAGGCGTCTTTGAGGTGCTTGTTTTTGTATGTTGGATGTGTTGACATATCACACTGTGACAATGCTTTTGACATCTGGGGAAAAGGAACCATGGTGACCGTCACATCAGGTAAAATAATTCATTTTGGTCTTGATAATGACAATTTGGTGATTACACAGTTAAATATAAGGTATTTTGACCTCAGTGGCTTGAAGGGAGTCTTTGAGGTGCTTGTTTTTGTATGTTGGATGTGTTCACATATCACACTGTGACGGTGCTTTTGACATCTGGGGAAAAGGAACGATGGTTACAGTCACATCAGGTAAGCCAAACACTTTTTTTGTCTTTTTAATTTGTTTGTTTGATTTTGAAGCAGAATTAGGAAATCCAGTTTTGACACCGTAAGTTAATGTATATCTGGAATACTGTATGTTAAAGGTGTTAAAATCCATAGACTCAATTTAAACTGAGCGGATCCAATTTCAAAGTTGGTAAGTGCAGAGGCCAATGTAACTATGTAATAGGGTAGATTATTACAAAATCACACACTATGGAACATGTAGATGCTTGAGATCCAGGTTTTTGTATGCAGCGGTTAATTATTTGTTGAACTGTGACAACTGGGCTTTTGACTACTGGGGAAAAGGCACTATGGTCACTGTCACTTCAGGTAAGTGATTTTAATATGTTTGATTAGTGAATGAAACTCCCATTGATGCCATTACTAATGCAATTTCATCTTTTTTCATGTGGTCACAAGTGTTGAACAAGGATATCATAGCCAACAGTATTTTGTAGGCTGGCATAGAATCTCTGATAATATTAAAACTCCTGGCTGGTAGTTCTATGGACAGGTTTATATCTAACTTTGGTTTTGGCAACAGTTCAAATCAAACTGTTTGATGAGAAGTTATTATTAAGGGATATTACAGTAAAAAGTAAGTTTTCGTGTTAAGTCCTTATGACTTTCTGAACTGTGACAACTGGGGTGCTTTCGACTACTGGGGAAAAGGCACTATGGTAACGGTGTCATCAGGTAAGATTTGCACTGCTAAATCCCTTTTTAAGTTACATTTAAATTGCTAAAACCTCTAAAGATTTGGAGTGTCACAAAATGAAAGTGTTTTACTATAAGGGTAAAAAAAAAAACATCTGTTTGCCGGTAAAAATTCTCTGAAGACACTGGTGAAGATTTATACTAAGTGTATTTTATTTCATTGGAAGAAAATATATGACAAAGCGAGCATTATTAAAAGTTAGAGTAGAGTAGAGTAGCTCTCAACGTTAGTAGACAGCCTTTTCAGACTAGTGGTTCAGTAATTTCAGCACTGTGTTACTATGAAGCTTTTGACTACTGGGGAAAGGGTACAATGGTAACTGTTACATCAGGTAAGAATACTGTTTAATCTCAAACATATTTGCCTAATTTAAACAAAAGTTAAAGTTAACAAAATGATATGATGCCATAAACTCAGTACTGTATGTTTGTCAAATGTACAGCTACACTCCATTTAACTTTGAAAAAATAACAATGATTATCATCAAAGTTACGGACTAAAAGTTATCGACATTTATATTTTAAAAAGAGTAGACCACAAATGATATTACTGAGGGAGGCTAGTTCATCAAATAACATCTAAAGAAATGTGATAAGATAAAGATGTATGTACGGAGCGCACTTCTCTCATTCAACATATGAAAAGGTTAAGGTATTAAAATGTATCCTTGATTGCAATGCTTTGCTATGCTTTTGATGAAGTAAGCCAACTTCATTCCATTGTTAACTTATGTTTGATGAAAAATATCTTATTTTAAATGTTCACTTCACTTTTTTAACGGCATTTTTGTTTCTACTTTGTTAGCATGTGTTTCCAAGCCAACCGTGTATCCTCTGATACAATGTGATTCTGGGACTGGTAACCTGGTCACTCTTGGCTGCCTTGCCACTGGCTTCACACCGTCCTCAGTGACCTACACATGGAACAAACAGGGGTCTAACTTGCGGGAATTCACTCAGTATCCTCCAGTACTGAAAGACAATGTTTATACGGGAGTCAGTCAACTCAAAGTGAGCAGACAGGACTGGGACAACATGAAGCCCTTCCAATGTGTTGTGACAAATACAGCAGGAACAGGACAGGGGACATTCATCAAGCCAGGTAAGTCTTGTGTTTAGTCATATATAAATGCCTTTATAGTAGTTGATTTGAAATTTAGCAGGTTAACATGGCAGAGCTGTTAACATATTTTAGCATTGTGAAACAATTTAAAAGGTTTTCAAATTGATTGTGATGACACAAAGCGTACATGTATTGCCAGTAGATGACAGTAGAATACAGTAACAAATACATAAGATCCATTTCTTACAGTGCACTAATCAATAATAATAATAATACATTGATAAATGTTATTGGTGTAATGTGTCTCTACTAGTTGGTTTTATTACTGTGTTCTTTAGAGGTGTTATCAGAGGTAGACTAACCCCGTCATTGTACCTTTATCCTGAGCTGATATTTTGACGTTTGAAGTAAAAGTAAAAGTGAGCCATCACTGTTGTAATTGTTTTACAATATACTCAATTATGAAGGAACGTGAACACAAAGGAGAGCACAAAAAATAATTTAGCTATTAAAAGGTTAGAGTGTTTCTAAGGTTTCTAATGTCATAATGAGCAGACCTGACCGGTTAACCAAACAGTGTGGTGGAATGAGAAGGTTGGCACTTTCTCGTGCACATACAGCTGCTGACTCAGTCTATATTATCTATTACTAATATTCTGCATGCCCTCTGCACCTGCTGAAGAACAAATTATTGTTGTGTGCTCTGCTTCTTTCCATCTATCTGCATAATCATAGTGATGCAGATAGATTGAACCTTTATGGTGATAATTAACGTTCAAGTTAACTCCATGTTTGCTTGCCTGAGCAGTCAATGTATATGCAGAAGCGAGCATCAGAGCTCTGCTGTTCAATTGTATTTTCCTCGAGTCCTTCTGCGCACTTTAAAAACAAGCTAAAGAGATCCTTTGAGTTTTATCAAACTACATGAACCTCTGCTTCTGCATATATATATTATATACACACACACACACACACACACACACATCCCCTGCTTGCGCATACATATATTTGTTTATATCTTTTTTTTTTTCAGATATGCCTTATCAGATACCAGATGTTAAAGTGTTTGTCTCATGTTATGAGGATCAGGAGGTTGCCTTCACCTGCATTGCCAGTGATTTTTCACCAAGTAATCAAAAAGATCAAATGGCTGAAAAATGAAGCACCAATAGCCGATGAAGCAAATGTGATGAAAAGCTCTTCTGCAGAGAAAAAGACAGCTAATGGACTGTACAGTGTTTACAGTGTTCTCAAAGTACCAGCCAGTGAATGGACTGAGAGCATTAATTATACATGCGAGTTTGAAGGGAAAGGTCAAAATGGTGCAACGTCCAATAGATCCACTGTGTCCTACAAACAGACGTCCTCTCCCTCTAGTAAGTAAATGAATACTAATTATTGAAACATTTTGTGTGAATTTCTATGGTTTATATTCTCATTGGTTTGCAGCCATTCCTGTCCAATAATGTTTCCCTTATTCCTCAGCCCCAAAGGTGACGGATGCAGTGAATTAGCTGCTGACGTAGTGATCAAAGACCCTTCACTGGAGGACTTGTTTTCAAAAGGAAAAGGAACAATAGTATGTGAAGTCAAGGTAAATACGCCATCAGTAGAAGAGGTACGTTGGGAGGACGAGGAAGGAACTGAAATCGCTAATGCCAAATCGAAGGACAAAAAAGGACGTGGAGGCCTTTACAGAGTACCACTCGAGATCACATTTGAGGACTGGACCCGGGGGATAAAACCCAGCTGTGTTGTTATTCATCCAGATTTACATGAACCGCTCAAGAAACCCTTTGAAAGGAATATTGGTAAGAAAACTGAAGGGCTGTCTTTATTTTTTCTAATCATGCCATCAAATCCAGTGATCTTTCTCAGCTGATTATGGAGCAGAGATTTTCTTCAGCACTGTATGTGTGGCAGGAGGTTTAATGTTTCTCTCATGCTTGCAGGAGGACCGACTCGGCGTCCTTCAGTGTTTATGCTGGCTCCAGTAGAACATACTAGACAAGAAATGGTGACCTTGACTTGCTATGTGAAAGACTTCTACCCTCGTGAGGTTTTGGTGTCTTGGCTTGTTGATGACGAGAAAGCAGATTCAACATACACGTTCCATACCACAGAGCCTGTAGAAAACCAAGGATCCTATTCGGCTTATGGCCAGTTATCGCTCAGCCTTGATCAGTGGAAACAGAGTGATGTAGTGTATAGCTGTGAAGTGTCCCACGAGTCTATGGCTCAACCAAACTCAACCAAAGCTATTGTCAGGTCCATTGGGTACAGAATGCATGAAGGGAACAACCTGGTCCACCTCAACATGTTTAGACACATGCCAATACTGCCTTTTTAAAATGCGTTGTTGTCTATTGAATTAACTGACCGAACAACTGTTTAAATCTGGTCTTACCTCGAAGGTTATAAAGTATATAACCCTACAAAAAATGACTCAAATACTTTTGAAATCCAAAAACCAACATTTAGCTTTGAACGTTTTACTTAAACTATGAAGGTCATAATTATGAAGATGTCAGACAAGTACTCATTGTGATATTTTATTATACAGTAATGTAGGCCTAACTGGAAAAGCAGGACTTTGATTACTTTGGTGCATTTTCACTCAACATTTGTTTTCTTTGTCTTCACAGGTTAAATGAAACAAGGTGAACTTTCTGTAAGACTTATTTTGTCTGCCTTTTTTTCATTAACTTCAGAGTCATTATTAAGAGTATTGTGTAAGTATTTTCCTTTGTTTTAATTACAAAAGCTTTATGTCTGCTGAACAAAAATGTTTAAATGTCATTAACCATTGATGTTGATCCATTTTTTGCTTTTCCATTTAATTGTTCATACTATCTATTGTCTAAATGTCTATTTCACCAATAAATATTTTAATACGTAACACTTATTTGTTGTTATTGACATTTTAATTGTTTTATCATGTTATTTATTGCATTACTCTGTTTATCATCTCCATTGCATCTGCAAAAGACAAAAGTTCTCGGTTCTATTATTAAGAGACTTAAACCTTCAGCAGGTCCTGACAAGCAATGCAAAAACTATAGTGCATGTACACTGACATGAGACGACATGAGATATTTAAATGTGCACTCTGTTTCTCTTACTGGCATAACCCCACCTCACACCTGGTGTCTGTGATGCTCCGTTGCTCATAACTTTGTTTCACTTCTGTAATTTGGTGCTTTACTAGGGGCGGCTGTGGCTCAGTGCTAGAGCCGGTCGTCTTTCAAACGGAAGGTCGGAGGTTCGATCCCCAGCTCCCTCACGCTCAGGTCGAAGTGTCCTAAATTGCTCCCGGTGGCATAGCCAACGGGTATGAATGTGATATCTGATTGACAGTTGGGCACTTTACGTAGCAGTCCTGCCATCAGTGTGTGTGAATGGTTGAATGTGAAATGTAGTGTAAAAGCAGCTTTGAGTGGTCGCAAAGACTAGAAAAGCACACAAGTACAGTCCATTTACTTTAGTGGGAGCTGGGTGTTACTCAATGCTTCCGCCTGCTGCTTGCCCTGATCACTCTACCCTGTCATGCTGCAACATCTGTGCAACAGACTTCCAGCCTTCTCTCCAACTAACTTTTAGGACACACACCATCTAGCCTAGACACAAAGGTATTACCATTTACAATTCAGGCCCACATAATGTAAAGGTATGTACAACTGCTGATATGATATCGGCTCATTTTTTATAAATAAACATCTAATAGTTAGAAAGAAGCAAGCAAAGGTAAAATAATACTCTCTCTCTCTCTCAGGACCGCAGGTTGTATCTCCAAACATCAATAAAATCAGCAATAAAAAAAGGTCATAACTTTCTTCAAGGATAGGCTTATACTGCAGTACATTGTTCTCACAATACCAACACCCCTGTGTTACTTAGACTGTCCACAAGAGTGAGACAAAGCTCCACGTACAGCAATGTTGAGCTGCATCCTCTGTGAAACACCAGTTGTGTAGACATTTGATGATTCTGAACTGGACTTGCTAAATGCTAAGACACAGAGGTACATTCACTTGAAGAACAGAGACTGTTTTTCTAACCATTTCTGTTCCTCCATACATACACATGCAGAGTTACTGTCAATGTGTGCACATTCTGTCTTTGAGGTAGAACTGCTTGTTTGTATTGTTTATAGATGCCGATGGTCTCTTTTCCCATTCCCAGTGGAGTGTAGTGCTTTCAGTCTCTTTTCTGCTGCGTCACCATCTGACGTCACAAACGTGCCGGGGACAGGGTTAGTAAAGGTTTTTATTGTACCTATTACTCAGTCTGTTTATCAAACTCGGCACCCACAACTTGGAACGATGTTCGAGCGCTGCTTGGAAGGAGACGGGCGGAAATTGTAGCTGAGTTGACAAGGAGTCACAGAAGTTACCGACGTAGCATGGCATTGCGCCTGAAAGGGGGCGGAGATTAGCGTGTCAACATGGTTTTTGTGTTCCCATCAATGCCGATTGGAGACGAGGCGATAATTACCCGGGTCTACTGCAGAGTCATTTGACCCGGGTCTGAATGTTGATTGTAGCCTTTCCCATTAAGAAAAAAAGATGAGTGTTCCCGGGTGTTAGAGGGTTTTTCGACCAGTGGGGAAAGGGCTTAAGAGAGAGTGTTCAAACATGGTTAGATTAACGTAAGTGGTCCATTCAGGAGACAGGGACTCATATTGGCCCCCGAGCCCACCTTGAGGCACAGATCTTATTCAACATTAAACAGAGCTGAATAAAATTCCAACAAGGTCTTCCACAACATCTATACTTTGATGTTACAAGGGTGATTCCTTTCTTCCTAAACCCTCATTTACAAAAAAACATTGAGATTTCAATTATTTTCATTTTTGGAAATAATATAGTGTAATTATAGTTAATTATAGTGTAATAGTGTGATTAAAAAGCACCTGTAAAGTGCCTTTGAGTGTCATGAAAAGCGCAATATAAATAAAATGTATTATTATTTTAAAATTAAACTGAAATTTAATAAGTGAGCCACTTGTCCCAAACAGTCAAAAAGTACATTTCTATCTGATGCTACTTCAACAGACAACCATAAAAATATTGTACCGACAAAAATTGTGACAACTTCAAATCTTCAATACAAAAACAAAAAGACACTTCACCCGTCATAGCTGCAAATGCACAGGTGTTACTCATAAAACTGATAGCTGTTTTATCAGTGTCCCAGTGAGCTGTGATAAAAGAGTCTTTGCTACGTCTTAACTTAAGGATGAGCTCTGTCTCCTCTTGGACCCTTTAACAATATAATGTGATTAAAATGTTTTTCTTGCTCTTTACTTTAATTAACGGGTTTTGCTTTTGCCGAAATTTCAACGTCATGATGCGGATTAGTAAGTAGTAAACATGAAGCTTTGTCAGGTCTGTCCTCAAGAGGAAACTACTTTTACAATGCTGGTTTGTTGAACGGAGGTCGGATTGATCATTTCTTATGCATTTGAAGAAGTCGGGAAATCTAAACGCTGAACGGCTTTTGTGACACCGTGTCAGGAAATGTAACTCAAGTTGAATCTTGATCTAGATGTATCTTTAGCTGTTAGCATGATGTCTGTTTATAGAGATTAATAAAACACTAAATCATCGCCAGACAGCCGCTGATGGGAGCCGGGATGTCATCTGCCTGCTTTTGCTCTCCACACGGACTGTTTTTCCTGCATACGCAGCAGCCTGCTGATATGTGATTGGTCACAGCCTACAGATTAATGCAAATATTAGGTCTGTGGGTAACATGAGCTTTTAAAAAGTACGACATATACATGTATATTGACAATATGTTTATACTGATGACATGTTGGCACTGCAGTAAATATTGTTTTAGAAACTGACCTTGCTTGTTTTGTTCATCTTCTCGTTCTTCAGTGGAAAAAAGCAGCCAGAGTGTTAAGTTTATTACTGCCACCAAACCATGGATGCATGTTCTTCCTGGAGTGACCTTTGTTGTTACTCACTCCTGCAGTCCTTCCAGGGTGGATCGAGCAAAGTTCCCTTCAGTTTTTCAGACAAAAGGAACTACACTTGTTGGCTGCGGGGATACCCCAACTCATGGGAGTAGACACATGAAAGGCATCTTATGTGAAGTCTGCAGAAAGTTTGCTCTGAGGCCTTCGTGGAATGGATGAAATGTGGATTTGGAGAGCATTTCAGAATGTGTCCAAAGTGAAGAGACATTTACGAGACAGAACTGATGAATGTCATTCAGGTTTGCTAAAAAAATAAATCACACCGACACATTACTGCTTATGTTGGCATTAGAGTATTTGTCAACTAGCTACCATGCATTTTGGCCTGCAGGCAGATAGCATTGTTGACTATGATAGACTCATTACACTCTATTTAAACAGTTTTACTCAGACCCTAAACATTACATGTAGAACCGTGCGCATGCTCTCAGAGATGGAGAATGCAGTAAACACAGCACTGATCATTGGTCACATGACTCTTTATACATATATCAAGCCTGTAATCTTGGTTGTTGAAATAAAATCTATGAATCCAGGATCCTTTTAAGCATTTCTATGTTTTTAACATAGACACCAAAAGCAATCTCACTAGCTGGCTTTTATCAAGCCAGCTAGCTTGACCCACCTGGCCCTACCTTTGTGCCCTTAAAGGTCAGCTTTGTTGCAGAAGAACAGTGGTAGAAATTCACGGTGGGAAATGACGTTTTTTGTACGTTTTTGGAGTATGTTTGCTTTTTCAAACATAGAAACAAAACAAGCTCCTCAGAGTGGATCAAGTTTCCATTTGTTGGTAAGCCTCAGAAAGAAATACCTTAAGCAGCATCAAGAAGCTGCAGCATCTGTTGTCCGAGCGTTTGTTAGACCTACCTGTAGGGTTGCTAGCCTTTAGGGAAGGTGGCCTGTGGGTAGGATAAGTTTGTGCCATAGACTGGCAGGTTTGTTATGTTTAGTGAATCTCACCTGTGTGTCAATTGTAACTAACTTTAATTACTCAACATGTGTGAAACATTGTCCATCAGCTTTGACTACAATTTGATAATGATGATGTATAATTGATGTAAACACAGTTTACACCAGAGGAGGAGCCCTCAGACCACCAATGATTTCAACAGCAGTTTAGTATTATAGCAGAAAGAAAAACTTTAGACTTCTTCTATTTTTATTTGGGAGCAGATCTTCAGTTCAAGTTAGTGAATTTAAAACAGTGAAAGAAGGAACAAGTGGTATCTTAGTCAAATAGTTGTCACCCTCCTGTGAGGAGGAGTCAATGCAAACTGTGATGTCTTCCTCCTCTACTTATGTGACTGCAGAGAGGAGGACAGAGAACAGTGGACACACAGTTTAACATGATGGACTACAGGACAGGACTGCTGCTGTTAACTGTCTGCTGGGCAGGTGAAGATCATCACTATATTCATGTTACATAGCGTATATATCTGTCAGCAGCGGATTTCACTTGATGTTTTTATCCTCTCTCCAGGTGTTGATGCTCAGACTCTGACACAATCTGGACCAGTGGTTAAACGTCCTGGAGAATCCCACAGACTGACCTGTACAGCCTCTGGATTCTCATTCAGCAGCTACTATATGTATTGGGTCAGACAGGCTCCTGGAAAAGGACTGGAGTGGATCGCTGCTATAAGCCATGCTGGTGGCAGCACCAAATCCTACTCTCAGTCAGTTCAAGGCCGGTTCACCGTCTCCAGAGACAACAGCAGACAGCAGGTGTATCTGCAGATGAACAGTCTGAAGACTGAAGACACTGCTGTGTATTACTGTGCCAGAGACCCACAGTGAGAGACAATAACAGGAGAGTCGTACAAAAACTACTTCCTCTATTTGCCAGCACCACATGGGACACTTGGAACACATTTTTGCAATTCTGATTGTGATTAACTGTCATGTTCATTCTAACGGTGCCCCAATTGGTCGGCCACCGATCGTGATCAGCCGATATACATACTAACTGCTTTGATCAGTGGCCTGTATTAAAGGGCGATCATAAGAGCTGATCAGATGATGCAAAAAAACAATTTCTCTAAGCAACACTAAAATGGCGTCACCGGTCTGGCAGTTCTACTTGGTGTCTGAAGAAGATAATAAATTAGTCATTTGCAAGGTGTGTTCCAAGTTAGTACCTCGTGGGGGAACGCAAACGATAACATTCAACACCACAAATCTCAGACGTTTGAGGTTGAGTCACGTCAAAGAATATGACGAGTATTCAAAGTGAGCTTGTAGCACTAAGGAGAGAGAGCAGCTGGCATCAGCAACACTGCCACGACTCACTCAAACATCTGCAGCAGAGACATTTCAATGACAGCAACCAGAGAGCAAGGTCAGAAAGAAATCCACCAAAATAATGGTATTGATCACCAGCCGCTGTCAGTTGTGAAAGACGAGGGGCTCAGATGACTCATGTCATACATGGATCTACGTTACTCTCTGCCGGGGCGTAAATATTTCACAGATGTACGCCAGCCGCAGTTATACCAAACAATCTATACGCTTATCGACAGCCTTATGAAGAACAAGATCACTTTGATAAGTTTCACAAGTGACATCTGGAGATCGAGTGTGTGTCTCATGTCCATGTTGAGCCTAACTGGGCAGTTTATTGATCAAAACTTCAAACTAAACAAAGTTGTTCTTTATCCTCAAGAGTTCTGCAGGTCACACACCACAGTTGCATTCAGTGACATGTTACGAGCAACGGGGATACCGAAGGAAAAAGTGCACGTTATTCTAAGAGATGATGCCAAGAACATGGAAAAGGCCATGAGGGATACGGATTTACCCAGCCTGCCGTACATGGAGCGTACACTCCAGCTTCCCGTTGCCGAAGGAGTTTCGTCACAATGAAGCATCACATTTGAAGCATTTAATAGCCTCTGAAAGATGCATCGTTGGCCATTTCAAACACTCCAAGTATCCAGAAACAACTGGGTCAGCCTATCAACAGGCTTTGAAGAGCTCACACAACAGATCAGCTCATTAACGGCATCTGCTGCAGATGTGATAACATTCATCAGAGCTTTAACTCGTCTTGAGAAAAACTGCAGATTCTGACCATGAAGTAAAAACATCGAGAGCCACATTGTTGGAAGCAGTCCAGAGGAGATTTAGGGACATTGAATCTGAGCGCCTGTATACCATCGCTACAGTCCTAGATCCGAGGTGAGAAAACCTCATGAGCGCATGTGTGTTTGTGTGTGTCCAGTGCTTATGTCGCTCTGAGCGAATTAAAGAACAGGAAAGAAAGCAAGCAAAATGAGTAGGCTATTGGAAATGTTTAGATTCAGAAGCAATGTAAATTAAAACGTATTCATTGCTTTGATAAAAATATGACAAATCAAAACAAGACTTATGAACAATCTTCAAAATTCATAAAATTATTGTTTACATTTATTTTTTTAAATAAAAGGTCTAAAGAGATATTTTCCCGACACACTAAAGCCAAAGATACGTGGGCTGTTTTCTGAAGTCCTAGCTGCCCAAACGGAGCAACAGAATAGTCAGGCGAGTTCAGAAGCAAGTGGCTCCAAGCCCCCAGAGAAAGTACCACGAGCTAGGTCCTAGCATGCTATGTATGCTGAATTGTTGGATGAAGATGGGGAACATGGTGGCGGCGGCATCGTCAGCCCAACATCATCACAGATGAACCTCTGCCTATTGGAACAAGTTATCCCACGAAGCCGGCAGCCACTTGTTTTTTGGCAGGACAATAAAAGTCGCTTCCCTGCTCTTGCACAAGCAGCACGAGCCTACCTCGGTGCACCATGCACAAGTGTAGATAGCAAAAGACTTTTCAGCACAGCAGGGGATAGTGTTGATGACAAGAGGAACAAGCGGTCTGCCAAAAATGCAGAGATGCTTATATTTATAAAGAAAAATTTGCCATTGATGCCAAATAAATAAGCTTAGAGAGACACTGATCTCCACCCCCCACCACCACCACCTTTCACCCTCTAAACATGCACCAAACTGCCTCAGCTTTACAGAACAAAAGAACAGGACTGTATTATTTACTTGTGATGCCAAAGTCATCATAATGTTGGAAACATGTTTGAAACTTTATAATCAAATGTTTCAGAGTTGAAGTTATATATCCATAAGATTTATAAATGAAATGTTTTAAAAGTTAAAGGTCTTATAGTCTAATGCCTTAAAATTAACTTTCCTATAGTCTAATGCCTTTATAGTTAAAATGTCTTAAAGTTAACTTTTCTATAGTCTAAAGCCTTAAAGTTTTACAGTCAAATGTCTTAAAGTTAAAGTTTGAAAGTCAAATGTTTTATAGTTAAGGTTTTTTAGTCAAATGTTTTAAAATAAGTTTTTATAATCTAAAGTGTTAAAACTTTAAAAATAGAATCCTAAGCTGAGAAACTCGCTGGGCTCAGTATAAAAGCCAGGTGCAGGGTGGGCAGCTGGCCAAGAAAAACAGGTGTCCCCCCGAGCCCCCCCCTTATCTGTCGTACAGTGCATGAACGTGCCTAATTGGCCGGAGTGAGGAAGAGTCCTGTGGAAAAGTTGGAAATGGGTCGGGCAAAACTGAAAGGAAACAAACTGAGGGCAGAGAGCCAGAGCGAGGGGGGGTCTCCAACAGGTGCTGTCAAATAAATGAATAGATCATGTTAAAACAATAAATAGAGCTACACAATCCATCCAGGGCTTCAAAAAGACCCTGTGATCGGCATCGGTAGATCCTGCATCCGGTGATTGGCCTGAAAACTCAGGATCGGAGCACCCCTCTTAAATCCATACTATAGATTCAATGTTGAAGTCTTGTTTAATCTCATTCGTCTGAATGTTAAAGTCGTTTCCATCAAGAATTCAACATCATTCATTTGTCATTGCACAACAGAGTTCCACAATGATTCAATGTTTTAGCCCATTCCTGCAACACACAGAACAAAAGGACACATTTTGTAAAGTAGAATAGAAAAAGAAAAAATAAATTGTCATATCTGAGTTATTTAGATACTAATACACTGTTTCATCTGCACACTTAAAGTTATAATTATGTTGCATTCTTTTTGGATTTGCTGTTTGGGGGAATGTAAACGGCAGCAACAAGATAGTGCTGATAACTTTATGCTGAAATCTGAACTTTAAAAACTTGACATCTGGGAAATATTAACTTTTATTATTATTTATTATTATTTAACAATATTTGAGCACCAAGTATCATCGATAAAAACAGTTTCTCCCCTTGTGAACACTAACATGAAGCCACCACAGGAGGAGCCCTCAGACCACCAAAGATTTCAACATCAGTTCACTGTTACAGCAGCAAGAAAAACTTGAGACTTCATGAAAGAACTCTTCTGTTTCCATCAATAGAACTGATCATTATCAGAATCATGTGAGCATTGGAAACTGAACCAGAAGTCACCTTTATTATTCAAACTACAACAAATGAAGCTTTCAATACCAATCTAAACTCTGGGCAGATACCCAGAAACAAAGGAGACAAAACCTCCCACACATGTCGACAGTGAGATCTATAATGAAAGAACATCACGGGCAGTTAACACCTGATAGAGGTTTATATGGGAGCAGATCTTCTGGTGTCAAACAAGAGAAGAACTTACTGCTTCAGTCTGATGAACTGAAAATAACAGAGATAAAAGTCAAATGATATTCCTCCCTGAGGAGGAGTCAATGCAAACTGTGATGTCTTCCTCCTCTACTTATGTGACTGCAGAGAGGAGGACAGAGAACAGTGGACACACAGTTTAACATGATGGACTACAGGACAGGACTGCTGCTGTTAACTGTCTGCTGGGCAGGTGAAGATCATCACTACATTCATGTTACATAGCGTCTATATCTGTCAGCAGCTGATTTCACTTGATGTTTTTATCCTCTCTCCAGGTGTTGATGGTCAGACTCTGACAGAATCTGGACCAGTGGTTAAACGTCCTGGAGAATCCCACAGACTGACCTGTACAGGCTCTGGATTCACATTCAGTGACTACAATATGCATTGGGTCAGACAGGCTCCTGAAAAAGGACTGGAGTGGGTCGCTTACATCTACGCTGATGGTAGCAGCAAATTCTACCCTCAGTCAGTTCAAGGCCGGTTCACCGTCTCCAGAGACAACAGCAGACAGCAGCTGTATCTGCAGATGAACAGTCTGAAGACTGAAGACACTGCTGTGTATTACTGTGCCAGAGAGCCACAATAACACAAACCATCAGCAGAGCTGAACAAAAACCTCTCAGTGCCTGAACACTTGTAACATGAAGCCACCAGAGGAGGAGCCCTCAGACCACTAATGATTATAACAACAGTCTCAGTGGGACAAACAGGCTTTAAATAATATACAATCATATTCGGAAATAATTTTAAAAATGTAATGGTCATATCAGATATTAACAAAAAGTCTGAATCTTTTCATCAGTGATCATGAATGAAAAATGTACAAATAGAATATAAACAAAAGTTGTATTCAAATGTGTTAGTGTATGAATTATTAAAACATGTTTAAATGTAAGAGACTCAGATTAAATTAAATTGACCTGCTTCAGTTTAATAAATGGAGGATGTATTTTAAATGGATGTGTTATGAAATGACTGAGCATGAACCTGTTACTTCAAACATCCAGCATAGATGGACAATCAGCTACATGAAATGTTGAATTGAACTCTAACAGTGCTGAGTTCAGGAGCCACTCCCTCTTGATGCAAATGTTCAGTGTGTGCAGAGTACTTGTGTCCTGCTGACTGCTCTCGTCCTCTGTGTGGAGCTTCAGAGGTCACATCTCCAGCCTCAGGATGATGAACACACTCACTCTTCTGCTGGTTGCTCTCTCTCTGCCCTGTGAGTTCTCCTGCTTCTTGCTCTTTAATATTTTATCAGACAACATCGCCTGATGGTCAGTCAGTGATTCCAGATCCCCGTCTCACTTTCTCCTGTGGTTCCTGTCTGCTTTCCTCTCATCAGGTTGTACAGGTCAGAGTATGGAGTCCATTCCTTCCAGTTCAGTGGTGAAAATGCCCGGGGAGACTCTCAGTCTCTCCTGCAGGGGATCTGGCTTCACTTTTAGCTGCTGTGTTATGAGCTGGATAAGACGACCTGCAGGAAAAGCCCTGGAATGGATAGGGAGCAGTTTCTCTGATGCCAGCAGGAACACTTATGCCAGATGACTCTAAGGAGAGTGTAACACACTCTAAAACACACACGCATGAACACACTGAAGGCAACAGCTGTAGTTGTGGTTTGTGACTTCCTGTTTCTTAGTGTCACATTAAACATGAGCTTTTCTACAACAACAATGGTCAGTGCTGTTATCATTACTCACTTTTAACAGCAGCTGTCAATCATTTATTCGGTCATGTATAATATATCCAGGTTATGGATGAAATGCTGCTGTGCAGAATGAATCTACATTTAATGGTTCTGTGGCTTAAAAGGCCTCTTCATCATTTAAAAAAACATATTTAGAATCATGATGTTAAAAAATGTCTACATCAGATCTCTCTCAGATACATGTATGAGGAGGAGGAGTCAATGCAAATCTCTGATGTCTTCCATCACTACATATGTGTGTGTCAGAGTGAGGACAGAGACTGAATCACTGACACACACACTGGAGACTGGACAGAGACAACCGGCGTTTACAACGACAACACCTGGTTATTTGGTTGTTTTTCTCATACTGTCTTTTCACTGGGCAGGTAAGAACAGTCATTGTTTTTCTGACAAACCTGTTGGAACATTACAGGAAGTAATGAGCTGTTGAAATGTCTGCAGGTACTGAGGGTCAGACCCTGACTCAGTCTGGACCAGTGGTTAAACGTCCTGGAGAATCCCACAGACTGACCTGTTACGCCTCTGGATTCACATTCAGCAGCCACTGGATGCACTGGGTCAGACAGGCTCCTGGAAAAGGACTGGAGTGGGTCGCTGCTATAACTGATGGTGGTGGTAGCAACAAATACTACTCTCAGTCAGTTCGAGGCCGGTTCACCATCTCCAGAGACGACAGCAGACAGCAGCTGTATCTGCAGATGAACAGTCTGAAGACTGAAGATTCTGCTGTTTATTATTGTGCTCGAGACCCACAGTGACCGGAGGAGGCTGAGCAGCTGTACAAAATCCTGTTTCATATTCTTTATTTTACATTATAAACATTATTTAAATAACAAACAAAATATAGAATCCTTCAAACTGCTCCTAAAATGTTTCTAAGAAACACAATAAAGATCACTGGCTCGAACAGGCCGAACACAAAACAACAGTTTGGTTGCTGAAATTATATTTTGTAATATTTTTTTTATCTTGTTCACACAAGATAATAAAAGATTATTTCCACAAGAGTTCAAACACAAGACACACACAGGGCAGCAAGTTAATACATCTCTGAGAAGATGATCGCATTGTGCGCACAACATTTGCATCTGGTCTCAGATCCTCTGGCCTGCTTGAAGTTTCTTGTATTTCTGTGTCTTTAAACTGTGATAACACTGACACCTTTAAGAGTCTGTATGCAAACCTGCAAAGCAGCGCTATTAAATATGACTACTATTTACATGATGCTGACTGACGTCACTGTATTTCTGTTAGCAGCAAATGAGTAGAGTTAGTGAGAAAATACATTAATTCATAAATGCTACAATTAGAAACAAAGCTGTTTATAAATGTTCAAAGTCAATCATAAATTTAATGTAGCAGGCGACCGGTGATAAATTCTGTCAGGAAAACTGCTGAAGTAATATTTAAAGTGGATTTTAATCATTTGGAAACTTATTATTAAACTTACTGTAAATGTGGCTCATAAAGTAACAGATAGACAGCTGCTCCTTTAGACTCCATTAGTGCTCATCTTCATTATAGCAATGCTGATTTTAATGAATACATTTTCTATTATCCCTGAATGTTAATGTTAATATTCACAAGAGGAATAATTATCCTTATTGTTGTTCTCAATATGAACATAAATTACATTATTATTATGTTTCCAGTCTGCAGATATAAAAGCAGTGAACAGACTCTTCTATTGGCTCCACTTAAACCAACACTGATGCTTCATATGTTTGACTCTATGCAAACTCAGTGAGCTTCCTTGTTACTCGGCTATAAAAGCTTCACATCAGGCTGTCAGTGGAGTTCACAGCACGTCACTTTAACATAAAGCATGTTTTCTGTAGCTCTGCTGCTGCTGTTGGCAGCTGGATGTGAGTCTCTCTGGATTTGTCAAAGTCAACAGTTCTTCTTTTGCACTTTAACTTGATCATTTCTTACAAAACATGTTCTTTATTTTAACAGGTGTGAAGTGTGAACAGTTGACACAGCCAGCCTCTGTGACTGTGCAGCCAGGTCAACGTCTGACCATCATTTGTCAGGTCTCTTATTGGCAGCTACTGGACAGCCTGGATCAGACAGCCTGCAGGGAAAGCACTGGAGTGGATTGGAATGAGACAAGTATCCTCAATACGCTACAAAGATTCACTGAAGAACAAGTTCAGTATCGAATCAGACCCTTCCAGCAACACAGTGACTCTAAACGGACAGAATGTGCAGCCTGAAGACACTGCTGTGTATTACTGTGCCAGAGAGCCACAGTGAGAGACAATAACAGGAGAGTCGTACAAAAACTACTTCCTCTGTTTACAACCATCACTGGGAACATTTAGACGCACAACACAAACACACCTGCATAAAAACTCAGAGACTCAGCTACCTCACTAAATGTTAACTTTATAAAGACAATACTCTCTGATTAGTAGATAAGATAAATGTTTATGTAACTCACAGAATCAGAGAGTTCAATATCTCAAAGTATCAAAGCAGATCTAGTTTCACCTTTACTGCAGCCGACATCAGTACAGAAGAATCAGAGAGAAGCTTCATCTTGTGATACCTAGAAACAGTTAGTTTCTGTTTTTATGGGATGGGGCAGAAATTACCATCTGATAATGTAACTACATAAACATTATAGCTCCCCGTCTCACACAAACAGGAAATCGTCAAGATAAAAACAGGCTCTAAACTGCTGAACCATGAGTTAAAGATCGTCAGTGAGGAGAGAAAGGTGTATTCTCCTTCTCAGATGGTTCAGATATGAGTTGCCAGGACTCTGATATTTTACAGTTTGCTCTGCTGCTGTAGAGATACTCTACTTATAGAAATGTATCTGTGTCACATGTTCCCTTTCAAACCTGCAGAGGGAGGTCCATGCAAACTCTTCCTCTCTTATAAACACACCATCAGTAACCTGTGGCAGAACACCGGGACACTTTAGTTTATTCTGTAACACTGAGATCAGAGAGAACTAAACTACAGGATGGAAAAAATGATTATCTGGGCCCGTATTCATAAAGCTTTATAGTACAAAGAGTTGCTCCTAGTGAAGAAATTCTAAGAAACTTCTTAGAATCTTGACGTTTTCTAAGAATTTCCCCTTAAAGTTAAGACTAGATCCTGGTAAAAATAAGAGTTATTCAGAAAGCATCTCAGCCCTTAAGAGAGCTCCTAAGGTGAGACACTGTTAGGAGTAGTGAGGAGGACTTTTAAGAGGCTTACAAGTTTTTTAAGCGGAGAAGAAAATGGGGGAAAGACAGAGAGAGAGGAGAAAAGTTCTCAAAACACTGAATAACAGTGAGCTAATTAAACAATAGCCTACAGAGTGGATCGTGCAGGGATCATGTTTGTGGTAAATCTCATTAGAGATGCGACGCAACAACGCAATATTGCCAGAAATGAAAGTGACGACATTAAAATATTTGGCAACTGGAAACATGCAAAGTGCAGCAGTGATGACTTGGGTCTGTCGCAACTGTCAATCAGCAGAGTGATCATAATTACAGGGAATAGGAACGGGTATAGTGGGCTTGGGTATGGGACGCACATCCATAGAACTGCACGGGCATATTTTAATTCAGCATTTAATTTAACTTTGACAGCAGTTACAAGTAAGAGGTAAACTATCTCACCTGTGCTTGCAGACTCCCGTTTGGGTGCTGCAGTCTCCTCTCTCACGTTAGACTTTAACACAGAGCCTAACACTGCTTTTCGCACTCTTCACTAGTGTGCACAACCAGAGGGAAAGATGCATTTCCCTGCAGCGCTACATTTTCCCATGCCTGCCTCTTGGTTTGAGCTGTAAAACCGGGGCTGAATTTATGTCCTAAAATGTTTTTTTATTCATCAACTACTTGAGATAAAAGTAAACACTGTCCCTCCATCCAGTTGGGATTTCTGGTTCTTCTTGTTCAATGCAACAAACCCATTTTCCCTCGTTAATATCAGTTAGATCTAGAACTTAAAGTAGCAGCATGGTAAATAAAAGTGATCAAGTAAATATAACTACATCAGCATGTGAAGATGAGCAGCTTCAAACATTCTGTAGGCTACTTTACAGTGTGGCTTACAATTCATTCAACAGAGACGTTCAGTACATTAAATAGTGTTCATGATGACACAATGTCTGAGTAAATTCTATGATTAGGCCGATAGATTTCACTGTCCTTCTCTGCCCATCATCACTGAAAGACCTTTTTTTTTCAACCAATCACAGCTTCTGAAAGAATGTGTCATACCTGGCAACGGGGTCAACCACGCCTCCTCACTAAGATACAAGTTTCTGTCCCTTCCTTGCTCAGAGTTGATCTGAGAGTGTTCCTAAATCACTCCTAAGCTAGGACTCTGCTAGAAGTGTATAAGCAAAGTGAGGAGCTCTCTGAGAGTATTCTGAGAATGTTTGTGAATACAGGCCCTGGAGTTTAGTTTTTGTAGTTTCTATTCATGGTGAGAAAATCCATTCTGCTTCACTTTTTAATGTCCACCCTGTTCTTTACAAGTTTGTTTGATAATATTCACAATTCATTTTTCTACAGGAGTTTGGAGTGAGATAAAACTGGAGCAGTCTCCATCTGAGGTGAAAAGACCTGGAGAGACAGTGAAGATGTCATGTATCACATCAGGCTTTGACATGACGAGCAGCTATATGCACTGGATATGACAGAGGCCAGGGAGAGCTCTGGAGTGGATTGGTGGGATGGATACAGGCACAAACTCTGCTCGTTATGCCAGCTCCTTTCAAAGTCGTTTCTTTATGACTGAAGATGAGCCCAGCAGCACTCAGTACCTCCAGGTCAACTGGAGCCCGACATCCGCATTGAGAGACAATAACAGGAGAGTCATACAAAAACTGCTTCCTCTATTTACAACCATCACTGGGAACATCCAGTTCTCTCTGCATCACTCTTTAAAAACTGATTGTGATTATTTGTCAGTGATTCAAATTCCAAGTAGTGATTGACTGAATATTGGAATCATATACCACGGTCAGGCTGAATACTTGTCTCTGATTGGTTGCAGGGTGTCACTTCTTTTCTCACTTTGGATTGTTCTGGCCTCTAAGTCGTCCATAAGTTCCTCATAATGGAAACATCATCAGAGAATGTCCCTTTCTTAGTTTTTTAAGAGAACAGTGTTTATTCTTTTCTCTCGATTATAAGGATTATTAACAGGCAATATAAAAAGTCTATCTCTGTTTCTAACTATGCTGATTAAATCATTTGTATTTCTGTCATGAAACAGTATAATAAACAAGTCTTACTGCAGCAAAGAAATCAGTAGCAATGAAGTTCTTATTCTCAGGCTTCCTTTAATAATTGGTCTATTTTCATGTCAGAAATTCATGTTGTCTCTGATTCAATCATCAGAAAAATACACTGATACACATTTGAACACAGAGAACATGAAAAAACAACTGACAAGTTACAGCCACAACCGGTGATGAACGGGCCCTCGCACTCATGGCCACGTTGGGGAGTGTCGCGGCTACGGGGTGTGAGGCAGCCTCGGGACGTGCTGCAGCAGCAGGGTGTGCATAAGCCACAGCATGTGCTGCAGCCAGGGGCTGTTAACCAGTAGGTGGTGCTATCAGCATGACCCAAATTCCTTTGTAGATCTGTTCAGGCCGAGACTTTAATCAAGCAAATGAAATTTGAAGCTGATTGAAAATTGTATATGTGAGTTACTACTGCCTCTTTCCACTAGGTGGCGCCAAGAGTATGAGTGAAAATTTATATGCAGATCTGTTCAGGGCAGTACCCTAATGAAAAATTTGTGAGGAGATTGGACAATGCATATGAGGGTTGATACAGGCTGTCACCAGTGTGTGGCACTATAGCTATCATGAAAAAATGACTCTGTTCAGGGCAGGACTCAAGCATATGAAATTTGGTGCAGAGATGATGAAGTACAGCCACGTTATCAAAGCCTTGATGTTAGGCGAGGCATCATGGCGAAGGTTATCTTCGCCACGGCACCAGGGTCACGACGTCTGTTGAAACCTCACCGTGTTTTTTCACAAACCTTGATCAAGGTCTTAAGGCTTTCCTGGCCAAAGTTTGATGTTGATGTGTCTTACCAACTTGGAGGAGAAGCTTGGAGAGTAAAACATGTAATTTCCTGTTGCCAGTAGGGGGCGCTAGGACTGATGGGAAATGTTTTCATGTAGTTGTGTTCAGGCAGGGGCTGTTATCATACATGTTAAATATAAAGAACATTGAACATTGTGTATGGGAGTTACAATGATTTTCTGTTTTTGGCCTTTGACCCCCCGCCAAGGCCCCGCCCTTTGATGAAAACTCAAGCTTGTAATAACTTTGAATGTCCAGTGTGTTGTCAATACACTGACTGAGTTTGAAAAGGATCGGATGAAGTACCTACGAGGAATTCGTTAAAGTATGACCACTGTAAATCACCAAAAACAAGAGGCTATTTTGTGCATCTTGACCTGCTATATATACCTACGACAATTCACACGTGTAGGTCAAAGTAACCTATATGGGGACCCCTTTTTGAAATTTTCTAGGGGGCGCTATGGAGCCATTTTGCCACGCCAATGTGCGTAACCCACAAAATAGCAAACTTTTCGTCAGACCTGATGCACAATCCAAATGTGGTGAGTTTTGCGGCATGTTTAAGCTGTGAAATTTGCGCTTCATTTGGGGTAAAAAGAAAGGGTCTTTGCACCCATCGGTGCTCGGGCACCAATAATACGAGTGACTCTGGTTCAATTAAAAATGTCAGTAAATATTAGACTCTAGATTAAATTCTGAAAGCTATGTTATTCAACACAGTGAAATTTGAGGTGTTTCATATTCAGGAATAAAAGAAGGAAGATTTATTTTATGTTCCAGAGAATGAGGAAACTGTACATGATCATTTTCTACATTAAGATTTCTTGCTTTGCCCGACCACACTGCAGTTAGAACAGAGGAAACATGATGATCAAATATGACTAAATATGTCGAGAACACACAAAGAAAATCTCCCACCTGCCCCCAAAACACTCCTTTTCTCTCTGTGAGGAGGAGTCAATGCAAACTGTGATGTCTTCCTCCTCTACTTATGTGACTGCAGAGAGGAGGACAGAGAACAGTGGACACACAGTTTAACATGATGGACTACAGGACAGGACTGCTGCTGTTAACTGTCTGCTGGGCAGGTGAAGATCATCACTATATTCATGTTACATAGCGTATATATCTGTCAGCAGCTGATTTCACTTGATGTTTTTATCCTCTCTCCAGGTGTTGATGCTCAGACTCTGAGATAATCTGAACCAGTGGTTAAACGTCCTGGAGAATCCCACAGACTGACCTGTACAGGCTCTGGATTCACATTCAGCGACTACTATATGCATTGGATCAGACAGGCTCCTGGAAAAGGACTGGAGTGGGTCACCCGGATTAGCACTGATAGTAGCAGCAAACTCTACTCTCAGTCAGTTCAAGGCCGGTTCACCATCTCCAGAGACAACAGCAGACAGCAGCTGTATCTGCAGATGAACAGTCTGAAGACTGAAGACACTGCTGTGTATTACTGTGCCAGAGACCCACAGTGAGAGACAATAACAGGAGAGTCGTACAAAAACTACTTCCTCTATTTATCACCATCAACTTTCAGCTGTCTCAGCATCACTTTATAAAAAGGCCTCTACAACTTATATTAGACTAAATGTAAAATATAACAAATAAAAATGTAATAATGATCGCAGAGTTGAAGTTCATTGATAAAAAAAACAGCTGATCGGTCTGCGGCTAAGCAGCCCCATACACAACAATGTGATGCTCTGTGTGTTCTGACACCTGTCTGTCAGAACCAGCATCAACTCTTTCAGCTCTTTCAGCTACAGTAGCTCTTCTGTTGGATCGGACCACATGGTCCAGCCTTCACTCCACACGAGCATCAATGAACCTCGGCTGCCCATGACCCTGTCAGCAGTTCACCTGTTTTCCTTCCTTGGACCACTTTTGGTCGGTACTGACCGCTGCAGACCGGGAACACCCCACAAGAGCTGCAGTTCTGGAGATGCTCTGACCCAGTCATCCAGCCATCACAACTTGGCTCTTATCAAAGTCGCTCACATTCTTACACTTGACAAATTGTTTTCCTGCTTTCAACACACCAACCTCGATGACAAAATGTTCCCTTGCTGCCTAACATATCCCACCCACTGACAGGGGCCATTGTAACGAGGTAATTGATGTCATTCACTTGACCTGTCAGTGGTCATAATAGGTGACTGGCGACAGCAGGAACTTTCCCCAGGAACTAGGAACCTTTTGAGGAACTATGTACGTTTCGACAGCAGGAACCAGAGTCTAAATTTAGTTCCAGGGTAATTGACTTACCCCCCTGAAAAGCCCCTGCTCAGGGGGTAGTACTTTCCAAAGGTCCAGGAACATTCAGGGCAGGGCCTGCAGTGCTGATCATTTCTGATTGGTCAAGTACTCACAGCATTTTATTTCACACACGAGGGCTGCACAATAATGATAAAAAAAACATACATAGCGATATACTTTTTATTTGTTCTGCAATATTTATTTCAGTATTAAACAATACAGGACATTATACCAGATTAATGCAGTGTTTTTATGTCCATAAAAACAATTAACAATCATATTTCTTACCCATTTGCACTTTTAAGTCTATTTTCCTTTAACATAACAAACCCTTCTTTTACTTCTACCACTCTAGGATCAGACTCCCTTATGAAAAAGTAGGATAGATAGTTCAGGTGGAGCGACACGCTTCCTTACGAAATAAATACAAATAGACCCGTGGGCTGCTGCTGTGTTATTTATACGGCGTGCCATCATCCGTTTCTAATGGTGTTCAAATCGAAGCAGGAGACGCGAGCTTTCCTGCTCAATCCATTTGCAATGCAATTAAGCAGGATCGAACCCAGCATAAGTTGAATCTCCTCCATGCTAACAGGCTAACTGTAGTGTTGGACAAATGATGATACCTTCTTCTTCTTCTTTGAGATTTAATGGCGGTTGGCAAACCAGCTTAAAGGTGCATTACCGCTACCTACTGGACTGGCGGTGTAGAGAAGTTACTTTTACTACTTCTCCCTATGTCACTGGCCAGATTTGCATAATCTTCCCGGGACTTTAGACTGCTGTGGAAAAGCAGATAACAAAAGGGCCACAGGATCTATTTAGTTCCTTTAAGAGAAGTTCCTGGGACTTTTGGTCGAAGATCACTTAGTGTTATGGCTGATTTGTGAATATTAAATTACTCTTAGCTGCTCGATCTTGAGGAACTTTAGTCATGTATCAACTCATTTCCAGCTGTACGTTCTGGTGAGGAGGAGTCAATGCAAAACTCAGATGTATCATATGTAAAGCAGAGGTGATTTACAGTCATGCTTTCATATAGTCAGAGCAACACTGATGCTTCATATGTTTGACTCTATGCAAACTCAGTGAGCTTCCTTGTTACTCGGCTATAAAAGCTTCACATCAGGCTGTCAGTGGAGTTCACAGCACGTCACTTTAACATAAAGCATGTTTTCTGTAGCTCTGCTGCTGCTGTTGGCAGCTGGATGTGAGTCTCTCTGGATTTGTCAAAGTCAACAGTTCTTCTTTTGCACTTTAACTTGATCATTTCTTACAAAACATGTTCTTTATTTTAACAGGTGTGAAGTGTGAACAGTTGACACAGCCAGCCTCTGTGACTGTGCAGCCAGGTCAACGTCTGACCATCACCTGTCAGGTCTCTTATTCTCTTAGCAGCTACCGGACAGCCTGGATCAGACAGCCTGCAGGGAAAGGACTGGAGTGGATTGGAATGAAATACACTGGAAACACTCACTACAAAGATTCACTGAAGAACAAGTTCAGTATCGACTTAGACTCTTCCAGCAACACAGTGACTCTAAACGGACAGAATGTGCAGCCTGAAGACACTGCTGTGTATTACTGTGCCAGAGAGTCACAATAACACAAACCATCAGCAGAGCTGAACAAAAACCCCTCAGTGCCTGAACACTTGTAACATGAAGCCACCAGAGGAGGAGCCCTCAGACCACTAATGATTATAACAACAGTTCACTGTTAAGAACAGAACAGACATATTTAGAAACAGGAAAAGTCAAAGATTATAATATATAAAAAGATATTTAATATACAGTGAAGTGTCAACATGTGAAATAGTGACATTATTTCTCTTCACAACTCTGTCTCAAAAAGGTTTCCATGAAACAAATGAAACATTAAAGATGGAATTTCTGTCTTTGACTAAATAACATGGGGTTAAATGGCATCTATGTTCTGAGGGCTTACACACGTTTCCTCACTTTGTTGTTAAAGCTTCATTAATATCCACAAATGTTTTCTACACATTTATTCCTGCTGTTTTTTTCCTAATGATGTTCTGAGAAATAAAACTGATGAGAACTCAGTGAGAAAATGAACAACAGAAAGAAAAACTCTGAAGGTTTGATTTGTTGGAAAAACTCACTTTGGCAAAACTTTCAAACTGATTAATTGTTGTCAAAGTCGTCACATCATGCAGCCTGAGCTCCGGAACGTAGAGCAGGGGTGTCCAAACTACGGCCCGTGGGCCAACTGCGGCCTGTGGTCCATTTCTAATTTGCAGCAATTCCTAAACACAGAATGGAATATGGCCCGCATGAGAAAATAAAGCTTGTGCTTGACTGTATTGTACGTCTTAGTTTTGACACTAGGCGGCGCTGCTGTCTTGAACAAGGCAGCTTCTCCGTCCTCACAAAACAGGTGCAATCACTCAGAGAAGATTTTGCCATGGGTGATTAAACATGAAAACCAAAGAAACACAAATTAGCAAGTGAGTGCAGAAAGTTTCAGACACGGTGGGAAAATGAATATTTCTTCATGGAAGTCAAGGGGAAGTGTGTCTGTTGGATTTGCATTGAAACTGCTGCAGTGATGAAAGACTACAATGTTCAACGACACGATGAAACCAAGCATCAGTCCGACACGTCCTACACTGGTGCCGAGCCACAACAGAAAGTTAAGCAAATGGCAGCTAGCCTGTTAGCTCAACAACAGTATTTTTTCCATCCTAACAAAACACAAGAAGATGCCACAGTCACCAGATACGAGGTAGCTCAACTCATTGCCCGACACGGGAAACCTTCCTCAGAGGGTGACTTCATAAAACAGTGCCTCACTAAAGTGGCAGGAATAATGTGACCAGAGAAAATGCAGGAATTCAACGTCAGCACGTCCAGAAACACAGTCGCCCAGCGAATCCAAGACTTGTCAGCTGACTTAAAGCATCAAGTGTCAGATGAAGCTCGTGCTTTTGAGTTTTACTTGATTGCATGTGATGAGAGCACAGAGGCCACTTTGTTCATTGTTTGTTTGCAGGAATTGACGAGAACATTTGACAATAACTCTGTGCCAAGACGGTCCAGCTTGGCGACATGATGATCACTTCTGAAAACATATTTCGAGCTCGAGGGCTCTATCACAGAGAATTTCAGGCTCTCCTAAAATCGATGCTGAATACGGGGACCTACTCTTCCACTCTGACGTGCGCTGGCTAAGTCGTGGCTCCGTGCTGCAGCAGTTTTTATTCCCTGAGATCAGAAATCGACCAGTTTTTGAAAGAGAAGGACCGACCTCTTCATGAACTGAGTGACCCTCTATGGTTGGCAGACCTGGCGTTTTTAGTTCATCTGACTGGTCATCTTGACACACTGAACAAGAGCCCACAAGGCAAAGACCAGTTTGTTCCACAGCTTTACACACACATGAAAGCCTTCTGTGTGAAGCTCCGTCTCTTTGAGACACAATGAGGCAACTTCAATGCTGCACACTTCCCCACGCTGTGTGAAATTAAATCTGCTTTTCCAAAGGCCAACTTCTCTGCTAAGAAAGGGAAATATGTGTCTGGGATCACATCTCTTTGGACAGAATTCAATCTGCACTTCCAAGATTTTTCTGCTATTGACAAAGACATCCAGCTGTTCTCTACCTCCTTCTTGAGGGATGCTTCTACTGGAGCTTGGAAAAAATGGCGCCGCGGATGGCTGCCTCGATGTGTTGGTGCCATGTTTTGTCTTGTTTTGTTTGTAAATACAATTTTTTGCCAAAACACACGCAGCTCTTACACCAGAGAAGAGCTCATGGACATAAGGACTACAACACCATCAGACTTATTTCCCTCTTTCCTTATAGAATCCTAGGAATACTTGGACATTCTGGTTAAAGGTGCCCTCACCTTTGCCAATGCAGTGAAATGCAGGAGGAGAGGGAAACGGGCCGGCACGCTCGTGCATCTACGCATCTACATGAGTTTGCTTTGAGGACATCAAAAAAGTGGACCAGTGAAGCTGTGGAGGATCTTCAGGTGTGCTTAAACTGCACGGATTGGGACGCTTTCAGGACTGCTACCAACAGTCTGGATGAGTGTACAGAGGCTGTGACGTCATACATCAGCTTCTGCAAGGACTGCTGTGTAACATCACGCACCACGGTGAGTTACAACAACGACAAGCCCTGGTTAACAGCCAAACTCAGACGGCTGAGGCAGTTAAAGGGGGAGGCATTAAGGAGTGGGGACAGAGACGGCTACAAACAGGCTAAATACACCTTCAGCCGGGCGGTGAGAGAAGCTAAGCGTCTGTACTCTGATAAATTACAACAGCAGTTTTCAGGCGGAGATGCTGGCTCAGTCTGGAAGGGTCTCGGACAGCTCGGGCAGCTCACCAGGGCAGGCTGCAGCGTATCATCCGCTCTGCAGAGAGGGTGATTGGCTGCAATCTGCCATCTCTCGAGGACCTGTACACCTCCAGGACCCCCTCTGGCAAGAGGCTGCGCTCCATCAGGACGAAAACCTCCCGTCACAGGAACAGTTTCTTCTCCTCTGCTGCCAGCCTCGTCAACAAGGCCCCGACCCCACCCCACCCCCCCACGTGACATGGACTCTCATGCAGCCTCTCAGTCACTCAACATTCCACGATTGTTTAAGACTCTAGTTCAGACTATGCGTTACATTAACGCACACTGGACTTTTATATTGTCTATACGCTGCACTATTTTTATTCTTATCTTTAACTTTATACCGCAAGCTTTTGCACTCACTTATATCCTGCACATATGTACAGTTTTTAATTTTTAATTCACACCTGTTGTACATATTTTATGTTATACGTGTTGTTTTTTACATTTTTATGCTTATTGCCTATTTTTTATCTTATTCTATTGAAGTCTTTTACGTATTTTATTCTAGTTCTGTGTTAATGGTTCTGCACCAAAACCACCAAAACTAATTCCTTGTATGTGTGAACCTACTTGGCAATAAACCTGATTCTGAAAAGGCCAAGTTTCCTCTGATGAGGCGCCAAAAAGAATGATCAGTCTTTTTGTCTCTTCATACAAATGTGAGCAAACTTTAACACACGAGAGGTGAGGTAAATTAAAGTGGGCCAGTTTCTCTCTGTGAGGAGGAGTCAATGCAAACTGTGATGTCTTCCTCCTCTACTTATGTGACTGCAGAGAGGAGGACAGAGAACAGTGGACACACAGTTTAACATGATGGACTACAGGACAGGACTGCTGCTGTTAACTGTCTGCTGGGCAGGTGAAGATCATCACTATATTCATGTTACATAGCGTATATATCTGTCAGCAGCTGATTTCACTTGATGTTTTTATCCTCTCTCCAGGTGTTGATGCTCAGACTCTGACACAATCTGAACCGGTGGTTAAACGTCCTGGAGAATCCCACAGACTGACCTGTACAGGCTCTGGATTCACATTCAGCAGCTACAACATGGGTTGGGTCAGACAGGCTCCTGGAAAAGGACTAGAGTGGATTGCTTACATCTACTATGATGGTAGCAGCAAATTCTACTCTCAGTCAGTTCAAGGCCGGTTCACCATCTCCAGAGACAACAGCAGACAGCAGGTGTATCTGCAGATGAACAGTCTGAAGACTGAAGACTCTGCTGTGTATTACTGTGCCAGAAGAGACACAGTGAGAGACAATAACAGGAGAGTCGTACAAAAACTACTTCCCCTGTTTACAACCATCACTGGGGACAGTTGGAACATATGTTTGTAATACTGATGTGCCATAATGTAAATTCTTATTATAGATTCAATGTTGAAGTCTTGTTTAATCTCATTCGTCTGAATGTTAAAGTCGTTTCCATCAAGAATTCAACATCATTCATTGGTCATTGCACAACAGAGTTCCACAATGATTCAATGTTTTAGCCCATTCCTGCAACACACAGAACAAAAGGACACATTGTTTAAAGTAGAATAGAAAAAGATACATTGTCATATTTGAGTTATTTAGATACTAATACACTGGTTCATTAGCACAATTAAAATTATAATTCTGTTGCACTCTTTTTGGATTTGTTGTTTGGGGGAATGTAAACGGCAGCAACAAGATAGTGCTGATAACTTTATGCTGAAATCTGAACATTAAAAACTTGACATCTGGGAAATATTATTAACTTTTACAATATTTGAGCACCAAGTATCATCAATAAAAACAGTTTCTCCCCTTGTGAACACTAACATGAAGCCACCACAGGAGGAGCCCTCAGACCACCAAAGATTTCAACATCAGTTCACTGTTACAGCAACAACAGAAACAGTCTTTAGAACATTGGAAATAATAGACAATGTTCCAATCACTGATAAAATAGTGTATGTTGTCACAGTAACAAACTCCACGATACATAAATATTAAAGCATTCAACAACTTATACAAATGAGGTTGATTACTTTGCTCAGTGTTCCTCGTCTCTGAAAGTCAGTTCCTTTTTGAGAACATACTAAAAAATTTCAAACTGATAAGTTATCAGAATCATACGTGCATTAGAGACTGAACCGGTCTTTAGCCAAAGTCATGGTGGTGTTTATTATTTAGGACATAAAACATGTGATTTAAACATCAATCTCATGACGTTTGATATGACTGAAGTTTCACCAACTCTTTCTGTGAGACGGAGAGAAAACATTTTAATAAACTTTACTGTCCCATGGATGTAAATAAGCCTCCTTGTGTGTTGCCTTATAAGGACATAAAGTGTCTTCTCCTCTTGCTGGTTTCTAGTTTCTATTCATGGCTGCTCCTTTAGTTTCCATTAGTGCTCATCTTCATTGTTACAGCAACACTGATTTTAATAAACACATTTTATATTGTCCGTGAATGTTAAAATTGATATTAAGCATCATATTAATGATGCTTTTGGTTGTTTGCAATTTGAACATAAATAAAATAATGTTTCAATATCAAATTTACTGGCTATAAAAGCTTCACATCAGGCTGTCAGTGGAGTTCACAGCACGTTTTACATAAAGCATGTTTTCTATAGCTCTGCTGCTGCTGAGGAGCCCGGACCTTCTAAACCTTCCAACAAGGACTCTGCAGCCAATACAGTACCAACTCTAACATTAAACTACATAAACATTCTATAATGACTGCACTGATACAATTTTGTCGTGTTACAAAGTGTTCTTCAAACTCTAGAGGGCAGTCTAGGACTGACTGAGTTTGATACAGGTTACTTGATTTGTCTTATGTGACATGAACACAACGACTGATGATGGTTCATTTGTCCAAATCAAGCCCATGTTCCTATGTCACCTGGTCTGATGATGTAAACTACTAATCCATCAAAACACTGACCTACAAATACTAAATGTCTCTTTGGCTGCTTGATTTTGAGTTTTATCAGAACTTTACATCAAACTCTGTGAAAAATTAAAGGAACAGATCAACTCTGATCCAGGTTTATCCTCCCTGTGAGGAGGAGTCAATGCAAACTGTGATGTCTTCCTCCTCTACTTATGTGACTGCAGAGAGGAGGACAGAGAACAGTGGACACACAGTTTAACATGATGGACTACAGGACAGGACTGCTGCTGTTAACTGTCTGCTGGGCAGGTGAAGATCATCACTATATTCATGTTACATAGCGTATATATCTGTCAGCAGCTGATTTCACTTTTATCCTCTCTCCAGGTGTTGATGGTCAGACTCTGAAACAATCTGAACCAGTGGTTAAAGGTCCTGGAGAATCCCACAGACTGACCTGTACAGCCTATGGATTAGACTTCAGCAACTTCTGGATGCACTGGGTCAGACAGGCTCCTGGAAAAGGACTGGAGTGGATCGCTGCTATAAGCGATGGTGGTGGTAGCAGCAAACTCTACTCTCAGTCAGTTCAAGGCCGGTTCACCGTCTCCAGAGACAACAACAAACGGCAGCTGCATCTGCAGATGAACAGTCTGAAGACTGAAGACACTGCTGTGTATTACTGTGCCAGAAGAGACACAGTGAGAGACAATAACAGGAGAGTCGTACAAAAACTACTTCCTCTATTTATCACCAGCAGCAACATCATTACAATAATAACTATATATTTTTTTTACATTTGAAGGACATTAATATTAATCCAAATCAATCTCTAAATCTAATCTTGTTTTATTAACATGTTACATGATATTTTAATTGCAGGACTTCAGAGAGTTTTTCAGTGATCATCATCATTAAAGTGCTCAAACATACTTCCTGTTTCTCACTAAAGTTACTTTCTCTGTAGTTTCCTCGTGAGTGTGAAATCTGATCAAACCAGCATTACTGTGACTCACATTCATTCAATTATCTGGCAGTGATAGAAATTCCACTGATTGACTCAATGTTGGGATCTTTTTTCATCTCATTCAGCTGAATCTGAAATTCACATTCAACCTGAAAATCAACACTAATATAGAAAGTTGTTTTTTCTCTCATGAAGAAGAGAGCCAGAGAGTCACAATAACACAAACCATCAGCAGAGCTGAACAAAAACCCCTCAGTGCCTGAACACTTGTAACATGAAGCCACCAGAGGAGGAGCCCTCAGACCACTAATGATTATAACAACAGTCTCAGTGGGACAAACAGGCTTTAAATAATATACAATCATATTCGGAAATAATTTAAAAAATGTAATGGTCATATCAGATATTTCCAAAAAGTCTGAATCTTTTCATCAGTGATCATGAATGAAAAATGTACAAATAGAATATAAAATAAAAGTTGTATTCAAATGTGTTAGTGTATGAATTATTAAAACATGTTTAAATGTAAGAGACTCAGATTAAATTAAATTGACCTGCTTCAGTTTAATAAATGGAGGATGTATTTTAAATGGATGTGTTATGAAATGATTGAGCATGAACCTGTTACTTCAAACATCCAGCATAGATGGACAATCAGCTACATGAAATGTTGAATTGAACTCTAACAGTGCTGAGTTCAGGAGCCACTCCCTCTTGATGCAAATGTTCAGTGTGTGCAGAGTACTTGTGTCCTGCTGACTGCTCTCGTCCTCTGTGTGGAGCTTCAGAGGTCACATCTCCAGCCTCAGGATGATGAACACACTCACTCTTCTGCTGGTTGCTCTCTCTCTGCCCTGTGAGTTCTCCTGCTTCTTGCTCTTTAATATTTTATCAGACAACATCGCCTGATGGTCAGTCAGTGATTCCAGCTCCCCGTCTCACTTTCTCCTGTGGTTCCTGTCTGCTTTCCTCTCATCAGCTTGTACAGGTCAGAGTATGGAGTCCATTCCTTCCAGTTCAGTGGTGAAAATGCCCGGGGAGACTCTCAGTCTCTCCTGCAGGGGATCTGGCTTCACTTTTAACTGCTGTGTTATGAGCTGGATAAAACAACCTGCAGGAAAAGCCCTGGAATGGATAGGGAGCAGTTACTCTGATGCCAGCAAGAACACTTATGCCAGCAGTGTGCGAGGACGTGCAGAAGTCAGCAGAGATGACAGCAGCAGCATGGTGTATCTGAGACTGTCCAACTTAAAGCCAGAGGACTCTGCTGTGTATTACTGTGCCAGAAGAGCCACAGTGAGAGACAATAACAGGAGAGTCGTACAAAAACTACTTCCTCTGTTTACAACCATCACTGGGGACAGTTGGAACATATGTTTGTAATACTGATGTGCCATAATGTAAATTCTTATTATAGATTCAATGTTGAAGTCTTGTTTAATCTCATTCGTCTGAATGTTAAAGTCGTTTCCATCAAGAATTCAACATCATTCATTTGTCATTGCACAACAGAGTTCCACAATGATTCAATGTTTTAGCCCGTTCCTGCAACACACAGAACAAAAGGACACATTGTTTAAAGTAGAATAGAAAAAGATACATTGTCATATTTGAGTTATTTAGATACTAATACACTGGTTCATTAGCACACTTAAAGTTATAATTCTGTTGCACTCTTTTTGGATTTGTTGTTTGGGGGAATGTAAACGGCAGCAACAAGATAGTGCTGATAACTTTATGCTGAAATCTGAACTTTAAAAACTTGACATCTGGGAAATATTATTAAGTTTTACAATATTTGAGCACCAAGTATCATCGATAAAAACAGTTTCTCCCCTTGTGAACACTAACATGAAGCCACCACAGGAGGAGCCCTCAGACCACCAAAGATTTCAACATCAGTTCACTGTTACAGCAACAACAGAAACAGTCTTTAGAACATTGGAAATAATAGACAATGTTCCAATCACTGATAAAATAGTGTATGTTGTCACAGTAACAAACTCCACGATACATTATTAAATATTAAAGCATTCAACAACTTATACAAATGAGGTTGATTACTTTGCTCAGTGTTCCTCGTCTCTGAAAGTCAGTTCCTTTTTGAGAACATACTAAAAAATATCAAACTGATAAGTTATCAGAATCATACGTGCATTAGAGACTGAACCGGTCTTTAGCCAAAGTCATGGTGGTGTTTATTATTTAGGACATAAAACATGTGATTCAAACATCAATCTCATTACGTTTGATATGACTGAAGTTTCACCAACTCTTTCTGTGAGACGGAGAGAAAACATTTTAATAAACTTTACTGTCCCATGGATGTAAATAAGCCTCCTTGTGTGTTGCCTTATAAGGACATAAAGTGTCTTCTCCTCTTGCTGGTTTCTAGTTTCTATTCATGGCTGCTCCTTTAGTTTCCAGTAGTCCTCTTCTTCATTGTTACAGCAACGCTGATTTTAATAAATATTATCAATGAATGCTTCTGGTTGTTTGCAATTTGAAAATAAATTACATGATGCTTAAAAATCAAATGTCTCTCAGTGCAAAACATTCAGACATTTATATTCTGTAAATGTTGGGACATTTTAAATGTTGAGTGTTCTGAAATGAAAATATCACATGTGAAGCAAAGGTGATTTCCAGGCATGTTTCTACTCGACTGCCCCTCCCTGCTTCACACACATAACATTCATAAACACGTTTAAATCAAGAATTCATGAATTTAAAAAAATAAAGTTGAGATAAACACCAATACACGTATGCATGAAGTGATATTATATAATATAATTTCCATCAATAGAACTGATCATTATCAGAATCATGTGGGCATTGGAAACTGAACCAGAAGTCACCTTTATTATTCAAATGGTAAATGGACTGTACTTATAGAGCGCTTTTCTCACTCAGAGCTGCTTTTTACACTACATATCACATTCATCCATTCACACACTGATGGCAGAGGCTGCTACTAAAGTGCCCAACTGTCAATCAGATATCACATTCATACCCTTTGGCTATGCCACTGGGTGCAATTTGGGTTTCAGTGTCTTGCCCAAAGACACTTCGACATGTAGCCTGAGGGAGCTGGGGATCGAACCTCCGACCTTCCGATTGAAAGACGACCGACTCTACCACTGAGCCACAGCCGCCACAAACTACAAACCTACAACAAATGAAGCTTTCAATACCAATCTAAACTCTGGGCAGATACCCAGAAACAAAGGAGACAAAACCTCCCACACATGTCGACAGTGAGATCTATAATGAAAGAACATCACGGGCAGTTAACACCTGATAGAGGTTTATATGGGAGCAGATCTTCTGGTGTCAAACAAGAGAAGAACTTACTGCTTCAGTCTGATGAACTGAAAATAACAGATGAAAGTCAAATGATATTCCTCCCTGAGGAGGAGTCAATGCAAACTGTGATGTCTTCCTCCTCTACTTATGTGACTGCAGAGAGGAGGACAGAGAACAGTGGACACACAGTTTAACATGATGGATTACAGGACAGGACTGCATGCATTTATTACTTCCCGTTTGGACTACTGCATCTCTATATGTGGGGGTCAGTCAGTCCTCCCTCTCACGTCTGCAGTATGTGCAAAATGCTGCTGCCAGATTTTTAAAAGGTACACGAAAGCGCGATTATATTTCCCCAGTACTCGCCTCTCTCCACTGGCTTCCTGTTAGTTTTCAGACTACATTTTAAAATTGTATTTCTTGTTTTTAAGTCGCTACATGGACTGGCTCCCTCTTACCTAGCAGACCCTTTAACCCTCTCTACCCCACCACGAGCACTCAGATCCTCTGAGCAGTCCCTGCTGGTCATCCCTCGGGCAAAGCGAAAACTACGGGGTGATCGCGCCTTTTCAGTTTTTGGCCCCAACCTGTGGAACTCATTGCCTCCTCTTATCCAAAGTGCAGAGTCAATAAATGTATTCAAAGCTCAGCTCAAAGCCCACCTCTTTTCCTTGGCCTTTGAAAATACTTTAAGTGAATGAAGATGTTTTGAAATTATATTGTATGAGTAGTTTGTATGTATGGGTGTATATAGGTGTGTGTGTGTATGCATGTGTAATTGTATATTGTTGTGTGTTATATTCATAATCTGTTATATCTCTTGCACTGTTTTATCTGCCACTGTCTGTAAAGCACTTTGGTCAGCTTATGTTGTTTTAAATGTGCTATACAAATACATTTGACTTGACTTGACAGACACCTTTACACAGAGAGGATAAATAATTCTGTAGTGCATTTCTTAAAATGTCTTCTAGGGGAATGTAAACGGCAGCAACGAGATCGAGCTGAAAATATTTCTGACATCTGAACATTAACATGTGTGAAACATTGTCCATCAGCTTTGACTTCATTTGAGCCCCATGTATAATTGATGCAAACACAGTTTACACCAGAGGAGGAGCCCTCAGACCACCAATGGTTTCAACATCAGTTTATAGTAGAAGAGAGAAAAAGACAGATTGAGAGAAATAAAGTAGAAGCAACAAGGTTTATCATTATACACAATAATAATATTAATAATAATAATTTGATTTAAAGACAACATTTCAGGGTTGTTAGTCAAAAACACTTTACAAAATGTAAAAATTAAACTACTAAAATAAAAATACTAAATACAAAGTGGAGGATTTTCCAAAAAATGTGTCTCTGACTGACTCAATATTTATGTGAGTTAACGAGATCATTATATCAGCTCAGAACTACTTCTAAAAAATCGCCTTCTTCTACCAAGACATGAAACACAAATAATTCCGTCTTCAAGTCACTTTTACATCAATCATTTCCGTCACTCAATCATGACGGCTGATGTCAAAACACCTGCATGATTGTTTCACAACTAACATGTCTGATTGTGTGCGAGGATGAATCAGTGATAAAAAATGTTCTAGTTGATCTCTTTCTTCTTTTTATTGTCAATAGAACCACTAACTCTAGCAGCATTGTAAAACTGATGAACTGAAAATAACAAAGATAAAAGTCAAATGATATTCCTCCCTGAGGAGGAGTCAATGCAAACTGTGATGTCTTCCTCCTCTACTTATGTGACTGCAGAGAGGAGCACAGAGAACAGTGGACACACAGTTTAACATGATGGACTACAGGACAGGACTGCTGCTGTTAACTGTCTGCTGGGCAGGTGAAGATCATCACTATATTCATGTTACATAGCGTATATATCTGTCAGCAGCTGATTTCACTTGATGTTTTTATCCTCTCTCCAGGTGTTGATGGTCAGACTCTGACACAATCTGAACCAGTGGTTAAACGTCCTGGAGAATCCCACAGTCTGACCTGTACAGGCTCTGGATTCACACTCAGCAGCTGGGCTATGGCCTGGGTCAGACAGGCTCCTGGAAAAGGACTGGAGTGGATCACTTACATCTACTATGATGGTAGCGGCAAATACTACTCTCAGTCAGTTCAAGGCCGGTTCACCGTCTCCAGAGACAACAGCAGACAGCAGCTGTATCTGCAGATGAACAGTCTGAAGACTGAAGACACTGCTGTGTATTACTGTGCCAGAGACCCACAGTGAGAGACAATAACAGGAGAGTCGTACAAAAACTACTTCCTCTATTTGCCAGCACCACATGGGACACTTGGAACACATTTTTGCAATACTGATTGTGATTAACTGTCATGTTCATTCTAACGGTGCCCCAATTGGTCGGCCACCGATCGTGATCAGCCGATATACATACTAACTGGTTTGATCAGTGGCCTGTATTAAAGGCCGATCATAAGAGCTGATCAGATGATGCAAAAAAACAATTTCTCTAAGCGACACTAAAATGGCGTCACCGGTCTGGCGGTTTTACTTGGTGTCTGAAGAAGATAATAAATTAGTCATTTGCAAGGTGTGTTCCAAGTTAGTACCTCGTGGGGGAACGCAAACGATAACATTCAACACCACAAATCTCAGACGTTTGAGGTTGAGTCACGTCAAAGAATATGACGAGTATTCAAAGTGAGCTTGTAGCACTAAGGAGAGAGAGCAGCTGGCATCAGCAACACTGCCACGACTCACTCAAACATCTGCAGCAGAGACATTTCAATGACAGCAACCAGAGAGCAAGGTCAGAAAGAAATCCACCAAAATAATGGTATTGATCACCAGCCGCTGTCAGTTGTGAAAGACGAGGGGCTCAGATGACTCATGTCATACATGGATCTACGTTACTCTCTGCCGGGGCGTAAATATTTCACAGATGTACGCCAGCCGCAGTTATACCAAACAATCTATACGCTTATCGACAGCCTTATGAAGAACAAGATCACTTTGATAAGTTTCACAAGTGACATCTGGAGTTCGAGTGTGTGTCTCATGTCCATGTTGAGCCTAACTGGGCAGTTTATTGATCAAAACTTCAAACTAAACAAAGTTGTTCTTTATCCTCAAGAGTTCTGCAGGTCACACACCACAGTTGCATTCAGTGACATGTTACGAGCAACGGGGATACCGAAGGAAAAAGTGCACGTTATTCTAAGAGATAATGCCAAGAACATGGAAAAGGCCATGAGGGATACGGATTTACCCAGCCTGCCGTACATGGAGCGTACACTCCAGCTTCCCGTTGCCGAAGGAGTTTCGTCACAATGAAGCATCACATTTGAAGCATTTAATAGCCTCTGAAAGACGCATCGTTGGCCATTTCGAACACTCCAAGTATCCAGAAACAACTGGGTCAGCCTATCAACAGGCTTTGAAGAGCTCACACAACAGATCAGCTCATTAACGGCATCTGCTGCAGATGTGATAACATTCATCAGAGCTTTAACTCGTCTTGAGAAAAACTGCAGATTCTGACCATGAAGTAAAAACATCGAGAGCCACATTGTTGGAAGCAGTCCAGAGGAGATTTAGGGACATTGAATCTGAGCGCCTGTATACCATCGCTACAGTCCTAGATCCGAGGTGAGAAAACCTCATGAGCGCATGTGCGTTTGTGTGTGTCCAGTGCTTATGTCGCGCTTAGGAAAGAAAGCAAGCATAATCAGTAGGCTATTGAAAATGTTTAGATTCAGAAGCAATGTAAATTAAAACGTATTCATTGCTTTGATAAAAATATGACAAATCAAAACGAGACTTATGAACAATCTTCAAAATTCATAAAATTATTGTTTACATTCATTTTTTTAAATAAAAAGGTCTAAAGAGATATTTTCCCGACACACTAAAGCCAAAGATACGTGGGCTGTTTTCTGAAGTCCTAGCTGCCCAAACGGAGCAACAGAATAGTCAGGCGAGTTCAGAAGCAAGTGGCTCCAAGCCCCCAGAGAAAGTACCACGAGCTAGGTCCTAGCATGCTATGTATGCTGAATTGTCGGATGAAGATGGGGAACATGGTGGCGGCGGCATCGTCAGCCCAACATCATCACAGATGAACCTCTGCCTATTGGAACAAGTTATCCCACGAAGCCGGCAGCCACTTGTTTTTTGGCAGGACAATAAAAGTCGCTTCCCTGCTCTTGCACAAGCAGCACGAGCCTACCTCGGTGCACCATGCACAAGTGTAGATAGCAAAAGACTTTTCAGCACAGCAGGGGATAGTGTTGATGACAAGAGGAACAAGCGGTCTGCCAAAAATGCAGAGATGCTTATATTTATAAAGAAAAATGTGCCATTGATGCCAAATAAATAAGCTTAGAGAGACACTGATCTCCACCCCCCACCACCACCACCTTTCACCCTCTAAACATGCACCAAACTGCCTCAGCTTTACAGAACAAAAGAACAGGACTGTATTATTTACTTGTGATGCCAAAGTCATCATAATGTTGGAAACATTTTTGAAACTTTATAATCAAATGTTTTAGAGTTGAAGTTATATATCCATAAGATTTATAAATGAAATGTTTTAAAAGTTAAAGGTCTTATAGTCTAATGTCTTAAAATTAACTTTCCTATAGTCTAATGCCTTTATAGTTAAAATGTCTTAAAGTTAACTTTTCTATAGTCTAAAGCCTTAAAGTTTTACACTCAAATGTCTTAAAGTTAAAGTTTTACAGTCAAATGTCTTAAAGTTAAAGTTTTAAAGTCAAATGTTTTAAACTAAGTTTTTATAATCTAAAGTGTTAAAACTTTAAAAATAGAATCCTAAGCTGAGAAACTCGCTGGGCTCAGTGTAAAAGCCAGGTGCAGGGTGGGCAGCTGGCCAAGAAAAACAGGTGTCCCCCCGAGCCCCCCCCTTATCTGTTGTACAGTGCATGAACGTGCCTAATTTATTTATTTATTTATTTATTTATTTATTTATTCCTTCCTTTCATGAAAAATGCACAACATACCACAAAACCGGTACACAAATCCACAATACACATTTCAAATAAAAAATCCATGCCCTTCATGTCTGAAAAGGAAAGGAAAGGAAAGGAGCAGAAAGAAGAATATAATTCTTGTTATTTATCTGCCCCTTATTAGAACACAATACATCTTAGATGGTCTGTCATTTCCAATAACCTACACCATTATCTACACCCTTGGTTACAACATCATTAAACAAAATAACCTATAAAGTAAAAAAATTACAGGCACAAAAGAAATAAAGTTAAGTTTCATTTGCATATTGTCTAATTTGTACATTTTTTTAAACTGAAAGATATTTATACAACCTTTTAAATCCTATTGAGAATTCCAAAGTTTCACACCAACAACAGAAACACACATTTGTTTTAAAGTGGTCCGAGCAACTTGATGCTTAAAATCAAATCTCCTTCTGTGATGATCATCATCTGAGGCAAACACAAACAGTTTTTGCATGTTCTCTGGCAATACTCTGTTTTTAGCCTTGAACACAACTAATAATGTCTGCAATTCTATTATTTCTTTGAATTTCAATCATCTTGACTCAATAAATAATCTATTAGTGTGCTCTCTATATTCAACTTAATGCATAATTCTAAGTGCTCTTTTCTGTAATAAAAACAATGGCGTTATATTGCTTATATACGTGTTACCACACACTTCTACACAGTAAATAAAGTAAGGCAGTATAAGTGAACAGTACAACATTGTCATTGTGTTACAATCTGAAACATGCTTAGCTTTGTTCAAAATAAAAATATTCTTAGACACTTTTTTTTTAACATATGATATATGGGATTTCCATGTCAGTTTTTCATCCACTATAACTCCCAAAAATCTAAACTCAGGTACTTTCTCAATGTTAACTCCATCAATAGATAATAAGACTTCATTCTTTCTTTTATTAGCAAAAATCATGAACTTAGTTTTTTTTTATTTAACAAGAACTTATTTTCATCAAACCAAGATTTTAGTTTAACCATTTCATTTTCAATATTTTCAGATAACATTTTTAAATTATCTCCTGAACAGAAGAAATTTGTGTCATCTGCAAATAAAACAAAATGCAATAACTTTGAAACTTCACAAATGTCATTAATATATAAAATAAAAAGTTTCGGCCCCAAAACCGAACCTTGTGGAACCCCACATTTTATTTTCATACAGTTTGACGTTTTACCAGCAAATTGCACATATTGTTGTCTGTTGTTTAAATAACTAGTTAACCAGTTTAGAGCAACCCCTCTCACACCATATGTATTTAACTTAGAGATTAAAATTGAATGATCTATTGTGTCGAATGCTTTCTTTAAATCAATGAATACCCCTATTGTAAATTTATGTCTATCAATTGCTGTTGTGATTTCTTCTAATATTTTCATTATTGCTAGACCTGTAGACCGGTTTTTCCGAAAACTATATTGACTCTCACTCAATAAATTATTGTTTTCCATAAAACTATCAAATTTTTGAACAAACAATTTTCCTAGTACTTTTGAAAATTGTGATAGCCTTGATACTGGTCTATAATTGTCAAAACTGTGTTTATCTCCTGCTTTAAAAAGTGGAATGACCCTAGCTATTTTCATCCTATCTGGAAAAACACCAGTTCTAAATGAAAGATTACAAACATAACTTAATGGTTTAATTATACAATCAATAGTCTTTTTTACTATGTTCATGTCAATTCCATCACTATCAGTTGATGTCTTGTTTTTTGTTTTAGCTACCACAGATAGTATTTCACTTTCACTCACCTCTCCTAGAAACATTGACTGCAGCACCTTATTTTCCCCTTTCCAACTACTTCCTGTTTGTCCATGTTTTTTTGTAATGTCATTAGCCAAGCTAGGCCCAATGTTTACAAAAAAAGAATTGAATTCATTAGCCACTTCATTCATGTTTTTAATCACCTTATTGTCTTTTACAAAATGACTGGGTAGATCTGTTGATCTAATTTTGTTCCCTATTACATTATTTAGAATGTTCCATGTACCCTTAATGTTATTTTTATTTACATGTAAAATCTTATTATAATATTCCTTTTTCGCTTTTCTCAATATGTTGGTTAACTTATTTTTGTACAATTTGTATCGTTTTCCAGCAGTCTCTGTTCTAGATTTTATAAAGTCCCTATACAGTTTGTTTTTCTTTTTATATGCATTTTGTAAACCTTTTGTTATCCAGGGTTTTTTTATTATATCTATGTTTATGCTTACATAAAACTGATGGACACTGTTTGTCATAGAGAGCCAAATAACAATTTAAGAATGAATTTATGAATGAATTAAGAGTATATAAGACCCGAGCGGCGGAGCCGTGGGCAGTCTCATCCGGATGGACTCAGGTTTTTTTCGTTGTATTTATACGAGAATAGGAGTGCTTCTAAGAGCAGGACCAATATGTTGGGCATGTTACCTGCCTGTTTAAATAAACAGTTGGCAGTACACGGTTCTCTCTCATCTCTTAATTTTAAGACATTATATACAATGTTGTCAAATAAATGAATAGATCATGTTAAAACAATAAATAGAGCTACACAATCCATCCAGGGCTTCAAAAAGACCCTGTGATCGGCATCGGCAGATCCTGCATCCGGTGATTGGCCTGAAAACTCAGGATCGGAGCACCCCTCTTAAATCCATACTATAGATTCAATGTTGAAGTCTTGTTTAATCTCATTCGTCTGAATGTTAAAGTCGTTTCCATCAAGAATTCAACATCATTCATTTGTCATTGCACAACAGAGTTCCACAATGATTCAATGTTTTAGCCCATTCCTGCAACACACAGAACAAAAGGACACATTTTGTAAAGTAGAATAGAAAAAGAAAAAAGAAATTGTTATATCTGAGTTATTTAGATACTAATACACTGTTTCATCTGCACACTTAAAGTTATAATTATGTTGCATTCTTTTGGGATTTGTTGTTTGGGGGAATGTAAACGGCAGCAACAAGATAGTGCTGATAACTTTATGCTGAAATCTGAACTTTAAAAACTTGACATCTGGGAAATATTAACTTTTATTATTATTTATTATTATTTAACAATATTTGAGCACCAAGTATCATCGATAAAAACAGTTTCTCCCCTTGTGAACACTAACATGAAGCCACCACAGGAGGAGCCCTCAGACCAACAATGATGTCAACATCAGTTCACTGTTACAGCAGAAAGAAAAACTTGAGACTTCATGAAAGAACTCTTCTGTTTCCATCAATAGAACTGATCATTATCAGAATCATGTGAGCATTGGAAACTGAACCAGAAGTCACCTTTATTATTCAAACTACAACAAATGAAGCTTTCAATACCAATCTAAACTCTGGGCAGATACCCAGAAACAAAGGAGACAAAACCTCCCACACATGTCGACAGTGAGATCTATAATGAAAGAACATCACGGGCAGTTAACACCTGATAGAGGTTTATATGGGAGCAGATCTTCTGGTGTCAAATAAGAGAAGAACTTACTGCTTCAGTCTGATGAACTGAAAATAACAGAGATAAAAGTCAAATGATATTCCTCCCTGAGGAGGAGTCAATGCAAACTGTGATGTCTTCCTCCTCTACTTATGTGACTGCAGAGAGGAGGACAGAGAACAGTGGACACACAGTTTAACATGATGGACTACAGGACAGGACTGCTGCTGTTAACTGTCTGCTGGGCAGGTGAAGATCATCACTATATTCATGTTACATAGCGTATATATCTGTCAGCAGCTGATTTCACTTGATGTTTTTATCCTCTCTCCAGGTGTTGATGCTCAGACTCTGACAGAATCTGGACCAGTGGTTAAACGTCCTGGAGAATCCCACAGACTGACCTGTACAGCCTCTGGATTCACATTCAGTGACTACAATATGCATTGGGTCAGACAGGCTCCTGGAAAAGGACTGGAGTGGGTCGCTTACATCTACGCTGATGGTAGCAGCAAATTCTACCCTCAGTCAGTTCAAGGCCGGTTCACCATCTCCAGAGACAACAGCAGACAGCAGCTGTATCTGCAGATGAACAGTCTGAAGACTGAAGACACTGCTGTGTATTACTGTGCCAGAGAGCCACAATAACACAAACCATCAGCAGAGCTGAACAAAAACCCCTCAGTGCCTGAACACTTGTAACATGAAGCCACCAGAGGAGGAGCCCTCAGACCACTAATGATTATAACAACAGTCTCAGTGGGACAAACAGGCTTTAAATAATATACAATCATATTCGGAAATAATTTTAAAAATGTAATGGTCATATCAGATATTAACAAAAAGTCTGAATCTTTTCATCAGTGATCATGAATGAAAAATGTACAAATAGAATATAAAATAAAAGTTTTAATCAAATATGTTAGTGTATGAATTATTAAAACATGTTTAAATGTAAGAGACTCAGATTAAATTAAATTGACCTGCTTCAGTTTAATAAATGGAGGATGTATTTTAAATGGATGTGTTATGAAATGATTGAGCATGAACCTGTTACTTCAAACATCCAGCATAGATGGACAATCAGCTACATGAAATGTTGAATTGAACTCTAACAGTGCTGAGTTCAGGAGCCACTCCCTCTTGATGCAAATGTTCAGTGTGTGCAGACTACTTGTGTCCTGCTGACTGCTCTCGTCCTCTGTGTGGAGCTTCAGAGGTCACATCTCCAGCCTCAGGATGATGAACACACTCACTCTTCTGCTGGTTGCTCTCTCTCTGCCCTGTGAGTTCTCCTGCTTCTTGCTCTTTAATATTTTATCAGACAACATCGCCTGATGGTCAGTCAGTGATTCCAGATCCCCGTCTCACTTTGTCCTGTGGTTCCTGTCTGCTTTCCTCTCATCAGGTTGTACAGGTCAGAGTATGGAGTCCATTCCTTCCAGTTCAGTGGTGAAAATGCCCGGGGAGACTCTCAGTCTCTCCTGCAGGGGATCTGGCTTCACTTTTAGCTGCTGTGTTATGAGCTGGATAAGACGACCTGCAGGAAAAGCCCTGGAATGGATAGGGAGCAGTTTCTCTGATGCCAGCAGGAACACTTATGCCAGATGACTCTAAGGAGAGTGTAACACACTCTAAAACACACACGCATGAACACACTGAAGGCAACAGCTGTAGTTGTGGTTTGTGACTTCCTGTTTCTTAGTGTCACCTTAAACATGAGCTTTTCTACAACAACAATGGTCAGTGCTGTTATCATTACTCAATTTTAACAGCAGCTGTCAATCATTTATTCGGTCATGTATAATATATCCAGGTTATGGATGAAATGCTGCTGTGCAGAATGAATCTACATTTAATGGTTCTGTGGCTTAAAAGGCCTCTTCATCATTTAAAAACACATATTTAGAATCATGATGTTAAAAAATGTCTACATCAGATCTCTCTCAGATACATGTATGAGGAGGAGGAGTCAATGCAAATCTCTGATGTCTTCCATCACTACATATGTGTGTGTCAGAGTGAGGACAGAGACTGAATCACTGACACACACACTGGAGACTGGACAGAGACAACCGGCGTTTACAACGACAACACCTGATTATTTGGTTGTTTTTCTCATACTGTCTTTTCACTGGGCAGGTAAGAACAGTCATTGTTTTTCTGACAAACCTGTTGGAACATTACAGGAAGTAATGAGCTGTTGAAATGTCTGCAGGTACTGAGGGTCAGACCCTGACTCAGTCTGGACCAGTGGTTAAACGTCCTGGAGAATCCCACAGACTGACCTGTTACGCCTCTGGATTCACATTCAGCAGCCACTGGATGCACTGGGTCAGACAGGCTCCTGGAAAAGGACTGGAGTGGGTCGCTGCTATAACTGATGGTGGTGGTAGCAACAAATACTACTCTCAGTCAGTTCGAGGCCGGTTCACCGTCTCCAGAGACGACAGCAGACAGCAGGTGTATCTGCAGATGAACAGTCTGAAGACTGAAGATTCTGCTGTTTATTATTGTGCTCGAGACCCACAGTGACCGGAGGAGGCTGAGCAGCTGTACAAAATCCTGTTTCATATTCTTTATTTTACATTATAAACATTATTTAAATAACAAACAAAATATAGAATCCTTCAAACTGCTCCTAAAATGTTTCTAAGAAACACAATAAAGATCACTGGCTCGAACAGGCCGAACACAAAACAACAGTTTGGTTGCTGAAATTATATTTTGTAATATTTTTTTTATCTTGTTCACACAAGATAATAAAAGATTATTTCCACAAGAGTTCAAACACAAGACACACACAGGGCAGCAAGTTAATACATCTCTGAGAAGATGATCGCATTGTGCGCACAACATTTGCATCTGGTCTCAGATCCTCTGGCCTGCTTGAAGTTTCTTGTATTTCTGTGTCTTTAAACTGTGATAACACTGACACCTTTAAGAGTCTGTATGCAAACCTGCAAAGCAGCGCTATTAAATATGACTACTATTTACATGATGCTGACTGACGTCACTGTATTTCTGTTAGCAGCAAATGAGTAGAGTTAGTGAGAAAATACATTCATTCATAAATGCTACAATTAGAAACAAAGCTGTTTATAAATGTTCAAAGTCAATCATAAATTTAATGTAGCAGGCGACCGGTGATAAATTCTGTCAGGAAAACTGCTGAAGTAATATTTAAAGTGGATTTTAATCATTTGTAAACTTATTATTAAACTTACTGTAAATGTGGCTCATAAAGTAACAGATAGACAGCTGCTCCTTTAGACTCCATTAGTGCTCATCTTCATTATAGCAATGCTGATTTTAATGAATACATTTTCTATTATCCCTGAATGTTAATGTTAATATTCATAAGAGGAATAATTATCCTTATTGTTGTTCTCAATATGAAAATAAATTACATTATTATTATGTTTCCAGTCTGCAGATATAAAAGCAGTGAACAGACTCTTCTATTGGCTCCACTTAAACCAACACTGATGCTTCATATGTTTGACTCTATGCAAACTCAGTGAGCTTCCTTGTTACTCGGCTATAAAAGCTTCACATCAGGCTGTCAGTGGAGTTCACAGCACGTCACTTTAACATAAAGCATGTTTTCTGTAGCTCTGCTGCTGCTGTTGGCAGCTGGATGTGAGTCTCTCTGGATTTGTCAAAGTCAACAGTTCTTCTTTTGCACTTTAACTTGATCATTTCTTACAAAACATGTTCTTTATTTTAACAGGTGTGAAGTGTGAACAGTTGACACAGCCAGCCTCTGTGACTGTGCAGCCAGGTCAACGTCTGACCATCACCTGTCAGGTCTCTTATTCTGTTGGCAGCTACTACACAGCCTGGATCAGACAGCCTGAAGGGAAAGGACTGGAGTGGATTGGAATGAGAGTTGGATCAACAACAGACTACAAAGATTCACTGAAGAACAAGTTCAGTATCGACTTAGACTCTTCCAGCAACACAGCGACTCTAAACGGACAGAATGTGCAGCCTGAAGACACTGCTGTGTATTACTGTGCCAGAGAGCCACAGTGAGAGACAATAACAGGAGAGTCGTACAAAAATCACTTCCTCTGTTTACAACCATCACTGGGAACATTCATTTACTCCAGTAGCTCTTCTTTTTTGTAATAACAGTCGTGATAAACTGTCAGAGCTGGAAATGATAGAGTTGATTGAATAACAGAGTCTTATTTCATCTCATGTGTCTGAATGGTAAATACAATTCAATCATTTTCATTTATTTGTGATGTCACAGTTTCTCATTCATGTGAAGATGTTGCCTCTTCCTGCTCCACACACATAGAACATAAATATAACTATTTAAAGTTAGAATAACATAAATAAAAATAAAACTATATATAAGGTTACTCATATTCACAGACACCTTTACACAGAGAGGATAAATAATTCTGTAGTGCATTTCTTAAAATGTCTTCTAGGGGAATGTAAACAGCAGCAACGAGATCGAGCTGAAAATATTTCTGACAACTGAACATTAACAACTCAACATGTGTGAAACATTGTCCATCAGCTTTGACTACATTTGAGCCCCATGTATAATTGATGCAAACACAGTTTACACCAGAGGAGGAGCCCTCAGACCACCAATGGTTTCAACATCAGGTTACTATTATAGCAGAAAGAAAAACTTTACACTTCTTCTGTTTCTGTTTTTATGTTGGAGCAGATCTTCTGGTGTCAAACAAGAGAAGAACTTGCTGCTTCAGTCTGGTGTGTGAGTGTGTGTTATTTGCCTTCTGTGTTGATGTTGATGGACTTAAGTTCAAGTTAGTGAATTTAAAACAGTAAAAGAAGGAACAAGTGGTATCTTAGTCAAATAGTTGTCACCCTCCTGTGAGGAGGAGTCAATGCAAACTGTGATGTCTTCCTCCTCTACTTATGTGACTGCAGAGAGGAGGACAGAGAACAGTGGACACACAGTTTAACATGATGGACTACAGGACAGGACTGCTGCTGTTAACTGTCTGCTGGGCAGGTGAAGATCATCACTATATTCATGTTACATAGCGTATATATCTGTCAGCAGCTGATTTCACTTGATGTTTTTATCCTCTCTCCAGGTGTTGATGCTCAGACTCTGACACAATCTGAACCAGTGGTTAAACGTCCTGGAGAATCCCACAGACTGACCTGTACAGGCTCTGGATTCACATTCAGTGACTATCCGATGCATTGGGTCAGACAGGCTCCTGGAAAAGGACTGGAGTGGATCGCTTACATCAGCAGTGCTAGTAGCTACAAACACTACTCTCAGTCGGTTCAAGGCCGGTTCACCATCTCCAGAGACAACAGCAGACAGCAGGTGTATCTGCAGATGAACCGTCTGAAGACTGAAGACACTGCTGTGTATTACTGTGCCAGAGAGCCACAATAACACAAACCATCAGCAGAGCTGAACAAAAACCCCTCAGTGCCTGAACACTTGTAACATGAAGCCACCAGAGGAGGAGCCCTCAGACCACTAATGATTATAACAACAGTTCACTGTTAAGAACAGAACAGACATATTTAGAAACAGGAAAAGTCAAAGATTATAATGTATAAAAAGATATTTAATATACAGTGAAGTGTCAACATGTGAAATAGTGACATTATTTCTCTTCACAACTCTGTCTCAAAAAGGTTTCCATGAAACAAATGAAACATTAAAGATGGAATTTCTGTCTTTGACTAAATAACATGGGGTTAAATGGCATCTATGTTCTGAGGGCTTACACACGTTTCCTCACTTTGTTGTTAAAGCTTCATTAATATCCACAAATGTTTTCTACACATTTATTCCTGCTGTTTTTTTCCTAATGATGTTCTGAGAAATAAAACTGATGAGAACTCAGTGAGAAAATAAACAACAGAAAGAAAAACTCTGAAGGTTTGATTTGTTGGAAAAACTTTGGCAAAACTTTAAAGTGGCTATATGTAAGATTTTATTTATATTCATCAATCAAATATCTTTTTTTTTTAATTGCCAATGTGTGAAGGGATAGTAGAGGAAGTGAGATACGGCCCGTGGGCAAACTGCGGCCTGTGGGCCAACAGCGGCCTTTGGTCCATTTCTAATTTGCAGCAATTCCTAAACACAGAATGGAATATGGCCCGCATGAGAAAATAAAGCTTGTGCTTGACTGTATTGTACTTCTTAGTTTTGACACTAGGCGGCGCTGCTGTCTTGAACAAGGCAGCTTCTCCGTCCTCACAAAACAGGTGCAATCACTCAGAGAAGATTTTGCCACGGGTGATTAAACATGAAAACCAAAGAAACACAAATTAGCAAGTGAGTGCAGAAAGTTTCAGACACGGTGGGAAAATGAATATTTCTTCATGGAAGTCAAGGGGAAGTGTGTCTGTTGGATTTGCATTGAAACTGCTGCAGTGATGAAAGACTACAATGTTCAACGACACGATGAAACCAAGCATCAGTCCGACACGTCCTACACTGGTGCCGAGCCACAACAGAAAGTTAAGCAAATGGCAGCTAGCCTGTTAGCTCAACAACAGTATTTTTTCCATCCTAACAAAACACAAGAAGATGCCACAGTCACCAGATACGAGGTGGCTCAACTCATTGCCCGACACGGGAAACCTTCCTCAGAGGGTGACTTCATGAAACAGTGCCTCACTAAAGTGGCAGGAATAATGTGACCAGAGAAAATGCAGGAATTCAACGTCAGCACGTCCAGAAACACAGTCGCCCAGCGAATCCAAGACTTGTCAGCTGACTTAAAGCATCAAGTGTCAGATGAAGCTCGTGCTTTTGATTTCTACTTGATTGCATGTGATGAGAGCACAGAGGCCACTTTGTTCTTTTTTGTTTGCAGGAATCGACGAGAACGTTTGACAATAACTCTGTGCCAAGAAGGTCCAGCTTGGTGACGTGATGAACACTGTTGTGAAAACTGTCAACATATTTCGAGCTCGTGGGCTCTATCACAGAGAATTTCAGGCTCTCCTGAAATCGATGCTGAATACGGGGACCTAATCTTCCAATGTCCAAAGAGCAGTTTGTGCCACAGCTTTACACACACATGAAAGCCTTCTGTGTGAAGCTCCGTCTCTTTGAGACACAATGAGGCAACTTCAATGCTGCACACTTCCCCACGCTGTGTGAAATTAAATCTGCTTTTCCAAAGGCCAACTTCTCTGCTAAGAAAGGGAAATATGTGTCTGGGATCATTTTTCTGCTATTGACAAAGACATCCAGCTGTTCTCTACCTCCTTCTTGATGGATGCAGAAGAAGTGGATGAGAGTCTGCAATTAGAACTGATGGAAATGCAGTGTGAAGACTCTGAAGAATCAACATCAGCTTCTCTTTGTACCCGACTTCTACTGGATCTTTGAAGAGGCCAAGTTTCCTCTGATGAGGTGCCAAAAACAATGATCAGTCTTTTTGTCTCTTCATACAAATGTGAGCAAACTTTAACACACGAGAGGTGAGGTAAATTAAAGTGGCCCAGTTTCTCTCTGTGAGGAGGAGTCAATGCAAACTGTGATGTCTTCCTCCTCTACTTATGTGACTGCAGAGAGGAGGACAGAGAACAGTGGACACACAGTTTAACATGATGGACTACAGGACAGGACTGCTGCTGTTAACTGTCTGCTGGGCAGGTGAAGATCATCACTATATTCATGTTACATAGCGTATATATCTGTCAGCAGCTGATTTCACTTTTATCCTCTCTCCAGGTGTTGATGCTCAGACTCTGACACAATCTGAACCAGTGGTTAAACGTCCTGAAGAATCCCACAGACTGACCTGTACAGCCTCTGGATTCACATTCAGTGACTCCTGGATGGCTTGGATCAGACAGGCTCCTGGAAAAGGACTGGAGTGGATCGCTTGGATCAGCGGTGACAGTAGCACCAAATACTACTCTCAGTCAGTTCAAGGCCGGTTCACCATCTCCAGAGACAACAGCAGACAGCAGGTGTATCTGCAGATGAACAGTCTGAAGACTGAAGACACTGCTGTGTATTACTGTGCCAGAGACACACAGTGAGAGACAATAACAGGAGAGTCGTACAAAAACTACTTCCTCTATTTACAACCATCAACTTTCAGTTGTCTCAGCATCACTTTGTAAAAAGGCCTCTACAACTTATATTAGACTAAATGTAAAATATAACAAATAAAAATGTAATAATGATCGCAGAGTTGAAGTTCATTGATAAAAAAAACAGCTGATCGGTCTGCGGCTAAGCAGCCCCATACACAACAATGTGATGCTCTGTGTGTTCTGACACCTGTCTATCAGAACCAGCATCAACTCTTTCAGCTCTTTCAGCTACAGTAGCTCTTCTGTTGGATCGGACCACATGGTCCAGCCTTCACTCCACACGAGCATCAATGAACCTCGGCTGCCCATGACCCTGTCAGCAGTTCACCTGTTTTCCTTCCTTGGACCACTTTTGGTCGGTACTGACCGCTGCAGACCGGGAACACCCCACAAGAGCTGCAGTTCTGGAGATGCTCTGACCCAGTCATCCAGGCATCACAACTTGGCTCTTATCAAAGTCGCTCACATTCTTACACTTGACCAATTTTTTTCCTGCTTTCAACACACAAAGTTCGAGGACAAAATGTTCCCTTGCTGCCTAACATATCCCAGCCACTGACGTGGGGCCATTGTAACAAGATCATCAATGTTATTCACTTCACCTGTCAGTGGTCATAATGTTATGGCTGATTGGTGTATACACTGTAGCGTGGCATCAGGATAGGCCTGATCCAGGCCTGACCTGGTCATTTGACCCCAGCAGGAAGAGAGCTAGACCACAAGCTCTGCTATTAATCAAGAGGACACTAATGGACTCAGAGGGGGGGTTTACAACCCTCTCCCTCATTTGTTTCAGTATTCCACAGAGTCAGGATGTAAACCTTGGGACACCTTCCAATAAACTGCAATGATTGTCGTTGTTTAAAAATGTGCATTTAGAATTGTATGTTGAGGATCAGTAACTAAATGCTTTGATCCAAGGACTGTGGACAACAGGGACGAGTCACACTTCAGATGCCAGACTGAAAGACTTTGTGGGTCACATATCTGCTTTCCCCCCTCTCCCTCACACAGAGAGGAGAAGGGAGGGGTGAAACAGAGCTAACTTAGGACAGAGAAAAGGTTGATTCATCACTGTGGCTCTTTTATTTGGTTTAATAGTCTGTAAACACACATATACATTCACATATAACTGTGTGTTCACCATGATATGTTTATTACTGAATTAACTTACTTTCATGAACTGTTTGTTTCATTTCATTCTGTGTCTCATAACCCAACAATGTTTGGAGTCTACACGCAGCTGAGAGTCCAGGGGGGGGGGGGTTATATAGATGAGATTAACTACTTAAATTTAGGTAGAAATAGTTTATTTGATAAGAAAGTTTTGGACAAAGGAGTGGTTAACTTCGCACCGTTTCGCTCAGGACACCGCCCTCGGGAGAAGAGACCCTTGAAATAAGAGACGACACCCCAAGATCGCTCTCTTACTCTCTTCCCCTTTTCCACTCTTTAACCCTTCGCGTTCCTGCATCCTCTTTGACCTGACAGCTGACGAGCGCTACACCCTGCCCCCGGTCTTTTAACCCTTTCTTTATCTTTTAAGTTTTGCCCCGCGTGAAGGCCCGGAGCCTGCGTGCGCCTTGCCGCGCTGAAGACCTCGCGAGTAGACATTGCTCCAAGTAAACTTTAAGCTGTTCTAGCCCTGTGTTCCAAGAACTGAAGACCACAGCTCTCTTTTTGCTCCAATCCTTGCGCTCTGACAAGCCTCGAACCCAGAGCCCAAAAGACGCACGCAGCCTCCATCCAGTACCAGTCACAACACGGAGTGACCTGCACATTGTCATCTAGAGAGACCGAACCGGCCGTGCGGCTGCACCGTGCTCCCTTAACAGGTTTCATTTGAAGCCAAGTTTTCCATCATATTCATCCTATTATTAATCATTTTCATGCTCATCACCATATTTCTTTATCTCATGTGTATTTAGTAGTTGAGTTAATTCTTAATTTAGAACTGATTACGTGCTTTGCATGTGTAAAGTACTAAGCCTCTATACACCGTGAAACAAAGTCAATTCTAGACTGTAGCAACCTTCAGATTATGAGATTGAATAAAATAATTAGGTAACTAATTATAAGCTTTCCCTGTTTTATCAAAATAGGGTGGTGCCACAATAAATACCTACAGTAGGTTAAATCTTTTAATTAAAGTTAAACTTTAATTTCCAATAGTCAAAATAGAGTGCAGGCATTCTACGACTAATTAATAATTAAATAATTAATCAACCGAATTATACTACAATGAAATGACCCTTGGCTGCGTGATCTTGGAACTTTAGTCACGTATCAACTCTGCAGCAGCAACGAGATCAAGCTGAAAATATTTCTGACATCTGAACATTAACAACTCAACATGTGTGAAACATTGTCCATCAGCTTTGACTACATTTGAGCCCCATGTATAATTGATGCAAACACAGTTTACACCAGAGGAGGAGCCCTCAGACCACCAATGGTTTCAACATCAGGTTACTATTATAGCAGAAAGAAAAACTTTACACTTCTTCTGTTTCTGTTTTTATGTTGGAGCAGATCTTCTGGTGTCAAACAAGAGAAGAACTTACTGCTTCAGTCTGGTGTGTGAGTGTGTGTTATTTGCCTTCTGTGTTGATGTTGATGGACTTAAGTTCAAGTTAGTGAATTTAATACAGTGAAAGAAGGAACGAGAGGTATCTTAGTCAAATAGTTGTCACCCTCCTGTGAGGAGGAGTCAATGCAAACTGTGATGTCTTCCTCCTCTACTTATGTGACTGCAGAGAGGAGGACAGAGAACAGTGGACACACAGTTTAACATGATGGACTACAGGACAGGACTGCTGCTGTTAACTGTCTGCTGGGCAGGTGAAGATCATCACTATATTCATGTTACATAGCGTATATATCTGTCAGCAGCTGATTTCACTTGATGTTTTTATCCTCTCTCCAGGTGTTGATGCTCAGACTCTGACACAATCTGAACCAGTGGTTAAACGTCCTGAAGAATCCCACAGTCTGACCTGTACAGGCTCTGGATTCTCATTCAGCAGCTACGGCATGGCCTGGGTCAGACTGGCTCCTGGAAAAGGACTGGAGTGGATCGCTTACATCAGTGATGGTGGTGGCAGCACCAAATTCTACTCTCAGTCAGTTCAAGGCCGGTTCACCATCTCCAGAGACAACAGCAGACAGCAGCTGTATCTGCAGATGAACAGTCTGAAGACTGAAGACACTGCTGTGTATTACTGTGCCAGAGACACACAGTGACTGGAGGAGGCTGAGCAGCTGTACAAAATCCTTCAGGACTCATCTTTACTGCACTGATCGATCAACAATAACCATAGAGCTCAAAGGCTGTCTTACAGTAATGATCACTTACTCATGTAACAGACAATAACAGAAAATCCATCTGCTAAAATAATTGTCTAGATATAAATTAAATAAATACTACATGTTTACATTATTGTTGCATTAATGTTTATATTATTTGGCGTCTAAAATCAGTCTCAGTATGAGAGTGAAAATAATAATGCAGTTCTCTTTATAGAAACACTAGATGGCAGTCAGTGTCCAGTCTCTCTCTGCTCTGTTACTGTAATGAGACACTCATGTCTACGGTGGCCAGCAAGGGCAAACGTGCTGCAACAGCCCAAACAATTTTGTTTAGAAGAAATGAGCTGCAAATTCAGAAACGATGTAAATTCAAAAACACAAGCAAAAGTCTAAAACAAATTCAACGACGGAAACGCGCTGCAAATGAAAAAACTGCTGCAAAAAGCCAAAACAAATACATTAACATCAAACACGCTGCAAATACAGAAACGATGCAAAGTCAAAAACACACAAACCCAGAAAACACATGCAAAAGAAAAACGCTGCAAATACAGCCAACACAATGGAAGAGCTCCAGGCCTGTAGGGGGCGCTCTGTGTGACAGGTTAGTATTAACTGGAGAGAGAGGGAGACGAGACTGAATTTATTACCTCTCAGACTTTCTCATTTTAGACGCTGCTGGAGCGGAGTGTCTCTGTTGGTCATGTACTACTGACAACTTTAAAATATGAGCAAAGAAATCACACACTTTTGTTGAGACACGGCTCCCGATCAACTGATAGCTTTACTAAATTAACCGCTGCTAATTGTAGCTTCTGTTAGCCGTGCAGCTAGTGGTTCTTTATGATTACTCTGTCCGGTATCGGGCTCCGAGTACAGTTAAGTGTCCGTGTTAACTCAACTAGCAAAAGGTAGTTTGGGTGTTTGGGGTTATCTCGTCCGCAGCAGAAGTCACGGCCGGGCCGCTACCATATGGCCAGAGACCAACACTGCTCAGTTTGAGAACAGGGAAGACAGTAGCGTGGTGGTTTTCTTGCAGAGTTCGGCACCAGTGAGATTTCCCATCTGAACCCCCACTTAGGCTGTCTTCTGTGTCACGAAGCTGCCTTCTTGTTTGCTTTTGTTTTGGACTTTTGCTTGTGTTTTTGAATTTACATCGTTTCTGAATTTGCAGCTCGTTTCTTCTAATTGAAATTGTTTGGGCTGTTGCAGCGCGTTTGCCCTTGCCGGCCACCGTACATATCTGCTTATCTCATTGTTCTTAAATAACCGACACACAAACCCTGGACTGAAACAGACTTTCATCCTCCTCTGTGAACCCGCTCCACCACAACACAAACACAACATTGAAGTTGCTGGCTCAACAGTTAATGCAGGTTCATGTGTGGACATCGTTGTTGATCACCATCTCAACAAGCTGCTGCTGACAGCTGGATCCTGTGAGCAGCTTTAAACTAATAAACACATTAGAAACAGGGAATAATCAGATGAATGATGGAGATCATGTTGGTTTGTGTTTCCACAGGTGTGAACAGTATCGACCTCATCCAGCCAGACTCAATGGTTGTGCAGCCTGGACAGTCTTTGACCATCACCTGTCAGGTCTCTGGTTATTCTTTGAATAATGCTCTGAAGAACAAGTTCAGCTACCACACACACACTTCAACGAGCTCGGTTACACTAAGTGCACTGTTACGTGTGAGAGAAGGGCAGGGCCAGTCTAGGTGTTTTTCCTTCCTGCTCTCCTCTCTTTTTTTTCTCTCCACTTTCCCCCAGGTGATAACCACCTGATTGAGCTTCACCTGTGCAGGCTGCTCATTGGCTCCCTCACACCACAGCTAGCCATCAGTATCATGGGCTAACGAGATAAGTAGAAACCAAGCGCAGTTCACTCTTTTCGATTGTTGTCTGTGCTGCCTGCTGGAGCTGCAGCTGCTCTATTAAAGAAACTGATGTTGAAAAGGTGTGTGGTGGGAGGTTTGTGACATAGGTGAGTTTGGGGTACTGTGTACATTTTGCACACACAGTTTGTTTGTTTGTCTAGAAACACTCGGTTTATTGGTTGGTGCCACCTCTGTATTTGTTCTGGTGGAGCTCTTTTTTAGAGAACACAGTTAGGTCTTTTTGTTTGTTTGAGTTAGACTTTTTAGTCCGGCCTAGTTTTGTTATATTGATTTCTGTTTATTTGGCACGACCATTTTTTTTGTAATTTCACAACTCGATCATGTGAATATGTAGCACCTCTACTTCACACACATGAAACACACACAGAATATCATGAATTAAAATGAAAAAATACAGATACTATTTAGATAAACACCAATACACGTGTGCATGAAGAAATAGTTCTGCAGTGTTTTTTTATTATTTGCAGCTGAGGGGAAAAGTAAACTGCAGAAACAATATGAGCCTGAAAGTATGGCTGACATCTTAACATTAATAAGTCAACATCTGGGTAACATTGTCCATCGACTTTGGCTACAATACAGCCCCAAGCATCACTGATGTAAACACACAGTTTACAATGTGAACAACAGGAGGAGCCCTCAGACCAACAATGATGTCAACATCAGTTCACTGTTACAGCAGAAAGAAAAACTTGAGACTTCATGAAAGAACTCTTCTGTTTCCATCAATAGAACTGATCATTATCAGAATCATGTGAGCATTGGAAACTGAACCAGAAGTCACCTTTATTATTCAAACTACAACAAATGAAGCTTTCAATACCAATCTAAACTCTGGGCAGATACCCAGAAACAAAGGAGACAAAACCTCCCACACATGTCGACAGTGAGATCTATAATGAAAGAACATCACGGGCAGTTAACACCTGATAGAGGTTTATATGGGAGCAGATCTTCTGGTGTCAAACAAGAGAAGAACTTACTGCTTCAGTCTGATGAACTGAAAATAACAGAGATAAAAGTCAAATGATATTCCTCCCTGAGGAGGAGTCAATGCAAACTGTGATGTCTTCCTCCTCTACTTATGTGACTGCAGAGAGGAGGACAGAGAACAGTGGACACACAGTTTAACATGATGGACTACAGGACAGGACTGCTGCTGTTAACTGTCTGCTGGGCAGGTGAAGATCATCACTATATTCATGTTACATAGCGTATATATCTGTCAGCAGCTGATTTCACTTGATGTTTTTATCCTCTCTCCAGGTGTTGATGGTCAGACTCTGACACAATCTGAACCAGTGGTTAAACGTCCTGGAGAATCCCACAGACTGACCTGTACAGGCTCTGGATTCACATTCAGCAGCTTGTTTTTGAACTGGATCAGACAGGTTCCTGGAAAAGGACTGGAGTGGATCGCTCAAATTCAAACTGCCAGCATCTACTACTCTCAAACATTTCAAGGCCGGTTCACCATCTCCAGAGACAACAGCAGACAGCAGGTGTATCTGCAGATGAACATTCTGAAGACTGAAGATTCGGCTATTTATTATTGTGCTGGAGACACACACTCACACAGTGACTGGAGGAGGCTGAGCAGCTGTACAAAATCCTACATGACTCATCTTTTAAGCTGGAGCAAAAGCATGAAGGCTTATTTTTCAAAAAATACATATTTTTTAATATATTGCATTTTAACATGCTTCATATTCTATATTTTACTTCAGAAAGATTTTTAAAATAATAAACAAAATATCCATCCATCCATCCATACATGATCTTTCACTTGTCCAGGCTAGGTCACGAGGGTAGCAGGCTCAGCACGGTGACCCTGGCGACCTCCCTCCAGCGAACTCTGGGTCTACCCCGGGGTCTCCTCCCAGTTGTACGTGCCTGGAAAACCTCCAAAGGAAGGGGCCCAGGAGGCATCCTAACCAGATGCCTGAACCACCTCAACTGGCTCCTTTCGACGCGAAGGAGAAGCGGCTCTACTCCGAGCTCCCCCCGGATCTCCGAGCTTCATACGCTATCTCTAAGGCTGAGCCCAGACACCCTCTGAAGGAAACTCATTTTGGCCGCTTGTATCCGCAGTCTCATTCTTTCAGTCACTACCCACAGCTGGTGACCATGGGTAAGGGTTGGAACATAGATCGACTGGTAAATCGAAAGCTTTTCCCTCAGGCTCAGCTCCCTCTTCACCACAACTGTCCGGTACAACGCCCGCATTAGTGCTGATGCTGCACCTATCCCCCTGTCAATCTTACGATCCATTTTACCCTCACTTGTGAACAAGACCCCAAGATACTTAAACTCCTACACTTGAGGCAAAGACTCGCTCCCTACCCGGAGGTGGCAATCCATCGTTTTCCGACAGAGAACCATGGCCTCAGACTTGGAGGTGCTGACTCTCATCCCAACCGTGTCACACTCGGCTACAAACCGCCCCAATGCCTGCTGGAGGTCCCAGCTCGATGAAGCCAACAGGACAACATCATCGGCAAAAAGCAGAGATTAAATCCTGAGGTCCCCAATCTGTAAACCCTCCTCCCCCCAGCTGCGCCTTGAGATCATGTCCATGAAAATCACAAACAGCATCGGTGACAAGGGACCACCCTGGCGGAGGCCAACACGCACCGGGAACGTACTTGACTTTGTGCCAAGGATGCAGACACAGCTCTCACTTTGGTAATACAGCGACCGGATGGCTCGTATCAACGGCCCCGGTACCCCATACTCCCGCAGTACCCCCCATAGGACCACCCGGGGGACACGATCATAGGCCTTCTCCAAGTCCACAAACCACATGTAGACTGGATGAGCAAACTGCCATGCCCCCCAAAGCAGCCCTGCCAGAGTAAAGAGCTGGTCTACTGTTCCACGGCCAGGTCGTAGTCAGCATTGTTCCTCCTGTATCTGAGGTTCGACAATTGGCTGGAGCCTCCTTTCAGGCACCCTGGAATAAAGTTTCCCCGGGAGGCTGAGTAGTGTTATACCCCGATAGTTGGGACACACCCTGCAGTCCCCCTTTTTGATGGGAACCACCATCCCGGTCTGCCATTCCACAGGTACTGTCACAGACCTCCATGCGACATTGAAGAGGCGTGCCAGCCACAACAGCCCAACAATGTCCAGAGCCTTTAGCATCTCAGGGTAAATCTCCTCTATACCTGGCGCTTTGCCACTGAGGAGCTTCTTGACTACCTCAGCAACCTCTGCCACGGATATAGATAAGGCTTCCCCTGGACCTTCAGACTCTGCCTCCTCATCAGAGGACGTTTTGGCTGGGATCAGGATTTCCTCAAAGTGTCCCTTCCACCGCCTGACAATTTCCTCAGTCGGTGTCAGCAGTTCTCCACCCCTGCTGAAAACAGCTTGAGCCAATCCCTGCTTCCCCTTCCTGAGTCATTCTGAGTCACTCGGTACCTTTCTGCTGCCTCTGGAGACCCCTGGGCTAACCAAGTCCGACCATTCGGATTCCTTGTCCCCAACCTCACCTGGGATGCAAGAGAAATTCTTTCGGAGGTGGGAGTTGAAGACCTCGCGGACAGGGGCCTCCGCCAGACGTTCCCAGATCACCCTCACCATACGTTTAGGTTTACCAGGTCTGTCCTGCAGCCTCCCTCGCCATCTGATCCAACTCACCACCAGGTGGTGATCAGTTGACAGCTCTGCTCCTGTCTGCGACCGAGTGTCCAAAACATGCAGCCGCAGGTCTGATGAAACGACCACAAAGTCGATCATTGATCTACGGCCTAGGGTGCTCTGGTACCAGGTACACTTATGAGCAGCCCTATGTTCGAACATAGTGTTTTTTATGGCCAATCTATGAAGAGCATAGAAGTCCAATAACAAGACACCACTCTGAGCACCAAGTTCAGATCGGGCAGGCAGTTCCTCCCAATCACCCCCCTCCAGGTTTCTCCATCATTGCCCACATGAGCGTTGAAGTCCCCCTGTAGAACTATAGAGTCCCCAGATGGGACCCCTTCCAGGACCCCACCCAGTGACTCCAAGAAGGCCGCGTACTCTGAATTGCTGTTTCGTGCGTAGGCACAAACAACAGTTAGAGCCTTCCTCTCCGCAACTTGCAGTCGCAGAGAGGCGACCCCCTCATTCACCGGGGAAAACTCCAACACAGAGGGGCTCAGCCGCACCTCTCATCCTGGGCAACTCCGGAAAAGGCGACAGTCCAGCCCCTCTCCAGGATTTTGGTTCCAGAGCCAGAGCTGTGCGTGAAGGTGAGCCCAACTATCTCTGGTTGGTAATGCTCCACCTCCCACACCAGCTCCAGTTCCTTCCCCACCAGAGAGGTGACATTCCACGTGCCAACGACTAGTCTACGTTGCCTGCTGCCCGGTTTGCAATGCACCCGACCCCTATGCCTATCCTTGCAGGTGGTGGGCCCACAAGGCGGCGGCTCCACTTAGCTCGTTAGGGCTGAGTCCGGCTGGGCCCCATCAAAAAAAAAGATAAAATAATGTACAATATGTTTCAATATTGAACTGTGGTCAACACAATACATTTAACCATTAATAGTTAATATATAAAAGCAGTGAACAGACTCTACTATTGGCTCCACTTAAACCAACACTGATGCTTCATATGTTTGATTCTATGCAATGCAATTCTATGCTGTGCAGCCAGGTCAACGTCTGACCATCACCTGTCAGGTCTCTTATTCTGTTAGGGACTACTACACAGCCTGGATCAGACAGCCTGCAGGGAAAGGACTGGAGTGGATTCTAGCTGCACGTGTGGGATACACAACATACTCAACAAAGATTCACTGAAGAACAAGTTCAGTATCAACTTAGACTCTTCCAGAAACACAGCGACTCTAAATGGACAGAATGTGCAGCCTGAAGACACTGCTGTGTATTACTGTGCCAGAGAGCCACAATAACACAAACCATCAGCAGAGCTCAACAAAAAACCCACAGTGCCTCAGCCCCTTGATTCACACTCAGTAGCTCCACTATGGTCTTGGTCAGACAGGCTCCAGGAAAAGGACTGGAGTGGATCGCTCTCATAGGCACATCTAGTTCTCCAATTCGTTACTCGAGTTCAGTCCAGGGCAGATACACCATCTCCAGAGATGACTCCAGCAGTAAGCTCTATCTGAAGACACTGCTGTGTATTACTGTGCAAGAGAGACGCAGTGAGAGACAATAAAAGGAGAGTCGTACAAAAACTACTTCCTCTGTTTACAACCATCACTGGGGACATTCAGTTGTTTCAGCATCACTCTATTAAAACCTGATTGTGATTATCTGTCAGTGGTTAAAATTCCAAGTAGTGATTGACTGAATATTGGAATCATGGACCACGGTCAGGCTGAATACTTGACTCTGATTGGTTGCAGGATGTCACTTAATTTCTCACTTTGGATGGTTCTGGCCTCCAAGTCATCCATAATTTCCTGATAATGGAAACATCATCGGGGGGGTGTCCCTTATTGATTTTATTCTCAGGCTTCCTTTAATAATTGGTCTGTTTTCATGTCAGAAATTCATGTTGTCTCTGTTTCAATCATCAGAAAAATACACTGATACACATTTGAACACAGAGAACATGAAAATAAGACAAATAATAGGAGTGACTCCTGTTAAAATAAAATGTCAGTAAATATTTGATTCTAGATTAAACGCTGAGATCCATATTTTTCAACAGGAAGTAAAAAATGAAGTGTTTTATATTCAGGAATAAAAGAAGGAAGCTTTCTTTTATGTTCCAGAGAATAAGAACACTAAAAAGTCATTTTCTACATGAAGTTTTCTTGCTTTGCCCGACCACACTGCAGTTAGAACAGAGGAAACATGATGATCGCATATGACTAAATATGTCGAGGCCACACAAAGAAAATCTCCCACCTGCCCCCCAAAACACTCCTTTTCTCTGTGAGGAGGAGTCAATGCAAACTGTGATGTCTTCCTCCTCTACTTATGTGACTGCAGAGAGGAGGACAGAGAACAGTGGACACACAGTTTAACATGATGGACTACAGGACAGGACTGCTGCTGTTAACTGTCTGCTGGGCAGGTGAAGATCATCACTATATTCATGTTACATAGCGTATATATCTGTCAGCAGCTGATTTCACTTTTATCCTCTCTCCAGGTGTTGATGGTGAGACTCTGACAGAATCTGGACCAGTGGTTAAACGTCCTGGAGAATCCCACAGTCTGATCTGTACAGGCTCTGGATTAGACTTCAGCAGTGCTTATATGGCCTGGGTCAGACAGGCTCCTGGAAAAGGACTGGAGTGGATCGCTTACATCTACTATGATAGTAGCTACAAATACTACTCTCAGTCAGTTCAAGGCCGGTTCACCGTCTCCAGAGACGACAGCAGACAGCAGGTGTATCTGCAGATGAACAGTCTGAAGACTGAAGACACTGCTGTGTATTACTGTGCCAGAGACCCACAGTGAGAGACAATAACAGGAGAGTCGTACAAAAACTACTTCCTCTATTTGCCAGCACCACATGGGACACTTGGAACACATTTTCGCAATACTGATTGTGATTAACTGTCATGTTCATTCTAACGGTGCCCCAATTGGTCGGCCACTGATCGTAATCAGCCGATATACATACTAACTGGTTTGATCAGTGGCCTGTATTAAAGGCCGATCATAAGAGCTGATCAGATGATGCAAAAAAACAATTTCTCTAAGCGACACTAAAATGGCGTCACCGGTCTGGCGGTTTTACTTGGTGTCTGAAGAAGATAATAAATTAGTCATTTGCAAGGTGTGTTCCAAGTTAGTACCTCGTGGGGGAACGCAAACGATAACATTCAACACCACAAATCTCAGACGTTTGAGGTTGAGTCACGTCAAAGAATATGACGAGTATTCAAAGTGAGCTTGTAGCACTAAGGAGAGAGAGCAGCTGGCATCAGCAACACTGCCACGACTCACTCAAACATCTGCAGCAGAGACATTTCAATGACAGCAACCAGAGAGCAAGGTCAGAAAGAAATCCACCAAAATGATGGTATTGATCACCAGCCGCTGTCAGTTGTGAAAGACGAGGGGCTCAGATGACTCATGTCATACATGGATCTACGTTACTCTCTGCCGGGGCGTAAATATTTCACAGATGTACGCCAGCCGCAGTTATACCAAACAATCTATACGCTTATCGACAGCCTTATGAAGAACAAGATCACTTTGATGAGTTTCACAAGTGACATCTGGAGTTCGAGTGTGTGTCTCATGTCCATGTTGAGCCTAACTGGGCAGTTTATTGATCAAAACTTCAAACTAAACAAAGTTGTTTATCCTCAAGAGTTCTGCAGGTCACACACCACAGTTGCATTCAGTGACATGTTACGAGCAACGGGGATACCGAAGGAAAAAGTGCACGTTATTCTAAGAGATCATGCCAAGAACATGGAAAAGGCCATGAGGGATACGGATTTACCCAGCCTGCCGTACATGGAGTGTACACTCCAGCTTCCCGTTGCCGAAGGAGTTTCGTCACAATGAAGCATCACATTTGAAGCATTTAATAGCCTCTGAAAGACGCATCGTTGGCCAACACTCCCAGCTTGCCTGCTGGCGACTTCAAAGTATCCAGAAACAACTGGGTCAGCCTACCAAAAGACTTGAGCGAGACGTACCCACCCGATGGAACAGTTCGTTATTTATGCTACAGAGTCTACTTGAACAGAAACGTGCACTGTGCGCTTATGGAGCTGACTACAACAGAGTTGTTACTGTTGATCTCAAATCTACTCACGGCTGAAAGGACATTAAATTAAGCTGTCATCAATTTCAAACAATCGTCATTGCATCATTTTTGTTTATCCTTGTTTACAGCCTCTGGATTCACACTCAGCAGCTACTGGATGCACTGGGTCAGACAGGCTCCTGGAAAAGGACTGGAGTGGGTCGCTGCTGATGCTGGCGGCAGCACCAAATCCTACTCTCAGTCAGTTCAAGGCCGGTTCACCGTCTCCAGAGACAACAGCAGACAGCAGGTGTATCTGCAGATGAACAGTCTGCAGACTGAAGACACTGCTAATAGATGACAACAGCAAAATGGATGAATTTCTGAGATCAGTGGATCTGCCAGTCCTCTCTGAAACTCAAAATAACACATTAATATCAGCGATAACAACGGAAGAAGTCAAAGCCGCCATTACAAGACTGAAAACAAATAAATCCCTGGGCCCTGATGGATACACAGCACAATGGTACAAAACCCTAAGAGATGTTTTGACACCTATTTTAGTGAAAGCATTTAACTGGGTTTTGCAGACAAAGGAGACCCCAATTTCCTGGAGGGAAGCGGTAATATCTGTTATTCCAAAACCAGGAAAGGATAAATCAGAATGCACTAATTACAGGCCAATTAGCGTACTAAACTTAGATTACAAGTTGTTCACTTCTATTCTTGCTAAAAGAATCGACAAGATTCTGCCACAGATCATACATTTGGATCAAACAGGGCTCATTCAAAATAGACAAACTCAAGACAATATAAGACGAACATTACAGATTATCCGACATATTACCCAAAACAATCTCCAGGCTATGATAGTGAGCTTAGATGCAGAAAAAGCCTTTGACTCTGTGAGATGGACCTTCCTATTCAAGGTCATGGAAAAATTTGGCTTTGATGAGACAATTATACAAACAATAGAAACACTATACAAAAACCCATCAGCACGACTGAAGATTAATGGAGAACTCTCAGAATCATTTATACTTGAACGATCAACGAGACAAGGATGCCCACTGAGTCCTCTTCTCTTTGCTATTTTTATTGAGCCTCTGGCTCAAGGAATAAGACAAAACGAAGCAATAAGGGGGATAAAAATGGGAGATGATCAGAAATTGGCGTTATTTGCAGATGACGTATTAATATATCTAAGTAATCCAACACTATCCTTGCCAGCACTAATGACATGTTTAAATGAATATGGCTCTTTCTCAGGCTATAAATTAAATGTTCAAAAAACACAAATTCTTAGTTTTGATTACAATCCTCCCACTGATCTCCATCAGGAATATCAGCTAAACTGGGATGAAAAATCTATAAAATATTTAGGAATTCATATCCCTAAAAATCTGTCAAGAATAGCGGAAATAAATTATAAACCTCTTAATAAGGAAATTAAGGAAGATATTCATAGATGGAGCTTGATACCCTATCTAAGTCTCAGCTCACGTATTGAATCCATCAAGATGAACATCCTGCCAAGGGTTTTATACCTTTTTCAGTCATTACCCTTAGAAGCACCAGAAAAACAATTCCAAGAATGGGACAGACTAATCTCTAGATACATATGGGCGGGGGAAAAACCCAGGATACGATACAAGATACTCCAGCTGTCAAAAGAAAAAGGAGGACTAGCTCTTCCTCTTCTAAAAGACTATTACAAGGCAGCCCAACTTAGGCCTTTAATAGGCTGGTGTACTCCTAGTTACAAGGCCAGATGGAAAAATATTGAACAAACAATGGGAAAAGAATTTCCAGTCACTGCATTGATTGGGGATCCATCACTACATAAACACCTTACAGATCAAGATAATCCATGGATCACTAATTCATTACAGCTTTGGAGTGATGTACTAAAACAGTCCAATTTAAAAAAGACATTTGAAATCTTGAAATGGTTTGCATATGACCCACAATTTATACCTAGCCAACACGACCAAAGATTCAAAGAATGGACCTCCTTAGGGCTTACAACATACTATTCACTAATAAGTAAAGGTACGGTAAGGAGTTTCCAAGATCTCAAGGATAAATTTGGTCTACAGAACCAGGACCACTTCAGATATCTACAAATAAGAGATTATATTGGGAAAAAAATTATAAAAAATTATGAACCCGAAAACGATATTCTACAGGTATTTGTAAAAGCCCACCAAGATGAACCTTATAAGAAGATCATTTCAAAATTATACACAGGTCTTCAATCTCTTAACAAAGAAAATACATCTAATGTAAAATCAAGATGGGAAACTGAGGGCAACATCATAATCACACAGGTGAATTGGAGCGAAATTTTTAAACAACAATGGAAAACAACAAATTCTCCACTTTGGAGAGAATTTACGTGGAAAAATGTAATCCGCTATTTCTGCACTCCATATCAAAAAAAATCATATTCCAATCAGACAGAATGTTGGAGATGCCGCGGAAGCAAAGAGGCGAATCATTACCATATATTTTGGAGTTGCCCTGCTGTGACCCCATTCTGGTTGCGCATACATCAAATCCTAGAGACTGTGTTTTCAACAAAAATAACTTTATGTTTCAATTTGTTATATCTGGTTGATCTAGAGGAACTGGAGTGGAGGAACAAAGATAAATATTTGCTGAGAATATTACTGGTGGCTTGTAAGAAATCTATAACCAAGAAATGGCTGAAGAGGGAGGCACCTAGTGTAGATGAAGGGATTGATACTGTGCACAGCATCTTTGTGATGGAAAGAATTACTTCTAATCTAAGAACACAAAAGGAGGTATTTATTGAAAATTGGCAAAAATGGATTACATATGTCTCTGCCGTCAGACCGGACTTCAGATAATCTTTGATTGGACTATTATTAATACTTTTATTTACTTTCCTTTTTACCTTTTTTTTATTTGTATTGCTTATTTTCATAACTGGAGATGTCTATCAGTCTCTTTATGCACGTCTTCACTTTCCCCCTGATATTTTTGCACTTGTCTATAGGTCTTCATGTTCATTGTTTGATTGTTTGTTTGTTTATATACAAATCAAATTTCAATAAAAAGTAAATGAAAAAAAAAAAAAGAAAGAAAAACTCTGGAGGTTTCATTTGTTGGGAAAACTCACATTGGCAAAACTTAAAATCTGATTAATTGTTGTCAAAGTCGTCACATCATGCAGCCTGAGCTCCAGAACGTAGAGCAGGGGTGTCCAAACTACGGCCCGTGGGCCAACAGCGGCCTGTGGTCCATTTCTAATTTGCAGCAATTCCTAAACACAGAATGGAATATGGCCCGCATGAGAAAATAAAGCTTGTGCTTGACTGTATTGTACGTCTTAGTTTTGACACTAGGCGGCGCTGCTGTCTTGAACAAGGCAGCTTCTCCGTCCTCACAAAACAGGTGCAATCACTCAGAGAAGATTTTGCCACGGGTGATTAAACATGAAAACCAAAGAAACACAAATTAGCAAGTGAGTGCAGAAAGTTTCAGACACGGTGGGAAAATGAATATTTCTTCATGGAAGTCAAGGGGAAGTGTGTCTGTTGGATTTGCATTGAAACTGCTGCAGTGATGAAAGACTACAATGTTCAACGACACGATGAAACCAAGCATCAGTCCGACACGTCCTACACTGGTGCCGAGCCACAACAGAAAGTTAAGCAAATGGCAGCTAGCCTGTTAGCTCAACAACAGTATTTTTTCCATCCTAACAAAACACAAGAAGATGCCACAGTCACCAGATACGAGGTAGCTCAACTCATTGCCCGACACGGGAAACCTTCCTCAGAGGGTGACTTCATGAAACAGTGCCTCACTAAAGTGGCAGGAATAATGTAACCAGAGAAAATGCAGGAATTCAACGTCAGCACGTCCAGAAACACAGTCGCCCAGCGAATCCAAGACTTGTCAGCTGACTTAAAGCATCAAGTGTCAGATGAAGCTCGTGCTTTTGATTTCTACTTGATTGCATGTGATGAGAGCACAGAGGCCACTTTGTTCATTTTTTGTTTGCAGGAATTGACGAGAACGTTTGACAATAACTCTGTGCCAAGAAGGTCCAGCTTGGCGACGTGATGAACACTGTTGTGAAAACTGTCAACATATTTCGAGCTCGAGGGCTCTATCACAGAGAATTTCAGGCTCTCCTGAAATCGATGCTGAATACGGGGACCTAATCTTCCAGTGTCCAAAGAGCAGTTTGTGCCACAGCTTTACACACACATGAAAGCCTTCTGTGTGAAGCTCCGTCTCTTTGAGACACAATGAGGCAACTTCAATGCTGCACACTTCCCCACGCTGTGTGAAATTAAATCTGCTTTTCCAAAGGCCAACTTCTCTGCTAAGAAAGGGAAATATGTGTCTGGGATCATTTTTCTGCTATTGACAAAGACATCCAGCTGTTCTCTACCTCCTTCTTGATGGATGCAGAAGAAGTGGATGAGAGTCTGCAATTAGAACTGATGGAAATGCAGTGTGAAGACTCTGAAGAATCAACATCAGCTTCTCTTTGTACCCGACTTCTACTGGATCTTGGAAGAGGCCAAGTTTCCTCTGATGAGGCGCCAAAAACAATGATCAGTCTTTTTGTCTCTTCATACACATGTGAGCAAACTTTAATACACGAGAGGTGAGGTAAATTAAAGTGGCCCAGTTTCTCTCTGTGAGGAGGAGTCAATGCAAACTGTGATGTCTTCCTCCTCTACTTATGTGACTGCAGAGAGGAGGACAGAGAACAGTGGACACACAGTTTAACATGATGGACTACAGGACAGGACTGCTGCTGTTAACTGTCTGCTGGGCAGGTGAAGATCATCACTATATTCATGTTACATAGCGTATATATCTGTCAGCAGCTGATTTCACTTGATGTTTTTATCCTCTCTCCAGGTGTTGATGCTCAGACTCTGACAGAATCTGAACCAGTGGTTAAACGTCCTGGAGAATCCCACAGACTGACCTGTACAGGCTCCGGATTCACACTCAGCAGCTCCTGGATGGCTTGGGTCAGACAGGCTCCTGGAAAAGGACTGGAGTGGATCGCTACTGATGGTGGTAGCAGCAGCAAATACTACTCTCAGTCATTTCAAGGCCGGTTCACCGTCTCCAGAGACGACAGCAGACAGCAGGTGTATCTGCAGATGAACAGTCTGAAGACTGAAGACACTGCTGTGTATTACTGTGCCAGAAGAGACACAGTGAGAGACAATAACAGGAGAGTCGTACAAAAACTACTTCCTCTATTTATCACCAGCAGCAACATCATTACAATAATAACTATATTTTTTTTTTTACATTTGAAGGACATTAATATTAATCCAAATCAATCTCTAAATCTAATCTTGTTTTATTAACATGTTACATGATATTTTAATTGCAGGACTTCAGAGAGTTTTTCAGTGATCATCATCATTAAAGTGCTCAAACATACTTCCTGTTTCTCACTAAAGTTACTTTCTCTGTAGTTTCCTCGTGAGTGTGAAATCTAATCAAACCAGCATTACTGTGACTCACATTCATTCAATTATCTGGCAGTGATAGAAATTCCACTGATTGACTCAATGTTGGGATCTTTTTTCATCTCATTCAGCTGAATCTGAAATTCACATTCAACCTGAAAATCAACATTAATATAGAAAGTTGTTTTTTCTCTTATGAAGAAAAATAATGTGTGTGTGTTTTTACTGTGAAGCAATGTTTACAGATGATGGACAAAGACTGTTTCTGTTTGACACTATGTTGATTAAATTCTCTGTATTTGAGGTGAAACTGTGTCCACATATCTTCAAACAGTCCTTTACTGTCCTTTGAACAACAATCACAGTGAGGCAGTCATGGCAATAAATCTAAATATTCAGGCTCCATTCATCAATTAGTTTATCACATAACAGAAATGTATTGTGTCCCTATGGCGTCAAAAACGAGGAAACAACACATTATTCTATAATTCTTCATAGACACTCAAAACAGTCATGTGATGAGTAGGAGAAACTTCTGTCCAGTTTAGTAAATATGAGGACTTAACCCTGAAATCTATGTGGTTAAAAACATTGAAAAACCTTCGACTGTCTCTGATTGCACTGAAACGTTTGTTCATTTTATAGAGTCACAAAGAAAGGAAGGGTTTCTGTTCATGTGTCAGAGAATGAGAAAACTGTAGATCTGCATTTATTACATGAAGTCTGTGGTTGTTATATTTTCTATTCAATTCTGAATAAAGTTATAAGAAGAAGAAACTGGATCAATAATGACAAAAAATGTGACAGAGAGAGAGAGAGAGAGAGAGAGAGAGAGAGACAGAGAGAGAGAGAGAGAGAGAGACAGAGAGAGAGAGAGACAGAGAGAGAGAGAGAGAGAGAAAGAGAGAAAGAGAAAGAGAGAGACAGAGACACACCATCATCCTCTCAGAAAAGAAATTCATGCAAACTGTGATGTCTTCCTCCTCTACTTATGTGACTGCAGAGAGGAGGACAGAGAACAGTGGACACACAGTTTAACATGATGGACTACAGGACAGGACTGCTGCTGTTAACTGTCTGCTGGGCAGGTGAAGATCATCACTATATTCATGTTACATAGCGTATATATCTGTCAGCAGCTGATTTCACTTGATGTTTTTATCCTCTCTCCAGGTGTTGATGCTCAGACTCTGACAGAATCTGAACCAGTGGTTAAACGTCCTGGAGAATCCCACAGACTGACCTGTACAGCCTCTGGATTCACATTCAGCAGCCACAGCATGGCCTGGGTCAGACAGGCTCCTGGAAAAGGACTGGAGTGGATCGCTTTCATCAGTGATGGTGGTAGCGACAAATACTACTCTCAGTCAGTTCAAGGCCGGTTCACCATCTCCAGAGACAACAGCAGACAGCAGGTGTATCTGCAGATGAACAGTCTGAAGACTGAAGACACTGCTGTGTATTACTGTGCCAGAGAGCCACAATAACACAAACCATCAGCAGAGCTGAACAAAAACCCCTCAGTGCCTGAACACTTGTAACATGAAGCCACCAGAGGAGGAGCCCTCAGACCACTAATGATTATAACAACAGTTCACTGTTAAGAACAGAACAGACATATTTAGAAACAGGAAAAGTCAAAGATTATAATGTATAAAAAGATATTTAATATACAGTGAAGTGTCAACACGTGAAATAGTGACATTATTTCTCTTCACAACTCTGTCTCAAAAAGGTTTCCATGAAACAAATGAAACATTAAAGATGGAATTTCTGTCTTTGACTAAATAACATGGGGTTAAATGGCATCTATGTTCTGAGGGCTGACACACGTTTCCTCACTTTGTTGTTAAAGCTTCATTAATATCCACAAATGTTTTCTACACATTTATTCCTGCTGTTTTTTTCCTAATGATGTTCTGAGAAATAAAACTGATGAGAACTCAGTGAGAAAATAAACAACAGCAAGAAAAACTCTGAAGGTTTGATTTGTTGGGAAAACTCACTTTGGCAAAACTTTCAAACTGATTAATTGTTGTCAAAGTCGTCACATCATGCAGCCTGAGCTCCAGAACGTAGAGCAGGGGTGTCCAAACTACGGCCCGTGGGCCAACTGCGGCCTGTGGTCCATTTTTAATTTGCAGCAATTTCTAAACACAGAATGGAATATGGCCCGCATGAGAAAATAAAGCTTGTGCTTGACTGTATTGTACGTCTTAGTTTTGACACTAGGCGGCGCTGCTGTCTTGAACAAGGCAGCTTCTCCGTCCTCACAAAACAGGTGCAATCACTCAGAGAAGATTTTGCCACGGGTGATTAAACATGAAAACCAAAGAAACACAAATTAGCAAGTGAGTGCAGAAAGTTTCAGACACGGTGGGAAAATGAATATTTCTTCATGGAAGTCAAGGGGAAGTGTGTCTGTTGGATTTGCATTGAAACTGCTGCAGTGATGAAAGACTACAATGTTCAACGACACGATGAAACCAAGCATCAGTCCGACACGTCCTACACTGGTGCCGAGCCACAACAGAAAGTTAAGCAAATGGCAGCTAGCCTGTTAGCTCAACAACAGTATCTTTTCCATCCTAACAAAACACAAGAAGATGCCACAGTCACCAGATACGAGGTAGCTCAACTCATTGCCCGACACGGGAAACCTTCCTCAGAGGGTGACTTCATGAAACAGTGCCTCACTAAAGTGGCAGGAATAATGTGACCAGAGAAAATGCAGGAATTCAACGTCAGCACGTCCAGAAACACAGTCGCCCAGCGAATCCAAGACTTGTCAGCTGACTTAAAGCATCAAGTGTCAGATGAAGCTCGTGCTTTTGATTTCTACTTGATTGCATGTGATGAGAGCACAGAGGCCACTTTGTTGATTTTTTTTTTGCAGGAATTGACGAGAGCGTTTGACAATAACTCTGTGCCAAGAAGGTCCAGCTTGGCGACGTGATGAACACTGTTGTGAAAACTGTCAACATATTTCGAGCTCGAGGGCTCTATCACAGAGAATTTCAGGCTCTCCTGAAATCGATGCTGAATACGGGGACCTAATCTTCCAATGTCCAAAGAGCAGTTTGTGCCACAGCTTTACACACACATGAAAGCCTTCTGTGTGAAGCTCCGTCTCTTTTAGACACAATGAGGCAATTTCAATGCTGCACACTTCCCCACGCTGTGTGAAATTAAATCTGCTTTTCCAAAGGCCAACTTCTCTGCTAAGAAAGGGAAATGTGTGTCTGGGATCATTTTTCTGCTATTGACAAAGACATCCAGCTGTTCTCTACCTCCTTCTTGATGGATGCAGAAGAAGTGGATGAGAGTCTGCAATTAGAACTGATGGAAATGCAGTGTGAAGACTCTGAAGAATCAACATCAGCTTCTCTTTGTACCCGACTTCTACTGGAGCTTAGAAGAGGCCAAGTTTCCTCTGATGAGGCGCCAAAAAGAATGATCAGTCTTTTTGTCTCTTCATACAAATGTGAGTAAACTTTAATACACGAGAGGTGAGGTAAATTAAAGTGGCCCAGTTTCTCTCTGTGAGGAGGAGTCAATGCAAACTGTGATGTCTTCCTCCTCTACTTATGTGACTGCAGAGAGGAGGACAGAGAACAGTGGACACACAGTTTAACATGATGGACTACAGGACAGGACTGCTGCTGTTAACTGTCTGCTGGGCAGGTGAAGATCATCACTATATTCAGGTTACATAGCGTATATATCTGTCAGCAGCTGATTTCACTTGATGTTTTTATCCTCTCTCCAGGTGTTGATGCTCAGACTCTGACACAATCTGAACCAGTGGTTAAACGTCCTGGAGAATCCCACAGACTGACCTGTACAGCCTCTGGATTCACATTAAGTAGCTACCACATGGGTTGGGTCAGACAGGCTCCTGGAAAAGGACTGGAGTGGATTGCTTACATCTACACTGGTAGTAGCACCAAATCCTACTCTCAGTCAGTTCAAGGCCGGTTCACCATCTCCAGAGACAACAGCAGACAGCAGGTGTATCTGCAGATGAACAGTCTGAAGACTGAAGACACTGCTGTGTATTACTGTGCCAGAGACCCACAGTGAGAGACAATAACAGGAGAGTCGTACAAAAACTACTTCCTCTATTTACAACCATCAACTTTCAGTTGTCTCAGCATCACTTTGTAAAAAGGCCTCTACAACTTATATTGGACCAAATGTAAAATCTAAAAGTAAATAAAAATGTAATAATGATCGCAGAGTTGAAGTTCATTGAAAAAGAAAAACAGCTGATCGGTCTGCGGCTAAGCAGCCCCATACACAACAATGTGATGCTCTGTGTGTTCTGACACGTGTCTATCAGAACCAGCATCAACTCTTTCAGCTCTTTCAGCTACAGTAGCTCTTCTGTTGGATCAGACCACACGGGCCAGCCTTATCTCCACACGAGCATCAATGAACCTCGGCTGCCCATGACCCTGTCACCAGTTCACCTGTTTTCCTTCCTTGGACCACTTTTGGTCGGTACTGACCGCTGCAGACCGGGAACACCCCACAAGAGCTGCAGTTCTGGAGATGCTCTGACCCAGTCATCCAGCCATCACAATTTGGTCCTTGTCAAAGTCGCTCACATTCTTACACTTGACCATGTTTTTCTGTTTCCATTACATCAACTTTGAGGACAAAATGTTCTCTGGCCGCCTAACATATCCCACCCACTGACAGGAGCCATTGTAACGAGATCATCAATGTTATTCACTTCACCTGTCAGTGGTCATAATGTTTTGGCTGATTGGTGAATATTAAATGACCCTTGGCTGCTTGATCTCGAGGAACTTGAGTTACAGATCAAGTCTGTTCCAGCTGTACGTTCTGGTGAGGAGGAGTCAATACAAAACTCAGATGTATCATATGTAAAGCAGAGGTGATTTACAGTCATGCTTTCATATAGTCAGAGCAACACTGATGCTTCATATGTTTGACTCTATGCAAACTCAGTGAGCTTCCTTGTTACTCGGCTATAAAAGCTTCACATCAGGCTGTCAGTGGAGTTCACAGCACGTCACTTTAACATAAAGCATGTTTTCTGTAGCTCTGCTGCTGCTGTTGGCAGCTGGATGTGAGTCTCTCTGGATTTGTCAAAGTCAACAGTTCTTCTTTTGCACTTTAACTTGATCATTTCTTACAAAACATGTTCTTTATTTTAACAGGTGTGAAGTGTGAACAGTTGACACAGCCAGCCTCTGTGACTGTGCAGCCAGGTCAACGTCTGACCATCACCTGTCAGGTCTCTTATTCTCTTAGCAGCTACTGGACAGCCTGGATCAGACAGCCTGCAGGGAAAGGACTGGAGTGGATTGGAATGAAATACACTGGTGATTCATACTGCAAAGATTCACTGAAGAACAAGTTCAGTATCGACTGAGACTCTTCCAGCAACACAGTGGCCCTCATTTATCAAACGAACATACGGCAGAAAACTGTGCGTACGACCATTTCCACGCAAGCTTCGGCATTTATCAATTTAGACGTGAGCGGAAGCTACGATCAGATCTCACGTCAGGTCTGAGCTTGTGTACGCAAATCTGAGTCTGTGGATTTGCGGTGCAGCACAGCAAAATCTGGCTGAGTCTGAAAGTAATTATTAAACAAACCTCAGCTGTCATCTAAGCATAAGCAGCCACATATTCAGAACAGATCAAAGAGGATTCTTAAAACGAATAAAACAAAATGATTATTTTTTTAAATCCCACGTTTTTACTGATACCACTTTTTTGTAAAATAAAAAAAATATGATAGGCTAAATATCCTTAACATGACAACTAATTATTCAACATTAAAATTTGAAATAATAATAAATACAAGCAGAAATCCGTGTTTGCAAATGAACTCAAAATAGCCTTTGGTAAAATTGTGCAATTGTTTTTGAGCACAGGTTCAACAGTGCGCACACACGCACACGGGTCACAGTGGAGCACTGCTTCAGGTTGCTCAAGGGCAGGTGGCTCTGTCTTGGACCAGCGGGGGGAACGCTGCTGTATACCCCAGAGACAGTGTGCGAAATGATTTTGGCCTGTTCAGGATTGCTCAACATTGCATTGGTAAATGGAGTGCCTTTTGATGTGCCGGCGCAGCCAGAGGAGCCAATGCCCAGGGAACCGTGGCCAGCACAGCCTCCACTGGGGGCTATACGGAGGAGACAGGACCTCATCCATCGCTTTTAAAATGTAAAGTTTACCTTAAACTTTTGCAAACGTGCTGCAGTATTTAATCAGTAATGTGATGAAGTATCTTAGGTGAAATTGGCTAAAGGCATACTAAACACAGACAATGGACAACATTTAGTCATTTAAACATTTTATTAAGGCTTTTTTAGGGTTTCGTTAATTTCTTTTAATGTGTTATTTATCGCCTCAAGTGTGCCGACAACTGAGGCAGCACAGCACGGGGCGCGGAGGGCACGCGCTCGCTCTCTGCAGCCTGACTCTGTGGGTCTGGCTCAGTGGGACCGCTCTGGGGAGGAGAGCTGGCCGACATACTGCTGGTGCCTGGCTCTGAAACATTTAAACATACAATAGAAATATATACCCATGTAACATGTGTAATCCTAATTATTTGTAAGAAATTTGTAAGTTATTGAGAATTTTAATCAAACCCCAGCCAGAGTCCGTTCCTGTACGGCAACGCTGTTGACTGCCTCCGTTATCCTCTTCCACACAGCGTTTTATGAGCTCCTTTAATTCCATTTTTCAGACTGCCAAAAAGCACATCTTTGTTTTGCTCCACCTCAGATGTGAGGATGCCGATTAACATCTCGGAAAAGTTTCTTTTCTTGCCAGTGTTTCTTTTCTCCATGTTTGACCTCAGTGGGCGAGGCCTCCAAACCAGGAATATTTAAGTTGCGTAACATGTTAATGACGGTCGAATTCAGCCGCCGCATTTATCAAGACCGGATCAATCGTACGCTGGGATTGGTCAGATACGAACGTTTCATAAATCACACGTGTGTCCTGTCGTAAGACCAATTCTGCGCTCAGATCTGCACCCGTTTTCACGCAAGATTGATAAATGAGGGCCAGCGACTCTAAACGGACAGAATGTGCAGCCTGAAGACACTGCTGTGTATTACTGTGCCAGAGAGCCACAGTGAGAGACAATAACAGGAGAGTCGTACAAAAACTACTTCCTCTGTTTACAACCATCACTGGGAACATTCAGTTCTCTCAGCATCACTTCATAAAAACTGAGTGTTATTATCTGTCAGTGATTAAAATGATGGTTATTGAATGTTTTTTCTTTTCTTTTATTTGTTGGAAGGTTTAATTCAGGTCCAACTTCACAAAAACAGTGAAATCATTTCAGTTTTTACTTGTAAGAAATGTTCACAGACACTTATGAAAGATTATGTCCTGTTTCAATGCTGATTAAATTCATTTTAATTAATGTGGTTGAACTGTGTCCATGTGTATTCAACATGTTAAAGCCCTTTATTATTATTACTGCAATATCTACAGTGGAGTGGGCATTTGTGATGGAACTTCTGAGGCTTCCGTTAAAATAAGCAAAATGAAACATAATTCTACACAAAGAAAGTCAAAAACAAACAGTAACCACCTCTTTACAGCGGTTTGAAGAGACATCCAAACATCTAAACACATTTTAAAGAGTGGGAAACTGAGTTTAATTTGATGTTCAGAGAAGAAGAAAGCTGTTAATCTTCAGTTTTCACATGAACTCTTTTAACAGCAGTGTTTTTTGTGTTGATTTACTCATGGCTTTGCCCGACCATACTGCTGTTAAAACAGAGGAAAATATGATCAAATATGACTGGTCAATACAAAGAGATGTTCTCTCTGTGAGGAGGAGTCAATGCAAACTGTGATGTCTTCCTCCTCTACTTATGTGACTGCAGAGAGGAGGACAGAGAACAGTGGACACACAGTTTAACATGATGGACTACAGGACAGGACTGCTGCTGTTAACTGTCTGCTGGGCAGGTGAAGATCATCACTATATTCATGTTACATAGCGTATATATCTGTCAGCAGCTGATTTCACTTGATGTTTTTATCCTCTCTCCAGGTGTTGATGCTCAGACTCTGACAGAATCTGAACCAGTGGTTAAACGTCCTGGAGAATCCCACAGACTGACCTGTACAGCCTCTGGATTCACAATCAGTGGCTCCTGGATGAGCTGGGTCAGACAGGCTCCTGGAAAAGGACTGGAGTGGGTCGCTGCTATAAACACTGGTGGTAGCACCAAACACTACTCTCAGTCAGTTCAAGGCCGGTTCACCGTCTCCAGAGACAACAGCAGACAGCAGCTGTATCTGCAGATGAACAGTCTGAAGACTGAAGACACTGCTGTGTATTACTGTGCTCGACACACAGTGACTGGAGGAGGCTGAGCAGCTGTACAAAATCCTTCAGGACTCATCTTTACTGCACTGATCGATCAACAATAACTATAGAACTCAAAGGCTGTCTTACAGTAATGATCACTTACTCATGTAACAGACAATAACAGAAAATCCATCTGCTAAAATAATTGTCTAGATATAAATTAAATAAATACTACATGTTTACATTATTGTTGCATTATTGTTTATATTATTTGGCGTCTAAAATCAGTCTCAGTATGAGATTGAAAATAATACTGCAGTTCTCTTTATAGAAACACTAGATGGCAGTCAGTGTCCAGTCTCTCTCTGCTCTGTTACTGTAATGAGACACTCATGTCTACGGTGGCCAGCAAGGGCAAACGTGCTGCAACAGCCCAAACAATTTTGTTTCGAAGAAATGAGCTGCAAATTCAGAAACGATGTAAATTCAAAAACACAAGCAAAAGTCTAAAACAAATTCAACGACGGAAACGCGCTGCAAATGAAAAAACTGCTGCAAAAAAGCCAAAACAAATACATTAACATCAAACACGCTGCAAATACAGAAACGATGCAAAGTCAAAAACACACAAACCCAGAAAACACATGCAAAAGAAAAACGCTGCAAACACAGCCAACACAACGGAAGAGCTCCAGGCCTGTAGGGGGCGCTCTGTGTGACAGGTTAGTATTAACTGGAGAGAGAGGGAGACGAGACAGTGAATTTATTACCTCTCAGACTTTCTCATTTTAGACGCTGCTGGAGCGGAGCGTCTCTGTTGGTCATGTACTACTGACAACTTTAAAATATGAGCAAAGAAATCACACACTTTTGTTGAGACACGGCTCCCGATCAACAACTAGCTTTACTAACTTAACCGCTGCTAATTGTAGCTTCTGTTAGCCGTGCAGCTAGTGGTTCTTTATGATTACTCTGTCCGGTATCGGGCTCCGAGTACAGTTAAGTGTCCGTGTTAACTCAACTAGCAAAAGGTAGTTTGGGTGTTTGGGGTTATCTCGTCCGCAGCAGAAGTCACGGCCGGGCCGCTACCATATGGCCAGAGACCAACACTGCTCAGTTTGAGAACAGGGAAGACAGTAGCGTGGTGGTTTTCTTGCAGAGTTCGGCACCAGTGAGATTTCCCATCTGAACCCCCACTTAGGCTGTCTTCTGTGTCACGAAGCTGCCTTCTTGTTTGCTTTTGTTTTGGACTTTTGCTTGTGTTTTTGAATTTACATCGTTTCTGAATTTGCAGCTCATTTCTTCTAAACAAAATTGAAAAACCAAATTTAAAAACTAAACACTATTAAAAGCATAGACCTAACACTAACACCAGAAGCAGTGGAAGCAGACGGCACTTATTCAGCCGATATTCTAACATTAGCTGCAGCCAAATGCGTCTTGGTGTATGTGTGATGTTATAAAATATGCAGCTTTATATTCTTGTATTGCGTTCACATCGTTCACATCCTGCTTGAAAAAATAACATAAAACATCAAGAGAATTGCACTTTCATTTATTTTCATATTTTTGTAAAACAATCTCTAAACCATTTTAATTTTTATTTAAAATAAAATCCACTGATTTTCTGACCAAGTCAGAGAACTGTGTTGTCTCCTGCAGATGTGGTGAGGTTTTGTCATGTACTTTTGTCACTGTGGTAACTGATAGCAGCTGGGGTGACGACACAGTGTTACACACTGTAACCAAAACCTGTTCATACATTCATCTCTCTTTTTAATCGAAATGGCAGCAGAGCTGCTGGTGAATGACCATCAGGCTGTCACAGGATTGGTTCAGTAAAAGTACTTATGTTCATTTCAACTATGGAGATTGTAGAAATATAGCAAAAAACATGTTTAAGAGAAGTGAAATCCTGTGTTTATATGCAGAGAATATTGTCTGACTTGACTCTGCATTTACTAAACTGAGTCAGCATAAACGATGTCAGCTATAAAGTCATATTTAGTTTGCTTTGCAACATAATGCTTTTGTGACTCTGTGGCTTTGCAGAAATAGCTGTGGCTGTATTCTTATGTATTATTTTCCCATTGCATTGAGTTCATGTTCATTTTATGAAAACACTGTAAACATTGTTTAAACATTAATTTACCTAAAAAAATACTGAACTCTTCATCAATGATGAAGATGAAGGATGATGGTAAGACCATGATAATAAAGTTAAATCTTTCATTTGTAATTTCAGTTGTCAGTTAAACTGTAGTAAATATTATATAGAAAAGAAAGTGGGCTACCATTAATTATAAATGGTACTGTATAGCATAGCACAAATACAATTCAGTATTGTGTCATTACTCTCGTGCACATGAGATAGTAAATCGTGGCCTCGTTTTAAATAATGGTCATAGATTCTCGAAGCTGCAGCTTCGCTCTCATCCTGATGGAGCTCAATTCTGCCACATAGGCACTTTGTACGTCTACTGCCCAAACTTTGCTGTGTTTTAGCCCAGACGCCCGGTCTACGTATAGACGGCAATTAGACTTCTATTAGCTGCAAAATGCTTGCTGGGTAATTCCGTGAGTGCAACCTTAAGAAGTCCAAACTGTGCAGTCGGCTGACGCACGGACATCTAAGTGACATAATGAAAATAGCCACTGCTCAGAAACTAGTTCCTGATGTCGACAGGCTGGTAAGAGCCAAAAGTGTCGGGTGCAAGTGAAAATGCGAGTGTACGGCATTCATCCGCGTTGTACGTCTTGTTTTGAAAGTGTGTCTGTATGTGCGGGGGGTAAGCCTTGGACAGCCTGTACTGATTTAACACCTGGTATTAACAATAATAGTAATGTCTTAATGACTTCACAGTAAACTGGTGAGAGGTGCCTCCTCCCCATCCAGCTCATCATCTGTGAGAGTGGAGGTGCGGACAGCTCCTCTCCTCAATCATACATAAACTAAGAGCAAACTGCACGGAGAAGAGAAACTTTATGCTTGTGTTTGTGCTTGATTATCATTAACACAATATGCTTTGGGAATTGGACCTTGAGACAGGCCTGACATAACCCAGCAAGCAAAAGCCGTCATTTAAACAGATGGGCTCGATATAGGCCCGATTTAGTCTGGCTATGTGTAGCAAATTTCAGCCCGAATTTTAATGAAGTAGATTAGTTAGTTAGTACTGTTATGACATCAACGTGTCAGAAACACATTTTTGTTTAATCATTTTGTTAATTTGTTCATCAAAGCAATGAAAGGGTGATGAAAGTAATGACATAGCTTCATTTCTCAAAAATCATTTGGCAGTGGTATGTGAAATACGGTCCACACAAAGATGTAATTTCAACACATTTTATTTTACATACAAAAACCATAAACACCGCGCTTTATGGGCTGTGTGATGTTAATAATTACATTCAGAGACATCATAAAGGGAACAGTTTGGAACTTTTTCCACAGAAGAAGAAAAACTTCTTTGGCTGTGCAGCTCTGACTGTGAATGCTGAACGATCCCTGGATGCTGACGTAGTTCATTAATACCTAAGGGACATGTGATTAGACAAAGTGTCCGGTAGCCGACAGGGATAAGAGCTCAGCTTGAATACATGCATGCAGTGATGGAATCCCAGTCGATCCTTTTCTGCTTAATATTTTTTGGGTTACTGTGATGCACTGCTCACTTACATAATCATTTTAGCCACTATGAGACTTGAAAGTTGCTGTAAATGTGTGTCAATGTGTGATGAATCTTGTGACAGAAGCAGGTGAAATCTGGTCCGAACACAAACGTTTAATCAAAGTCTTCAAATAGACGTCTACTGAATTATCACGGACAGCCCAAATTTTGCCGTGTATTAGCCCAGACGCCAGGTCTACGCAAAAGATATGAGAATTAAATGTGGTCTGTTAAAGCTGCAGTAGGTAGCTGTAATAATGAACTTAATCTGGCATTGTTAATACAAAGCCCTGAACAAGGACATGATACATCTCCTCTATTCCGTTGGTAAAGAAGCCTAAATAAACCCTAAAATATTACAGAAATAGAAAAGAGAACACCTTCCACTGACTGTTAAATATTTGATTATTATTACTTATGCATTGATGTAGCTGGAAGATGTGGAGTTCATTTTAAACTATTTTGTAATAGTTTTTTTATTATAGGAATGTTGTCACAATAATATAGAGTCTAGCAGGTTTGAATAAATATAAAAATGTGGGGTGCCAGTCAGAGTCAAGTCTGACAAATAACAAAAATAAAGGACAAAAATAGTTTTCTGGTAAGCTGGCGTTCCTCTCCTCCACTCAACAAACAACACATTAGCCTCTGACATACAGTATATAAAGATATGTCTGGGTTTTCCACTGCATGGTTATTTTGGGAGGGTGTGATTGGGTTATTGAATGATTGTGGCTGCTGACTGTGTGAATGAACACAAGGAATATTGGGCGGTGTTATTTGACCCAGATCGCTACAAGAGCTTAAAGGGACACCTTCCGATGTTTTGGTTTGCCCAACCTTTTGCCAAATCTGAACCATGACATGATGAATGGAGATCCTGATAATAGTTGCCAAGTTAAACAGAAAAAGCTTGTAAGCTGTTTTGACATTGCTTCTTGAAGATTCACAACCGAGAATAATTAAAAATCCTCCAGTAAGAACTGAGTCAGAATGACTAAAATCCATACGTTACCTAAACCTAAAAAGTTAATGGACTAAAACATGAGATACTTTCAGTATGGATGTTGTGGATGATTGAGTGGATATGACAGCCCGATATCATAAACCTATTTCCATGTCCAAGTAATGCAGCTAAATCAAGTATATCTGGTTATCCACGCTGCAGTAACTGAAGGTGACAGGAGGATGTGATAAAGCTGTACACCAACTGTTGGCAAACACTTAGTTTTATATAAGCCCCACCACAGGAAAGGAATACCTTTAGGGAAGTGGTTAATAAATGGTACATTGGGGATTGCTTTAGTCAGTGAAACATGTTTGCTTTTCATGGTTTTTTTCATTATAAAAATGTATGTTGGTTAAAACTGTACTCAAACTAACATTTAATCTTTAGTTAAAACATAAGATCAGAGTAAATATTACATATATACACTAATTTACTGAGTAAGTACAACAATTTAGAATATGATACAAGCTCCCAAGTATTTTCCTACTATAGTTCAATTGAAACCTCTCCTTACATTTCAAATGTCATTGATATCACATAATTTGACCTCAGTGGCGTGAAAGGCGTCTTTGAGGTGCTTGTTTTTGTATGTTGGATGTGTTGACATATCACACTGTGACAATGCTTTTGACATCTGGGGAAAAGGAACCATGGTGACCGTCACATCAGGTAAAATAATTCATTTTGGTCTTGATAATGACAATTTGGTGATTACACAGTTAAATATAAGGTATTTTGACCTCAGTGGCTTGAAGGGAGTCTTTGAGGTGCTTGTTTTTGTATGTTGGATGTGTTCACATATCACACTGTGACGGTGCTTTTGACATCTGGGGAAAAGGAACGATGGTTACAGTCACATCAGGTAAGCCAAACACTTATTTTGTCTTTTTAATTTGTTTGTTTGATTTTGAAGCAGAATTAGGAAATCCAGTTTTGACTCCGTAAGTTAATGTATATCTGGAATACTGTATGTTAAAGGTGTTAAAATCCATAGACTCAATTTAAACTGAGCGGATCCAATTTCAAAGTTGGTAATTGCAGAGGCCAATGTAACTATGTAATAGGGTAGATTATTACAAAATCACACACTATGGAACATGTAGATGCTTGAGATCCAGGTTTTTGTATGCAGCGGTTAATTATTTGTTGAACTGTGACAACTGGGCTTTTGACTACTGGGGAAAAGGCACTATGGTCACTGTCACTTCAGGTAAGTGATTTTAATATGTTTGATTAGTGAATGAAACTCCCATTGATCCCATTACTAATGCAATTTCATCTTTTTTCATGTGGTCACAAGTGTTGAACAAGGATATCATAGCCAACAGTATTTTGTAGGCTGGCATAGAATCTCTGATAATATTAAAACTCCTGGCTGGTAGTTCTATGGACAGGTTTATATCTTACTTTGGTTTTGGCAACAGTTCAAATCAAACTGTTTGATGAGAAGTTATTATTAAGGGATATTACAGTAAAAAGTAAGTTTTCGTGTTAAGTCCTTATGACTTTCTGAACTGTGACAACTGGGGTGCTTTCGACTACTGGGGAAAAGGCACTATGGTAACGGTGTCATCAGGTAAGATTTGCACTGCTAAATCCCTTTTTAAGTTACATTTAAATTGCTAAAACCTCTAAAGATTTGGAGTGTCACAAAATGAAAGTGTTTTACTATAAGGGTAAAAAAAAAAACCCATCTGTTTGCCGGTAAAAATTCTCTGAAGACACTGGTGAAGATTTATACTAAGTGTATTTTATTTCATTGGAAGAAAATATATGACAAAGCGAGCATTATTAAAAGTTAGAGTAGAGTAGAGTAGCTCTCAACGTTAGTAGACAGCCTTTTCAGACTAGTGGTTCAGTAATTTCAGCGCTGTGTTACTATGAAGCTTTTGACTACTGGGGAAAGGGTACAATGGTAACTGTTACATCAGGTAAGAATACTGTTTAATCTCAAACATATTTGCCTAATTTAAACAAAAGTTAAAGTTAACAAAATGATATGATGCCATAAACTCAGTACTGTATGTTTGTCAAATGTACAGCTACACTCCATTTACCTTTGAAAAAATAACAATGATTATCATCAAAGTTACGGACTAAAAGTTATCGACATTTATATTTTAAAAAGAGTAGACCACAAATGATATTACTGAGGGAGGCTAGTTCATCAAATAACATCTAAAGAAATGTGATAAGATAAAGATGTATGTACGGAGCGCACTTCTCTCATTCAACATATGAAAAGGTTAAGGTATTAAAATGTATCCTTGATTGCAATGCTTTGCTATGCTTTTGATGAAGTAAGCCAACTTCATTCCATTGTTAACTTATGTTTGATGAAAAATATCTTATTTTAAATGTTCACTTCACTTTTTTAACGGCATTTTTGTTTCTACTTTGTTAGCATGTGTTTCCAAGCCAACCGTGTATCCTCTGATACAATGTGATTCTGGGACTGGTGACCTGGTCACTCTTGGCTGCCTTGCCACTGGCTTCACACCGTCCTCAGTGACCTACACATGGAACAAACAGGGGTCTAACTTGCGGGAATTCACTCAGTATCCTCCAGTACTGAAAGACAATGTTTATACGGGAGTCAGTCAACTCAAAGTGAGCAGACAGGACTGGGACAACATGAAGCCCTTCCACTGTGTTGTGACAAATACAGCAGGAACAGGACAGGGGACATTCATCAATCCACGTAAGTCTTGTGTTTAGTCATATATAAATGCCTTTATAGTAGTTGATTTGAAATTTAGCAGGTTAACATGGCAGAGCTGTTAACATATTTTAGCATTGTGAAACAATTTAAAAGGTTTTCAAATTGATTGTGATGACACAAAGCGTACATGTATTGCCAGTAGATAACAGTAGAATACAGTACCAAATACATAAGATCCATTTCTTACGGTGCACTAATCAATAATAATAATACATTGATAAATGTTATTGGTGCAATGTGTCTCTACTAGTTGGTTTTATTACTGTGTTCTTTAGAGGTGTTATCAGAGGTAGACTAACCCCGTCATTGTACCTTTATCCTGAGCTGATATTTTGACGTTTGAACTAAAAGTAAAAGTGAGCCATCACTGTTGTAATTGTTTTACAATATACTCAATTATGAAGGAACGTGAACACAAAGGAGAGCACAAAAAATAATTTAGCTATTAAAAGGTTAGAGTGTTTCTAAGGTTTCTAATGTCATAATGAGCAGACCTGACCGGTTAACCAAACAGTGTGGTGGAATGAGAAGGTTGGCACTTTCTCGTGCACATACAGCTGCTGACTCAGTCTATATTATCTATTACTAATATTCTGCATGCCCTCTGCACCTGCTGAAGAACAAATTATTGTTGTGTGCTCTGCTTCTTTCCATCTATCTGCATAATCATAGTGATGCAGATAGATTGAACCTTTATGGTGATAATTAATGTTCAAGTTAACTCCATGTTTGCTTGCCTGAGCAGTCAATGTATATGCAGAAGCGAGCATCAGAGCTCTGCTGTTCAATTGTATTTTCCTCGAGTCCTTCTGCGCACTTTAAAAACAAGCTAAAGAGATCCTTTGAGTTTTATCAAACTACATGAACCTCTGCTTCTGCATATATATATTATACACACACACAGACACACACACACACACACACACACACACACACATCCCCTGCTTGCGCATACATATATTTGTTTATATCTTTTTCTTTTTCAGATATGCCTTATCAGATACCAGATGTTAAAGTGTTTGTCTCATGTTATGAGGATCAGGAGGTTGCCTTCACCTGCATTGCCAGTGATTTTTCACCAAGTAATCAAAAAGATCAAATGGCTGAAAAATGAAGCACCAATAGCCGATGAAGCAAATGTGATGAAAAGCTCTTCTGCAGAGAAAAAGACAGCTAATGGACTGTACAGTGTTTACAGTGTTCTCAAAGTACCAGCCAGTGAATGGACTGAGAGCATTAATTATACATGCGAGTTTGAAGGGAAAGGTCAAAATGGTGCAACGTTCAATAGATCCACTGTGTCCTACAAACAGACGTCCTCTCCCTCTAGTAAGTAAATGAATACTAATTATTGAAACATTTTGTGTGAATTTCTATGGTTTATATTCTCATTGGTTTGCAGCCATTCCTGTCCAATAATGTTTCCCTTATTCCTCAGCCCCAAAGGTGACGGATGCAGTGAATTAGCTGCTGACGTAGTGATCAAAGACCCTTCACTGGAGGACTTGTTTTCAAAAGGAAAAGGAACAATAGTATGTGAAGTCAAGGTAAATACGCCATCAGTAGAAGAGGTACGTTGGGAGGACGAGGAAGGAACTGAAATCGCTAATGCCAAATCGAAGGACAAAAAAGGACGTGGAGGCCTTTACAGAGTACCACTCGAGATCACATTTGAGGACTGGACCCGGGGGATAAAACCCAGCTGTGTTGTTATTCATCCAGATTTACATGAACCGCTCAAGAAACCCTTTGAAAGGAATATTGGTAAGAAAACTGAAGGGCTGTCTTTATTTTTTCTAATCATGCCATCAAATCCAGTGATCTTTCTCAGCTGATTATGGAGCAGAGATTTTCTTCAGCACTGTATGTGTGGCAGGAGGTTTAATGTTTCTCTCATGCTTGCAGGAGGACCGACTCGGCGTCCTTCAGTGTTTATGCTGGCTCCAGTAGAACATACTAGACAAGAAATGGTGACCTTGACTTGCTATGTGAAAGACTTCTACCCTCGTGAGGTTTTGGTGTCTTGGCTTGTTGATGACGAGAAAGCAGATTCAACATACACGTTCCATACCACAGAGCCTGTAGAAAACCAAGGATCCTATTCGGCTTATGGCCAGTTATCGCTCAGCCTTGATCAGTGGAAACAGAGTGATGTAGTGTATAGCTGTGAAGTGTCCCACGAGTCTATGGCTCAACCAAACTCAACCAAAGCTATTGTCAGGTCCATTGGGTACAGAATGCATGAAGGGAACAACCTGGTCCACCTCAACATGTTTCGACACATGCCAATACTGCCTTTTTAAAATGCGTTGTTGTCTATTGAATTAACTGACCGAACAACTGTTTAAATCTGGTCTTACCTCGAAGGTTATAAAGTATATAACCCTACAAAAAATGACTCAAATACTTTTGAAATCCAAAAACCAACATTTAGCTTTGAACGTTTTACTTAAACTATGAAGGTCATAATTATGAAGATGTCAGACAAGTACTCATTGTGATATTTTATTATACAGTAATGTAGGCCTAACTGGAAAAGCAGGACTTTGATGACTTTGGTGCATTTTCACTCAACATTTGTTTTCTTTGTCTTCACAGGTTAAATGAAACAAGGTGAACTTTCTGTAAGACTTATTTTGTCTGCCTTTTTTTCATTAACTTAAGAGTCATTATTAAGAGTATTGTGTAAGTATTTTCCTTTGTTTTAATTACAAAAGCTTTATGTCTGCTGAACAAAAATGTTTAAATGTCATTAACCATTGATGTTGATCCATTTTTTGCTTTTCCATTTAATTGTTCATACTATCTATTGTCTAAATGTCTATTTCACCAATAAATATTTTAATACGTAACACTTATTTCTTGTTATTGACATTTTAATTGTTTTATCATGTTATTTATTGCATTACTCTGTTTATCATCTCCATTGCATCTGCAAAAGACAAAAGTTCTCGGTTCTATTATTAAGAGACTTAAACCTTCAGCAGGTCCTGACAAGCAATGCAAAAACTATAGTGCATGTACACTGACATGAGACGACATGAGATATTTAAATGTGCACTCTGTTTCTCTTACTGGCATAACCCCACCTCACACCTGGAGTCTGTGATGCTCCGTTGCTCATAACTTTGTTTCACTTCTGTAATTTGGTGCTTTACTAGGGGCGGCTGTGGCTCAGTGCTAGAGCCGGTCGTCTTTCAAACGGAAGGTCGGAGGTTCGATCCCCAGCTCCCTCACGCTCAGGTCGAAGTGTCCTAAATTGCTCCCGGTGGCATAGCCAACGGGTATGAATGTGATATCTGATTGACAGTTGGGCACTTTACGTAGCAGTCCTGCCATCAGTGTGTGTGAATGGTTGAATGTGAAATGTAGTGTAAAAGCAGCTTTGAGTGGTCGCAAAGACTAGAAAAGCACACAAGTACAGTCCATTTACTTTAGTGGGAGCTGGGTGTTACTCAATGCCTGCTGCTTGCCCTGATCACTCTACCCTGTCATGCTGCAACATCTGTGCAACAGACTTCCAGCCTTCTCTACACCTAACTTTTAGGACACACACCATCTAGCCTAGACACAAAGGTATTACCATTTACAATTCAGGCCCACATAATGTAAAGGTATGTACAACTGCTGATATGATATCAGCTCATTTTTTATAAATAAACATCTAATAGTTAGAAAGAAGCAAGCAAAGGTAAAATAATACTCTCTCTCTCTCTCAGGACCGCAGGTTCTATCTCCAAACATCAATAAAATCAGCAATAAAAAAAAGGTCATAACTTTCTTCAAGGATAGGCTTATACTGCAGTACATTGTTCTCACAATACCAACACCCCTGTGTTACTTAGACTGTCCACAAGAGTGAGACAAAGCTCCACGTACAGCAATGTTGAGCTGCATCCTCTGTGAAACACCAGCTGGGTAGACATTTGATGATTCTGAACTGGACTTGCTAAATGCTAAGACACAGAGGTACATTCACTTGAAGAACAGAGACTGTTTTTCTAACCATTTCTGTTCCTCCATACATACACATGCAGAGTTACTGTCAATGTGTGCACATTCTGTCTTTGAGGTAGAACTGCTTGTTTGTATTGTTTATAGATGCCGATGGTCTCTTTTCCCATTCCCAGTGGAGTGTAGTGCTTTCAGTCTCTTTTCTGCTGCGTCACCATCTGACGTCACAAACGTGCCGGGGACAGGGTTAGTAAAGGTTTTTATTGTACCTATTACTCAGTCTGTTTATCAAACTCGGCACCCACAACTTGGAACGATGTTCGAGCGCTGCTTGGAAGGAGACGGGCGGAAATTGTAGCTGAGTTGACAAGGAGTCACAGAAGTTACCGACGTAGCATGGCATTGCGCCTGAAAGGGGGCGGAGATTAGCGTGTCAACATGGTTTTTGTGTTCCCATCAATGCCGATTGGAGACGAGGCGATAATTACCCGGGTCTACTGCAGAGTCATTTGACCCGGGTCTGAATGTTGATTGTAGCCTTTCCCATTAAGAAAAAAAGATGAGTGTTCCCGGGTGTTAGAGGGTTTTTCGACCAGTGGGGAAAGGGCTTAAGAGAGAGTGTTCAAACATGGTTAGATTAACGTAAGTGGTCCATTCAGGAGACAGGGACTCATATTGGCCCCCGAGCCCACGTTGAGGCACAGATCTTATTCAACATTAAACAGAGCTGAATAAAATTCCAACAAGGTCTTCCACAACATCTATACTTTGATGTTACAAGGGTGATTCCTTTCTTCCTAAACCCTCATTTACAAAAAAACATTGAGATTTCAATTATTTTCATTTTTGGAAATAATATAGTGTAATTATAGTTAATTATAGTGTAATAGTGTGATTAAAAAGCACCTGTAAAGTGCCTTTGAGTGTCATGAAAAGCGCAATATAAATAAAATGTATTATTATTTTAAAATTAAACTGAAATTTAATAAGTGAGCCACTTGTCCCAAACAGTCAAAAAGTACATTTCTATCTGATGCTACTTCAACACACAACCATAAAAATATTGTACCGACAAAAATTGTGACAACTTCAAATCTTCAATACAAAAACAAAAAGACACTTCACCCGTCATAGCTGCAAATGCACAGGTGTTACTCATAAAACTGATAGCTGTTTTATCAGTGTCCCAGTGAGCTGTGATAAAAGAGTCTTTGCTACGTCTTAACTTAAGGATGAGCTCTGTCTCCTCTTGGACCCTTTAACAATATAATGTGATTAAAATGTTTTTCTTGCTCTTTACTTTAATTAACGGGTTTTGCTTTTGCCGAAATTTCAACGTCATGATGCGGATTAGTAAGTAGTAAACATGAAGCTTTGTCAGGTCTGTCCTCAAGAGGAAACTACTTTTACAATGCTGGTTTGTTGAACGGAGGTCGGATTGATCATTTCTTATGCATTTGAAGAAGTCGGGAAATCTAAACGCTGAACGGCTTTTGTGACACCGTGTCAGGAAATGTAACTCAAGTTGAACCTTGATCTAGATGTATCTTTAGCTGTTAGCATGATGTCTGTTTATAGAGATTAATAAAACACTAAATCATCGCCAGACAGCCGCTGATGGGAGCCGGGATGTCATCTGCCTGCTTTTGCTCTCCACACAGACTGTTTTTCCTGCATACGCAGCAGCCTGCTGATATGTGATTGGTCACAGCCTACAGATTAATGCAAATATTAGGTCTGTGGGTAACATGAGCTTTTAAAAAGTATGACATATACATGTATATTGACAATATGTTTATACTGATGACATGTTGGCACTGCAGTAAATATTGTTTGAGAAACTGACCTTGCTTGTTTTGTTCATCTTCTCGTTCTTCGGTGGAAAAAAGCAGCCAGAGTGTTAAGTTTATTACTGCCACCAAACCATGGATGCATGTGCTTCCTGGAGTGACCTTTGTTGTTACTCACTCCTGCAGTCCTTCCAGGGTGGATCGAGCAAAGTTCCCTTCAGTTTTTCAGACAAAAGGAACTACACTTGTTGGCTGCGGGGATACCCCAACTCATGGGAGTAGACACATGAAAGGCATCTTATGTGAAGTCTGCAGAAAGTTTGCTCTGAGGCCTTCGTGGAATGGATGAAATGTGGATTTGGAGAGCATTTCTTTGTTGCAGAAGAACAGTGGTAGAAATTCACGGTGGGAAATGACGTTTTTTGTACGTTTTTGGAGTATGTTTGCTTTTTCAAACATAGAAACAAAACAAGCTCCTCAGACTGGATCAAGTTTCCATTTGTTGGTAAGCCTCAGAAAGAAATACCTTAAGCAGCATCAAGAAGCTGCAGCATCTGTTGTCCGAGCGTTTGTTAGACCTACCTGTAGGGTTGCAAGCCTTTAGGGAAGGTGGCCTGTGGGTAGGATAAGTTTGTGGCATAGACTGGCAGGTTTGTTATGTTTAGTGAATCTCACCTGTGTGTCAATTGTAATTAACTTTAATTACTCAACATGTGTGAAACATTGTCCATCAGCTTTGACTACAATTTGATAATGATGATGTATAATTGATGTAAACACAGTTTACACCAGAGGAGGAGCCCTCAGACCACCAATGATTTCAACAGCAGTTTAGTATTATAGCAGAAAGAAAAACTTTAGACTTCTTCTGTTTTTATTTGGGAGCAGATCTTCAGTTCAAGTTAGTGAATTTAAAACAGTAAAAGAAGGAACGAGTGGTATCTTATTCAAATAGTTGTCGCCCTCCTGTGAGGAGGAGTCAATGCAAACTGTGATGTCTTCCTCCTCTACTTATGTGACTGCAGAGAGGAGGACAGAGAACAGTGGACACACAGTTTAACATGATGGACTACAGGACAGGACTGCTGCTGTTAACTGTCTGCTGGGCAGGTGAAGATCATCACTATATTCATGTTACATAGCGTATATATCTGTCAGCAGCTGATTTCACTTGATGTTTTTATCCTCTCTCCAGGTGTTGATGCTCAGACTCTGACACAATCTGGACCAGTGGTTAAACGTCCTGGAGAATCCCACAGACTGACCTGTACAGGCTCTGGATTCTCATTCAGCAGCTACTGGATGCACTGGGTCAGACAGGCTCCTGGAAAAGGACTGGAGTGGATCGCTGCTGATGGTGGTGGTAGCAGCAAATACTACTCTCAGTCAGTTCATGGCCGGTTCACCATCTCCAGAGACAACAGCAGACAGCAGCTGTATCTGCAGATGAACAGTCTGAAGACTGAAGACACTGCTGTGTATTACTGTGCCAGAGACACACAGTGAAAAACAATAACAGGAGAATCGTACAAAAACTACTTCCTCTATTTGCCAGCACCACATGGGACACTTGGAACACATTTTTGCAATACTGATTGTGATTAACTGTCATGTTCATTCTAACGGTGCCCCAATTGGTCGGCCACCGATCGTGATCAGCCGATATACATACTAACTGGTTTGATCAGTGGCCTGTATTAAAGGCCGATCATAAGAGCTGATCAGATGATGCAAAAAAACAATTTCTCTAAGCGACACTAAAATGGCGTCACCGGTCTGGCAGTTTTACTTGGTGTCTGAAGAAGACAATAAATTAGTCATTTGCAAGGTGTGTTCCAAGTTAGTACCTCGTGGGGGAACGCAAACGATAACATTCAACACCACAAATCTCAGACGTTTGAGGTTGAGTCACGTCAAAGAATATGACGAGTATTCAAAGCGAGCTTGTAGCACTAAGGAGAGAGAGCAGCTGGCATCAGCAACACTGCCACGACTCACTCAAACATCTGCAGCAGAGACATTTCAATGACAGCAACCAGAGAGCAAGGTCAGAAAGAAATCCACCAAAATAATGGTATTGATCACCAGCCGCTGTCAGTTGTGAAAGACGAGGGGCTCAGATGACTCATGTCATACATGGATCTACGTTACTCTCTGCCGGGGCGTAAGTATTTCACAGATGTACGCCAGCCGCAGTTATACCAAACAATCTATACGCTTATCGACAGCCTTATGAAGAACAAGATCACTTTGATGAGTTTCACAAGTGACATCTGGAGTTCGAGTGTGTGTCTCATGTCCATGTTGAGCCTAACTGGGCAGTTTATTGATCAAAACTTCAAACTAAATGTGGCAGTGACAGCGAGTGGAAGCGCATTGGAACAATATCTGTCTAATGTTATCAGATCAATTGAATATTTAGTTGCCAAACAACGCCACTCTGGGAGTTTCACCCAGAGAATTATTTAGTTTACCCACACTTAGGACACACAGATTCATATAGTCAGGAGGCCAGAGACGTGGTTCCAATACTTACAATACCAATACTTTATTTTTAAATCCGTTTTCTTTTTAAAGTACTGAAAACACATCAATCACACAAGGGGGGGGGGGAGGAAAATAAAGAAAAACCTAATCAGGTGCTGAGGCTTACCAGATGGACGAGGGACTAGTGAAGGGCGGAGGGATCCACCAAAACAAACCAAACAAATCACCCAGGCACAAGTGACACACACACGATGGTGAAGTAACTAAATCCCAGGGGAGCACAGCACACAAAGGGGGGGGATACCGCCACCTGGATCACCAGTACCACCACCGGCCCTCAGCAACTGAAAAGGAATAACACATTTAGTGAAGTTGAAACAATAAAACAAACAAACAATATAACAAAACTATACTAACTTATCGGTAGGTTACAAATTAGACAAACTATACAAATTAACTTCCCAAATGAAACAAAACAAACAACTTAAGTTCACACAAAAAGGAAACTACCTACACACCCAAAGGAAAACCCACAAACTACCCAAATTCAAATAAAGGAACTAAGGAACAGGTAATCTGACTAAATCAAAATAATCAAACAACAGGAGTACACTTCTAGAAATTAATCTAAACAAAAAGGGACATAAATCCCCACCACTCGATCACACCATTAAAATGTCCATTAAATGCCAATAAGCGGTGTGGCTGGCATCCGTCTCCCTCTGAAGGAGGAGGTGAAGCAGCCAACTCTAGCAGGTGGCCAGACGAGCAGCATGCAGGGCAAGAGACGGACAACCAAACAACTTCCAAACAGTCAGTCGGATCCTCGAACACAAAGCAGCAGTGTTTCCTCGTCAGCTGATGGTGACGTGACGTATAGCGGCGAAATATTTACAGCCACTCAGTTCAACTTCACCTGTCAGAAATATTAACATTTACCATCTAGCTGACAATGATGCGGTTGCGACCTACAGTGATGGATCTACATACCTCTCAGCAGCAGCAGACCCACACACACACGAGAGGAGGGCAGAAGAGAGAGACCCAGGCAGCTACCGGCATCTCACTTGCGACCACACTAGCATTAGCCAGCTATGAGCATGCACAATAACGCAGAGAGAGATGAGAACACTCACCACAGCAACCCGGAGAGAGACATGCACGCGCCAGGGGCACACCAGTCGCTCTGTCACAGCCGGAAGTGACAGACAGGAGCGCAAAAGAAAGAGGCAGGGGGGAAGTCGCTGCTTAAATGCTTCCCTCTAGTTCAATGATTGGCCACCAGTGGCGCTCCGTTAATTGAAGCCGCACACTGCATAGAGAAATAAATATATTTCTATGCTGCTACATAAACAAAGTTGTTCTTTATCCTCAAGAGTTCTGCAGGTCACACACCACAGTTGCATTCAGTGACATGTTACGAGCAACGGGGATACCGAAGGAAAAAGTGCACGTTATTCTAAGAGATCATGCCAAGAACATGGAAAAGGCCATGAGGGATACGGATTTACCCAGCCTGCCGTACATGGAGCGTACACTCCAGCTTCCCGTTGCCGAAGGAGTTTCGTCACAATGAAGCATCACATTTGAAGCATTTAATAGCCTCTGAAAGACGCATCGTTGGCCAACACTCCCAGCTTGCCTACTGGCGACTTCAAAGTATCCAGAAACAACTGGGTCAGTCTATCAAAAGACTTGAGCAAGACGTACCCACCCGATGGAACAGTTCGTTATTTATGCTACAGAGTCTACTTGAACAGAAACGTGCACTGTGCACTTATGGAGCTGACTACAACAGAGTTGTTACTGTTGATCTCAAATCTACTCACGGCTGAAAGGACATTAAATTAAGCTCTCATCAATTTCAAACAATCGTCATTGCATCATTTTTGTTTATCCTTGTTTACAGCCTCTGGATTCACACTCAGCAGCTACTGGATGCACTGGGTCAGACAGGCTCCTGGAAAAGGACTGGAGTGGCTTGCCTGGATACACACTGGTAGTAGCAGCAAATACTACTCTCAGTCAGTTCAAGGCCGGTTCACCGTCTCCAGAGACAACAGCAGACAGCAGCTGTATCTGCAGATGAACAGTCTGAAGACTGAAGACACTGCTGTGTATTACTGTGCCAGAGAGCCACAATAACACAAACCATCAGCAGAGCTGAACAAAAACCCCTCAGTGCCTGAACACTTGTAACATGAAGCCACCAGAGGAGGAGCCCTCAGACCACTAATGATTATAACAACAGTCTCAGTGGGACAAACAGGCTTTAAATAATATACAATCATATTCGGAAATAATTTTAAAAATGTAATGGTCATATCAGATACTTAAACAAAAAGTCTGAATCTTTTCATCAGTGATCATGAATGAAAAATGTACAAATAGAATATAAACAAAAGTTGTATTCAATTGTGTTAGTGTATGAATTATTAAAACATGTTTAAATGTAAGAGACTCAGATTAAATTAAATTGACCTGCTTCAGTTTAATAAATGGAGGATGTATTTTAAATGGATGTGTTATGAAATGATTGAGCATGAACCTGTTACTTCAAACATGCAGCATAGATGGACAATCAGCTACATGAAATGTTGAATTGAACTCTAACAGTGCTGAGTTCAGGAGCCACTCCCTCTTGATGCAAATGTTCAGTGTGTGCAGAGTACTTGTGTCCTGCTGACTGCTCTCGTCCTCTGTGTGGAGCTTCAGAGGTCACATCTCCAGCCTCAGGATGATGAACACACTCACTCTTCTGCTGGTTGCTCTCTCTCTGCCCTGTGAGTTCTCCTGCTTCTTGCTCTTTAATATTTTATCAGACAACATCGCCTGATGGTCAGTCAGTGATTCCAGATCCCCGTCTCACTTTCTCCTGTGGTTCCTGTCTGCTTTCCTCTCATCAGGTTGTACAGGTCAGAGTATGGAGTCCATTCCTTCCAGTTCAGTGGTGAAAATGCCCGGGGAGACTCTCAGTCTCTCCTGCAGGGGATCTGGCTTCACTTTTAGCTGCTGTGTTATGAGCTGGATAAGACGACCTGCAGGAAAAGCCCTGGAATGGATAGGGAGCAGTTTCTCTGATGCCAGCAGGAACACTTATGCCAGATGACTCTAAGGAGAGTGTAACACACTCTAAAACACACACGCATGAACACACTGAAGGCAACAGCTGTAGTTGTGGTTTGTGACTTCCTGTTTCTTAGTGTCACATTAAACATGAGCTTTTCTACAACAACAATGGTCAGTGCTGTTATCATTACTCACTTTTAACAGCAGCTGTCAATCATTTATTCGGTCATGTATAATATATCCAGGTTATGGATGAAATGCTGCTGTGCAGAATGAATCTACATTTAATGGTTCTGTGGCTTAAAAGGCCTCTTCATCATTTAAAAAAACATGTTTAGAATCATGATGTTAAAAAATGTCTACATCAGATCTCTCTCAGATACATGTATGAGGAGGAGGAGTCAGTGCAAATCTCTGATGTCTTCCATCACTACATATGTGTGTGTCAGAGTGAGGACAGAGACTGAATCACTGACACACACACTGGAGACTGGACAGAGACAACCGGCTTTAACAACGACAACACCTGATTATTTGGTTGTTTTTCTCATACTGTCTTTTCACTGGGCAGGTAAGAACAGTCATTGTTTTTCTGACAAACCTGTTGGAACATTACAGGAACTAATGAGCTGTTGAAATGTCTGCAGGTACTGACCCTGCAGACCCTGACCCTCTGAGGCAGTGGTTAAAAGTCCTGGAGAAGGGCACTGGTTTAGCTCAGTTGGTAGAGCAGGCATCCTATGTCCAGAGGCTACATTCTCGACGCACTGATTGCAGGTTCGACTCCAGGTTCCTATATAATAAAGGCAAGGCAAAGGCAAAATAATCTAAAAAAGAAAAGTCCTGGAGAATCCCACAGACTGACCTGTACAGGCTCTGGATTCACATTCGGTAGCCACTGGATGCAGTGGATCAGACAGGCTCCTGGAAAAGGACTGGAGTGGGTCGCTTACATCTACTATGATGGTAGCAGCAAATCCTACTCTCAGTCAGTTCGAGGCTGGTTCACCGTCTCCAGAGACAACAGCAGACAGCAGCTGTATCTGCAGATGAACAGTCTGAAGACTGAAGACACTGCTGTGTATTACTGTGCCAGAGAGTCACAATAACACAAACCATCAGCAGAGCTGAACAAAAACCCCTCAGTGCCTGAACACTTGTAACATGAAGCCACCAGAGGAGGAGCCCTCAGACCACTAATGATTATAACAACAGTCTCAGTGGGACAAACAGGCTTTAAACAACCCTGATCGCTGTACGAGAAGCACTGAAGCATGTCGGGCTTTAAAAACATTTCCCCTTCAACAATGAAGAATTAACACTGACGCACATTTGATCAATGAAAGTGTGTTTGTCAGCATGTTGGGACAGTTCATCATGACTCACAGCAACAGCTGCATTTATGTAAATACATCATCAATACGACTGAACAGAGAACTGTACTTTAAAAAGCTCTATCACATTATATTCTGTTTTTCTACATAAACCTACAAATACATCTCCACATAAACTTTTACAAGTTTAAACACATTTTCACTGTATGACTCAAATCAGAGCGGCCCTACAAGTTTGATATATTAACCATCTAGATGGTGACATTTCATAAAAACAGAACAAATAAAAAATTACGTTTATGTTCATTTAAGAAGAAAACAGAACCTCCAACTGATTCAAATTAAACTGAGATTATTTAAAAATATGCAAATATATGTAACTTGTACTTAAGGGCGTGTTTGTGTCAGAGAGAGGACAGAAGATCTCTACCTCACTAAATGTTAACTTTATAAAGACAATACTCTCTGATTAGTAGATAAGATAAATGTTTATGTAACTCACAGAATCAGAGAGTTCAATATTTCAAAGAATCAAAGCAGATCTAGTTTCACCTTTACTGCAGCCGACATCAGTACAGAAGAATCAGAGAGAAGCTTCATCTTGTGATACCTAGAAACAGTTTGTTTCTGTTTTTATGGGATGGGGCAGAAATTACCATCTGATAATGTAACTACATAAACATTATAGCTCCCCGTCTCACACTTTTGTAAATCGTCAAGATAAAAACAGGCTCTAAACTGCTGAACCATGAGTTAAAGATCGTCAGTGAGGAGAGAAAGGTGTATTCTCCTTCTCAGCTGGTTCAGTTACTGTATGAATATATAAGTATTAAAGTCGCGGCTCTGTGCTGCAGCGGTTTTTATTCCCTGAGATCAGAAATCGACCAGTTTTTGAAAGAGAAGGACCGACCTCTTCATGAACCGAGTGACCCTCTCTGGTTGGCAGACCTGGCGTTTTTAGTTCATCCGACTGGTCATCTTGACACACTGAACAAGAGCCCACAAGGCAAAGACCAGTTTGTTCCACAGCTTTACACACAAATCATCACTGCTCCCACTGAGTGCAACGCTCTTCACATCTTCCCTGCTGTTTTGAAAATGAGCTGCCAGAAAAGAACGAATTTCACAAGCTACAATTTTAGGCCATTTTATTAAAGTCATGGACCACCGAACCCGCCCTCTTTTCTGTCACCTTCCTGAGACATTCATATTTCAACCCTTTGTGCTCAGGAACAAATGAAAACCATTCATGGAAAGCTGTGATGGAGGCTGTTTGTTTCTTTAAGCATATTCAATTACCAAGCATATCTTACCTTCATTGGATTGGTTTCACTAACTTTAATACACGAGAGGTGAGGTATGTTAAAGTGGGCCAGTTTCTCTCTGTGAGGAGGAGTCAATGCAAACTGTGATGTCTTCCTCCTCTACTTATGTGACTGCAGAGAGGAGGACAGAGAACAGTGGACACACAGTTTAACATGATGGACTACAGGACAGGACTGCTGCTGTTAACTGTCTGCTGGGCAGGTGAAGATCATCACTATATTCATGTTACATAGCGTATATATCTGTCAGCAGCTGATTTCACTTTTATCCTCTCTCCAGGTGTTGATGGTCAGACTCTGAAACAATCTGAACCAGTGGTTAAAGGTCCTGGAGAATCCCACAGACTGATCTGTGCAGCCTATGGATTAGACTTCAGCAACTTCCGGATGCACTGGGTCAGACAGGCTCCTGGAAAAGGACTGGAGTGGATCGCTGCTATAAGCGATGGTGGTGGTAGCAGCAAATACTACTCTCAGTCAGTTCAAGGCCGGTTCACCGTCTCCAGAGACAACAGCAAACGGCAGCTGCATCTGCAGATGAACAGTCTGAAGACTGAAGACACTGCTGTGTATTACTGTGCCAGAGAGACACAGTGAGAGACAATAACAGGAGAGTCGTACAAAAACTACTTCCTCTATTTATCACCAGCAGCAACATCATTACAATAATAACTATATTTTTTTTTTTACATTTGAAGGACATTAATATTAATCCAAATCAATCTCTAAATCTAATTTAGTTTTATTAACATGTTACATGATATTTTAATTGCAGGACTTCAGAGAGTTTTTCAGTGATCATCATCATTAAAGTGCTCAAACATACTTCCTGTTTCTCACTAAAGTTACTTTCTCTGTAGTTTCCTCGTGAGTGTGAAATCTGATCAAACCAGCATTACTGTGACTCACATTCATTCAATTATCTGGCAGTGATAGAAATTCCACTGATTGACTCAATGTTGGGATCTTTTTTCATCTCATTCAGCTGACCACTAATGATTATAACAACAGTCTCAGTGGGACAAACAGGCTTTAAATAATATACAATCATATTCGGAAATAATTTAAAAATGTAATGGTCATATCAGATATTTCCAAAAAATCTGAATCTTTTCATCAGTGATCATGAATGAAAAATGTACAAATAGAATATAAACAAAAGTTTTATTCAAATGTGTTAGTGTATGAATTATTAAAACATGTTTAAATGTAAGAGACTCAGATTAAATTAAATTGACCTGCTTCAGTTTAATAAATGGAGGATGTATTTTAAATGGATGTGTTATGAAATGATTGAGCATGAACCTGTTACTTCAAACATCCAGCATAGATGGACAATCAGCTACATGAAATGTTGAATTGAACTCTAACAGTGCTGAGTTCAGGAGCCACTCCCTCTTGATGCAAATGTTCAGTGTGTGCAGAGTACTTGTGTCCTGCTGACTGCTCTCGTCCTCTGTGTGGAGCTTCAGAGGTCACATCTCCAGCCTCAGGATGATGAACACACTCACTCTTCTGCTGGTTGCTCTCTCTCTGCCCTGTGAGTTCTCCTGCTTCTTGCTCTTTAATATTTTATCAGACAACATCGCCTGATGGTCAGTCAGTGATTCCAGATCCCCGTCTCACTTTCTCCTGTGGTTCCTGTCTGCTTTCCTCTCATCAGGTTGTACAGGTCAGAGTATGGAGTCCATTCCTTCCAGTTCAGTGGTGAAAATGCCCGGGGAGACTCTCAGTCTCTCCTGCAGGGGATCTGGCTTCACTTTTAGCTGCTGTGTTATGAGCTGGATAAGACGACCTGCAGGAAAAGCCCTGGAATGGATAGGGAGCAGTTTCTCTGATGCCAGCAGGAACACTTATGCCAGCAGTGTGCGAGGACGTGCAGAAGTCAGCAGAGATGACAGCAGCAGCATGGTGTATCTGAGACTGTCCAACTTAAAGCCAGAGGACTCTGCTGTGTATTACTGTGCCAGAGACACACTGGTTACAAGAAGCACAGAGGCTTTACAAAAGCGTCTCAGACAGTGTTTTAACAAAGACCTACAGGTGGCAGCAGAACACATGAAGTCAGATGACTTTAAGGAGAGTGTAACACGCTCTAAAACACACATGCAGGAACACACTGAAGGCAACAGCTGTAGTTGTGGTTTGTGACTTCCTGTTTCTTAGTGTCACATTAAACGAATGTTGACCCTGACCCTGCAGACCCTGACTCAGTCTGGACCAGTGGTTAAACGTCCTGGAGAATCCCACAGACTGACCTGTTACGCCTCTGGATTCACATTCAGCAGCCACTGGATGCACTGGATCAGACAGGCTCCTGGAAAAGGACTGGAGTGGGTCGCTGCTATAACTGATGGTGGTGGTAGCAACAAATACTACTCTCAGTCAGTTCGAGGCCGGTTCACCATCTCCAGAGACGACAGCAGACAGCAGCTGTATCTGCAGATGAACAGTCTGAAGACTGAAGATTCTGCTGTTTATTATTGTGCTCGAGACCCACAGTGACCGGAGGAGGCTGAGCAGCTGTACAAAATCCTGTTTCATATTCTTTATTTTACATTATAAACATTATTTAAATAACAAACAAAATATAGAATCCTTCAAACTGCTCCTAAAATGTTTCTAAGAAACACAATAAAGATCACTGGCTCGAACAGGCCGAACACAAAACAACAGTTTGGTTGCTGAAATTATATTTTGTAATATTTTTTTTATCTTGTTCACACAAGATAATAAAAGATTATTTCCACAAGAGTTCAAACACAAGACACACACAGGGCAGCAAGTTAATACATCTCTGAGAAGATGATCGCATTGTGCGCACAAGATTTGCATCTGGTCTCAGATCCTCTGGCCTGCTTGAAGTTTCTTGTATTTCTGTGTCTTTAAACTGTGATAACACTGACACCTTTAAGAGTCTGTATGCAAACCTGCAAAGCAGCGCTATTAAATATGACTACTATTTACATGATGCTGACTGACGTCACTGTATTTCTGTTAGCAGCAAATGAGTAGAGTTAGTGAGAAAATACATTAATTCATAAATGCTACAATTAGAAACAAAGCTGTTTATAAATGTTCAAAGTCAATCATAAATTTAATGTAGCAGGCGACCGGTGATAAATTCTGTCAGGAAAACTGCTGAAGTAATATTTAAAGTGGATTTTAATCATTTGTAAACTTATTATTAAACTTAAGAGATAATGCCAAGAACATGGAAAAGGCCATGAGGGATACGGATTTACCCAGCCTGCCGTACATGGAGCGTACACTCCAGCTTCCCGTTGCCGAAGGAGTTTCGTCACAATGAAGCATCACATTTGAAGCATTTAATAGCCTCTGAAAGACGCATCGTTGGCCAACACTCCCAGCTTGCCTACTGGCGACTTCAAAGTATCCAGAAACAACTGGGTCAGCCTATCACAAGACTTGAGCAAGACGTACCCACCCGATGGAACAGTTCGTTATTTATGCTACAGAGTCTACTTGAACAGAAACGTGCACTGTGCGCTTATGGAGCTGACTACAACAGAGTTGTTACTGTTGATCTCAAATCTACTGACGGCTGAAAGGACATTAAATTAAGCTCTCATCAATTTCAAACGATCGTCATTGCATCATTTTTATTTATCAATGTTAAACATATTCGCCTTCATTTTTCACCAGTTTGATTCAGTGTGATCTGTCCTGTTTAATGATCTTTAAATGCCTTAAACCACCAAGACTTTGAAAGCTTCTAGTTTTTCTTTAATATCTTAAAAGTACTTACAAAATGTTGCTATTGTTAGAAAATAAAAAGGTGTTGTACAAAAATGTAGATGTTTAAACTAATGTAGAAGATTGTGATGCAACAGTTTATTGAATATCATAGCTGACTGAAGAATGGTAATGATGGGACTGATGTTCCACCATCTCTTTCTGTGAGATTCTGAGAAAAACAAAACATTTCATCGACACTTTGAATGATTGAATAAAGTTAGTCAGCTGATTAACTGTCCTGTGTGTGTAAATACGCCTCCTTGTGTGTTGCCTTATAAGGACATGAAGTCTCTGTTGGACATGATACATTTCATGAATTATTTTATACCTAGAAATGATTAGGCACTATTATTTTTTCCACTCAACAGGGTGGAAATTCAGTTGATAACTATAAAATACTAAAATAATGTGGCTCCCTTTCTCACACAAACAGGAACTCATTTTCCCTTTTGTAAATCATCAAGATGAAAAATAAGCTCTTTTTTTACTTTCTTGGAGATGTACAACATATAGTTAATGTATTATTTCCTCCTCTGTCATTTGCTGAGGTTTGCTGTTGAAGAGATACTCTGCTGAACTAAATGTATCTGGTTCATATTTAAATTTCCCTGTTAAACCTGCAGAGGGAGGTCCATGCAAACTCTTCCTCTCTTATAAACACACCATCAGTAACCTGTGGCAGAACACCGGGACACTTTAGTTTATTCTGTAACACTGAGATCAGAGAGAACTAAACTACAGGATGGAACTACTGGATGTTTGATAATGATCACAATTCATTTTTCTACAGGAGTTTGGAGTGAGATCAAACTGGAGCAGTCTCCCTCTGAGGTGAAAAGACCTGGAGAGACAGTGAAGATGTCATGTATCACATCAGGCTTTGATATGACGAGCTTCTTTATGCACTGGATACGACAGAGGCCAGGGAGAGCTCTGGAGTGGATTGGTAGGATGATTACAGGCTCAAACTCTGCTAGCTATGCCAGCTCCTTTCAAAGCCGTTTCATCATGACTGAAGATGAGCCCAGCAGCACTCAGTACCTCCAGGTCAACAGCCTGACAGCAGAAGATTCTGCTGTTTACTTCTGTGCTCGAGAAGAAACAGTGAGTGAAGACAGTGGAGCAGCTGCACAAAAACCTCCACAGGCAAACAGCCATGTGATCTCAATGACATCTGGGTTTACATACCATAATCCTTTTTTACCAAGTCATCCGGTGAGTTTATGTAGAAACAGTTTATGTAATATCATAGATGATAAAGAATGGTAATGGACATCTAGTAGGTTGGCGTTCAATATATCAATACAAGAGTATAAAGTAATGTGATTTAAATCAAATGCTTTATACAAACTATAATGCTAAAAAGTAAATGACCTATTTAAAGCCTTAAATAGTTCTGCACTGTTTCTTCAGTGCAGGAAACTGTGTTGGGTTTTTGTATGAGGGTTTATCACAGTGTTCTATGGGATGGGGCACTGAGATACAGAGCCATACAAAAACCTTACAGCAATAATCTCAAACTCAACCATTCATGTGATGGACCAAAGAGCACAGGACGAAATATATCCCTCTAAAAACGTGGTCACTACTGTGTCGATGACTTTGATACGCAGATTTGTGGTTAGAAGTCTGATTTTTAGTCGTTTACAGCCACAGTTAGTCCACAGATGTAAATGTTACCTCTCAGTAAACCTCTACTTTAAAATAATATTTTGCATCACTCCGAGCCGACGCTTACAAGATGACACCAGGGTTTCACACTGACCGGGACTCCTGACCAGGACTTCTGTCTAATAAGGTTTTAACACATTTTTCTGGTACTTCAGGTTTTTGTTCAAGCTTTGAATGGAGGCGTATCACTGTGACTACTTTGACTACTGGGGGAAGGGGACTCAAGTCAGCGTTTATTCAGGTAAGTCACATTTAATGTAATATATTTAGAGACTAGTTTCTTTTACTTTTCTTAAAATGATCATTGATGTTTGAGAGGTTCAGCTCAGTTCATATTTAGAAAAATGATTTCACTGCAGCCGTTTCTTAGAAAGCATTTAGAAAAGTTCCTCTTTGGCATTAAAAGTTCATATTTAAGAGATGGTTCATTTTAATCTTTAAATCCACCCGGCCGATTGAAATCCATAGTTTTTGAGAGGTTTGTGTGTTTGAATACAAGGTCTCGATGCCCTTCAATTAAACTCTGAGTGAAGAGATTATTGAGCTCACACTTAAATAAAATGTTAAATATATATTATAAAGTTTCTTTTGAAATTCCAGGAGCATTGACTTTAATAGGACTATATAATTACACTGAACTGTTGATCAGTTTAAGTTCTGAGAAAACAATTCTCATCAAGTGTTTTATATGTCTTGTTACAATTAAACAATAGACCCACTACATTCTAATAATAAATACTTCAATACTTTATTAAAACTGATTATTATCATATACGATTATTATGGCCACAGAACAGTGCAGTGACTTCACTGGCTTCACTAGCTTCTAACATTAAGATTTAATACGCAAGTTCATTATGTAAACATTTTTATTTAATCAGTATGTTTTTCTTTATATTACGTTTTATTAAAAATTGTATTATTTAAAGTCTTTTCAGGTTCATGTCTGTGAAATGCTTAAATTTTGTATAAAGATAACAAAATAATTTTAAATTTTAGACAGAAATTGTTCAGTATATCAAATAAGAATTCTTGAACAAAACATTTGGTAGTCGTAGTTTATAGTAGTTTTAGTTTTTAGTGTTTAAGTGTCAGTATCAGAGTCACATCCCTTGAAAGTGTCCACATACTTGGCCAATAAAACTGATTCTGAAATCTGCCGCAATATATTTTATAACAATAGAATAGTTGTTATTTATATATGATTCATATATGATGAGTTGTGATCATTTGTTAATTTCTATTAATTTTATTTTAACCTTATAAAATCTCTCTCTTTGAAAGGACCTCCACCGACTCTGTTCCCTTTGGTTCCATGCGATTCTGGGACTGGAGATACAATCACTGTTGGCTGTATGGCAGACGACTTCTACCCACAGGGTACTTTGCAGTGGACCGATGCCACAGGGAACAGCTTGACTTCTGTACAATATCCTGCGCTTGTCAAAGACAACAAATATATAGGAGTCAGTTTGGTCAACGTACCAAAATCTGACTGGAACTCCTTCAAGTCTTTGAACTGTTCTGCGACTCATCCTCAAGGCCCCCGAAGTGTGAAAGTTAAAAGTATGTAATTTTTTACCCTCTATCGTGGCTCTCTTATGTGTAGTCTAAACGCATGACCTTGTTTTTATGTTAGCAACTGATTTTCTATTTTAAATTTGTATCTACAAAGTCTACAATGAACAATCTTCTTAACTAATCTTCCTCTGCTTTGTCATTACTACGCATAGAGGCCTCCCCTCCAAAGATAAATCTGGTATCAGCGCCAAGAGGAGACACTCAGACTCTGGTGTGTACAATTGAGGAATTACCTAACAAAGACCTGTCAGTAAAATGGAAGAAAAATGGAATCAATGTACAAGACTTCACTTCTTGCCCCGTCCAATCATCCGGAGACCTGTATTCATCTGTCAGTGTCCTGAATGTGAAGAACACAGACTGGGACAGTAATGCTGTTTACACATGTGAGATGACGCACAGAGGCACACCATATACAAAGAAGGCCTCTAAAGGTACAGTCATTACTGTTACTCCAAGTAACCTAGCTGCTGTCACAATGACACTCAAACAACCAAGTCCCAAAGAGCTGTTCAATAACAATCAGGCACAGTTGGAGTGTATCGTTACCGGACAAGACAAGGCCATTGTAGATGTGATGAAGATAACTTGGCTAATTGACGGAAACAATGTGACTGACAACATAACAGAGAAAACAGAATCCAGAAACGGTCAACACAGCAGAACCAGCACGATGACTCGGAGTTTCTCGAAGTGGCAGGAAGTTAACAAAGTGCGCTGTTCTGCTGGAGGAGACAACAGGACACCGGTAATTCAAGAATTCACTGTCCACAAAGGAGGTATGTTACCGAGTGATGGAAACTCATTGATGAAACAGCAAGCTGTGTGTAAAATGAACATTAATCTTGTAGATGAACCTCATTGCTAAAACAAGTGTCTCTTTCAGATCAGACGAAACATACTGTGACAGTCAACATCTTCCAAGAGGATCCACTCACTGTGGTGTGTCTGGTCTCCAGTGACAAAGAGCAGGACTACTACATCACCTGGGCAGAGAATAAAGGAGACAAGACTGGCAACTATGTTGATGGCTTTGACCTCCCCCCACAGAAGACTCCAAAGGGCTACTTAGTTACAAGTATTTACTATCCAACTGAGAAGACAAATATGTTTGTGTGCAACGTCTGGCCTGCTGGCAGCGAAAGATCCTCCATGATTCCAAAATCAGTGTCTCAGACCAAGGGTAACTCGAGTGAATGCGAAACAGTTTAGATTGCATGTGGTATGTAGTGCTCACGTTTTGTTCTGTCTGTGTGTGTAATCTGTGCTGCGGTAACATGTGCACCCTGTGATGTCACCAGTCTTTGTGATTGTAAAACACAACAGTCAACATGTCAATGTAGTTTTGTTTGTCATCATATGGTGTTTCAAACTGTCTGTCACATTGTCTAACAGCTTGAGAAGCATGCTTATTGTTCCAAATAAATGTTGCATGGAGAAAAGTTTGTTACATGTTCATGAATGACTTCTACATTTTTAAACAAACTGAAAAGCTTGCACAAAGTAACTCAATAAATAGGCTTTAATATTAGATTCATTTTGTACTGTTCAACTGGAGAAACCTCCACACGTGTGATCATAGAGTTAACAATGCTTCACGTGCACACACGCTTCAAAATAACCACCTTTACCTTCCTCTTCTTAGATTGTTTTGCTCTGAACTGCATAGATGATGCCAGTGAAGAGGATGAGTTCAGCAGCCTGTGGTCTACAACCTCCTCTTTCATATTCCTCTTCATATCCTCTCTCTTCTATAGCATGATAATCAGCCTGGTCAAGGTAAACATGGAGGTATTTTCTTCATTTTAGCTTTACTGTGTTATGATCATCATAACGTAAGTTATGAAATAAAGGCCAGTGACATACACAATGGAAATGCTGATGATAAAGGAAAGACACCTCTGACCAACTCATCTTTGCATAAGTGCTCTGAGTGCCACAGTTTCCTCTGATCTTCACAGACAAATATGTGCAGGAGAAGAAAAGACTTGTTCAGAGACATCACTGTGAAAGTTAGTGTAGTCTACGTGAGCTTGTGATGAACTGCAAACTCAAATACAGTATAATAATGGTCTTACTGATTATCAACGATCTGTAAAGTTTACTGGCACCAAATCATACATTGTGATACATTATATTTTGTTGACGTTGAAGGACACAATTACACAATAAAGTGGTTAGCTCTGTTATGAAGAGTTTCAATGAAAAGCTTCTCCAAACACTTAAAATGTGCTGGTCTGTGCGTTTAAAATGCTCCACAGCACATAATAAGGATTAAACACTGTGCTGAATCAAATGCATTGCAAGTGTTGGAGTTCCTCTTGCATCAAAGCAAACCTTCAGGCAAATTATTCCAAAAGCAATAACAATGAAGGAATCGGTCCAACACTGAATACAACTGTCATTAAACATCAGTCGCCTGCAGCAAATCTGCAGGTCAGAACTGTCTTCTGTCTTGAAGACACTGGTGAACTCCAGTTTGATTAATCAGTCAAATTGTACTATTGATTAACAATCTGTATTGAATAAGTGAAAATAATCTATTGTTTGTAATTGTTTGATGTTTCTTTATTCCTAGATGAGGAGTCAATAAGGGACGAAATTGCTGCACAGCAGAAACAAGTATTTGTCTTCATTTGTTTGTCTTTTTTTTATCAAGTTTTAAAGCAATGTACATAATGCTACTGCTGTATATCTGCTAAATAAAACTGTCATACATAATGCTTTAAATATTGTTTAAAGTGTACTTATATGTAACCTTTAAAAATATACAGAATATACAGCAGACAATTATTTTGCCATTTTATTTCTGACACTTTTACTGTCATCAAAATGTTGTGTAAGTGAGGTGTAGTGTAACTTTTCATTGGCGCATTAATAAATTGCACTGCAGTGAAAATGGATTTATTGTGATGCTTTTTAAATTTTGACTTGAAATCTTTGCTTTCTACAAACACTCACATAATAGACAAAAACATATGAGATTATGGGAGACATAAAACTAAAGGGAGAAGGAATGATGGAGTGCTCATGATTAAAAGCTTTTGAGGATTTTGTTGTCACTCGAGGCCCAACAAAGGAATTTAAGAACAGCATGTGAAGTCAACGTCCTGCAGACTTCTGTTATCAGTTAAGAGCAGAAGGGTTTTCAATTTCCTGCCGCTGCTAAACATATCATCTTTCGAGAGTCACTTCCCCTTTTCTATGCACCTCTGGGACCACACCTGTGGCAATGGAACTTTGTAGAAACTGTCAGAGCTAGAAATACACTTCCTTGAAGTGAGACACTCATCTTTCACTGCATATATTTGCAAATCAGCACGTAACCAAGCGTGAAGAGGCGAATTTGCACACAGCAGACACATCCTCACAGACAAAGATAACATTAAAAAATGTCTAGAGAAAAGTGTTGATGAAAGCTTTTTACACAAACGTGAAGCAGCAGCATAAATCAGATATATCCAATACACAGAATATTGAAAGCTCGTTAAACAGTACAACAGAACATATGTATGTGTGTAGTGTGTTTGTTTTGCTGTGTGGTGAAGAGTTCATGGTGATATAGAGAGGGATAGTTTCATATAAGCGTTCTTGGTTTGTAGAACATCATGGCAGCACACATCAGACAGAGCTGGAAGCCTCTGAGGTGGTGTTTAATGAGTCTGACCTTCTCACTGGTTCAATTGAGACCAAAGTTAAGAGGCTAGAAATGTGTGATCTTGTAACCAAATTGGCAGATATGAATGGTGATGACAGAGCCAACGAGCAGTTTGCTGCAGTTACTTATAAGGTATGTCATCCAACATTTCTAACAATGTTTAAATATATGTTTAATGAGCGTAATCAGCCTGATGACAGTAACTTTTGGAAATGAAAGCTCGCTGCATCCCACTTCCTGATGGCACACACAACCTCACGCCGTGTGTGTGCTGCAGGTGAAGCCGCTAAAGTAAACCTTTCGCAGTATGTCCACTCAGTTACCAGCCTGTATCTGTAGCACCGAGACGAGGTGCCGCTGACAAAAGCACGCACCCCAAACGTTTTAGCCCAAACTGGATGAAGATTCAGCTGAGCAATTCATGAAAAAAGCAACTGTGCTTAAAGATGGAAACAACTTCAACATTTAATAATAATAATAATACATTTTATTTATAAGCGCCTTTCAGGACACTCAAGGTCGCTGTACAAAAAAACACAAACAAGAGTAAAAACACCAGCAAAGGTAAAACAGACCAGATAAAATACATTAGGAGTGGGTGAGGGACAGTGCTTAGAGTTGGGGAGAGTAGGTGAGGCGGAACAGATGGGTTTTGAGATTTGATTTAAAGATCGGGAGGGTGGAGCAGTTTCGGAGTTCGGGTGGGAGGGAATTCCAGAGCTGGGGAGCAGAGTGGCTGAAAGCTCTGGCCCCCATGGTGCTGAGGCGGGCAGGGGGTACGGTGAGGTGGATGGAGGAGGAAGACCGGAGGGTGCGGGATGGAGTGGCAATGTGCAGGAGGTCGGAGAGGTAAGGAGGGGCGAGGTTGTGAATAGATTTGAAAGTATACAGAAGGATTTTGTAGGTGATCCGTTGGTTGATTGGGAGCCAGTGGAGTTGCTGAAGGATGGGGGTGATGTGGTGGGAAGAAGGTGTTCTGGTGATGATCCGGGCGGCAGAGTTCTGGACAAGCTGAAGTTTATGGAGGGCTTTCTGGGGGAGGCCGAAGAGAAGGGAGTTGCAGTAGTCAAGGCGGGAGGTGACGAGGCTGTGGACAAGAATAGCAGAGGTGTGGGGAGTGAGGGAGGGGCGGAGACGGTTGATATTACGTAAGTGAAAGTAAGCGGACCGGGTGACGTTATTGATGTGTGATTGGAAAGATAGAGTACTGTCGAGGATGACACCCAGACTCTTAACCTGAGGGGAGGGGGAAACAGGGGTGTCGTCAATGGAGAGTGAGAAACTGTCAACTTTAGATAAGGTGGATTTGGTGCCGATAAGAAGGATTTCGGTTTTATTGCTGTTTAATTTTAGAAAGTTTGAGGTGAACCAGGATTTTATTTCAGAAAGGCAGGAGGAGAGGGAGGGGGGTGGGAGTGTGGAATTCGGTTTGCAGGAGAGGTAGAGCTGGGTGTCATCCGCGAAGCAGTGGAAATGGATGTTAAATTTGCGGAGGATATGGCCAAGGGGGAGGAGGTAAGTGATGAAGAGGAGGGGCCCCAGGACAGAGCCCTGGGGCACACCTGTAGTGACTGGGGAGGGGACGGATGTGAAGGACTTGAGCTGAATGAACTGGGTGCGGCCTGTGAGGTAGGAGCGGAACCAGGAAAGGGGGGTGTGAGTGATGCCAATGGAGGAGAGTCTACTGAGGAGGATGGGGTGGGAGATAGTGTCGAAGGCCGCACTCAGGTCAAGGAGGATGAGGATGGAGAGTGAACCGGTGTCAGCTGCAGTGAGGAGATCGTTGGTGATTTTGATGAGGGCAGTTTCGGTGCTGTGACGGGGACGGAAACCAGATTGAAAAGGCTCGTAGAGGCTATTGTGGGTGAGATGGGCGTGAAGTTGAAAAGAGACTATTTTTTAGAAGAACTTCCTATTGCAGAAACGTGGGGTTTAAGCACATCGACGGTATCACCTTTAAGTTCATCACCTTTGTTTACTAAACAAACTCCTTTATTAAAAAGTCATACTTTACTAACCCCAGATACCATAAAAGGTTTGTCTGATATATGATCTGATAAATGCAATGTCACTTCTAACGTAGATGTCAAATTCATTTTGCACATTCAGAACCTCTTGGGCCACCAGAAGAGCCACTTTTTGTAAACTAATTCAATAAAACTAATTTTAAATCATATTTATTGGGCAGTTTACTTGTATGTTGTTTATTGAATGTTGTACTATGTTTCATTCAAACTCACTACAACAACTGTGTCCTCCTTGAGAATCATATCAAACCGTCAGATGGACAGTTTCAACCATCAAGAAATGTTTCAGTTTCAGCTTGTTGATATGCAAGAGAGATATTTTGGTTTAAATGCCAGCTCCTTACTAGAAGTGGGAAAAGTAGGTAAAAACCACCATCTAGTGGCAAAAGCATCAAGTGTTCTGTCATATTGCTGCAGCAAATGAAGGGGACACAGTTTACAACTTAAACCTCTCCTATGTGAGAAGATTTTAACATTGTATAACACTGTTAGATTTGACACATTTATGACATTTGTTGTTTAAGAAAACAAATCATTACAAAGATATAAAAAAAATACCTCTACACTACCACAACATTATTACTAATACTTTGCTGCCATCCACAGGCTTCTACTTTTACTGAACCAGCTGCCCACTCTGCCCGGTGTCACCACTTCACAACACATCATTATCTGACACGACATGCAACGCTGATTTCCATTCTTTTTTGTAATTGATCTTTTAAAAGCTCAAGTGATGAGATAGATCTGAGATGACCAGCGTCAGAAGAAGGGTCTAAATGATACTGAAATTCTCACACACAGAGAAATACATTTAAAAATATGCACTAAGGCTATAATTCATCCACCACTAAGATATTAAAAGCATAGACCTAACACTAACACCAGAAGCAGTGGAAGCAGACGGCACTGATTCAGCCCATATTCTAACATTAGCTGCAGCCAAATGCATCTTGGTGTATGTTTGATGTTATAAAATATTCAGCTTTATATTCTTGTATTGCGTTCACATCGTTCACATCCTGCTTGAAAAAATAACATAAAACATCAAGAGAATTGCACTTTCATTTATTTTCATATTTTTGTAAAACAATCTCTAAACCATTTTAATTTTTATTTAAAATAAAATCCACTGATTTTCTGACCAAGTCAGAGAACTGTGTTGTCTCCTGCAGATGTGGTGAGGTTTTGTCATGTACTTTTGTCACTGTGGTAACTGATAGCAGCTGGGGTTACGACACAGTGTTACACACTGTAACCAAAACCCTGTTCATACATTCATCTCTCTTTTTAATTGAAATGGCAGCAGAGCTGCTGGTGAATGACCATCAGGCTGTCACAGGATTGGTTCAGTAAAAGTACTTATGTTCATTTCAACTATGGAGATTGTAGAAATATAGCAAAAAACATGTTAAGAGAAGTGAAATCCTGTGTTTATATGCAGAGAATATTGTCTGACTTGACTCTGCATTTACTAAACTAAGTCAGCATAAACGATGTCAGCTATAAAGTCATATTTAGTTTGCTTTGCAACATAATGCTTTTGTGACTCTGTGGCTTTGCAGAAATAGCTGTGGCTGTATTCTTATGTATTATTTTCCCATTGCATTGAGTTCATGTTCATTTTATGAAAACACTGTAAACATTGTTTAAACATTAATTTACCTAAAATACTGAACTCTTCATCAATGATGAAGATGAAGGATGATGGTAAGACCATGATAATAAAGTTAAATCTTTCATTTGTAATTTCAGTTGTCAGTTAAACTGTAGTAAATATTATATAGAAAAGAAAGTGGGCTACCATTAATTATAAATGGTACTGTATAGCATAGCACAAATACAATTCAGTATTGTGTCATTACTCTCGTGCACATGAGATAGTAAATCGTGGCCTCGTTTTAAATAATGGTCATAGATTCTCGAAGCTGCAGCTTCGCTCTCATCCTGATGGAGCTCAATTCTGCCACATAGGCAATTTGTACGTCTACTGCCCAAACTTTGCTGTGTTTTAGCCCAGACGCCAGGTCTACGCAAAAGATATGAGAATTAAATGTGGTCTGTTAAAGCTGCAGTAGGTAGCTGTAATAATGAACTTAATCTGGCATTGTTAATACAAAGCCCTGAACAAGGACATGATACATCTCCTCTATTCCGTTGGTAAAGAAGCCTAAATAAACCCTAAAATATTACAGAAATAGAAAAGAGAACACCTTCCACTGACTGTTAAATATTTGATTATTATTACTTATGCATTGATGTAGCTGGAAGATGTGGAGTTCATTTTAAACTATTTTGTAATAGTTTTTTTATTATAGGAATGTTGTCACAATAATATAGAGTCTAGCAGGTTTGAATAAATATAAAAATGTGGGGTGCCAGTCAGAGTCAAGTCTGACAAATACCAAAAATAAAGAACAAAAATAGTTTCCTGGTAAGCTGGCGTTCCTCTCCTCCACTCAACAAACAACACATTAGCCTCTGACATACAGTATATAAAGATATGTCTGGGTTTTCCACTGCATGGTTATTTTGGGAGGGTGTGATTGGGTTATTGAATGATTGTGGCTGCTGACTGTGTGAATGAACACAAGGAATATTGGGCGGTGTTATTTGAACCAGATCGCTACAAGAGCTTAAAGGGACACCTTCCGATGTTTTGGTTTGCCCAACCTTTTGTCAAATCTGAACCATGACATGATGAATGGAGGTCCTGATAATAGTTGCCAAGTTAAACAGAAAAAGCTTGTAAGCTGTTTTGACATTGCTTCTTGAAGATTCACAACCGAGAATAATTAAAAATCCTCCAGTAAGAACTGAGTCAGAATGACTAAAATCCATACGTTACCTAAACCTAAAAAGTTAATGGACTAAAACATGAGATACTTTCAGTATGGATGTTGTGGATGATTGAGTGGATATGACAGCCCGATATCATAAACCTATATCCATGTCCAAGTAATGCAGCTAAATCAAGTATATCTGGTTATCCACGCTGCAGTAACTGAAGGTGACAGGAGGATGTGATAAAGCTGTACACCAACTGTTGGCAAACACTTAGTTTTATATAAGCCCCACCACAGGAAAGGAATACCTTTAGGGAAGTGGTTAATAAATGGTACATTGGGGATTGCTTTAGTCAGTGAAACATGTTTGCTTTTCATGGTTTTTTTCATTATAAAAATGTATGTTGGTTAAAACTGTACTCAAACTAACATTTAATCTTTAGTTAAAACATAAGATCAGAGTAAATATTACATATATACACTAATTTACTGAGTAAGTACAACAATTTAGAATATGATACAAGCTCCCAAGTATTTTCGTACTATAGTTCAATTGAAACCTCTCCTTACATTTCAAATTTCATTGATATCACATATTTTGACCTCAGTGGCGTGAAAGGCGTCTTTGAGGTGCTTGTTTTTGTATGTTGGATGTGTTGACATATCACACTGTGACAATGCTTTTGACATCTGGGGAAAAGGAACCATGGTGACCGTCACATCAGGTAAAATAATTCATTTTGGTCTTGATAATGACAATTTGGTGATTACACAGTTAAATATAAGGTATTTTGACCTCAGTGGCTTGAAGGGAGTCTTTGAGGTGCTTGTTTTTGTATGTTGGATGTGTTCACATATCACACTGTGACGGTGCTTTTGACATCTGGGGAAAAGGAACGATGGTTACAGTCACATCAGGTAAGCCAAACACTTTTTTTGTCTTTTTAATTTGTTTGTTTGATTTTGAAGCAGAATTAGGAAATCCAGTTTTGACACCGTAAGTTAATGTATATCTGGAATACTGTATGTTAAAGGTGTTAAAATCCATAGACTCAATTTAAACTGAGCGGATCCAATTTCAAAGTTGGTAATTGCAGAGGCCAATGTAACTATGTAATAGGGTAGATTATTACAAAATCACACACTATGGAACATGTAGATGCTTGAGATCCAGGTTTTTGTATGCAGCGGTTAATTATTTGTTGAACTGTGACAACTGGGCTTTTGACTACTGGGGAAAAGGCACTATGGTCACTGTCACTTCAGGTAAGTGATTTTAATATGTTTGATTAGTGAATGAAACTCCCATTGATCCCATTACTAATGCAATTTCATCTTTTTTCATGTGGTCACAAGTGTTGAACAAGGATATCATAGCCAACAGTATTTTGTAGGCTGGCATAGAATCTCTGATAATATTAAAACTCCTGGCTGGTAGTTCTATGGACAGGTTTATATCTTACTTTGGTTTTGGCAACAGTTCAAATCAACTGTTTGATGAGAAGTTATTATTAAGGGATATTACAGTAAAAAGTAAGTTTTCGTGTTAAGTCCTTATGACTTTCTGAACTGTGACAACTGGGGTGCTTTCAACTACTGGGGAAAAGGCACTATGGTAACGGTGTCATCAGGTAAGATTTGCACTGCTAAATCCCTTTTTAAGTTACATTTAAATTGCTAAAACCTCTAAAGATTTGGAGTGTCACAAAATGAAAGTGTTTTACTATAAGGGTAAAAAAAAAAAATCTGTTTGCCGGTAAAAATTCTCTGAAGACACTGGTGAAGATTTATACTAAGTGTATTTTATTTCATTGGAAGAAAATATATGACAAAGCGAGCATTATTAAAAGTTAGAGTAGAGTAGAGTAGCTCTCAACGTTAGTAGACAGCCTTTTCAGACTAGTGGTTCAGTAATTTCAGCGCTGTGTTACTATGAAGCTTTTGACTACTGGGGAAAGGGTACAATGGTAACTGTTACATCAGGTAAGAATACTGTTTAATCTCAAACATATTTGCCTAATTTAAACAAAAGTTAAAGTTAACAAAATGATATGATGCCATAAACTCAGTACTGTATGTTTGTCAAATGTACAGCTACACTCCATTTAACTTTGAAAAAATAACAATGATTATCATCAAAGTTACGGACTAAAAGTTATCGACATTTATATTTTAAAAAGAGTAGACCACAAATGATATTACTGAGGGAGGCTAGTTCATCAAATAACATCTAAAGAAATGTGATAAGATAAAGATGTATGTACGGAGCGCACTTCTCTCATTCAACATATGAAAAGGTTAAGGTATTAAAATGTATCCTTGATTGCAATGCTTTGCTATGCTTTTGATGAAGTAAGCCAACTTCATTCCATTGTTAACTTATGTTTGATGAAAAATATCTTATTTTAAATGTTCACTTCACTTTTTTAACGGCATTTTTGTTTCTACTTTGTTAGCATGTGTTTCCAAGCCAACCGTGTATCCTCTGATACAATGTGATTCTGGGACTGGTGACCTGGTCACTCTTGGCTGCCTTGCCACTGGCTTCACACCGTCCTCAGTGACCTACACATGGAACAAACAGGGGTCTGACTTGCGGGAATTCACTCAGTATCCTCCAGTACTGAAAGACAATGTTTATACGGGAGTCAGTCAACTCAAAGTGAGCAGACAGGACTGGGACAACATGAAGCCCTTCCACTGTGTTGTGAGAAATACAGCAGGAACAGGACAGGGGACATTCATCAAGCCACGTAAGTCTTGTGTTTAGTCATATATAAATGCCTTTATAGTAGTTGATTTGAAATTTAGCAGGTTAACATGGCAGAGCTGTTAACATATTTTAGCATTGTGAAACAATTTAAAAGGTTTTCAAATTGATTGTGATGACACAAAGCGTACATGTATTGCCAGTAGATAACAGTAGAATACAGTACCAGATACATAAGATCCATTTCTTACGGTGCACTAATCAATAATAATAATAATACATTGATAAATGTTATTGGTGTAATGTGTCTCTACTAGTTGGTTTTATTACTGTGTTCTTTAGAGGTGTTATCAGAGGTAGACTAACCCCGTCATTGTACCTTTATCCTGAGCTGATATTTTGACGTTTGAAGTAAAAGTAAAAGTGAGCCATCACTGTTGTAATTGTTTTACAATATACTCAATGATGAAGGAACGTGAACACAAAGGAGAGCACAAAAAATAATTTAGCTATTAAAAGGTTAGAGTGTTTCTAAGGTTTCTAATGTCATAATGAGCAGACCTGACCGGTTAACCAAACAGTGTGGTGGAATGAGAAGGTTGGCACTTTCTCGTGCACATACAGCTGCTGACTCAGTCTATATTATCTATTACTAATATTCTGCATGCCCTCTGCACCTGCTGAAGAACAAATTATTGTTGTGTGCTCTGCTTCTTTCCATCTATCTGCATAATCATAGTGATGCAGATAGATTGAACCTTTATGGTGATAATTAACGTTCAAGTTAACTCCATGTTTGCTTGCCTGAGCAGTCAATGTATATGCAGAAGCGAGCATCAGAGCTCTGCTGTTCAATTGTATTTTCCTCGAGTCCTTCTGCGCACTTTAAAAACAAGCTAAAGAGATCCTTTGAGTTTTATCAAACTACATGAACCTCTGCTTCTGCATATATATATTATACACACACACACACACACACACACACACACATCCCCTGCTTGCGCATACATATATTTGTTTATATCTTTTTTTTTTTCAGATATGCCTTATCAGATACCAGATGTTAAAGTGTTTGTCTCATGTTATGAGGATCAGGAGGTTGCCTTCACCTGCATTGCCAGTGATTTTTCACCAAGTAATCAAAAAGATCAAATGGCTGAAAAATGAAGCACCAATAGCCGATGAAGCAAATGTGATGAAAAGCTCTTCTGCAGAGAAAAAGACAGTTAATGGACTGTACAGTGTTTACAGTGTTCTCAAAGTACCAGCCAGTGAATGGACTGAGAGCATTAATTATACATGCGAGTTTGAAGGGAAAGGTCAAAATGGTGCAACGTCCAATAGATCCACTGTGTCCTACAAACAGACGTCCTCTCCCTCTAGTAAGTAAATGAATACTAATTATTGAAACATTTTGTGTGAATTTCTATGGTTTATATTCTCATTGGTTTGCAGCCATTCCTGTCCAATAATGTTTCCCTTATTCCTCAGCCCCAAAGGTGACGGATGCAGTGAATTAGCTGCTGACGTAGTGATCAAAGACCCTTCACTGGAGGACTTGTTTTCAAAAGGAAAAGGAACAATAGTATGTGAAGTCAAGGTAAATACGCCATCAGTAGAAGAGGTACGTTGGGAGGACGAGGAAGGAACTGAAATCGCTAATGCCAAATCGAAGGACAAAAAAGGACGTGGAGGCCTTTACAGAGTACCACTCGAGATCACATTTGAGGACTGGACCCGGGGGATAAAACCCAGCTGTGTTGTTATTCATCCAGATTTACATGAACCGCTCAAGAAACCCTTTGAAAGGAATATTGGTAAGAAAACTGAAGGGCTGTCTTTATTTTTTCTAATCATGCCATCAAATCCAGTGATCTTTCTCAGCTGATTATGCAGCAGAGATTTTCTTCAGCACTGTATGTGTGGCAGGAGGTTTAATGTTTCTCTCATGCTTGCAGGAGGACCGACTCGGCGTCCTTCAGTGTTTATGCTGGCTCCAGTAGAACATACTAGACAAGAAATGGTGACCTTGACTTGCTATGTGAAAGACTTCTACCCTCGTGAGGTTTTGGTGTCTTGGCTTGTTGATGACGAGAAAGCAGATTCAACATACACGTTCCATACCACAGAGCCTGTAGAAAACCAAGGATCCTATTCGGCTTATGGCCAGTTATCGCTCAGCCTTGATCAGTGGAAACAGAGTGATGTAGTGTATAGCTGTGAAGTGTCCCACGAGTCTATGGCTCAACCAAACTCAACCAAAGCTATTGTCAGGTCCATTGGGTACAGAATGCATGAAGGGAACAACCTGGTCCACCTCAACATGTTTCGACACATGCCAATACTGCCTTTTTAAAATGCGTTGTTGTCTATTGAATTAACTGACCGAACAACTGTTTAAATCTGGTCTTACCTCGAAGGTTATAAAGTATATAACCCTACAAAAAATGACTCAAATACTTTTGAAATCCAAAAACCAACATTTAGCTTTGAACGTTTTACTTAAACTATGAAGGTCATAATTATGAAGATGTCAGACAAGTACTCATTGTGATATTTTATTATACAGTAATGTAGGCCTAACTGGAAAAGCAGGACTTTGATGACTTTGGTGCATTTTCACTCAACATTTGTTTTCTTTGTCTTCACAGGTTAAATGAAACAAGGTGAACTTTCTGTAAGACTTATTTTGTCTGCCTTTTTTTCATTAACTTAAGAGTCATTATTAAGAGTATTGTGTAAGTATTTTCCTTTGTTTTAATTACAAAAGCTTTATGTCTGCTGAACAAAAATGTTTAAATGTCATTAACCATTGATGTTGATCCATTTTTTGCTTTTCCATTTAATTGTTCATACTATCTATTGTCTAAATGTCTATTTCACCAAAAAATGTTTTAATACGTAACACTTATTTCTTGTTATTGACATTTTAATTGTTTTATCATGTTATTTATTGCATTACTCTGTTTATCATCTCCATTGCATCTGCAAAAGACAAAAGTTCTCAGTTCTATTATTAAGAGACTTAAACCTTCAGCAGGTCCTGACAAGCAATGCAAAAACTATAGTGCATGTACACTGACATGAGAGGACATGAGATATTTAAATGTGCACTCTGTTTCTCTTACTGGCATAACCCCACCTCACACCTGGAGTCTGTGATGCTCCGTTGCTCATAACTTTGTTTCACTTCTGTAATTTGGTACTTTACTAGGGGCGGCTGTGGCTCAGTGCTAGAGCCGGTCGTCTTTCAAACGGAAGGTCGGAGGTTCGATCCCCAGCTCCCTCACGCTCAGGTCGAAGTGTCCTAAATTGCTCCCGGTGGCATAGCCAACGGGTATGAATGTGATATCTGATCGACAGTTGGGCACTTTACGTAGCAGTCCTGCCATCAGTGTGTGTGAATGGTTGAATGTGAAATGTAGTGTAAAAGCATCTTTGAGTGGTCGCAAAGACTAGAAAAGCACACAAGTACAGTCCATTTACTTTATTGGGAGCTGGGTGTTACTCAATGCTTCCGCCTGCTGCTTGCCCTGATCACTCTACCCTGTCATGCTGCAACATCTGTGCAACAGACTTCCAGCCTTCTCTCCACCTAACTTTTAGGACACACACCATCTAGCCTAGACACAAAGGTATTACCATTTACAATTCAGGCCCACATAATGTAAAGGTATGTACAACTGCTGATATGATATCAGCTCATTTTTATAAATAAACATCTAATAGTTAGAAAGAAGCAAGCAAAGGTAAAATAATACTCTCTCTCTCTCTCAGGACCGCAGGTTCTATCTCCAAACATCAATAAAATCAGCAATAAAAAAAGGTCATAACTTTCTTCAAGGATAGGCTTATACTGCAGTACATTGTTCTCACAATACCAACACCCCTGTGTTACTTAGACTGTCCACAAGAGTGAGACAAAGCTCCACGTACAGCAATGTTGAGCTGCATCCTCTGTGAAACACCAGTTGGGTAGACATTTGATGATTCTGAACTGGACTTGCTAAATGCTAAGACACAGAGGTACATTCACTTGAAGAACAGAGACTGTTTTTCTAACCATTTCTGTTCCTCCATACATACACATGCAGAGTTACTGTCAAAGTGTGCACATTCTGTCTTTGAGGTAGAACTGCTTGTTTGTATTGTTTATAGATGCCAATGGTCTCTTTTCCCATTCCCAGTGGAGTGTAGTGCTTTCAGTCTCTTTTCTGCTGCGTCACCATCTGACGTCACAAACGTGCCGGGGACAGGGTTAGTAAAGGTTTTTATTGTACCTATTACTCAGTCTATTTATCAAACTCGGCACCCACAACTTGGAACGATGTTCGAGCGCTGCTTGGAAGGAGACGGGCGGAAATTGTAGCTGAGTTGACAAGGAGTCACAGAAGTTACCGACGTAGCATGGCATTGCGCCTGAAAGGGGGCGGAGATTAGCGTGTCAACATGGTTTTTGTGTTCCCATCAATGCCGATTGGAGACGAGGCGATAATTACCCGGGTCTACTGCAGAGTCATTTGACCCGGGTCTGAATGTTGATTGTAGCCTTTCCCATTAAGAAAAAAAGATGAGTGTTCCCGAGTGTTAGAGGGTTTTTCGACCAGTGGGGAAAGGGCTTAAGAGAGAGTGTTCAAACATGGTTAGATTAACGTAAGTGGTCCATTCAGGAGACAGGGACTCATATTGGCCCCCGAGCCCACCTTGAGGCACAGATCTTATTCAACATTAAACAGAGCTGAATAAAATTCCAACAAGGTCTTCCACAACATCTATACTTTGATGTTACAAGGGTGATTCCTTTCTTCCTAAACCCTCATTTACAAAAAAACATTGAGATTTCAATTATGTTCATTTTTGGAAATAATATAGTGTAATTATAGTTAATTATAGTGTAATAGTGTAATTAAAGAGCACCTGTAAAGTGCCTTTGAGTGTCATGAAAAGCGCAATATAAATAAAATGTATTATTATTTTAAAATTAAACTGAAATTTAATAAGTGAGCCACTTGTCCTAAACAGTCAAAAAGTACATTTCTATCTGATGCTATTCAACAGACAACCATAAAAATATTGTACCGACAAAAATTGTGACAACTTCAAATCTTCAATACAAAAACAAAAAGACACTTCACCCGTCATAGCTGCAAATGCACAGGTGTTACTCATAAAACTGATAGCTGTTTTATCAGTGTCCCAGTGAGCTGTGATAAAAGAGTCTTTGCTACGTCTTAACTTAAGGATGAGCTCTGTCTCCTCTTGGACCCTTTAACAATATAATGTGATTAAAATGTTTGAAATGCCCCACAGCATCAATGGAGGCATAGCAAATCAGTTCATGCAAATGCAATCTCGGATCCCATTGGCTACAGTCTGACGATGATATAGTCTCTGGGCACACCTGTTAACATGCCGGAGCAAGTACCCAGCGGTTAGCAATAAACAACTTCCTTTTCTGCCTGCTGCATTGTATACAGAAAAAGAAACCGTTTTTCTTGCTCTTTACTTTAATTAACGGGTTTTGCCTTTGCCGAAATTTCAGCGTCATGATGCGGATTAGTAAGTAGTAAACATGAAGCTTTGTCAGGTCTGTCCTCAAGAGGAAACTACTTTTACAATGCTGGTTTGTTGAACGGAGGTCGGATTGATCATTTCTTATGCATTTGAAGAAGTCGGGAAATCTAAACGCTGAACGGCTTTTGTGACACCGTGTCAGGAAATGTAACTCAAGTTGAATCTTGATCTAGATGTATCTTTAGCTGTTAGCATGATGTCTGTTTATAGAGATTAATAAAACACTAAATCATCGCCAGACAGCCGCTGATGGGAGCCGGGATGTCATCTGCCTGCTTTTGCTCTCCACACGGACTGTTTTTCCTGCATACGCAGCAGCCTGCTGATATGTGATTGGTCACAGCCTACAGATTAATGCAAATATTAGGTCTGTGGGTAACATGAGCTTTTAAAAAGTACGACATATACATGTATATTGACAATATGTTTATACTGATGACATGTTGGCACTGCAGTAAATATTGTTTGAGAAACTGACCTTGCTTGTTTTGTTCATCTTCTCGTTCTTCGGTGGAAAAAAGCAGCCAGAGTGTTAAGTTTATTACTGCCACCAAACCATGGATGCATGTGCTTCCTGGAGTGACCTTTGTTGTTACTCACTCCTGCAGTCCTTCCAGGGTGGATCGAGCAAAGTTCCCTTCAGTTTTTCAGACAAAAGGAACTACACTTGTTGGCTGCGGGGATACCCCAACTCATGGGAGTAGACACATGAAAGGCATCTTATGTGAAGTCTGCAGAAAGTTTGCTCTGAGGCCTTCGTGGAATGGATGAAATGTGGATTTGGAGAGCATTTCAGAATGTGTCCAAAGTGAAGAGACATTTACGAGACAGAACTGATGAATGTCATTCAGGTTTACTAAAAAAATAAATCACACCGACACATTACTGCTTATGTTGGCATTAGAGTATTTGTCAACTAGCTACCATGCATTTTGGCCTGCAGGCAGATAGCATTGTTGACTATTATAGACTCATTACACTCTATTTAAACAGTTTTACTCAGACCCTAAACATTACATGTAGAACCGTGCGCATGCTCTCATTTGAAGGACATTAAAATAAATCCAAATCAATCTCTAAATCTAATCTTGTTTTATTAACATGTTACATGATATTTTAATTGCAGGACTTCAGAGAGTTTTTCAGTGATCATCATCATTAAAGTGTTCAAACATACTTCCTGTTTCTCACTAAAGTTACTTTCTCTGTAGTTTCCTCGTGAGTGTGAAATCTAATCAAACCAGCATTACTGTGACTCACATTCATTCAATTATCTGGCAGTGATAGAAATTCCACTGATTGACTCAATGTTGGGATCTTTTTTCATCTCATTCAGCTGAATCTGAAATTCACATTCAACCTGAAAATCAACATTAATATAGAAAGTTGTTTTTTCTCTTATGAAGAAAAATAATGTGTGTGTGTTTTTACTGTGAAGCAATGTTTACAGATGATGGACAAAGACTGTTTTCTGTTTGACACTATGTTGATTAAATTCTCTGTATTTGAGGTGAAACTGTGTCCACATATCTTCAAACAGTCCTTAACTGTCCTTTGAACAACAATCACAGTGAGGCAGTCATGGCAATAAATCTAAATATTCAGGCTCCATTCATCAATGAGTTTATCACATAACAGAAATGTATTGTGTCCCTATGGCGTCAAAAACGAGGAAACAACACATTATTCTATAATTCTTCATAGACACTCAAAACAGTCATGTGATGAGTAGGAGAAACTTCTGTCCAGTTTAGTAAATATGAGGACTTAACCCTGAAATCTATGTGGTTAAAAACATTGAAAAACCTTCGACTGTCTCTGATTGCACTGAAACGTTTGTTCATTTTATAGAGTCACAAAGAAAGGAAGGGTTTCTGTTCATGTGTCAGAGAATGAGAAAACTGTAGATCTGCATTTATTACATGAAGTCTGTGGTTGTTATATTTTCTATTCAATTCTGAATAAAGTTATAAGAAGAAGAAACTGGATCAATAATGACAAAAAATGTGACAGAGAGAGAGAGAGAGAGGGAGAGAGAGAGAGAGAGAGAGAGACAGAGAGAGAGAGAGAGAGAGAGAGAGACAGAGAGAGAGAGAGACAGAGAGAGAGAGAGACAGACAGACAGACAGAGAGAGAGAGAGAGCGAGAGAGAGAGAGAGACAGACAGAGAGAGAGAGAGAGAGAGACAGAGAGAGAGAGAAGAGAGAGAGAGAGACAGAGAGAGAGAAGAGAGAGAAGAGAGAGACAGAGAGAGAGAAGAGAGAGAAGAGAGAGACAGAGAGAGAGAAGAGAGAGAAGAGAGAGACAGAGAGAGAGAGAGAGAGAGACACCATCATCCTCTCAGAAAAGAAATTCATGCAAACTGTGATGTCTTCCTCCTCTACTTATGTGACTGCAGAGAGGAGGACAGAGAACAGTGGACACACAGTTTAACATGATGGACTACAGGACAGGACTGCTGCTGTTAACTGTCTGCTGGGCAGGTGAAGATCATCACTATATTCATGTTACATAGCGTATATATCTGTCAGCAGCTGATTTCACTTGATGTTTTTATCCTCTCTCCAGGTGTTGATGCTCAGAATCTGACACAATCTGAACCAGTGGTTAAACGTCCTGGAGAATCCCACAGTCTGACCTGTTACGCCTATGGATTAGACTTCAGCATCTACTGGATGGCCTGGGTCAGACAGGCTCCTGGAAAAGGACTGGAGTGGATCGCTGCTATAAACCCTGGTAGTAGCACCAAACACTACTCTCAGCCAGTTCAAGGCCGGTTCACTGTCTCCAGAGACGACAGCAGACGGCAGCTGCATCTGCAGATGAACAGTCTGAAGACTCAAGACACTGCTGTGTATTACTGTGCCAGAGACACACAGTGACTGGAGGAGGCTGAGCAGCTGTACAAAATCCTACAGGACTCATCTTTACTGCACTAGGAAACAATTTAATACTAATATAACATATTTCATTAAACTGGCCTTGTAGAACATCACCAACAATAACCTTTAATCTCATAACTTAAAAGCTGCTTTTGAAAAGAAACTCTGCTGTTCATTATTGTGCCACTCGTGGACTGAGTTACAGTACTGCCATTAAATATATATTGAGATCAATGTCAAAAGTAATAATAATAATATTAACTTTATTTATATAGCACCTTTAAAAACAAGAGTTTACAAAGTGCTTTGACAGCCAATCAAACAAAGTAAAGCAGAGAACAAGCAGATCATAAAACCAGCAACTCACTCAGGACCAGCAAATCACACAACAAGCAAAGCACAAAACCCAATACCCAATAGGCAGCAGGAGAACCCACACAACCAAGACCAAGGGGACGAAGCAGGAAGAAGTAGAAAGAGTTAATACAATAAAATAAAATACCTAAAAGAGATAAAGAAAGGAAATAATGCAAAAAGAAATAACAGCTGTAAAAGCAATAGGAGAGATAGAAACCAGTAAAAGGCAATAAAAAGAGCTAAAACAATACAAGCAATAAAAAGGAATCAAATCAGTCAAGCATGAAAGAGATTAAAGAAATAAAAGCAATAAAGGAGATAAAGGATCAATAAAAACAAGGAAAGAAGGAAAAGTAAGAATAAGGTGAAATAACATTTAAAAAACATAAATAAGAGCCAATAAGAAGACGTGTACATCCAATCTATTTCAAAGGATTCAGAGCTTAACTTCAGTCAACAAAGTGTTTTTAATGTAGAGAACAGAACTTCAAAGGGCACACTCGTGACACTCAGATATCTAAATCATCATCATTAATATCATCATCATTAATATCATCATCACAACATCAACAGTAATCATCTGTCCATCCATCCTTTTATTCTTCAGCTTCTTCTCCCTGTTCACTGTCAGGTCAGTTACAGTCCCTCCTTTAAAACTGTTGAGGGCAGACAAGGACTGACTGTATTCAGTGCTGATCACAGTAATGGCCTCCATGGAACGAGCTGTATGTACAAGTAATGGCCCTGAGGAAAACACTGACAGTTTAACACAGTTAACACCCTCAAACATCCTCTGAGTGTCTGTGATGCTTTCCTCATCCTGTCAACACACATGTATTTAGGTAAAATGGCTTTTGGAATCCTTTCAGGTGACAATATGTGTGAATGTGTTTGTCTCGTGTTTCAACTTGCTTGTTGAGAATGCAATGAGAAAAGTCCAGTCACCATGAAAAAGACAAAGTGGTTTGGAAGCTTGAAACAATCCTGGTACCGCTCTACAAACAAAGTTGTGTCTCACGTCAGGCTATAAAACTCATTAGTGCAACGTGTCATTAATTAATGAAAGGGGTTATATGTTGCTTCTACTGTCTGTCTGTCTGCCTGCTGAAATCTGGCACCAAAGACTCGATCCATTCAGTTTGATTTATCGTGCACGTCTTGTCCAACCAGCCCTGAAACCTCCAATAAAAAACAACATGGAAATATGAGGCTAAATCTTCATGCTTCTATTTTCAGCTCTGTGAGGCGGAGTCAATGCAAATCTACATCTCTTCCATCGTTATTAATCTCACTGCAAACTGAGGACAAACCAATCCACCAACCAGACATACAAACACATTTTCACAATGACTTTAGCTGCATGTGTGACGTTTCTCCTGCTATCATCAATGTCTGGTAAATACATACTTATCCTCTTGTCTTTGTATGTGTTGGGGTTTATGTGTGGCTCTGCTCTGATCAGTCTCTTTTTTCCACAGTTGTTTGCAGTCAGACTCTGACTGGGTCTGAACCAGTGGTAAAGCGGCGAGGAGAATCCAACAAACTCACCTGTACATACTCAGGAATATCAGATGGAGATGCTGCTATCAGCTGGATCAGACAAGCTGAAGGGAAAGGACTGGAGTGGGTTGCCCACATTTCTGCTCCGAGTGGCAGCACTAAAGCTTATTCCACATCAGTCCAGAACCGTTTCACTGTTTCCAGAGACAACGATGTGGACCAGGTGTATCTGCAGATGAACAGCCTGATGACTGAAGACTCTGCTGTTTATTATTGTGCCAGAGCCCCACAGTGATACAGGAAGCCAGAGAGCTGCACACAAACCGCTGCAGGTGTCACTGTGACAGTCTCATAGAAAGTTCTGTGAAACATCACGTTCAGGTTTTGTTTAGATACCACTCAGAATATGAAGCCTCTCCCGACACCATGCATCTGTCACTATTTGGCCTAAACTGAAGAGTTGATCACACAGCACACTGTGATCATCTGCAGTCATTAGGCTCAGCTGCACTTTAAGACTTTATCTTACTGTTGATCTCAAATCTACTGACGGCTGAAAGGACAACTTTAAATTAAGCTCTCATCAATTTCAAACAATCGACCATTTTTATTTATCAATGTTAAACATATTCACCTTCATTTTTCACCTGTTTGATTCAGTGTGATCTGTCCTGTTTAATGATCTTTAAATGCCTTAAACCACCAAGACTTTGAAAGCTTCTAGTTTTTCTTTAATATCTTAAAAGTACTTACAAAATGTTGCTATTGTTAGAAAATAAAAAGGTGTTGTACAAAAATGTAGATGTTTAAACTAATGTAGAACAGTAATGGCAGTTTACTGGTTTGGTGTTGTTATTATTTTTCATTTTGAATGATTGAATAAAGTTAGTCAGCTGATCTACTGTCCTATGGATGTAAATAAGCCTCCTTGTGTGTTGCCTTATAAGGACATAAAGTGTCTTCTCCTCTTGCTGGTTTCTAGTTTCTATTCATGGCTGCTCCTTTAGTTTCCATTAGTGCTCATCTTCATTGTTACAGCAACGCTGATTTTAATAAACACATTTTATATTGTCCGTGAATGTTAAATTTGACATTAAGAATCATAATAATGATGCTTTTGGTTGTTTGCAATTTGAACATAAATAAAATAATGTTTCAATATCAAATTTACTGGCTATAAAAGCTTCACATCAGGCTGTCAGTGGAGTTCACAGCACGTTTTACATAAAGCATGTTTTCTGTAGCTCTGCTGCTGCTGAGGAGCCCGGACCTTCTAAACCTTCCAACAAGGACTCTGCAGCCAATACAGTACCAACTCTAACATTAAACTACATAAACATTCTATAATAACTGCACTGATACAATTTTGTCGTGTTACAAAGTGTTCTTCAAACTCTAGAGGGCAGTCTAGGACCGACTGAGTTTGATACAGGTTACTTGATTTGTCTTATGTGACATGAACACAACGACTGATGATGGTTCATTTGTCCAAATCAAGCCCATGTTCCTATGTCACCTGGTCTGATGATGTAAACTACTAATCCATCAAAACACTGACCTACAAATACTAAATGTCTCTTTGGCTGCTTGATTTTGAGTTTTATCAGAACTTTACATCAAACTCTGTGAAAAATTAAAGGAACAGATCAACTCTGATCCAGGTTTATCCTCCCTGTGAGGAGGAGTCAATGCAAACTGTGATGTCTTCCTCCTCTACTTATGTGACTGCAGAGAGGAGGACAGAGAACAGTGGACACACAGTTTAACATGATGGACTACAGGACAGGACTGCTGCTGTTCACTGTCTGCTGGGCAGGTGAAGATCATCACTATATTCATGTTACATAGCGTATATATCTGTCAGCAGCTGATTTCACTTGATGTTTTTATCCTCTCTTCAGGTGTTGATGCTCAGACTCTGACACAATCTGAACCAGTGGTTAAACGTCCTGGAGAATCCCACAGACTGACCTGTACAGGCTCTGGATTCTCATTCAGTGACTACGGCATGAACTGGGTCAGACAGGCTCCTGGAAAAGGACTGGAGTGGATCGCTTACATCAGCACTGGTGGTAGCAAATTCTACTCTCAGTCAGTTCAAGGCCGGTTCACCATCTCCAGAGACGACAGCAGACAGCAGCTGTATCTGCAGATGAACATTCTGAAGACTGAAGACACTGCTGTGTATTACTGTGCCAGAAGAGACATAGTGAGAGACAATAACAGGAGAGTCGTACAAAAACTACTTCCTCTATTTGCCAGCACCACATGGGACACTTGGAACACATTTTTGCAATACTGATTGTGATTAACTGTCATGTTCATTCTAACGGTGCCCCAATTGGTCGGCCACCGATCGTGATCAGCCGATATACATACTAACTGCTTTGATCAGTGGCCTGTATTAAAGGCCGATCATAAGAGCTGATCAGATGATGCAAAAAAACAATTTCTCTAAGCGACACTTAAATGGCGTCACTGGTCTGGCGGTTTTACTTGGTGTCTAAAGAAGATAATAAATTAGTCATTTGCAAGGTGTGTTCCAAGTTAGTACCTCGTGGGGGAACGCAAACGATAACATTCAACACCACAAATCTCAGACGTTTGAGGTTGAGTCACGTCAAAGAATATGACGAGTATTCAAAGCGAGCTTGTAGCACTAAGGAGAGAGAGCAGCTGGCATCAGCAACACTGCCACGACTCACTCAAACATCTGCAGCAGAGACATTTCAATGACAGCAACCAGAGAGCAAGGTCAGAAAGAAATCCACCAAAATAATGGTATTGATCACCAGCCGCTGTCAGTTGTGAAAGACGAGGGGCTCAGATGACTCATGTCATACATGGATCTACGTTACTCTCTGCCGGGGCGTAAATATTTCACAGATGTACGCCAGCCGCAGTTATACCAAACAATCTATACGCTTATCGACAGCCTTATGAAGAACAAGATCACTTTGATAAGTTTCACAAGTGACATCTGGAGTTCGAGTGTGTGTCTCATGTCCATGTTGAGCCTAACTGGGCAGTTTATTGATCAAAACTTCAAACTAAACAAAGTTGTTCTTTATCCTCAAGAGTTCTGCAGGTCACACACCACAGTTGCATTCAGTGACATGTTACGAGCAACGGGGATACCGAAGGAAAAAGTGCACGTTATTCTAAGAGATAATGCCAAGAACATGGAAAAGGCCATGAGGGATACGGATTTACCCAGCCTGCCGTACATGGAGCGTACACTCCAGCTTCCCGTTGCCGAAGGAGTTTCGTCACGATGAAGCATCACATTTGAAGCATTTAATAGCCTCTGAAAGACGCATCGTTGGCCAACACTCCCAGCTTGCCTACTGGCGACTTCAAAGTATCCAGAAACAACTGGGTCAGCCTATCAAAAGACTTGAGCAAGACGTACCCACCCGATGGAACAGTTTGTTATTTATGCTACAGAGTCTACTTGAACAGAAACGTGCACTGTGCGCTTATGGAGCTGACTACAACAGAGTTGTTACTGTTGATCTCAAATCTACTGACGGCTGAAAGGACATTAAATTAAGCTCTCATCAATTTCAAACAATCGTCATTGCATCAATTTTGTTTATCCTTGTTTACAGCCTCTGGATTCACACTCAGCAGCTACTGGATGCACTGGGTCAGACAGGCTCCTGGAAAAGGACTGGAGTGGGTCGCTGCTGATGCTGGCGGCAGCACCAAATCCTACTCTCAGTCAGTTCAAGGCCGGTTCACCATCTCCAGAGACGACAGCAGACAGCAGGTGTATCTGCAGATGAACAGTCTGAAGACTGAAGACACTGCTGTGTATTACTGTGCCAGAGAGCCACAATAACACAAACCATCAGCAGAGCTGAACAAAAACCTCTCAGTGCCTGAACACTTGTAACATGAAGCCACCAGAGGAGGAGCCCTCAGACCACTAATGATTATAACAACAGTCTCAGTGGGACAAACAGGCTTTAAATAATATACAATCATATTCGGAAATAATTTTAAAAATGTAATGGTCATATCAGATATTAACAAAAAGTCTGAATCTTTTCATCAGTGATCATGAATGAAAAATGTACAAATAGAATATAAAATAAAAGTTTTATTCAAATGTGTTAGTGTATGAATTATTAAAACATGTTTAAATGTAAGAGACTCAGATTAAATTAAATTGACCTGCTTCAGTTTAATAAATGGAGGATGTATTTTAAATGGATGTGTTATGAAATGATTGAGCATGAACCTGTTACTTCAAACATCCAGCATAGATGGACAATCAGCTACATGAAATGTTGAATTGAACTCTAACAGTGCTGAGTTCAGGAGCCACTCCCTCTTGATGCAAATGTTCAGTGTGTGCAGAGTACTTGTGTCCTGCTGACTGCTCTCGTCCTCTGTGTGGAGCTTCAGAGGTCACATCTCCAGCCTCAGGATGATGAACACACTCACTCTTCTGCTGGTTGCTCTCTCTCTGCCCTGTGAGTTCTCCTGCTTCTTGCTCTTTAATATTTTATCAGACAACATCGCCTGATGGTCAGTCAGTGATTCCAGATCCCCGTCTCACTTTCTCCTGTGGTTCCTGTCTGCTTTCCTCTCATCAGGTTGTACAGGTCAGAGTATGGAGTCCATTCCTTCCAGTTCAGCGGTGAAAATGCCCGGGGAGACTCTCAGTCTCTCCTGCAGGGGATCTGGCTTCACTTTTAGCTGCTGTGTTATGAGCTGGATAAGACGACCTGCAGGAAAAGCCCTGGAATGGATAGGGAGCAGTTTCTCTGATGCCAGCAGGAACACTTATGCCAGCAGTGTGCAAGGACGTGCAGAAGTCAGCAGAGATGACAGCAGCAGCATGGTGTATCTGAGACTGTCCAACTTAAAGCCAGAGGACTCTGCTGTGTATTACTGTGCCAGAGACACACTGGTTACAAGAAGCACAGAGGCTTTACAAAAACGTCTCAGACAGTGTTTTAACAAAGACCTACAGGTGGCAGCAGAACACATGAAGTCAGATGACTCTAAGGAGAGTGTAACACACTCTAAAACACACATGCAGGAACACACTGAAGGCAACAGCTGTAGTTGTGGTTTGTGACTTCCTGTTTCTTAGTGTCACATTAAACGAATGTTGACCCTGACCCTGCAGACCCTGACTCAGTCTGGACCAGTGGTTAAACGTCCTGGAGAATCCCACAGACTGACCTGTTACGCCTCTGGATTCACATTCAGCAGCCACTGGATGCACTGGATCAGACAGGCTCCTGGAAAAGGACTGGAGTGGGTCGCTGCTATAACTGATGGTGGTGGTAGCAACAAATACTACTCTCAGTCAGTTCGAGGCCGGTTCACCATCTCCAGAGACGACAGCAGACAGCAGCTGTATCTGCAGATGAACAGTCTGAAGACTGAAGATTCTGCTGTTTATTATTGTGCTCGAGACCCACAGTGACCGGAGGAGGCTGAGCAGCTGTACAAAATCCTGTTTCATATTCTTTATTTTACATTATAAACATTATTTAAATAACAAACAAAATATAGAATCCTTCAAACTGCTCCTAAAATGTTTCTAAGAAACACAATAAAGATCACTGGCTCGAACAGGCCGAACACAAAACAACAGTTTGGTTGCTGAAATTATATTTTGTAATATTTTTTTTCTCTTGTTCACACAAGATAATAAAAGATTATTTCCACAAGAGTTCAAACACAAGACACACACAGGGCAGCAAGTTAATACATCTCTGAGAAGATGATCGCATTGTGCGCACAACATTTGCATCTGGTCTCAGATCCTCTGGCCTGCTTGAAGTTTCTTGTATTTCTGTGTCTTTAAACTGTGATAACACTGACACCTTTAAGAGTCTGTATGCAAACCTGCAAAGCAGCGCTATTAAATATGACTACTATTTACATGATGCTGACTGACGTCACTGTATTTCTGTTAGCAGCAAATGAGTAGAGTTAGTGAGAAAATACATTAATTCATAAATGCTACAATTAGAAACAAAGCTGTTTATAAATGTTCAAAGTCAATCATAAATTTAATGTAGCAGGCGACCGGTGATAAATTCTGTCAGGAAAACTGCTGAAGTAATATTTAAAGTGGATTTTAATCATTTGTAAACTTATTATTAAACTTACTGTAAATGTGGCTCATAAAGTAACAGATAGACAGCTGCTCCTTTAGACTCCATTAGTGCTCATCTTCATTATAGCAATGCTGATTTTAATGAATACATTTTCTATTATCCCTGAATGTTAATGTTAATATTCATAAGAGGAATAATTATCCTTATTGTTGTTCTCAATATGAAAATAAATTACATTATTATTATGTTTCCAGTCTGCAGATATAAAAGCAGTGAACAGACTCTTCTACTGGCTCCACTTAAACCAACACTGATGCTTCATATGTTTGACTCTATGCAAACTCAGTGAGCTTCCTTGTTACTCGGCTATAAAAGCTTCACGTCAGGCTGTCAGTGGAGTTCACAGCACGTCACTTTAACATAAAGCATGTTTTCTGTAGCTCTGCTGCTGCTGTTGGCAGCTGGATGTGAGTCTCTCTGGATTTGTCAAAGTCAACAGTTCTTCTTTTGCACTTTAACTTGATCATTTCTTACAAAACATGTTCTTTATTTTAACAGGTGTGAAGTGTGAACAGTTGACACAGCCAGCCTCTGTGACTGTGCAGCCAGGTCAACGTCTGACCATCACCTGTCAGGTCTCTTATTCTGTTAGCAGCTACTGGACAGCCTGGATCAGACAGCCTGCAGGGAAAGGACTGGAGTGGATTGGTAGCAGAGTTGGATCCACAACATACTACCAAGATTCACTGAAGAACAAGTTCAGTATCGACTTAGACTCTTCCAGCAACACAGCGACTCTAAACGGACAGAATGTGCAGCCTGAAGACACTGCTGTGTATTACTGTGCCAGAGAGCCACAGTGAGAGACAATAACAGGAGAGTCGTACAAAAACTACTTCCTCTGTTTACAACCATCACTGGGGACAGTTGGAACATATGTTTGTAATACTGATGTGCCATAATGTAAATTCTTATTATAGATTCAATGTTGAAGTCTTGTTTAATCTCATTCGTCTGAATGTTAAAGTCGTTTCCATCAAGAATTCAACATCATTCATTTGTCATTGCACAACAGAGTTCCACAATGATTCAATGTTTTAGCCCATTCCTGCAACACACAGAACAAAAGGACACATTGTTTAAAGTAGAATAGAAAAAGATACATTGTCATATTTGAGTTATTTAGATACTAATACACTGGTTCATTAGCACAATTAAAATTATAATTCTGTTGCACTCTTTTTGGATTTGTTGTTTGGGGGAATGTAAACGGCAGCAACAAGATAGTGCTGATAACTTTATGCTGAAATCTGAACTTTAAAAACTTGACATCTGGGAAATATTATTAACTTTTACAATATTTGAGCACCAAGTATCATCGATAAAAACAGTTTCTCCCCTTGTGAACACTAACATGAAGCCACCACAGGAGGAGCCCTCAGACCACCAAAGATTTCAACATCAGTTCACTGTTACAGCAACAACAGAAACAGTCTTTAGAACATTGGAAATAATAGACAATGTTCCAATCACTGATAAAATAGTGTATGTTGTCACAGTAACAAACTCCACGATACATTATTAAATATTAAAGCATTCAACAACTTATACAAATGAGGTTGATTACTTTGCTCAGTGTTCCTCGTCTCTGAAAGTCAGTTCCTTTTTGAGAACATACTAAAAAATATCAAACTGATAAGTTATCAGAATCATACGTGCATTAGAGACTGAACCGGTCTTTAGCCAAAGTCATGGTGGTGTTTATTATTTAGGACATAAAACATGTGATTTAAACATCAATCTCATTACGTTTGATATGACTGAAGTTTCACCAACTCTTTCTGTGAGACGGAGAGAAAACATTTTAATAAACTTTACTGTCCCATGGATGTAAATAAGCCTCCTTGTGTGTTGCCTTATAAGGACATAAAGTGTCTTCTCCTCTTGCTGGTTTCTAGTTTCTATTCATGGCTGCTCCTTTAGTTTCCAGTAGTGCTCTTCTTCATTGTTACAGCAACGCTGATTTTAATAAATATTATCAATGAATGCTTCTGGTTGTTTGCAATTTGAAAATAAATGACATGATGCTTAAAAATCAAATGTCTCTCAGTGCAAAACATTCAGACATTTATATTCTGTAAATGTTGGGACATTTTAAATGTTGAGTGTTCTGAAATGAAAATATCACATGTGAAGCAAAGGTGATTTCCAGGCATGTTTCTACTCGACTGCCCCTCCCTGCTTCACACACATAACATTCATAAACACGTTTAAATCAAGAATTCATGAATTTAAAAATAAAGTTGAGATAAACACCAATACACGTATGCATGAAGTGATATTATATAATATAATTTCCATCAATAGAACTGATCATTATCAGAATCATGTGGGCATTGGAAACTGAACCAGAAGTCACCTTTATTATTCAAATGGTAAATGGACTGTACTTATAGAGCGCTTTTCTCACTCAGAGCTGCTTTTTACACTACATATCACATTCATCCATTCACACACTGATGGCAGAGGCTGCTACTAAAGTGCCCAACTGTCAATCAGATATCACATTCATACCCTTTGGCTATGCCACCGGGAGCAATTTGGGGTTCAGTGTCTTGCCCAAGGACACTTTGACATGTAGCCTGAGGGAGCTGGGGATCGAACCTCCAACCTTCCGATTGAAAGACGACCGACTCTACCACTGAGCCACAGCCGCCCCAAACTACAAAACTACAACAAATGAAGCTTTCAATACCAATCTAAACTCTGGGCAGATACCCAGAAACAAAGGAGACAAAACCTCCCACACATGTCGACAGTGAGATCTATAATGAAAGAACATCACGGGCAGTTAACACCTGATAGAGGTTTATATGGGAGCAGATCTTCTGGTGTCAAACAAGAGAAGAACTTACTGCTTCGGTCTGGTGTGTGAGTGTGTGTTATTTGCCTTCTGTGTTGATGTTGATGGACTTAAGTTCAAGTTAGTGAATTTAAAACAGTGAAAGAAGGAACAAGTGGTATCTTAGTCAAATAGATGTCACCCTCCTGTGAGGAGGAGTCAATGCAAACTGTGATGTCTTCCTCCTCTACTTATGTGACTGCAGAGAGGAGGACAGAGAACAGTGGACACACAGTTTAACATGATGGACTACAGGACAGGACTGCTGCTGTTAACTGTCTGCTGGGCAGGTGAAGATCATCACTATATTCATGTTACATAGCGTATATATCTGTCAGCAGCTGATTTCACTTGATGTTTTTATCCTCTCTCCAGGTGTTGATGCTCAGACTCTGACACAATCTGAACCAGTGGTTAAACGTCCTGGAGAATCCCACAGACTGACCTGTACAGCCTCTGGATTCTCATTCAGCGACTACAACATGAACTGGATCAGACAGGCTCCTGGAAAAGGACTGGAGTGGATCACTCAAATTCAAATCACCAGCAAATACTACTCTCAGTCAGTTCAAGGCCGGTTCACCATCTCCAGAGACGACAGCAGACAGCAGGTGTATCTGCAGATGAACAGTCTGAAGACTGAAGACACTGCTGTGTATTACTGTGCCAGAGAGTCACAGTGAGAGACAATAACAGGAGAGTCGTACAAAAACTACTTCCTCTATTTACAACCATCACTGGGAACTTTCAGCTGTCTCAGCATCACTTTGTAAAAAGGCACCAAATGTAAAATCTAAAAGTAAATAAAAATGTAATAATGATCGCAGAGTTGAAGTTCATTGATAAAAAAAAACAGCTGATTGGTCTGCGGCTAAGCAGCCCCATACACAACAATGTGATGCTCTGTGTGTTCTGACACCTGTCTATCAGAACCAGCATCAACTCTTTCAGCTCTTTCAGCTACAGTAGCTCTTCTGTTGGATCGGACCACATGGTCCAGCCTTCACTCCACACGAGCATCAATGAACCTCGGCTGCCCATGACCCTGTCAGCAGTTCACCTGTTTTCCTTCCTTGGACCACTTTTGGTCGGTACTGCCCGCTGCAGACCGGGAACACCCCACAAGAGCTGCAGTTCTGGAGATGCTCTGACCCAGTCATCCAGCCATCACAACTTGGCTCTTATCAAAGTCGCTCACATTCTTACTCTTGACCAATTTTTTTCCTGCTTTCAACACACCAAGTTCGAGGACAAAATGTTCCCTTGCTGCCTAACATATCCCACCCACTGACAGGGGCCATTGTAACGAGATTATCAATGTTATTCACTTCACCTGTCAGTGGTCATAATGTTATGGCTGATTGGTGTATACACTGTAGCGTGGCATCAGGATAGGCCTGATCCAGGCCTGACCTGGTCATTTGACCCCAGCAGGAAGAGAGCTAGACCACGAGCTCTGCTATTAATCAAGAGGACACTAATGGACTCAGAGGGGGGGTTTACAACCCTCTCCCTCATTTGTTTCAGTATTCCACAGAGTCAGGATGTAAACCTTGGGACACCTTCCAATAAACTGCAATGATTGTCGTTGTTTAAAAATGTGCATTTAGAATTGTATGTTGAGGATCAGTAACTAAATGCTTTGATCCAAGGACTGTGGACAACAGGGACGAGTCACACTTCAGATGCCAGACTGAAAGACTTTGTGGGTCACATATCTGCTTTCCCCCCTCTCCCTCACACAGAGAGGAGAAGGGAGGGGTGAAACAGAGCTAACTTAGGACAGAGAAAAGGTTGATTCATCACTGTGGCTCTTTTATTTGGTTTAATAGTCTGTAAACACACATATACATTCACATATACATGTGTGTTCACCATGATATGTTTATTACTGAATTAACTTACTTTCATGAACTGTTTGTTTCATTTCATTCTGTGTCTCATAACCCAACAATGTTTGGAGTCTACGCGCAGCTGAGAGTCCAGAGGGGGGGGGTTATATAGATGAGATTAACTACTTAAATTTAGGTAGAAATAGTTTATTTGATAAGAAAGTTTTGGACAAAGGAGTGGTCAACTTCGCACCGTTTCGCTCAGGACACCGCCCTCGGGAGAAGAGACCCTTGAAATAAGAGACGACACCCCAAGATCGCTCTCTTACTCTCTTCCCCTTTTCCACTCTTTGACCCTTCGCGTTCCTGCATCCTCTTTGACCTGACAGCTGACGAGCGCTACACCCTGCCTCCGGACTTTTAACCCTTTCTTTATCTTTTAAGTTTTGCCCCGCGTGAAGGCCCGGAGCCTGCGTGCGCCTGAAGACCTCGCGAGTAGACATTGCTCCAAGTAAACTTTAAGCTGTTCTAGCCCTGTGTTCCAAGAACTGAAGACCACAGCTCTCTTTTTGCTCCAATCCTTGCGCTCTGACAAGCCTCGAACCCAGAGCCCAAAAGACGCACACAGCCTCCATCCAGTACCAGTCACAACACGGAGTGACCTGCACATTGTCATCTAGAGAGACCGAACCGGATGTGCGGCTGCACCGTGCTCCCTTAACAGGTTTCATTTGAAGCCAAGTTTTCCATCATATTCATCCTATTATTAATCATTTTCATGCTCATCACCATATTTCTTTATCTCATGTGTATTTAGTAGTTGAGTTAATTCTTAATTTAGAACTGATTACGTGCTTTGCATGTGTAAAGTACTAAGCCTCTGTACACCGCGAAACAAACTCAATTCTAGACTGTAGCAACCTTCAGATTATGAGATTGAATAAAATAATTAGGTAACTAATTATAAGCTTTCCCTGTTTTATTAAAATAGGGTGGTGCCACAATAAATACCTACAGTAGGTTAAATCTTTTAATTACAGTTAAACTTTAATTTCCAATAGTCAAAATAGAGTGCAGGCATTCTACGACTAATTAATAATTAAATAATTAATCAACCGAATTATGCTACAATGAAATGACCCTTGGCTGCGTGATCTTGGAACTTTAGTCACGTATCAACTCTGCAGCAGCAACGAGATCGAGCTGAAAATATTTCTGACATCTGAACATTAACAACTCAACATGTGTGAAACATTGTCCATCAGCTTTGACTACATTTGAGCCCCATGTATAATTGATGCAAACTCAGTTTACACCAGAGGAGGAGCCCTCAGACCACCAATGGTTTCAACATCAGGTTACTATTATAGCAGAAAGAAAAACTTTACACTTCTTCTGTTTGTGTTTTTATGTTGGAGCAGATCTTCTGGTGTCAAACAAGAGAAGAACTTGCTGCTTCAGTCTGGTGTGTGAGTGTGTGTTATTTGCCTTCTGTGTTGATGTTGATGGACTTAAGTTCAAGTTAGTGAATTTAAAACAGTGAAAGAAGGAACAAGTGGTATCTTAGTCAAATAGTTGTCACCCTCCTGTGAGGAGGAGTCAATGCAAACTGTGATGTCTTCCTCCTCTACTTATGTGACTGCAGAGAGGAGGACAGAGAACAGTGGACACACAGTTTAACATGATGGACTACAGGACAGGACTGCTGCTGTTAACTGTCTGCTGGGCAGGTGAAGATCATCACTATATTCATGTTACATAGCGTATATATCTGTCAGCAGCTGATTTCACTTGATGTTTTTATCCTCTCTCCAGGTGTTGATGGTCAGACTCTGACACAATCTGAACCAGTGGTTAAACGTCCTGGAGAATCCCACAGACTGACCTGTTACGCCTATGGATTCACATTAAGTAGCTACCACATGGGTTGGGTCAGACAGGCTCCTGGAAAAGGACTGGAGTGGATCGCTCTCATCTTCACTGATGGTAGCAACAAATACTACTCTCAGTCAGTTCAAGGCCGGTTCACCATCTCCAGAGACAACAGCAGACAGCAGCTGTATCTGCAGATGAACAGTCTGAAGACTGAAGACACTGCTGTGTATTACTGTGCCAGAGAGCCACAATAACACAAACCATCAGCAGAGCTGAACAAAAACCCCTCAGTGCCTGAACACTTGTAACATGAAGCCACCAGAGGAGGAGCCCTCAGACCACTAATGATTATAACAACAGTTCACTGTTAAGAACAGAACAGACATATTTAGAAACAGGAAAAGTCAAAGATTATAATGTATAAAAAGATATTTAAAGTGAAGTGTCAACATGTGAAATAGTGACATTATTTCTCTTCACAACTCTGTCTCAAAAAGGTTTCCATGAAACAAATGAAACATTAAAGATGGAATTTCTGTCTTTGACTAAATAACATGGGGTTAAATGGCATCTATGTTCTGAGGGCTTACACACGTTTCCTCACTTTGTTGTTAAAGCTTCATTAATATCCACAAATGTTTTCTACACATTTATTCCTGCTGTTTTTTTCCTAATGATGTTCTGAAAAATAAAACTGATGAGAACTCAGTGAGAAAATAAACAACAGAAAGAAAAACTCTGAAGGTTTGATTTGTTGGGAAAACTCACTTTGGCAAAACTTTCAAACTGATTAATTGTTGTCAAAGTCGTCACATCATGCAGCCTGAGCTCCGGAACGTGAAGTTTAGTTTAGTTCATTTCGGTCATTATCTGACTTCTAATAGTACAATGCACTGGTAGATAAATAATAAATAGACAAAACAAAAACTGAATGAGTCGATGCTCCTGGCATTGACAACATATGGTAAACAAACAAAACAGGACTGAAAAGGTGTAGGTTGAAGCCTTAGCTTATGACACCTACCCTTTTAACATTCATTATTTTTCTTGTCAGCTTCCTTTAAATTCTACAAAGTAATAAAAAAAAAGTAACAAGCTAAATATAGAGCTAAGTTATGTAATCCTATTGTCTACCCAAGATCCCAAACACATTTTGGGCCGGTTTCACAGACAAGGTTTAAGCCTAGTCCCAGACTAAAATGCCTGTTTGAGCTGTCTTAACCAAAAGCGACTTGCACAGACCTATTTTAAAATAGTCATAGACTTAGCCTGTTCTGGATTAAACTAAGCTGATTGCAAGAGGGAAGGTTAGAGCTACTCTAGGCCTAAATTGAAGCTTAAATTAATCCTTCAAAGAGGCAGGTTTAACTTCTGCTTAGTCCTGTTTGTGAAGAAGCATGGACTATTTGGAATATCTAAATGAAGACCAACATGCACTACAGAGGCCAGCCAGACGAGTACTTGTGGATAAGTGTAATCGGAGTGCTGCACAACTACCTGAAAAAGCGCTACTGTCCTGATCCTCCAATGGAAAATCAGGATCAAGCAGTTGTGCCCATGGCTCAGGCCAGCAATGACAAACAAGGACTTGCATACAGAGATGCTTTTACATTGAAGCACAACCAGATGAGATGCATTTAAATATGTAGTGTATTTATTATGGCTTTTTTAATTTTATTTTTTTATTTAAATATTGTGCACGGAAAATCAAATGAGAAAATCAAGGCCGTCTTAAGATATTGTTTGCGGTGATTAAAATACTCCATTAGAAGCAATAAACTCATTTGGTCCTTGGTATGAAAAAAGAATAAAGATTGACGCAGACAGTGGAATATATTGACCAAAAACACTGACCAATTTACTTTCGGTCATCATGAGGTGTACAATTCACCAGTATTAATTCGCTCTCTTCCAATCTCTGCATTCTCTATTTGTTTACACCAGTTTAAGGTTCTTCCACAGAGTCTATAAAGGCAGATATCATTCTAAAGTGTATGTCACAAAAATAGAAATATGAGAAAAGTAAAACACTGAAAACAATAAAGATATCTCACAAGAACTTTTCTTGTTATATTTTAATTTGTGTTGGATTTACTGCAAATTGCAGCCCAACCACTCTTCTTCTCTTGCTCAGTGAAAGCAGTCTGGCTTTTACTTTCAGTTACTGGAGTGTTTGACACAGTTTTGTTTTAGTTTTTTCAGACTTTTTTCAGACTCACTAAAGTATTTTGAACAAATTATCTTTGCTTCTGCCGTTGTTTTATCTCCAGGTTCACACCAGTCATTGTGTTTTTCAATTCCATTCCGGGTTTTTATGAGCACCATTAGACCAACAGCATGTGCTCATACTTAACCCAATGAGGCTTAACCCTGGTGTTCTCTTTTAGGCTTACTTACCTTACTCCAGGACTCCATAGTCACCGACTAACTAAGCTAAACTTAGGCCACGTCCATGAAAGCCACTTAAATTTCCTGGTTTAACTAGTACACATTAAGGCCTACTCCTGGCTTAATTAAAGCCTTGTCTGTGAAACCGGCCCTATATGTTCACTCTGATACTCTAACTTCATTTTGATATTTGTTGATCATCTTGCTTTGAAATATTTTTTTAATATTACACACTTTCATTTCCATTTCTACGCCATTCCACACATTTACTCCATATACTGAAACACATCTTTGTTTTACATTTGTTCTGTTCTTGTTGTTGTGAACATACAGGTCCCTCTCAGTTCAAACTGACATTCTCTTGTTTGGAACAGCCTCCGGATACAGTCTGGTGACGTGTTATTGAATGCTTTGTACGTGAGTGATGCTATTGTAAAGTCTACAAGCTCACTGAATTTAAGTGCCTGTGAATTAATAATTTATTTGTTGGTTCTCCATAATCAGCTCTGTTTATAATTCTGATCACTCTCTTCTGCAGCAACAACATCGGTTTTTCCCCAAACCTCCACACAATATGTAACGTATGGAAGTATGAAAGAACGACACAATATATGTAATGAATTTACGTTGAGAACATCTTTTGTCTTATGTAATATTGCAATGGACTTTGATATTTTGGTTTTAATATGACTTTAGAGCAACCAATTAAAAATGCTTTAGTCAACATATCACACAAATTAAACTGAAACATGAGAGGAACGACTCATCACACTGAACATTCATTCTCCTGTTTCATTAAACAGTAACTGAGATCCAAGTTAAACCCAGTTTCTCTCTGTGAGGAGGAGTCAATGCAAACTGTGATGTCTTCCTCCTCTACTTATGTGACTGCAGAGAGGAGGACAGAGAACAGTGGACACACAGTTTAACATGATGGACTACAGGACAGGACTGCTGCTGTTAACTGTCTGCTGGGCTGGTGAAGATCATCACTATATTCATGTTACATAGCGTATATATCTGTCAGCAGCTGATTTCACTTGATGTTTTTATCCTCTCTCCAGGTGTTGATGCTCAGACTCTGACAGAATCTGAACCAGTGGTTAAACGTCCTGGAGAATCCCACAGACTGACCTGTACAGGCTCTGGATTAGACTTCAGCAGCTCGGCTATGAACTAGATCAGACAGGCTCCTGGAAAAGGACTGGAGTGGATCGCTTTCATTAGCAGTGCTAGTAGCAGCAAATACTACTCTCAGTCAGTTCAAGGCCGGTTCACCATCTCCAGAGACGACAGCAGACAGCAGTTGTATCTGCAGATGAACAGTCTGAAGACTGAAGACACTGCTGTGTATTACTGTGCCAGAGAGACACAGTGAGAGACAATAACAGGAGAGTCGTACAAAAACTACTCTAGGCTCAGTATAAAAGCCAGGTGCAGGGTGGGCAGCTGGCCAAGAAAAACAGGTGTCCCCCCGAGCCCCCCCCTTATCTGTTGTACAGTGCATGAACGTGCCTAATTTATTCATTTATTTATTTATTTATTTATTCATTCCTTCCTTTCATGAAAAATGCACAACATACCACAAAACCGGTACACAAATCCACAATACACATTTCAAATAAAAAATCCATGCCCTTCATGTCTGAAAAGGAAAGGAAAGGAAAGGAGCAGAAAGAAGAATATAATTCTTGTTATTTATCTGCCCCTTATTAGAACACAATACATCTTAGATGGTCTGTCATTTCCAATAACCTACACCATTATCTACACCCTTGGTTACAACATCATTAAACAAAATAACCTATAAAGTAAAAAAATTACAGGCACAAAAGAAATAAAGTTAAGTTTCATTTGCATATTGTCTAATTTGTAAATTTTTTTAAACTGAAAGATATTTATACAACCTTTTAAATCCTTCTATTGAGAATTCCAAAGTTTCACACCAACAACAGAAACACACATTTGTTTTAAAGTGGTCCGAGCAACTTGATGCTTAAAATCAAATCTCCTTCTGTGATGATCATCATCTGAGGCAAACACAAACAGTTTTTGCATGTTCTCTGGCAATACTCTGTTTTTAGCCTTGAACACAACTAATAATGTCTGCAATTCTATTATTTCTTTGAATTTCAATCATCTTGACTCAATAAATAATCTATTAGTGTGCTCTCTATATTCAACTTAATGCATAATTCTAAGTGCTCTTTTCTGTAATAAAAACAATGGCGTTATATTGCTTATATACGTGTTACCCCACACTTCTACACAGTAAATAAAGTAAGGCAGTATAAGTGAACAGTACAACATTGTCATTGTGTTACAATCTAAAACATGCTTAGCTTTGATCAAAATAAAAATATCCTTAGACACTTTTTTTTTAACATATGATATATGGGATTTCCATGTCAGTTTTTCATCCACTATAACTCCCAAAAATCTAAACTCAGGTACTTTCTCAATGTTAACTCCATCAATAGATAATAAGACTTCATTCTTTCTTTTATTAGCAAAAATCATGAACTTAGTTTTTTTTTTATTTAACAAGAACTTATTTTCATCAAACCAAGATTTTAGTTTAACCATTTCATTTTCAATATTTTCAGATAACATTTTTAAATTATCTCCTGAACAGAAGAAATTTGTGTCATCTGCAAATAAAACAAAATGCAATAACTTTGAAACTTCACAAATGTCATTAATATATAAAATAAAAAGTTTCGGCCCCAAAAACGAACCTTGTGGAACCCCACATTTTATTTTCATACAGTTTGACGTTTTACCAGCAAATTGCACATATTGTTGTCTGTTGTTTAAATAACTAGTTAACCAGTTTAGAGCAACCCCTCTCACACCATATGTATTTAACTTAGAGATTAAAATGGAATGATCTATTGTGTCGAATGCTTTCTTTAAATCACTGAATACCCCTATTGTAAATTTATGTCTATCAATTGCTGTTGTGATTTCTTCTAATATTTTCATTATTGCTAGACCTGTAGACCGGTTTTTCCGAAAACTATATTGACTCTCACTCAATAAATTATTGTTTTCCATAAAACTATCAAATTTTTGAACAAACAATTTTCCTAGTACTTTTGAAAATTGTGATAGCCTTGATACTGGTCTATAATTGTCAAAACTGTGTTTATCTCCTGCTTTAAAAAGTGGAATGACCCTAGCTATTTTCATGCTATCCGGAAAAACACCAGTTCTAAATGAAAGATTACAAACATAACTTAATGGTTTAATTATACAATCAATAGTCTTTTTTACTATGTTCATGTCAATTCCATCACTATCAGTTGATGTCTTGTTTTTTGTTTTAGCTACCACAGATAGTATTTCACTTTCACTCACCTCTCCTAGAAACATTGACTGCAGCACCTTATTTTCCCCTTTCCAACTACTTCCTGTTTGTCCATGTTTTTTTGTAATGTCATTAGCCAAGCTAGGCCCAATGTTTACAAAAAAAGAATTAAATTCATTAGCCACTTCATTCATGTTTTTAATCACCTTATTGTCTTTTACAAAATGACTGGGTAGATCTGTTGATCTAATTTTGTTCCCTATTACATTATTTAGAATGTTCCATGTACCCTTAATGTTATTTTTATTTACATGTAAAATCTTATTATAATATTCCTTTTTCGCTTTTCTCAATATGTTGGTTAACTTATTTTTGTACAATTTGTATCGTTTTCCAGCAGTCTCTGTTCTAGATTTTATAAAGTCCCTATACAGTTTGTTTTTCTTTTTACATGCATTTTGTAAACCTTTTGTTATCCAGGGTTTTTTATTATATCTATGTTTATGCTTACATAAAACTGTTGGACACTGTTTGTCATAGAGAGCCAAATAACAATTTAAGAATGAATCATAAGCAGTATTTACCTCATCTGTATAAACCCCTCTCCAGTCTTGTTTTAAGAGGTCATTTCTGAAGGTATTAATTGCCTCATCAGTCCATACCCTTATATATCTGTGACAATCTTCTGCTTTCTTTCTCTGTAATCGATAATTAAATGTTGCAAATACAGGTAAATGGTCACTTATATCATTTATTATTAGCCCACTAGTTATACTGTTATCCAAGACATTTGTGAATATATCGTCAATTAATGTTGCACTAGTTGTGGTTACTCTACTGGACTTTGTAATTAGTGGGTACAGCCCTCTACTATATAATGCATCCAGAAAATCAGAAGTTTGTTTATGTGTAGATACCTTGAAGAGGTCGATGTTCAAATCGACACAAATTATAAGTGTTTTGTTGTCATTTAAGCTATTCATTAATTCTTCTAAAGTGTCCTTAAAAGTTTCCACATTTGACCCTGGTTTCCTGTAAACACATGTAACAACGATATTTCTCATTCTTTCTAATTGATTTCCACAGAAATACAATCCATTAGATCATCAATTACAGCTGTCATGCATTCTACTGGTCTGCCTTTTAAGTCACTGTCCACATAGATAGCCACACCCCCTCCTCTCATGTTAGCTCTACTGCTGACATATAAATCATAACCATTAATATGCAAATCAATATCTTTCTCTTCATTTATCCATGTCTCTGATAAAGCTATCAACTTAAATTTACTTTTAAACATGTCTAAATATTCATTGATTTTAGCAAAATCTTAAGGTAGGCTTCTACAATTGAAATTAATTACTGAGAATGTCTTATCAAGTTCAACAATATCATTAATTGGCCGGAGTGAGGAAGAGTCCTGCGGAAAAGTTGGAAATGGGTTGGGCAAAACTGAAAGGAAACAAACTGAGGGCAGAGAGCCAGAGCGAGGGGGGGTCTCCAACAGGTGTTGATACATGCTGAAGGCCAGCGACGGGGGGGGGGGCTTAAGAGTATATAAGACCCGAGCGGCTGAGCTGTGGGCAGTCTCATCCGGATGGACCCGGGTTTTTTTCGTTGTATTTATACGAGAATAGGAGTGCTTCTAAGAGCAGGACCAATATGTGGGGCATGTTACCTGCCTGTTTAAATAAACAGTTGGCAGTACACGGTTCTCTCTCATCTCTTAATTTTAAGACATTATATACAATGTTGTCAAATAAAAGAATAGATCATGTTAAAACAATAAATAGAGCTACACAATCCATCCAGGGCTTCAAAAAGACCCTGTGATCGGCATCGGCAGATCCTGCATCCGGTGATTGGCCTGAAAACTCAGGATCGGAGCACCCCTCTTAAATCCATACTATAGATTCAATGTTGAAGTCTTGTTTCATCTCATTCGTCTGAATGTTAAAGTCGTTTCCATCAAGAATTCAACATCATTCATTTGTCATTGCACAACAGAGTTCCACAATGATTCAATGTTTTAGCCCATTCCTGCAACACACAGAACAAAAGGACACATTTTGTAAAGTAGAATAGAAAAAGAAAAAATAAATTGTTATATCCAAGTTATTTAGATACTAATACACTGTTTCATTTGCACGCATAAAATTATAATTCTGTTGCATTCTTTTTGGATTTGCTGTTTGGGGGAATGTAAACGGCAGCAACAAGATAGTGCTGATAACTTTATGCTGAAATCTGAACTTTAAAAACTTGACATCTGGGAAATATTAACTTTTATTATTATTTATTATTATTTAACAATATTTGAGCACCAAGTATCATCGATAAAAACAGTTTCTCCCCTTGTGAACACTAACATGAAGCCACCACAGGAGGAGCCCTCAGACCACCAATGATGTCAACATCAGTTCACTGTTACAGCAGCAAGAAAAACTTGAGACTTCATGAAAGAACTCTTCTGTTTCCATCAATAGAACTGATCATTATCAGAATCATGTGAGCATTGGAAACTGAACCAGAAGTCACTTTTATTATTCAAACTACAACAAATGAAGCTTTCAATACCAATCTAAACTCTGGGCAGATACCCAGAAACAAAGGAGACAAAACCTCCCACACATGTCGACAGTGAGATCTATAATGAAAGAACATCACGGGCAGTTAACACCTGATAGAGGTTTATATGGGAGCAGATCTTCTGGTGTCAATCAAGAGAAGAACTTACTGCTTCAGTCAGATGAACTGAAAATAACAGAGATAAAAGTCAAATGATATTCCTCCCTGAGGAGGAGTCAATGCAAACTGTGATGTCTTCCTCCTCTACTTATGTGACTGCAGAGAGGAGGACAGAGAACAGTGGACACACAGTTTAACATGATGGACTACAGGACAGGACTGCTGCTGTTAACTGTCTGCTGGGCAGGTGAAGATCATCACTATATTCATGTTACATAGCGTATATATCTGTCAGCAGCTGATTTCACTTGATGTTTTTCTCCTCTCTCCAGGTGTTGATGCTCAGACTCTGACAGAATCTGAACCAGTGGTTAAACGTCCTGGAGAATCCCACAGACTGACCTGTACAGGCTCTGGATTCACATTCAGCAACTACTGGATGAACTGGATCAGACAGGCTCCTGGAAAAGGACTGGAGTGGATCGCTTACATCAGGGGTGACAGTAGCCACAAATCCTACTCTCAGTCAGTTCAAGGCCGGTTCACCATCTCCAGAGACAACAGCAGACAGCAGGTGTATCTGCAGATGAACAGTCTGAAGACTGAAGACACTGCTGTGTATTACTGTGCCAGAGAGCCACAATAACACAAACCATCAGCAGAGCTGAACAAAAACCCCTCAGTGCCTGAACACTTGTAACATGAAGCCACCAGAGGAGGAGCCCTCAGACCACTAATGATTATAACAACAGTTCACTGTTAAGAACAGAACAGACATATTTAGAAACAGGAAAAGTCAAAGATTATAATGTATAAAAAGATATTTAATATACAGTGAAGTGTCAACATGTGAAATAGTGACATTATTTCTCTTCACAACTCTGTCTCAAAAAGGTTTCCATGAAACAAATGAAACATTAAAGATGGAATTTCTGTCTTTGACTAAATAACATGGGGTTAAATGGCATCTATGTTCTGAGGGCTTACACACGTTTCCTCACTTTGTTGTTAAAGCTTCATTAATATCCACAAATGTTTTCTACACATTTATTCCTGCTGTTTTTTTCCTAATGATGTTCTGAGAAATAAAACTGATGAGAACTCAGTGAGAAAATAAACAACAGAAAGAAAAACTCTGAAGGTTTGATTTGTTGGAAAAACTCACTTTGGCAAAACTTAAAAACTGATTAATTGTTGTCAAAGTCGTCACATCATGCAGCCTGAGCTCCAGAACGTAGAGCAGGGGTGTCCAAACTACGGCCCGTGGGCCATTTCTAATTAGCAGAAATTCCTAAACACAGAATGGAATATGGCCCGCATGAGAAAATAAAGCTTGTGCTTGACTGTATTGTACGTCTTAGTTTTGACACTAGGCGGCGCTGCTGTCTTGAACAAGGCAGCTTCTCTGTCCTCACAAAACAGGTGCAATCACTCAGAGAAGATTTTGCCACGGGTGATTAAACATGAAAACCAAAGAAACACAAATTAGCAAGTGAGTGCAGAAAGTTTCAGACACGGTGGGAAAATGAATATTTCTTCATGGAAGTCAAGGGGAAGTGTGTCTGTTGGATTTGCATTGAAACTGCTGCAGTGATGAAAGACTACAATGTTCAACGACACGATGAAACCAAGCATCAGTCCGACACGTCCTACACTGGTGCCGAGCCACAACAGAAAGTTAAGCAAATGGCAGCTAGCCTGTTAGCTCAACAACAGTATTTTTTCCATCCTAACAAAACACAAGAAGATGCCACAGTCACCAGATACGAGGTAGTTCAACTCATTGCCCGACACGGATAACCTTCCTCAGAGGGTGACTTCATGAAACAGTGCCTCACTAAAGTGGCAGGAATAATGTGACCAGAGAAAATGCAGGAATTCAACGTCAGCACGTCCAGAAACACAGTCGCCCAGCGAATCCAAGACTTGTCAGCTGACTTAAAGCATCAAGTGTCAGATGAAGCTCGTGCTTTTGATTTCTACTTGATTGCATGTGATGAGAGCACAGAGGCCACTTTGTTCTTTTTTTGTTTGCAGGAATAGACGAGAACGTTTGACAATAACTCTGTGCCAAGAAGGTCCAGCTTGGCGACGTGATGAACACTTCTGAAAACATATTTCGAGCTCGAGGGCTCTATCACAGAGAATTCCAGGCTCTCCTGAAATCGATGCTGAATACGGGGACCTAATCTTCCAATGTCCAAAGAGCAGTTTGTGCCACAGCTTTACACACACATGAAAGCCTTCTGTGTGAAGCTCCGTCTCTTTGAGACACAATGAGGCAACTTCAATGCTGCACACTTCCCCACGCTTTGTGAAATTTAATCTGCTTTTCCAAAGGCCAACTTCTCTGCTAAGAAAGGGAAATATGTGTCTGGGATCATTTTTCTGCTATTGACAAAGACATCCAGCTGTTCTCTACCTCCTTCTTGATGGATGCAGAAGAAGTGGATGAGAGTCTGCAATTAGAACTGATGGAAATGCAGTGTGAAGACTCTGAAGAATCAACATCAGCTTCTCTTTGTACCCGACTTCTACTGGATCTTGGAAGAGGCCAAGTTTCCTCTGATGAGGTGCCAAAAAGAATGATCAGTCTTTTTGTCTCTTCATACAAATGTGAGCAAACTTTAATACACGAGAGGTGAGGTAAATTAAAGTGGGCCAGTTTCTCTCTGTGAGGAGGAGTCAATGCAAACTGTGATGTCTTCCTCCTCTACTTATGTGACTGCAGAGAGGAGGACAGAGAACAGTGGACACACAGTTTAACATGATGGACTACAGGACAGGACTGCTGCTGTTAACTGTCTGCTGGGCAGGTGAAGATCATCACTATATTCATGTTACATAGCGTATATATCTGTCAGCAGCTGATTTCACTTGATGTTTTTATCCTCTCTCCAGGTGTTGATGCTCAGACTCTGACAGAATCTGAACCAGTGGTTAAACGTCCTGGAGAATCCCACAGACTGACCTGTACAGCCTCTGGATTCACATTAAGTAGCTATCACATGGGTTGGATCAGACAGGCTCCTGGAAAAGGACTGGAGTGGATCGCTTGGATCCAAACTGATAGTAGCGGCAAATCCTACTCTCAGTCAGTTCAAGGCCGGTTCACCGTCTCCAGAGACAACAGCAGACAGCAGCTGTATCTGCAGATGAACAGTCTGAAGACTGAAGACACTGCTGTGTATTACTGTGCCAGAGACACACAGTGACTGGAGGAGGCTGAGCAGCTGTACAAAATCCTACAGGACTCATCTTTACTGCACTGACAGACACTAGGAAACAGTTTAATACTAATATAACATATTTCATTAAACATCACCAACATAACCTTTAATCTCATAACTTAAAAGCTGTCTTTGTGTAATAATCACTTATATAACCAGCTTTTGAAAACAGACTCTGCTGTTCATTATTGTGCGACTCATGGACTGAGTTACAGCACTGCCATTAAATATAGATATTGAGATCAATGTAAAAAGTACATCCAATCTATTTCAAAGGATTCAGAGCTTAACTTCAGTCAACAAAGTGTTTTTAATGTAGAGAACAGAACTTCAAAGTGCACACTCGTGACACTCAGATATCTAAATCATCATCATTAATATCATCATCACATCAACAATAATCATCTGTCCATCCATCCTTTTTTTCTTCAGCTTCTTCTCCCTGTTCACTGTCAGGTCAGTTGCAGTCCCTCCATTAAAACTGTTGAGGGCAGACAAGGACTGACTGTATTCAGTGCTGATCACAGTAATGGCCTCCATGGAACGAGCTGTATGTACAAGTAATGGCCCTGAGGAAAACACTGACAGTTTAACACAGTTAACACCCTCAAACATCCTCTGAGTGTCTGTGATGCTTTCCTCATCCTGTCAACACACATGTATTTAGGTAAAATGGCTTTTGGAATCCTTTCAGGTGACAATATGTGTGAATGTGTTTGTCTCGTGTTTCAACTTGCTTGTTGAGAATGCAACGAGAAAAGTCCAGTCACCATGAAAAAGACAAAGTGGTTTGGAAGCTTGAAAGAATCCTGGTACCGCTCTACAAACAAAGTTGTGTCTCACGTCAGGCTATAAAACTCATTAGTGCAACGTGTCATTAATGAATGAAAGGGGTTATATGTTGCTTCTACTGTCTGTCTGTCTGTCTGTCTGCTAAAATCTGGCACCAAAGACTCGATCCATTCAGTTTGATTTATCGTGCACGTCTTGTCCAACCAGCCCTGAAACCTCCAATAAAAAACAACATGGAAATATGAGGCTAAATCTTCATGCTTCTATTTTCAGCTCTGTGAGGCGGAGTCAATGCAAATCTACATCTCTTCCATCGTTATTAATCTCACTGCAAACTGAGGACAAACCAATCCACCAACCAGACATACAAACACATTTTCACAATGACTTTGGATGTTTTTAGTTTCCATTAGTGCTTATCTTCATTGTTATAGCAGTGCTGATTCTAATAACATTTTCTATTGTCCATGAATGTTAAATTAACATGAAGTAATAATGTTTGTCATTTGAAAATCAACATAATGTTTCAGTATCATATTTCTTTCAATGCAAAACATTCAGACATTAATATTCTGTAAATGTTGGGACATTTAAATGTAAATGAAAATATCACATGTGAAGCAAAGGTGATTTCCAGGCATGTTTCCACTCGACTGCCCCTCCCTGCTTCACACACATAACATTCATAAAAAGGTTTAAATCAAGAATGTCATGAATTAAAATAAAACTATTTAAATAAAGTTATTTAGAGGAACACCAATACACGTATGCATGAAGTAATAATTCTGTAGTGCATTTGAATTTGTGTTTGCAGCTGAGGGGAAATGTAAACTGCAGAAACGAGATAGGCCTGAAAGTATGGCTGACATCTTAACATTAATAAGTCAACATCTGGGTAACATTGTCCATCGACTTTGGCTACAATACAGCCCCAAGCATCACTGATGTAAACACACAGTTTACAATGTGAACAACAGGAGGAGCCCTCAGACCAACAATGATGTCAACATCAGTTCACTGTTACAGCAGAAAGAAAAGCTTGAGACTTCATGAAAGAACTCTTCTGTTTCCATCAATAGAACTGATCATTATCAGAATCATGTGAGCATTGGAAACTGAACCAGAAGTCACCTTTATTATTCAAACTACAACAAATGAAGCTTTCAATACCAATCTAAACTCTGGGCAGATACCCAGAAACAAAGGAGACAAAACCTCCCACACATGTCGACAGTGAGATCTATAATGAAAGAACATCACGGGCAGTTAACACCTGATAGAGGTTTATATGGGAGCAGATCTTCTGGTGTCAAACAAGAGAAGAACTTACTGCTTCAGTCTGGTGAACTGAAAATAACAGAGATAAAAGTCAAATGATATTCCTCCCTGAGGAGGAGTCAATGCAAACTGTGATGTCTTCCTCCTCTACTTATGTGACTGCAGAGAGGAGGACAGAGAACAGTGGACACACAGTTTAACATGATGGACTACAGGACAGGACTGCTGCTGTTAACTGTCTGCTGGGCAGGTGAAGATCATCACTATATTCATGTTACATAGCGTATATATCTGTCAGCAGCTGATTTCACTTGATGTTTTTATCCTCTCTCCAGGTGTTGATGGTCAAACTCTGACAGAATCTGAACCAGTGGTTAAACGTCCTGGAGAATCCCACAGACTGACCTGTACAGGCTCTGGGTTCTCATTCAGTGGCTCCCACATGGCCTGGGTCAGACAGGCTCCTGGAAAAGGACTGGAGTGGGTCGCTTTCATCTACACTGATAGTAGCGGCAAATCCTACTCTCAGTCAGTTCAAGGCCGGTTCACCATCTCCAGAGACAACAGCAGACAGCAGGTGTATCTGCAGATGAACAGTCTGAAGACTGAAGACACTGCTGTGTATTACTGTGCCAGAAGAGCCACAGTGAGAGACAATAACAGGAGAGTCGTACAAAAACTACTTCCTCTATTTATCACCATCAACTTTCAGTTGTCTCAGCATCACTTTATAAAAAGGCCTCTACAACTTATATTAGACTAAATGTAAAATATAACAAATAAAAATGTAATAATGATCGCAGAGTTGAAGTTCATTGATAAAAAAAACAGCTGATCGGTCTGCGGCTAAGCAGCCCCATACACAACAATGTGATGCTCTGTGTGTTCTGACACCTGTCTATCCGAACCAGCATCAACTTTTTCAGCAATTTCAGCTACAGTAGCTCTTCTGTTGGATCGGACCACATGGTCCAGCCTTCACTCCCTCCTTGAGCGTACTGACCGCTGCAGACCGGGAACACCCCACAAGAGCTGCAGTTCTGGAGATGCTCTGACCCAGTCATCCAGCCATCACAACTTGGCTCTTATCAAACTCGCTCACATTCTTACACTTGACCATGTTTTTCTGTTTCCATTACATCAAGTTCGAGGACAAAATGTTCCCTTGCTGCCTAACATATCCCACCCACTGACAGGAGCCATTGTAACGAGGTAATTAGTGTTATTCACTTCACCTGTCAGTGGTCATAATGTTTTGGCTGATTGGTGAATATTAAATGACCCTTGGCTGCTTGATCTCGAGGAACTTTAGTTACAGATCAAGTCTGTTCCAGCTGTACGTTCTGGTGAGGAGGAGTCAATGCAAAACTCAGATGTATCATATGTAAAGCAGAGGTGATTTACAGTCATGCTTTCATTTAGTCAGAGCAACACTGATGCTTCATATGTTTGATTCTATGCAAACTCAGTGAGCTTCCTTGTTACTCGGCTATAAAAGCTTCACATCAGGCTGTCAGTGGAGTTCACAGCACGTCACTTTAACATAAAGCATGTTTTCTGTAGCTCTGCTGCTGCTGTTGGCAGCTGGATGTGAGTCTCTCTGGATTTGTCAAAGTCAACAGTTCTTCTTTTGCACTTTAACTTGATCATTTCTTACAAAACATGTTCTTTATTTTAACAGGTGTGAAGTGTCAACAGTTGACACAGCCAGCCTCTGTGACTGTGCAGCCAGGTCAACGTCTGACCATCACCTGTCAGGTCTCTTATTCTGTTAGCAGCTACTACACAGGCTGGATCAGACAGCCTGCAGGGAAAGCACTGGAGTGGATTGGAATGGCAGCTTCTGGATCCACAACAAGCTACAAAGATTCACTGAAGAACAAGTTCAGTATCGACTCAGACTCTTCCAGCAACACAGCGACTCTAAACGGACAGAATGTGCAGCCTGAAGACACTGCTGTGTATTACTGTGCCAGAGAGCCACAGTGAGAGACAATAACAGGAGAGTCGGACAAAAACTACTTCCTCTGTTTACAACCATCACTGGGAACATTCATTTACTCCAGTAGCTCTTCTTTTTTGTAATAACAATCGTGATAAACTGTCAGAGCTGGAAATGATAGAGTTGATTGAATAACAGAGTCTTATTTCATCTCATGTGTCTGAATGGTAAATACAATTCAATCATTTTCATTTATTTGTGATGTCACAGTTTCTCAATCATGTGAAGATGTTGCCTCTTCCTGCTCCACACACATATGTAGCGTTAAGGGGTAGCAAGATTAATAACTAATTAATAGCAAAAGGATTAAGGTTTACTTTAAATTCAGTGTTGGACGCCACCCAATTTTGACAAAACAGGGAAAACTTATAATTAGTTATTAATGACTTTAGGCTCATGATCTCAGGGTTGCTACGAGGTTCTTGGACATGGTGTACAGTGACTTTACCATTTCATACACACAGAAATCACATGGATCAAGGTCTTTATAAATGAAAGGTTTATTTAACTACTTCTAAGCGGAATATGAATGAATAAATGAACAGGGACAATGAATACAACGATGAACAATACATGAATGACAACGGACCACATTGTAGATGGTATCTGTGACTGGTTTCTTTGATGTTTAGAATTAAATGGGATTTAATGACTAATGCATCGCTCGGCAGTTGAGAGTTTAAAAGGGCACCAAGGAAGATTGTAAAGCAATTCAAAAGTAATTCTAATTTTTAAAGATTTTAGGTTTAATGTTTATTAATCCTAGTTAATTTAGCATCAAGCATCAACACATGGGAGATGTAATTGTATCACCTGATGATCATCTGATGGGTGTGGCAGCAGGTTCTCTTTTGGCGCTCGGGCCTTTTCAGGACGGCTTGTGTCCCTCGTGGCCGATTCGGCTTGAATCGGGTTTCTCCATCTCCCTCTCTCTCCAGCTCAGCAGGAAGCTGAATCATCTTCATCTTCACCCCCCTTTCTCTGGCTGGGGTGAAGTCTGTGGCAGTTTTGCCAGACGTTGTTCGGGAGTGTCTTTTGTGCAAAGTCTCCTTTAAAGGTTGCTAGATTCGGCTTCTTCGGCACGTTCAGTGCGGCACGGGATTAGCATGGTGATACTGGCGGCATTCTGCGGCCCAGTACACAATAAGGCCGTTCTTGACGGCTCAGGACTTCAGGAGAGGTTCAGGCTGCATAAGCTGACAGCAGAACCTGGGACAGGCCATGTGGCCAACCCTCCCCCCCCCCCCCAAGGGGGGGAAGAGAACTCAGAGGACTCAGGAACAAGAGTAACAGGACAAGACACAGGACCAAGAGAGCAAGAGGAAGTTGCTTGGAGCTTTATAACCTTGGGACCAGAGGGGTCTGGTTTCTGGGGTCCCTCTCTAGCCACACCCATGAGGAGAAGGCTCTGAGATAGAGATTATGTCTTTTAAAGCATTAAAATCAATATTGTCTACTTCACATATTTAATTCTTCCATATTTAAAAGTTGGGCTCTGTCAACTACAGAACGATACCAAACACTTTATATTAATTGTTGAATAAAACCTGTTGAAAAGGGATTAGATGAACTAAACAATTAAACAACAAGGTTGATGGCAACATCCATTATGACGACAAATAGTATATACATGTACACGTACACGTCTGCATATGCACAGGTAAACCTTTCTGCACATCACATGAATGGATCAAATGATCTCATGTGTCCACATGTGGTCTTCCTTTGTTAGCAGACAGACATGAGGAGGAGGTGTGATCAGGATGAGGAGAACTGCAGTTTCAGATTCACGTTAAAACAATTTTCTAAGTATTAAAATATGTTCGCTCAGCATAACATTACTTTAAGTACATTTCAATTGCATAGGAGAGTTAGTCACTTTAGTCCTTATATTCTTTGCAGAAAGGATGTGTCTGCATGTGAGTTATCTTCTCTGGATAACTGTGAGAAGGGCCGTAAACTTGGGGGATGGTTGGTACCTAAATTGACCATTTGTACCAGCACTCTTCTTACAGACTCTGCATGTGTCTGTTCCAATGATCAGAATACTTTGTAAAAAGATGCAGAATTAAGGTCAAGGCGATTCACGCTACACATAGAACATAAATATAACTATTTAAAGTTAGAATAACATAAATAAAAATAAAACTATATATAAGGTTATTCATATTCACAGACACCTTTACACAGAGAGGATAAATAATTATCTAGTGCATTTCTTAAAATGTCTTCTAGGGGAATGTAAACGGCAGCAACGAGATCGAGCTGAAAATATTTCTGACAACTGAACATTAACAACTCAACATGTGTGAAACATTGTCCATCAGCTTTGACTACATTTGAGCCCCATGTATAATTGATGCAAACACAGTTTACACCAGAGGAGGAGCCCTCAGACCACCAATGGTTTCAACATCAGGTTACTATTATAGCAGAAAGAAAAACTTTACACTTCTTCTGTTTGTGTTTTTATGTTGGAGCAGATCTTCTGGTGTCAAACAAGAGAAGAACTTGCTGCTTCAGTCTGGTGTGTGAGTGTGTGTTATTTGCCTTCTGTGTTGATGTTGATGGACTTAAGTTCAAGTTAGTGAATTTAAAACAGTGAAAGAAGGAACAAGTGGTATCTTAGTCAAATAGTTGTCACCCTCCTGTGAGGAGGAGTCAATGCAAACTGTGATGTCTTCCTCCTCTACTTATGTGACTGCAGAGAGGAGGACAGAGACCAGTGGACACACAGTTTAACATGATGGACTACAGGACAGGACTGCTGCTGTTAACTGTCTGCTGGGCAGGTGAAGATCATCACTATATTCATGTTACATAGCGTATATATCTGTCAGCAGCTGATTTCACTTGATGTTTTTATCCTCTCTCCAGGTGTTGATGGTCAGACTCTGAAACAATCTGAACCAGTGGTTAAACGTCCTGGAGAATCCCACAGACTGACCTGTACAGCCTCTGGATTCACATTCAGCAGCTTCTGGATGAACTGGGTCAGACAGGCTCCTGGAAAAGGACTGGAGTGGGTCGCTGCTATAAGCAGTGGTGGTAGCGACAAATACTACTCTCAGTCAGTTCGAGGCCGGTTCACCGTCTCCAGAGACAACAGCAGACAGCAGCTGTATCTGCAGATGAACAGTCTGAAGACTGAAGACACTGCTGTGTATTACTGTGCCAGAGAGCCACAATAACACAAACCATCAGCAGAGCTGAACAAAAACCCCTCAGTGCCTGAACACTTGTAACATGAAGCCACCAGAGGAGGAGCCCTCAGACCACTAATGATTATAACAACAGTTCACTGTTAAGAACAGAACAGACATATTTAGAAACAGGAAAAGTCAAAGATTATAATGTATAAAAAGATATTTAATATACAGTGAAGTGTCAACATGTGAAATAGTGACATTATTTCTCTTCACAACTCTGTCTCAAAAAGGTTTCCATGAAACAAATGAAACATTAAAGATGGAATTTCTGTCTTTGACTAAATAACATGGGGTTAAATGGCATCTATGTTCTGAGGGCTTACACACGTTTCCTCACTTTGTTGTTAAAGCTTCATTAATATCCACAAATGTTTTCTACACATTTATTCCTGCTGTTTTTTTCCTAATGATGTTCTGAGAAATAAAACTGATGAGAACTCAGTGAGAAAATAAACAACAGAAAGAAAAACTCTGAAGGTTTGATTTGTTGGAAAAACTCACTTTGGCAAAACTTTAAAGTGGCTATATGTAAGATTTTATTTATATTCATCTATCAAATATCTTTTTTTTTTAATTGCCAATGTGTGAAGGGATAGTAGAGGAAGTGAGATACGGCCCGTGGGCCAACAGCGGCCTTTGGTCCATTTCTAATTTGCAGCAATTCCTAAACACAGAATGGAATATGGCCCGCATGAGAAAATAAAGCTTGTGCTTGACTGTATTGTACGTCTTAGTTTTGACACTAGGCGGCGCTGCTGTCTTGAACAAGGCAGCTTCTCCGTCCTCACAAAACAGGTGCAATCACTCAGAGAAGATTTTGCCACGGGTGATTAAACATGAAAACCAAAGAAACACAAATTAGCAAGTGAGTGCAGAAAGTTTCAGACACGGTGGGAAAATGAATATTTCTTCATGGAAGTCAAGGGGAAGTGTGTCTGTTGGATTTGCATTGAAACTGCTGCAGTGATGAAAGACTACAATGTTCAACGACACGATGAAACCAAGCATCAGTCCGACACGTCCTACACTGGTGCCGAGCCACAACAGAAAGTTAAGCAAATGGCAGCTAGCCTGTTAGCTCAACAACAGTATTTTTTCCATCCTAACAAAACACAAGAAGATGCCACAGTCACCAGATACGAGGTAGCTCAACTCATTGCCCGACACGGGAAACCTTCCTCAGAGGGTGACTTCATCAAACAGTGCCTCACTAAAGTGGCAGGAATAATGTGACCAGAGAAAATGCAGGAATTCAACGTCAGCATGTCCAGAAACACAGTCGCCCAGCGAATCCAAGACTTGTCAGCTGACTTAAAGCATCAAGTGTCAGATGAAGCTCGTGCTTTTGATTTCTACTTGATTGCATGTGATGAGAGCACAGAGGCCACTTTGTTCTTTTTTTGTTTGCAGGAATTGACGAGAACGTTTGACAATAACTCTGTGCCAAGAAGGTCCAGCTTGGTGACGTGATGAACACTTCTGAAAACATATTTCGAGCTCGAGGGCTCTATCACAGAGAATTTCAGGCTCTCCTGAAATCGATGCTGAATACGGGGACCTAATCTTCCAATGTCCAAAGAGCAGTTTGTTCCACAGCTTTACACACACATGAAAGCCTTCTGTGTGAAGCTCCGTCTCTTTGAGACACAATGAGGCAACTTCAATGCTGCACACTTCCCCACGCTGTGTGAAATTAAATCTGCTTTTCCAAAGGCCAACTTCTCTGCTAAGAAAGGGAAATATGTGTCTGGGATCATTTCTCTGCTATTGACAAAGACATCCAGCTGTTCTCTACCTCCTTCTTGATGGATGCAGAAGAAGTGGATGAGAGTCTGCAATTAGAACTGATGGAAATGCAGTGTGAAGACTCTGAAGAATCAACATCAGCTTCTCTTTGTACCCGACTTCTACTGGAGCTACGAAGAGGCCAAGTTTCCTCTGATGAGGCGCCAAAAAGAATGATCAGTCTTTTTGTCTCTTCATACAAATGTGAGCAAACTTTAATACACGAGAGGTGAGGTAAATTAAAGTGGCCCAGTTTCTCTCTGTGAGGAGGAGTCAATGCAAACTGTGATGTCTTCCTCCTCTACTTATGTGACTGCAGAGAGGAGGACAGAGAACAGTGGACACACAGTTTAACATGATGGACTACAGGACAGGACTGCTGCTGTTAACTGTCTGCTGGGCAGGTGAAGATCATCACTATATTCATGTTACATAGCGTATATATCTGTCAGCAGCTGATTTCACTTGATGTTTTTATCCTCTCTCCAGGTGTTGATGGTCAGACTCTGACACAATCTGGACCAGTGGTTAAACGTCCTGGAGAATCCCACAGACTGACCTGTACAGCCTCTGGATTCACATTCGGCAGCTATGAGATGGTCTGGGTCAGACAGGCTCCTGGAAAAGGACTGGAGTGGATCGCTTACATCTACGATGATGGCAGCAGCAAATACTACTCTCAGTCAGTTCAAGGCCGGTTCACCATCTCCAGAGACAACAGCAGACAGCAGCTGTATCTACAGATGACCAGTCTGAAGACTGAAGACACTGCTGTGTATTACTGTGCCAGAAGAGACACAGTGAGAGACAATAACAGGAGAGTCGTACAAAAACTACTTCCTCTATTTACAACCATCACTGGGGACAGTTGGAACATATGTTTGTAATACTGATGTGCCATAATGTAAATTCTTATTATAGATTCAATGTTGAAGTCTTGTTTAATCTCATTCGTCTGAATGTTAAAGTCATTTTCATCGAGAATTCAACATCATTCATTTGTCATTGCACAACAGAGTTCCACAATGATTCAATGTTTTAGCCCATTCCTGCAACACACAGAACAAAAGGACACATTGTTTAAAGTAGAATAGAAAAAGATACATTGTCATATTTGAGTTATTTAGATACTAATACACTGGTTCATTAGCACAATTAAAATTATAATTCTGTTGCACTCTTTTTGGATTTGTTGTTTGGGGGAATGTAAACGGCAGCAACAAGATAGTGCTGATAACTTTATGCTGAAATCTGAACTTTAAAAACTTGACATCTGGGAAATATTATTAACTTTTACAATATTTGAGCACCAAGTATCATCGATAAAAACAGTTTCTCCCCTTGTGATCACTAACATGAAGCCACCACAGGAGGAGCCCTCAGACCACCAAAGATTTCAACATCAGTTCACTGTTACAGCAACAACAGAAACAGTCTTTAGAACATTGGAAATAATAGACAATGTTCCAATCACTGATAAAATAGTGTATGTTGTCACAGTAACAAACTCCACGATACATTATTAAATATTAAAGCATTCAACAACTTATACAAATGAGGTTGATTACTTTGCTCAGTGTTCCTCGTCTCTGAAAGTCAGTTCCTTTTTGAGAACATACTAAAAAATATCAAACTGATAAGTTATCAGAATCATACGTGCATTAGAGACTGAACCGGTCTTTAGCCAAAGTCATGGTGGTGTTTATTATTTAGGACATAAAACATGTGATTTAAACATCAATCTCATGACGTTTGATATGACTGAAGTTTCACCAACTCTTTCTGTGAGACGGAGAGAAAACATTTTAATAAACTTTACTGTCCCATGGATGTAAATAAGCCTCCTTGTGTGTTGCCTTATAAGGACATAAAGTGTCTTCTCCTCTTGCTGGTTTCTAGTTTCTATTCACGGCTGCTCCTTTAGTTTCCAGTAGTGCTCTTCTTCATTGTTACAGCAACGCTGATTTTAATAAATATTATCAATGAATGCTTCTGGTTGTTTGCAATTTGAAAATAAATTACATGATGCTTAAAAATCAAATGTCTCTCAGTGCAAAACATTCAGACATTTATATTCTGTAAATGTTGGGACATTTTAAATGTTGAGTGTTCTGAAATGAAAATATCACATGTGAAGCAAAGGTGATTTCCAGGCATGTTTCTACTCGACTGCCCCTCCCTGCTTCACACACATAACATTCATAAACACGTTTCAATCAAGAATTCATGAATTTAAAAAAAATAAGTTGAGATAAACACCAATACACGTATGCATGAAGTGATATTATATAATAACATTTCCATCAATAGAACTGATCATTATCAGAATCATGTGGGCATTGGAAACTGAACCAGAAGTCACCTTTATTATTCAAATGGTAAATGGACTGTACTTATAGAGCGCTTTTCTCACTCAGAGCTGCTTTTTACACTACATATCACATTCACCCATTCACACACTGATGGCAGAGGCTGCTACTAAAGTGCCCAACTGTCAATCAGATATCACATTCATACCCTTTGGCTATGCCACTTGGTGCAATTTGGGGTTCAGTGTCTTGCCCAAAGACACTTCGACATGTAGCCTGAGGGAGCTGGGGATCGAACCTCCGACCTTCCGATTGAAAGACGACCGACTCTACCACTGAGCCACAGCCGCCCCAAACTACAAAACTACAACAAATGAAGCTTTCAATACCAATCTAAACTCTGGGCAGATACCCAGAAACAAAGGAGACAAAACCTCCCACACATGTCGACAGTGAGATCTATAATGAAAGAACATCACGGGCAGTTAACACCTGATAGAGGTTTATATGGGAGCAGATCTTCTGGTGTCAAACAAGAGAAGAACTTACTGCTTCAGTCTGATGAACTGAAAATAACAGAGATAAAAGTCAAATGATATTCCTCCCTGAGGAGGAGTCAATGCAAACTGTGATGTCTTCCTCCTCTACTTATGTGACTGCAGAGAGGAGGACAGAGAACAGTGGACACACAGTTTAACATGATGGACTACAGGACAGGACTGCTGCTGTTAACTGTCTGCTGGGCAGGTGAAGATCATCACTATATTCATGTTACATAGCGTATATATCTGTCAGCAGCTGATTTCACTTGATGTTTTTATCCTCTCTCCAGGTGTTGATGGTCAGACTCTGACACAATCTGAACCAGTGGTTAAACGTCCTGGAGAATCCCACAGACTGACCTGTACAGCCTCTGGATTCACACTCAGTGACTACTGGATGCACTGGGTCAGACAGGCTCCTGGAAAAGGACTGGAGTGGATCGCTTACATCAGCAGCGGTGGTGGTAGCAGCATCTACTACTCTCAGTCAGTTGAAGGCCGGTTCACCATCTCCAGAGACGACCGCAGACAGCAGCTGTATCTGCAGATGAACAGTCTGAAGACTGAAGATTCGGCTGTTTATTATTGTGCTCAATGACTGGAGAGGGCTGAGCAGCTGTACAGGTCCTACAGAACTGTGTGGTGTTTGGGTCTGTGGGACCTGTTTTCAATGTTGACCAAAAGAAAAATGGCCTTAGTCCATCATGTAGACTGATATGGAAACTGTATCTGTTCAAAGGGGCTGGTGTTTTTTACGTGTTCAATTTCTTAACATTGTTTCATTTAGATTTGTTCAAACTAAACAAGTTTTTCCCCCTATATGTTTAGAGTGATTTTTATGGCTGCATTGATTTAAAAACCCAATAATGTGGTGGGTCCAGCAGACCTGCAAACACTGGCTGAGTAACAAAAACATGAACACTACACAAGGGTTAAGCTGGTGAAGCACAAGCATGAACATTTTGATAATATACATTTGATATGTTAAATATTTCATTCTAAATTGATTGACTAATGTTTTAAAATCTATATTTAACATTAAACACATTTTCATAAAGAAAACTCACTTTTAAAAGGGCCAAAGAAATCACAACCATCTGAAGCAGACATTTAATACAAATGCTCAACAACCTGGCAAATTAAGACACAAAGTCTGTCTCAAAAGGTGATATTAAAGATCTTACAAGATGAACTTGAGAGCACAATATAAATATGATCAACTTTAGGGACTTCACGGGTATCTTACATGTGGACACGGCCAACGGGAAGTCACATGTTTGACTTTTGGAGACACAAGAGATCATGTTTGCAAGAGATGCTGGGCAAATGCTAAGTTCTCAAAGCTATATCCCTTGCCAAGGCTAGTTTATTAGCTGGCTTAGAAGCTAGCATTAAATAATGTTTCCCAAAGGATACATTTTTCATAAATGCTGAGTAATATTTGAAATGTTACAACTGAGTGTGTTATGACAATATCACATGTAAAGCAAAGGTAATTTCAAGGCATGTTTTCAGTCTGCAGATATAAAAGCAGTGAACACAATCTTCTAAACCAACAAGACCCCGAGATACTTCAACACCTTCGCTTAGGGCAATATCTCACTTCCTGCCCGAAGGAAGCACTCTGTTTTCCGACAGACAACCCTGGCCTCAGACTTGAAGGTGCTGGCTCTCATCCCAACAGTTTCACAGGCTGCAAACCGCCCCAGTTACTGCTATAAGTCACAGCTTGATGAAGTAAACAGAACCACATCATCTGCAAGAAGCAGAGATGCAATTGTGAGGTCCCCAAACTGGACACTCTCCTTCCCCCGGCTCCTTGAAATCTTTTCCATGAAAATCACAAAAAGAAGCTGTGACAAGGGGCAATCCAGTCAAACTTGAACTTGTTGTGTTCCTCAAACCATTCCTGAACCATTTCTGCAGTGTGGCAGGGTGCATTTTACTGTTGAGAGAGGCCAAAATAACTTCCGTACACCTGCACATTTTTTCTGCTTCCAACACATCAAATTTGAGGACAAAATGTTCACTTAATTCCTAACCCACCCGCTGACAGGAACCATTGTAATGCGATTATCAGTGTAATTCACATCACCTGTCAGTGGTCATAATGTTATGGCTGATTGGTGAATATTAAATGACCCTTGGCTGCTTGATCTCGAGGAACTTTAGTTACAGATCAAGTCTGTTCCAGCTGTACGTTCTGGTGAGGAGGAGTCAATGCAAAACTCAGATGTATCATATGTAAAGCAGAGGTGATTTACAGTCATGCTTTCATATAGTCAGAGCAACACTGATGCTTCATATGTTTGATTCTATGCAAACTCAGTGAGCTTCCTTGTTACTCGGCTATAAAAGCTTCACATCAGGCTGTCAGTGGAGTTCACAGCACGTCACTTTAACATAAAGCATGTTTTCTGTAGCTCTGCTGCTGCTGTTGGCAGCTGGATGTGAGTCTCTCTGGATTTGTCAAAGTCAACAGTTCTTCTTTTGCACTTTAACTTGATCATTTCTTACAAAACATGTTCTTTATTTTAACAGGTGTGAAGTGTGAACAGTTGACACAGCCAGCCTCTGTGACTGTGCAGCCAGGTCAACGTCTGACCATCACCTGTCAAGTCTCTTATTCTCTTAGCACCTACTGGACAGCCTGGATCAGACAGCCCGCAGGGAAAGCACTGGAGTGGATTGGAATGAGAGTTGGATCCACAACAAGCTACAAAGATTCACTGAAGAACAAGTTCAGTATCGACTTAGACTCTTCCAGCAACACAGCGACTTTAAACGGACAGAATGTGCAGCCTGAAGACACTGCTGTGTATTACTGTGCAGGTGTGAGGGTCCCACATTCCCTCCTTTTGACACAAAGTGTTAACATATCATATTGGGAATTGTATTAAACATTTTACATCACACATTCAATTTGAGTTAAACTGTAAGACTTTTCAAAAAAGAAAAAACACAATACACCACAACAAACTACAATTTCTACAATTACACCACAAATAACACCAAAGATAAGAGTACACCAACAATAACACCATTCAACTAAAACAGTTCTTTTGACATAATTTATATTCGTCTTCTCCTGGGGTCTCCGGACCCTGCGGTGGTGACATGCCAATGTCACTTCCATCTGTGCCCTCTTGCACCCTTAGTAACATTAGTCCATTACCGCCCTCCTTTGATGGGTCGGGTGTATGCATATCAGTATAAATGAAATCAGTTTGGCTTTTGAATGCAAGTGGATCAGTTTGCAGTGTGGTGGGTGTAAGAATATATGAGGACGCTTGAAGTCCAATCCTTATTAGTCTGAGAGTAATACAACTTTCTTAAGTCAGTCAATGCTGTTTCTGTCAAGTCAAGTCATTTTTTTTTTCCATGAGTCATGTCATACATGGGTCGGGAGATCTCCACAAAATCAAAAATCCATGGTCGGCACTAGCCTGCTATGCCTAGAAAGAAAAGATAACCCACTGATCGCACAACAAACTGCAGCAACAACACTGTGTCAGCTTGATGATACTCTTGTGTAGGGAAAACACACCAGAGGTCATCAACATGCTGAACAAGTGTGCTGCCACACATTGGCTTTCAATATATATCACCTAGCATTGAATGTGGAAGCAAACCAGAACTTTGAGTCAGGACAAACAGGAATGCTAAATATGCATTTGCCAAATCAATCACAGAAAACCACCATGTGTTTTGCTTACACCTGTGAAAGACAAGGATGTGAATTAGGGCATTCCACAATGGCACATTGATAAGCTACTTATAAACCTGTTTATAAGTGTCACTGATGCCTGTGTGTGTGTGTGTTCGGCTCAATGCTTTGACCTGCCTCCGCTGTCTCCTATGACTGTGTCAACAGCAATCCTGGGAGTGAACAACAAGTCCAATCGTGTGACATGTGGCCAAAACCTTCACATCTGTAACACCTCAGCTTGCAGCCATACTTTCCTTGAAGTCTTTGATGTGGACCCCATCTCCTTCTGTCTCAGCATGCAGAACGTGTGTCCTAACAGTTGCTGCCATGGACTGTCCACCAACACTTCTGTTGGGGTATGTGTCTCGTTACCAGGAGGCCTGCAGGAATGGAAACAGCATATGGAGGCAGGAGAGCCCTATCTCTTACCCTACATTTGCTTATCTCTCTCTGTTTTCTACATACACTTTCATCCTTGCCCACTTTTGGAAACCTTGCCAATCCATCTGTTTCTTCCCCACTTTCTTTCCCTGTTCTCTTTCTTCTAACCATATTCAATGTGCCTATTAAAGGAAAAAACCCTGTATTATATAGTGCCAGAGTGAAACATCCTCAACCACATTTTTCCCCATTTGTCTACCATCAATTTAACAGGACCTGAAAGAAGGTCAGGTAACTGACTCAGTAGGACAGATATGCTTGCACGTTCAATGGGCTTATCATCCACACAACAAAAAACACAGTCACACTGATCTTCCCATACAAGTATGGTTGGATCTTATCAAGCATACACTACCTTTGGGTAACTTATTCAGCCAGGTGGTTTGTACGACACATTCGTTCCGAGCAACGCACCCCTGTAGTACACATGAATATGTACTAGACACTGAATGAGCAACCACAAAGTTTATTCTTTATATATTTCATAGATTTTTCAATCACACGCCCATTTTATCACAATGTGCTATACCCTTATAATGTGTTAAATTACTGTAATATCATTATGTTCCAACAAACATATTTAACTTCTGTGAGGATTATCTAATACTCCTCCACCCTTTTACCCTTTTTTCTTTCTTTTCTTGATTCCCCTTGTCAGTTCTAACAACCTTTTTTCCGGAATTACATAGAACTGGTCTACAATACCACAAAGGATTTACATGCCAACGGGCTCTGCTCCCCAAGGAAATCCATCAGAGAAATACAACCATACGTTAGTTTCACAACCGCTTGTCTGGAATTACGCTGAAACTAGTTTCCAATACCACAAAGGAATTACAAGGAAACAGTTGTCCTATCACACAACAATTACACAGTTACCATCGAGAAAATGATTCATAACACCGTACTCACCCCGATAAAAATAGATGGAGCATCCACTGTTCGAAACCCTTGTCTGACTTCAGGCGGGTTCCTATCACCCTTTTTTGTGGGGAGGTCACCCTGAGTCTCAATAAAGACCCCTGCCGGCAGTTTACCCTCAGTCCAGACTCAGGAGTCGATCAGCGAAATGTCCATCCCACTTCTGACACCAAATGTGAGGGCAATTCTCCTCCTGAAGATAATTTGTGAAGAACAAGCAAACTCAATGTTATGAATCAAGTCTCTTTACTTACATTTTACATGCAGCATGGAGAGAAGTGCGAAAGTTCTCTCCCTTGCTGTTGCAGTGTTCAAGCTTATATACAACATCAACAACCCCCTACCCCATCCCCACATGGTACTTCACTCAGCCACATGGCCTTCATCAGCAAGATAAGATGATCCTTCTCTGCTCTCTAGGGGGAAATCAGGGGAAACCGGGGTTCACCAAGTCAACGTCATAAACTAAATTGCCCCCCCCCCATATAAATTTAACTTTAGACAAGTTACCCCCTTGATGATCCCTGGAAAATTCCCACACAGGAGACCCACAATAACACAAACCATCAGCAGAGCTGAACAAAAACCCCTCAGTGCCTGAACACTTGTAACATGAAGTCACCTGAGGAGGAGCCCTCAGACCACTAATGATTATAAAAACAGTTTACTGTTAAGGACAGTGTAGGGATGAGCTAGTTATTAAGGCTCAAAAATGTATCAAAAATCCAAAAAGTGCAGTCCAAGTGAATTTATTTGAAGTGAAAAATCCAATCATGTGCAGCAATATTTACAGTGCAGGCCTGGTCCAAATACAAAAACTTGAGAAATTATAATTATACTTAAATAACAAAAGAATCAGTGAAACAAAGAAACTCTATACAAGGCTTAAAGTCTGGTCTCTTGCAGCTTTAAACACTGTGACTCACTTCACCTCAGACAACCCAACTCCTGCCACAACTCAGCTGCGTCAAGGACCTCCAGCCTTCTCTTTTATAAGAGCTGGGTGATAACTACTGACAATTCAAAACCAATGAACTAAAAGGAGCTATATACGCAGTCTTCTACATAACAAAACATGCAATAACAATGTACAGCGTACCAAACACATTTGAAGTAAGTTAATATTCAAAATGCTTTTAAAAGGCTACCTGCTTAGCTGTCACTTCTCTCAGAGGGAAAACCTCAGGGTATGGTGGCATGGTCACTATTGAGCAGGGTAAACTTGTTTCCTGCTTGGCTCCTCTTAACTGGACCCACTACGTCTACTCCTATGCACTCAAATTGGGTACTTATGACAGGAAGTTGAACAAGAGGGACCAGGGCAAGGTCAATGGGCAATGAACCTGTCTGCAACTCTGGACCTGAAAGTTCCTGCTGTCTGCGCCTCTCCAATCTGTCCTCCTGTTTAGCTCTTGGCTTTGCTACAACCTCTTCCCCAAGGAATGGCATTAGCTGCATTGTGTCTATCTAATTGTCTAGTGTGCTTGGTAGTGAGGCTGTTGCTGACACTTCCTCAGGTGCAATGTGAGGGTCTGCCTGCTGTGCTACTGAACACACTGCTGGCAGTCGTACAGAGACTGGAGCAACTGCAACCTGCTTTGCCTTGAAACGAGTTACTGCACCACAGAATATTTCCCATACTGTAGTGAATGAGATCATACAAGACTGGCAAATCTGAACCTAGCAGGATGGGACAGGTGAAGATCATCACTATATTCATGTTACATAGCGTATATATCTGTCAGCAGCTGATTTCACTTGATGTTTTTATCCTCTCTCCAGGTGTTGATGGTCAGACTCTGACACAATCTGAACCAGTGGTTAAACGTCCTGGAGAATCCCACAGACTGACCTGTACAGGCTCTGGATTCACATTCAGTGAGTACTGGATGCACTGGGTCAGACAGGCTCCTGGAAAAGGACTGGAGTGGATCGCCTGGATTGAAACTGATAGTAGCGAAAAACTCTACTCTCAGTCAGTTCGAGGCCGGTTCACCATCTCCAGAGACGACAGCAGACAGCAGCTGTATCTGCAGATGAACAGTCTGAAGACTGAAGACACTGCTGTGTATTACTGTGCCAGAGAGTCACAATAACACAAACCATCAGCAGAGCTGAACAAAAACCCCTCAGTGCCTGAACACTTGTAACATGAAGCCACCAGAGGAGGAGCCCTCAGACCACTAATGATTATAACAACAGTCTCAGTGGGACAAACAGGCTTTAAACAACCCTGATCGCTGTACGAGAAGCACTGAAGCATGTCGGGCTTTAAAAACATTTCCCCTTCAACAATGAAGAATTAACACTGACGCACATTTGATCAATGAAAGTGTGTTTGTCAGCATGTTGGGACAGTTCATCATGACTCACAGCAACAGCTGCATTTATGTAAATACATCATCAATACGACTGAACAGAGAACTGTACTTTAAAAAGCTCTATCACATTATATTCTGTTTTTCTACATAAACCTACAAATACATCTCCACATAAACTTTTACAAGTTTAAACACATTTTCACTGTATGACTCAAATCAGAGCGGCACTACAAGTTTGATATATTAACCATCTAGATGGTGACATTTCATAAAAACAGAACAAATAAAAATGACATTTGTTTATGTTCATTTGAGTATTTTATGTGCAATGTGACAATTTCTGTTTGTCCTATTAATTGTCTTTTTCGGTGAGCTGAAGACATTATTCATTGCTAAATATTTATTGTTGCATTAATGTTTATATTTTTTGGCGTTTAAAATCAGTCTCAGTACGAGAGTGAAAATAATAATGCAGTTCTCTTTATAGAAACACTAGATGGCAGTCAGTGTCCAGTCTCTCTCTTCTCTGTTACTGTAATGAGATCTGCTCATCTCATTGTTCTTAAGTGAGCGACACACAAACCCTGGACTGAAACAGACTTTCATCCTCCTCTGTGAACCCGCTCCACCACAACACAAACACAACATTGAAGTTGCTGGCTCAACAGTTAATGCAGGTTCACGTGTGGACATCGTTGTTGATCACCATCTCAACTTTTCTCGCTCTCTCAAAAATGCAAACGTGAAAAATAAAACAGTTAAAAAAGTAAAAACAGTGGATGACATGTGTCGTCTGTAACTCTCTCTCTCTCTCTGAGGTCATTTCTCCTGTTTGATGAATGTTTTCAGTATTTATCAACAAGTATTTCCAAAATCTGCAAGAAATGCAAATTGATAAATTGATGCACAAGCTCCGCCCATTCTGCCGACACAATATAAATCCCTCATAGTGGAGGAGAAGAGCTCACATCAATCCAGCTTCATCATCAGCCATGTTCTCTGTAGCTCTGCTGCTGCTGCTGACAGCTGGATCCTGTGAGCAGCTTTAAACTAATAAACACATTAGAAACAGGGAATAATCAGATGAATGATGGAGATCATGTTGGTTTGTGTTTCCACAGGTGTGAACAGTATCGACCTCATCCAGCCAGACTCAATGGTTGTGCAGCCTGGACAGTCTTTGACCATCACCTGTCAGGTCTCTGGTTATTCTTTGACTGATGACAACTATGCAACAGGTTGGATCAGACAGCATGAAGGGAAAGGACTGGAGTGGATTTGTCATCGATGGGGAGGAGGAAACTTTTACCAGAATAATGCTCTGAAGAACAAGTTCAGCTACCACACACACACTTCAACGAGCTCGGTTACATTAACTGGACAGAATGTGCAGCCTGAAGACACAGCTGTGTATTACTGTGTGCGATTCAGCTCCACTGTGATACAAACCACCAACACACCTGCACAAAAACTCAGGGCCTCAGCTACCTCACTAAATGTTTATCAGAATCAGAATCAGGTTTATTGCCAAGTAGGTTCACACATAAAAGGAATTTCTTTTGGTGGTTTTGGTGCAGAACCATTAACACAGAACTAGAATAAAATAAGTAAAATACTTAAATATAATAAGATAAAAAACAGGCAATAATAATAAAAATATAAAAAGCAATACGTATAATACAAGATATGTACAACAGGTGTGAATTAAAAATTAAAAACTGTACATATGTGCAGGATATGGGGCCTTGTTGACGAGGCTGGCAGCAGAGGAGAAGAAAGTGTACCTGTGTCGGGAGGTTTTGGTCCTGATGGAGCGCAGCCTCTTGCCAGAGGGGAGGGTCTCAAAGAGACTGTGTCTGAGGTGAGAGGGGTCAGCCACAATCTTACCTGCACACCTCAGGGTCCTGGAGGTGTACAGGTCCTCGAGAGATGGCAGATTGCAGCCAATCACCCTCTCTGCAGAGCGGATGATACGCTGCAGCCTGCCCTTGTCCCTGGCAGTAGCAGCAGCGTACCAGACAGTGATGGAGCAGGTGAGGATGCACTTCTACACCACCATCATTGTCTTTGGCAGGTTGAACTTCTTCAGCTGCAGCAGGAAGTACATCCTCTGCTGTCCCTTTTTGGATGAGGGAGCCGATGTTCAGCTCCCACTTGAGGTCCTGGCTGATGATGGTCCACAGTGGAACAGTAGAGTCACTGATGCTGATGGGGGGCGGGTGTGGCTGCTTTCTTTCTAAAGTCCACAACCATCTCCACTGTCTTCAGAGCATTACACTCCAGGTTGTTATCACCACACCAGGTCACCAGATGGTCAATCTCCCACCTGTAGGCAGACTCATCACCAACCGGAGATGAGTCCAATGAGGGTGGTGTCGTCCGCTTACTTCAGGAGCTTGATGGACTGATGACTGGAGGTGCAGCTGTTGGTGTACAGGGAGAACAGCAGAGGGGAAAGAACGCAGCCTTGAGGGGAGCCGGTGCTGATGGTCCTGGAGTCAGAGACGTGTTTCCCCAGCTTCACATGCTGCCTCCTGCCAGACAGGAAGTGATCCACCTGCAGGTGGAGTCGGGCACGTTCAACTGGGAGAGCTTGTCCTGAAGCATAGCCAGTATGATCGTGTTGAAGGCAGAGCTGAAATCCACAAACAGGATCCTGGCATAGGTTCCTGCCGAGTCCAGATGCTGGAGGATGAAGTGGAGGGCCATGTTGACTGCATTGTCTACAGACCTGTTGGCTCTGTAGGTGAACTGCAGGGTCTGTGATGTCCTTGAGGTATGAGAGCACCAGGCGCTCAAAAGACTTCATTACCACAGAGGTCAGGGCGACGAGTCTGTAGTCATTAAGTCCTGTGGTCCTTGAAGAGGGGGGGTTTCGGCTTGTAGCAGGTGAGCTGTCTGAGACCCTTCCAGTCTGAGCCAGCATCTCCGCCTGAAAACTGCTGTAGTTTATCAGAGTACAGACACTTAGCAAAATGCTCTCTGATTAGTAGATAAGATAAATGTTTATGTAACTCACAGAATCAGAGAGTTCAATATTTCAAAGTATCAAAGCAGATCTAGTTTCACCTTTACTGCAGCCGACATCAGTACAGAAGAATCAGAGAGAAGCTTCATCTTGTGATACCTAGAAACAGTTTGTTTCTGTTTTTATGGGATGGGGCAGAAATTACCATCTGATAATGTAACTACATAACATTATAGCTCCCCGTCTCACACTTTTGTAAATCGTCAAGATAAAAACAGGCTCTAAACTGCTGAACCATGAGTTAAAGATCGTCAGTGAGGAGAGAAAGGTGTATTCTCCTTCTCAGCTGGTTCAGTTACTGTATGAATATATAAGTATTTAAGTCGCGGCTCTGTGCTGCAGCGGTTTTTATTCCCTGAGATCAGAAATCGACCAGTTTTTGAAAGAGAAGGACCGACCTCTTCATGAACCGAGTGACCCTCTCTGGTTGGCAGACCTGGCGTTTTTAGTTCATCCGACTGGTCATCTTGACACACTGAACAAGAGCCCACAAGGCAAAGACCAGTTTGTTCCACAGCTTTACACACAAATCATCACTGCTCCCACTGAGTGCAACGCTCTTCACATCTTCCCTGCTGTTTTGAAAATGAGCTGCCAGAAAAGAACGAAGGACACAAGCTACAATTTTAGGCCATTTTGTTAAAGTCATGGACCACCGAACCCGCCCTCTTTTCTGTCACCTTCCTGAGACATTCATATTCCAACCCTTTGTGCTCAGGAACAAATGAAAACCATTCATGGAAAGCTGTGATGGAGGCTGTTTGTTTCTTTAAGCATATTCAATTACCAAGCATATCTTACCTTCATTGGATTGGTTTCACTAACTTTAATACACGAGAGTTGAGGTATGTTAAAGTCTGCAACTCTGGACCTGAAAGTTCCTGCTGTCTGCGCCTCTCCAATCTGTCCTCCTGTTTAGCTCTTGGCTCTGCTACAACCTCTTCCCCAAGGAATGGCATTAGCTGCATTGTGTCTATCTAATTGTCTAGTGTGCTTGGTAGTGAGGCTGTTGCTGACACTTCCTCAGGTGCAATGTGAGGGTCTGCCTGCTGTGCTACTGAACACACTGCTGGCAGTCGTACAGAGACTGGAGCAACTGCAACCTGCTTTGCCTTGAAACGAGTTACTGCACCACAGAATATTTCCCATACTGTAGTGAATGAGATCATACAAGACTGGCAAATCTGAACCTAGCAGGATGGGATACGGCAAATCTGGGGCAATACCACTTTTCATACTGTAAACCTGTCCTTTAGCTTCCACCGTCTTCCTCAGCTGTTGGGGCTAGTTCCTCGTGTCCATGGACATCGATGACTGGGGATGTTCCTCACTTCCTAGGAACAAGCTGTGACTGAACAAGGGACTGGGAACAACCAGTGTCTAACAGGGCTAAGTGGGGTTTACCATTTAGCTGAGCAGTGGCTAGAGGGGAGACAGACAACTCTACAGGATCAATAATGTTTATTAAGTTTAGAGACATAGCAGAGGCTAGTGGCTTTGTGCTTCCTGATAGGGCAAACTGGGTGTGTATGACCTGCCTCACCACAGTTGTAGCAAACAACCTGTGCTTTGTCAGCTGGCTGAGCTCTGTTCCTAATGCTTTCCTGAGACACTGGTCTACTATGCCTAGGCTGGCTAGGAGAGCTACTGACTGGACCACCACCCTTATACCCTCAGACTTACCCCTGGCTTGGTGCAGTCCATCGTAGTGGTAAGTCCCTGGACCCCTGTGTGCCAAGACATAGGTGTCAACAATGTTGGCTCCCTCTGCCGCTGTCTCAGGGTTGCACTCTCTGACCCAGGTCTTCATCTCTGGATAGAGGACTCTGAGGTTCCGCTACAGGTCCATCTTCTCAAAGATTTCCTCCTTGCTGGCAGCAGCAAAGTTCACCCATTTGTAAAACACTTACAAGATGAATATACAGCTCCTGGGGGGACTCGTCTGCTGGCATGTCGAGGTTATGGAAGTGCTGGCATTAAGAGTCTCTGTTTACTTCATACTTCTTTAGAATTGCCTGCTTCAGTCTTACATAATCTTGAGTATGGGCTGGTTCCATGGCTTCTTCAAGAGCCCCCCCTGTGGCACCCCCTTCCTCCGGAGGCTCTGCTGGCTGCTTCTGCTGCTGCTGACTTGACTGCTGCTTGCTGGGAGGCATCCTGACCTTTTCTTCTGACACCATATGTAAGGATGGCCTCGTGGTTAAGGCTCAGAAATGAATAAAAAAAAAATCCAAAAATACAGCCCGAGTGAATTTATTTGCAGTGAAAAATCCAACAATCACGAAAATAACATTTGAAATAAATTAACAAAACACAAACAAAGAAACGATGGCTCTAGACAAGGCCCCAAAGTCTGGTTGCAGCTTCACTTCAGACAACCAAACTTCTGCTACAGCTCCTGCCACCACTCAACTGCCTCAAGGATTCTTCTTCTTTTGGATTGGCAGACTAGATGTGGCATTGATGTGGCAATGTCTCTGTCTGCCCACATTGACATTTCCCATCAGGATGTTTTTTAATCAGGGCCAGCCCTCTCTTAAACCCAGTGTCCTACTCTCAGCCTCAGGAGCTTTACCTGGTCCTCTTCCTGCCTCAAGGATCTCCAGACTTATCTTTTATAAGAGCTGGGGTATACCAAGAGTCAACAATTGACAATTCAAAATCAACTAATGAGATAATAAAGGAGATATATATGCAGTCTGTTACATAACAGAATACACGCAGTAGCAATATACAGCCTACCAAACACATTTGAAGTAAGTTATTATTCAAAATGCATTTAAAATAACATTTCTTATTTCAACAATACAAAAACACCCCTCCACCTCTACCACATTTGGAGCCTTCCACTGGGAACACCCCCTTTTAAGCCACCGGCAGGTTTCCCTTCTGTTTGGCTGTTCCTGGTCTGAACAGTGGAGGGTGGCACAGGGGGAAACATGTATCAAACAAGTGTACACATGACAAACATGTGACACGGTAAAATACTTTTTATAACAAAATGGTCTTAGTGTGTTTTCGTTCCTTAAGCTACAGTCTTTGTGTTTTTCTTCCCATATGGTATTTTCAGGTGTAGAATAATGGTGACAATGCTAAGTTATGCTATGCTAACATTATCTCAGTTCTCCCAGCTGGCTTGATGTTGGCAATTATGAGAGGAGCTGTGTAGCATCATGTCAGTGTGCACCTAACTTTAGAGGACACAGGGTTGCCCTGTGACTGACATATCAGACATATTTAGAAACAGGAAAAGTAAAATATTCTAATATATAAAAATGATGAACATATGTTCACAACTCTGTCTAAAAAATCTGTCTTTGACTAAATAACATGGGGTTAAATGGCATCTATGTTCTGAGGGCTGACACATGTGTCCTGTATTTGTTAGTAAAGCGTCATTGATATTCACAAATGTTTTCTACACATAAAAACCTCCATCATGCAGCTGAAGCTCGATAACAGAGCAACCAACTTAAAAATGCTTTAGTCAACATATCGCAGAAATGAAGCTGAAACATGAGAGGAACGACTCATCACACTGAACATTCATTCTCCTGTTTCATTAAACAGTAACTGAGATCCAAGTTAAACCCAGGTTCTCTCTGTGAGGAGGAGTCAATGCAAACTGTGATGTCTTCCTCCTCTACTTATGTGACTGCAGAGAGGAGGACAGAGAACAGTGGACACACAGTTTAACATGATGGACTACAGGACAGGACTGCTGCTGTTAACTGTCTGCTGGGCAGGTGAAGATCATCACTATATTCATGTTACATAGCGTATATATCTGTCAGCAGCTGATTTCACTTGATGTTTTTATCCTCTCTCCAGGTGTTGATGGTCAGACTCTGACAGAATCTGAACCAGTGGTTAAACGTCCTGGAGAATCCCACAGACTGACCTGTACAGCCTCTGAATTACACTTCAGCAACTACTATATGAACTGGGTCAGACAGGCTCCTGGAAAAGGACTGGAGTGGATCGCTCTCATCTACCATGACAGTAGCACCAAACGCTACTCTCAGTCAGTTCAAGGCCGGTTCACCATCTCCAGAGACAACAGCAGACAGCAGGTGTATCTGCAGATGAACAGTCTGAAGACTGAAGACACTGCTGTGTATTACTGTGCCAGAAGAGACACAGTGACTGGAGGAGGCTGAGCAGCTGTACAAAATCCTTCAGGACTCATCTTTACTGCACTGATAGACACTAGGAAACAGTTTAATACTAATATAACATATTTAATTAAACTGGCCTTGTAGAACATCACCAACAATAACCTTTAATCTCATAACTTAAAAGCTGTCTTTGTGTAATAATCACTTATATAACCAGCTTTTGAAAACAGACTCTGCTGTTCATTATTGTGCGACTCATGGACTGAGTTACAGCACTGCCATTATATATATCTAGATCAATGTAAATAATAATAAGAATTAACTTTATTTATATAGCACCTTTAAAAACAAGAGTTTACAAAGTGCTTTGACAGCCAAGCAAACAAAGTAAAGCAGAGAACAAGCAGATCATAAAACCAGCAAATCACAAAACCAGCAACTCACTCAGGACCAGCAAATCACACAACAAGCAAAGCACAAAACCCAATACCCAATAGGCAGCAGGAGAACCCACACAACCAAGACCAAGGGGACGAAGAAGTAGCAAGAGTAAATACAATAAAATAAAAATACCTAAAAGAGATAAAGAAAGAAAATAATGCAAAAAGAAATAAAAGCTGTAAAAGCAATAGGAGAGATAGAAACCAGTAAAAGGCAAAAAAAACAATAAAAGAGCTAAAACAATACAAGCAATAAAAAGGAATCAAATCAGTCATTTTCCCTTTTGTAAATCATCAAGATGAAAAATAAGCTCTTTTTTTACTTTCTTGGAGATGTACAACATATAGTTAATGTATTATTTCCTCCTCTGTCATTTGCTGAGGTTTGCTGTTGAAGAGATACTCTGCTGAACTAAATGTATCTGGTTCATATTTAAATTTCCCTGTTAAACCTGCAGAGGGAGGTCCATGCAAACTCTTCCTCTCTTATAAACACACCATCAGTAACCTGTGGCAGAACACCGGGACACTTTAGTTTATTCTGTAACACTGAGATCAGAGAGAACTAAACTACAGGATGGAACTACTGGATGTTTGATAATGATCACAATTCATTTTTCTACAGGAGTTTGGAGTGAGATCAAACTGGAGCAGTCTCCCTCTGAGGTGAAAAGACCTGGAGAGACAGTGAAGATGTCATGTATCATATCAGGCTTTGACATGACGAGCTTCTTTATGCACTGGATACGACAGAGGCCAGGGAGAGCTCTGGAGTGGATTGGGTGAATGAGTACAGGCTCAAACTCTGCTAGCTATGCCAGCTCCTTTCAAAGTCGTTTCATCATGACTGAAGATGTGCCCAGCAGCACTCAGTACCTCCAGGTCAACAGCCTGACAGCAGAAGATTCTGCTGTTTACTTCTGTGCTCGAGAAGACACAGTGAGTGAAGACAGTGGAGCAGCTGCACAAAAACCTCCACAGGGAAACAGCCATGTGATCTCAATGACATCTGGGTTTACATACCATAATCCTTTTTACCAAGTCATCCGGTGAGTTTATGTAGAAACAGTTTATGTAATATCATAGATGATAAAGAATGGTAATGGACATCTAGTAGGTTGGCGTTCAATATATCAATACAAGAGTATAAAGTAATGTGATTTAAATCAAATGCTTTATACAAACTATAATGCAAAAAAGTAAATGACCTATTTAAAGCCTTAAATAGTTCTGCACTGTTTCTTCAGTGCAGGAAACTGTGTTGGGTTTTTGTACGAGGGTTTATCACAGTGTTTTATGGGCTGGGTCACTGAGATACAGAGCCATACAAAAACCTTACAGCAATAATCTCAAACTCAACCATTCATGTGATGGACCAAAGAGCACAGGACGAAATATATCCCTCTAAAAACGTGGTCACTACTGTGTCGATGACTTTGATACGCAGATTTGTGGTTAGAAGTCCGATTTTTAGTCGTTTACAGCCACAGTTAGTCCACAGATGTAAATGTTACCTCTCAGTAAACCTCTACTTTAAAATAATATTTTGCATCACTCCGAGCCGACGCTTACAAGATGACACCAGGGTTTCACACTGACCGGGACTCCTGACCAGGACTTCTGTCTAATAAGGTTTTAACACATTTTTCTGGTACTTCAGGTTTTTGTTCAAGCTTTGAATGGAGGCGTATCACTGTGACTCCTTTGACTACTGGGGTAAGGGGACTCAAGTCAGCGTTTATTCAGGTAAGTCACATTTAATGTAATATATTTAGAGACTAGTTTCTTTTACTTTTCTTAAAATGATCATTGATGTTTGAGAGGTTCAGCTCAGCTCATATTTAGAAAAATGATTTCACTGCAGCCGTTTCTTAGAAAGCATTTAGAAAAGTTCCTCTTTGGCATTAAAAGTTCATATTTAAGAGATGGTTCGTTTTAATCTTTAAATCCACCCGGCCGATTGAAATCCATAGTTTTTGAGAGGTTTGTGTGTTTGAATACAAGGTCTCGATGCCCTTCAATTAAACTCTGAGTGAAGAGATTATTGAGCTCACACTTAAATAAAATGTTAAATATATATTATAAAGTTTCTTTTGAAATTCCAGGAGCATTGACTTTAATAGGACTATATAATTACACTGAACTGTTGATCAGTTTAAGTTCTGAGAAAACAATTCTCATCAAGTGTTTTATATGTCTTGTTACAATTAAACAATAGACCCACTACATTCTAATAATAAATACTTCAATACTTTATTAAAACTGATTATTATCATATACGATTATTATGGCCACAGAACAGTGCAGTGACTTCACTGGCTTCACTAGCTTCTAACATTAAGATTTAATACGCAAGTTCATTATGTAAACATTTTTATTAAATCAGTATGTTTTTATTTATATTACGTTTTATTAAAAATTGTATTATTTAAAGTCTTTTCAGGTTCATGTCTGTGAAATGCTTAAATTTTGTATAAAGATAACAAAATAATTTTAAATTTTAGACAGAAATTGTTCAGTATATCAAACAAGAATTCTTGAACAAAACATTTGGTAGTCGTAGTTTATAGTAGTTTTAGTTTTTAGTGTTTAAGTGTCAGTATCAGAGTCACATCCCTTGAAAGTGTCCACATACTTGGCCAATAAAACTGATTCTGAAATCTGCCGCAATATATTTTATAACAATAGAATAGTTGTTATTTATATATGATTCATATATGATGAGTTGTGATCATTTGTTAATTTCTATTAATTTTATTTTAACCTTATAAAATCTCTCTCTTTGAAAGCCTCTCCACCGACTCTGTTCCCTTTGGTTCCATGCGATTCTGGGACTGGAGATACAATCACTGTTGGCTGTATGGCAGACGACTTCTACCCACAGGGTACTTTGCAGTGGACCGATGCCACAGGGAACAGCTTGACTTCTGTACAATATCCTGCGCTTGTCAAAGACAACAAATATATAGGAGTCAGTTTGGTCAACGTACCAAAATCTGACTGGAACTCCTTCAAGTCTTTGAACTGTTCTGCGACTCATCCTCAAGGCCCCCGAAGTGTGAAAGTTAAAAGTATGTAATTTTTTACCCTCTATCGTGGCTCTCTTATGTGTAGTCTAAACGCATGACCTTGTTTTTATGTTAGCAATTGATTTTCTATTTTAAATTTTTATCTACAAAGTCTACAATGAACAATCTTCTTAACTAATCTTCTTCTGCTTTTTCATTACTACGCGTAGAGGCCTCGACCCCTCCAAAGATAAATCTGGTATCAGTGCCAAGAGGAGACACTCAGACTCTGGTGTGTACAATTGAGGAATTACCTAACAAAGACCTGTCAGTAAAATGGAAGAAAAATGGAATCAATGTACAAGACTTCACTTCTTGCCCCGCACAATCATCCGGAGACCTGTATTCATCTGTCAGTGTCCTGAATGTGGAGAACACAGACTGGGACAGTAATGCTGTTTACACATGTGAGATGACGCACAGAGGCACACCATATACAAAGAAGGCCTCTAAAGGTACAGTCATTACTGCTGTACTATTACTCCAAGTAACCTGGTCGTAAAATAACAGTGAACATTGAGCTAAAATAAGCTAAATGTTTTCTCTGTTTATCTCGTTTATGTAGCTGCTGTCACAATGAGACTCAAACAACCAAGTCCCAAAGAGCTGTTCAATAACAATCAGGCACAGTTGGAGTGTATCGTTACTGGACAAGACAAGGCCATTGTAGATGTGATGAAGATAACTTGGCTAATTGACGGAAACAATGTGACTGACAACATAACAGAGAAAACAGAATCCAGAAACGGTCAACACAGCAGAACCAGCACGATGACTCGGAGTTTCTCCAAGTGGCAGGAAGTTAACAAAGTGCGCTGTTCTGCTGGAGGAGACAACAGGACACCGGTAATTCAAGAATTCACTGTCCACAAAGGAGGTATGTTACCGAGTGATGGAAACTCATTGATGAAACAGCAAGCTGTGTGTAAAATGAACATTAATCTTGTAGATGAACCTCATTGCTAAAACAAGTGTCTCTTTCAGATCAGACGAAACATACTGTGACAGTCAACATCTTCCAAGAGGATCCACTCACTGTGGTGTGTCTGGTCTCCAGTGACAAAGAGCAGGACTACTACATCACCTGGGCAGAGAATAAAGGAGACAAGACTGGCAACTATGTTGATGGCTTTGACCTCCCCCCACAGAAGACTCCAAAGGGCTACTTAGTTACAAGTATTTACTATCCAACTGAGAAGACAAATTTGTTTGTGTGCAACGTCTGGCCTGCTGGCAGCGAAAGATCCTCCATGATTCCAAAATCAGTGTCTCAGACCAAGGGTAACTCGAGTGAATGCGAAACAGTTTAGATTGCATGTGGTATGTAGTGCTCACGTTTTGTTCTGTCCGTGTGTGTAATCTGTGCTGCGGTAACATGTGCACCCTGTGATGTCACCAGTCTTTGTGATTGTAAAACACAACAGTCAACATGTCAATGTAGTTTTGTTTGTCATCATATGGTGTTTCAAACTGTCTGTCACATTGTCTAACAGCTTGAGAAGCATGCTTATTGTTCCAAATAAATGTTGCATGGAGAAAAGTTTGTTACATGTTCATGAATGACTTCTACATTTTTAAACAAACTGAAAAGCTTGCACAAAGTAACTCAATAAATAGGCTTATATTTAAGGCAAATTTAAGGCAATCAATTGCCTTAATTTTTTTAAGTTTATCAACTTAAAAGTCAAGTGTTTTCAGAGCTTAAATATTTGGATTACATGCTACACATACCTTTTGATTACAGTTAAATTAAAGTGCTTATTAAGCCAACTCAAATATTTTTTGTTCATGTGACTTAAAGTTTTGATTCACCTATCCCAAGGGATTAAGTTAACAGAACTTTAACAAAATGAGTACACAAACAAACTCTTTTTTTGTTAACAAAACTCAGTATTTATTAGTCTCTTTTGTCATTATTCTTCATTAATCTCAACACAAACACATTGGTTGTGAAACTTAAAACCATGTGACTCAAAACTTAAAAACTTTGTGGCAAGTGATTGCCTCAATTACATCGAGTAAAACCAACTTTAACAGTTTGAGTAAATGTCTTCTATTGAACAGTATTTTCTTGCCCACTTCCATTTTACACACTGTTACGCCACGGTTAATAGGGATAAGACACAGAAAGACATTTTAGTAGAAAATGTGAGTACATTTTAGAGTAGATCTGGTCCTTGATCTTGGATAGGTGCGGTATAGTGCACAAATGAGTCCAAACATTACCAGGAGCAAGTCTGGTGAGGCTGACCACAATGTCTCTTTGTGACGACACAGATGACGACAGAGATTTTCACCACTTAGCAGTGAACTGGACTTGTTTCATTATCACTGATGACGGTATGGATGGCCACAGAAACATCTCCAAGCTCTGGCTCATCAGACTCGTCCTGAATGAAGGAAAGAGAGATACTAATTACAAACTAGTCCAGCTAGTATGAAGGTAGTTTAAAAAGAAAAAAACAAAATATGCACACTTTACTACGCAGTACTTTTGGGGTGTTTCAGATCAACAGATTTACTTTCACATTCAGACAGTTAGATTCTAAAAATTCATCAGTCAGTGTCCCAAAAAAAGTAGACCACAGTTTCCTTATTTGAGACTCATTAAGTTGTTAAAAAGGAGGTGTCCATTGAAGCCACTTGACTCCTTAAGGTGGGTCGTAGTGTAGAAAAAAAATCAAACATGTTCATTAAGCAAAAACAAAGCTCTACCCAACAACATCTTCCTATGCTGCTATATTTTTTGACTCCAACCTTTGGAGTTATGTTTGTAAGTTATATTTTAGTTAAAAATGTTTTTGAGAGTTGTGTTGTGAGATGGACCGATGCTAAGCTCAGCATATATTTGGAAATGTTTTACCAGACCTCCGTATTGCTGTGAACAAAACAACACTGATCTCATTCATTAGTAATGGGAAGACCAAATATATGGACAGACAGACTGAACAAGGGTAAGTGAGAAAATGTGCATTTTGATGAACTGTTCACTTAATATAGAGTGGTATTGGTAATCATTCAAGGAGACTCACTGTGCAGGTTCTGAAAGACTTCCTCACACAGATACAGAGGCAGGGCATGGAGAAGGGTGGTACACCTTGTGTGGATGTCATGAAGTCCCTAAAACAATAGGGAGAATAGAATAGAAGTGAAGTTTACTGAATAAACCTCATTTTAAACAGTCCAATCAGAATATATATCTACACTAAAAACCTACTCACATATTTATCAGTCGGGGAAGATGGGGGTCAAGCTCAGCGTAGAATGTGCTGGGCAGGCTCTGGCTTGTGATGTTTAAATTCTGCATTCACCTAAATTTAAAAACAGAGCGGAAGGACAATACAGCAATATCAATAAGTCAGTTCAAGAGTAATATAACTAGGTTAATGTGATAGTTGTGGTTCTTCCCCAAACAGTGGTACTTGTTCCTCCATACAAGTGTAATAAATACTCCAAGTTTGACCTGTCAACTCTTTCCCTGTGGCGAGAACGAGAGCATCACCTGTACTGTCAAACAAACATGCAGCGCTTCTTAGTGATTCAGAGACAAAGCGGTTCCACCACTTTGAAAGCAAGAGGGCTGGAAAAGAGCATTGATAATGAATCCCAGACAAATGTGTATTATTGTGTATCCTCAAAAACATTTTTCAGCTCAAACTTGTGGTGGAGTCAAACATGGAGGATCTATCACGCTCCTATAAAGTAGTAACTAGCCACTAAGTGAGTAAGAACCACAACTATCACTTTAACCTCCACAGAATGTGACATATGTTATCAACAAAGAAAAACAGGTAAAAGAGCTAATCCGTATTACCTCAGACTCCATTTTGAGAGCAGCCAAGAGGTCCATGAGCTCTGCGATGATTTTTTAAAATGCTTTCTGAAATGACAGAAGAGAACAGATTCAGAAAAATGATGCTGAAATGTGCATTTAAAGGGCATATAAATGACAGGGCTGACCATGCTCTGCATCACTGATAACTCTGCCTGGGTAGTATCTTCTTTCTTTTTTTTGCATGTCACCGTAGTATATGGTATATGACGGGATTTGTGTAAAAACAACAACAACAACAGGCTGAGCTGCTGCTGTCATTAAAATGAGAATAGCTGTTCCACCTTAAAGGTCAGTCCACCTTAAGTGAGACTGGCCTGAAGTTGTCGCTAGATTCGGAGCTAACCCCCCTCACTTTAAACGGAGTTATAGCATTTATTCACCGACAAATAGCCTAGACTGTACACACACTGACACTGCACCGCTATGTTTACAGCTAACGTTACTGCTAACTTTATACTTAACGTCACCCGCACTGTCTCTCTCTCGCTGACGTTACCCAGTGCGCATTTTCCCGTTGAAAATATGTCTAAAAATAGACGTTTAATTATCTTCAAATAGTCGATGAAAAACGTAAAATTTTCAACCAGTTTTGAAAGTCTTGAACGGAAAAATACGCACTGGACAGGTTCATTACTGTCTGGTTTCAAAGCATCACCAACTGTGGCCCCGGTTTCCCTGAACAATGCTACTTTAAACGATCTTCTGCAAGCAGTCATAATTCCTTCCTCTAATGTTTCATTACTCTCAAACTAACATTTGGACATATATTACAAGTTTATATTCTACAGTACTTTTGTGCAAATAATTCAAGCATTAATGTGAATCTCCTGACTCAACTGCTGGCTAATGTTAGCTAGCAATTATCAACACAAGCTCAACATTATCGATCCCAAAATATCAACAAATGCTTTAAAATATAAAGACATATAAATATTTAACACTTACGGTGAGAGAAATGCTGATTACTGCCGATAAGAGCGTAGTTCCACCTTACTGCAGGCATTTGTGGAGCTTTCTTGACTTCCGAGCCCCGCGTTCCCACAGCCTACCGTTACTGACGTTGATGACGTCAGACGCACGCATTTAAATTGAAACAATATAAATAAGTACAGTGAAATTATACTTTTAGAGTGGTGCTTAATTAATCCGCAAGATAATTCAAGTAAATCAAAAATGATGAGTTTAGCTAACTCAAAAAGGAAGAAAAAGTCACAGGAACTGAAAATATTTAAGTTAGTAGAACTTTTTCCAATAATTAAGTTTACACTAGTTAATGTTTTTAATTAATTTGAACGTTTGGGTTTACAGTGCTGCAGTGAAAATGGATATATTGTGATGCTTTTTAAATTTTGACTTGAAATCTTTGCTTTCTACAAACACTCACATAATAGACAAAAATATATGAGATTATGGGAGACATAAAACTAAAGGGAGAAGGAATGATGGAGTGCTCATGATTAAAAGCTTTTGAGGATTTTGTTGTCCTGCAGACTTCTGTTATCAGTTAAGAGCAGAAGGGTTTTCAATTTCCTGGCGTTGCTAAACATATCATCTTTCGAGAGTCACTTCCAATTTTCTATGCACCTCTGGGACCACACCTGTGGCAATGGAACTTTGTAGAAACTGTCGGAGCTAGTGAGACACTCATCTTTCATTGCATATATTTGCAAATCAGCACGTAACCAAGCGTGAAGAGGCGAATTTGCACACAGCAGACACATCCTCACAGACAAAGATAACATTAAAAAATGTCTAGAGACAAACGTGAAGCAGCAGCATAAATCAGATATATCCAATACACAGAATATTGAAAGCTTGTTAAACAGTACAACAGAACATATGTATGTGTGTAGTGTGTTTGTTTTGCTGTGTGGTGAAGAGTTCTTGGTGATATAGAGAGGGATAGTTTCATATAAGCGTTCTTGGTTTGTAGAACATCATGGCAGCACACATCAGACAGAGCTGGAAGCCTCTGAGGTGGTGTTTAATGAGTCTGACCTTCTCACTGGTTCAATTGAGACCAAAGTTAAGAGGCTAGAAATGTGTGATCTTGTAACCAAATTGGCAGATATGAATGGTGATGACAGAGCCAATGAGCAGTTTGCTGCAGTTACTTATAAGGTATGTCATCCAACATTTCTAACAATGTTTAAATATATGTTTAATGAGCGTAATCAGCCTGGTGACAGTAACTGTTGGAAATGGAAGCTCGCTGCATCCCACTTCCTGATGGCACACACAACCTCACACCGTGTGTGTGCTGCAGGTGAAGCCGCTAAAGTAAACCTTTCGCAGTATGTCCACTCAGTTACCAGCCCGTATCTGTAGCACCGAGACGAGGTGCCGCTGACAAAAGCACGCACCCCAAACGTTTTAGCCCAAACTGGATGAAGATTCAGCTGAGCAATTCATGAAAAAAGCAACTGTGCTTAAAGATGGAAACAACTTCAACATTTAGAAGAACTTCCTATTGCAGAAACGTGGGGTTTAAGCACATCGACGGTATCACCTTTAAGTTCATCACCTTTGTTTACTAAACAAACTCCTTTATTGATTGGGTTATTGAATGATTGTGGCTGCTGACTGTGTGAATGAACACAAGGAATATTGGGCGGTGTTATTTGACCCAGATCGCTACAAGAGCTTAAAGGGACACCTTCCGATGTTTCGGTTTGCCCAACCTTTTGCCAAATCTGAACCATGACATGATGAATGGAGATCCTGATAATAGTTGCCAAGTTAAACAGAAAAAGCTTGTAAGCTGTTTTGACATTGCTTCTTGAAGATTCACAACCGAGAATAATTAAAAATCCTCCCGTAAGAACTGAGTCAGAATGACTAAAATCCATACGTTACCTAAACCTAAAAAGGTAATGGACTAAAACATGAGATACTTTCAGTATGGATGTTGTGGATGATTGAGTGGATATGACAGCCCGATATCATAAACCTATATCCATGTCCAAGTAATGCAGCTAAATAAAGTATATCTCGTTATCCACGCTGCAGTAACTGAAGGTGACAGGAGGATGTGATAAAGCTGTACACCAACTGTTGGCAAACACTTAGTTTTATATAAGCCCCACCACAGGAAAGGAATACCTTTAGGGAAGTGGTTAATAAATGGTACATTGGGGATTGCTTTAGTCAGTGAAACATGTTTGCTTTTCATGGTTTTTTTCATTATAAAAATGTATGTTGGTTAAAACTGTACTCAAACTAACATTTAATCTTTAGTTAAAACATAAGATCAGAGTAAATATTACATATATACACTAATTTACTGAGTAAGTACAACAATTTAGAATATGATACAAGCTCCCAAGTATTTTCGTACTATAGTTCAATTGAAACCTCTCCTTACATTTAAAATGTCATTGATATCACATAATTTGACCTCAGTGGCGTGAAAGGCGTCTTTGAGGTGCTTGTTTTTGTATGTTGGATGTGTTGACATATCACACTGTGACAATGCTTTTGACATCTGGGGAAAAGGAACCATGGTGACCGTCACATCAGGTAAAATAATTCATTTTGGTCTTGATAATGACAATTTGGTGATTACACAGTTAAATATAAGGTATTTTGACCTCAGTGGCTTGAAGGGAGTCTTTGAGGTGCTTGTTTTTGTATGTTGGATGTGTTCACATATCACACTGTGACGGTGCTTTTGACATCTGGGGAAAAGGAACCATGGTGACCGTCACATCAGGTAAAATAATTCATTTTGGTCTTGATAATGACAATTTGGTGATTACACAGTTAAATATAAAGTATTTTGACCTCAGTGGCTCGAAGGGAGTCTTTGAGGTGCTTGTTTTTGTATGTTGGATGTGTTCACATATCACACTGTGACGGTGCTTTTGACATCTGGGGAAAAGGAACGATGGTTACAGTCACATCAGGTAAGCCAAACACTTATTTTGTCTTTTTAATTTGTTTGTTTGATTTTGAAGCAGAATTAGGAAATCCAGTTTTGACTCCGTAAGTTAATGTATATCTGGAATACTGTATGTTAAAGGTGTTAAAATCCATAGACTCAATTTAAACTGAGCGGATCCAATTTCAAAGTTGGTAATTGCAGAGGCCAATGTAACTATGTAATAGGGTAGATTATTACAAAATCACACACTATGGAACATGTAGATGCTTGAGATCCAGGTTTTTGTATGCAGCGGTTAATTATTTGTTGAACTGTGACAACTGGGCTTTTGACTACTGGGGAAAAGGCACTATGGTCACTGTCACTTCAGGTAAGTGATTTTAATATGTTTGATTAGTGAATGAAACTCCCATTGATCCCATTACTAATGCAATTTCATCTTTTTTCATGTGGTCACAAGTGTTGAACAAGGATATCATAGCCAACAGTATTTTGTAGGCTGGCATAGAATCTCTGATAATATTAAAACTCCTGGCTGGTAGTTCTATGGACAGGTTTATATCTTACTTTGGTTTTGGCAACAGTTCAAATCAAACTGTTTGATGAGAAGTTATTATTAAGGGATATTACAGTAAAAAGTAAGTTTTCGTGTTAAGTCCTTATGACTTTCTGAACTGTGACAACTGGGGTGCTTTCAACTACTGGGGAAAAGGCACTATGGTAACGGTGTCATCAGGTAAGATTTGCACTGCTAAATCCCTTTTTAAGTTACATTTAAATTGCTAAAACCTCTAAAGATTTGGAGTGTCACAAAATGAAAGTGTTTTACTATAAGGGTAAAAAAAAAAAATCTGTTTGCCGGTAAAAATTCTCTGAAGACACTGGTGAAGATTTATACTAAGTGTATTTTATTTCATTGGAAGAAAATATATGACAAAGCGAGCATTATTAAAAGTTAGAGTAGAGTAGAGTAGCTCTCAACGTTAGTAGACAGCCTTTTCAGACTAGTGGTTCAGTAATTTCAGTGCTGTGTTACTATGAAGCTTTTGACTACTGGGGAAAGGGTACAATGGTAACTGTTACATCAGGTAAGAATACTGTTTAATCTCAAACATATTTGCCTAATTTAAACAAAAGTTAAAGTTAACAAAATGATATGATGCCATAAACTCAGTACTGTATGTTTGTCAAATGTACAGCTACACTCCATTTAACTTTGAAAAAATAACAATGATTATCATCAAAGTTACGGACTAAAAGTTATCGACATTTATATTTTAAAAAGAGTAGACCACAAATGATATTACTGAGGGAGGCTAGTTCATCAAATAACATCTAAAGAAATGTGATAAGATAAAGATGTATGTACGGAGCGCACTTCTCTCATTCAACATATGAAAAGGTTAAGGTATTAAAATGTATCCTTGATTGCAATGCTTTGCTATGCTTTTGATGAAGTAAGCCAACTTCATTCCATTGTTAACTTATGTTTGATGAAAAATATCTTATTTTAAATGTTCACTTCACTTTTTTAACGGCATTTTTGTTTCTACTTTGTTAGCATGTGTTTCCAAGCCAACCGTGTATCCTCTGATACAATGTGATTCTGGGACTGGTGACCTGGTCACTCTTGGCTGCCTTGCCACTGGCTTCACACCGTCCTCAGTGACCTACACATGGAACAAACAGGGGTCTGACTTGCGGGAATTCACTCAGTATCCTCCAGTACTGAAAGACAATGTTTATACGGGAGTCAGTCAACTCAAAGTGAGCAGACAGGACTGGGACAACATGAAGCCCTTCCACTGTGTTGTGAGAAATACAGCAGGAACAGGACAGGGGACATTCATCAAGCCACGTAAGTCTTGTGTTTAGTCATATATAAATGCCTTTATAGTAGTTGATTTGAAATTTAGCAGGTTAACATGGCAGAGCTGTTAACATATTTTAGCATTGTGAAGGTTTTTAAAAGGTTTTCAAATTGATTGTGATGACACAAAGCGTACATGTATTGCCAGTAGATAACAGTAGAATACAGTACCAAATACATAAGATCCATTTCTTACGGTGCACTAATCAATAATAATAATACATTGATAAATGTTATTGGTGTAATGTGTCTCTACTAGTTGGTTTTATTACTGTGTTCTTTAGAGGTGTTATCAGAGGTAGACTAACCCCGTCATTGTACCTTTATCCTGAGCTGATATTTTGACGTTTGAAGTAAAAGTAAAAGTGAGCCATCACTGTTGTAATTGTTACTCAATGATGAAGGAACGTGAACACAAAGGAGAGCACAAAAAATAATTTAGCTATTAAAAGGTTAGAGTGTTTCTAAGGTTTCTAATGTCATAATGAGCAGACCTGACCGGTTAACCAAACAGTGTGGTGGAATGAGAAGGTTGGCACTTTCTCGTGCACATACAGCTGCTGACTCAGTCTATATTATCTATTACTAATATTCTGCATGCCCTCTGCACCTGCTGAAGAACAAATTATTGTTGTGTGCTCTGCTTCTTTCCATCTATCTGCATAATCATAGTGATGCAGATAGATTGAACCTTTATGGTGATAATTAACGTTCAAGTTAACTCCATGTTTGTTTGCCTGAGCAGTCAATGTATATGCAGAAGCGAGCATCAGAGCTCTGCTGTTCAATTGTATTTTCCTCGAGTCCTTCTGCGCACTTTAAAAACAAGCTAAAGAGATCCTTTGAGTTTTATCAAACTACATGAACCTCTGCTTCTGCATATATATATTATACACACACACACACACACACACACACACACATCCCCTGCTTGCGCATACATATATTTGTTTATATCTTTTTTTTTTTCAGATATGCCTTATCAGATACCAGATGTTAAAGTGTTTGTCTCATGTTATGAGGATCAGGAGGTTGCCTTCACCTGCATTGCCAGTGATTTTTCACCAAGTAATCAAAAAGATCAAATGGCTGAAAAATGAAGCACCAATAGCCGATGAAGCAAATGTGATGAAAAGCTCTTCTGCAGAGAAAAAGACAGTTAATGGACTGTACAGTGTTTACAGTGTTCTCAAAGTACCAGCCAGTGAATGGACTGAGAGCATTAATTATACATGCGAGTTTGAAGGGAAAGGTCAAAATGGTGCAACGTCCAATAGATCCACTGTGTCCTACAAACAGACGTCCTCTCCCTCTAGTAAGTAAATGAATACTAATTATTGAAACATTTTGTGTGAATTTCTATGGTTTATATTCTCATTGGTTTGCAGCCATTCCTGTCCAATAATGTTTCCCTTATTCCTCAGCCCCAAAGGTGACGGATGCAGTGAATTAGCTGCTGACGTAGTGATCAAAGACCCTTCACTGGAGGACTTGTTTTCAAAAGGAAAAGGAACAATAGTATGTGAAGTCAAGGTAAATACGCCATCAGTAGAAGAGGTACGTTGGGAGGACGAGGAAGGAACTGAAATCGCTAATGCCAAATCGAAGGACAAAAAAGGACGTGGAGGCCTTTACAGAGTACCACTCGAGATCACATTTGAGGACTGGACCCGGGGGATAAAACCCAGCTGTGTTGTTATTCATCCAGATTTACATGAACCGCTCAAGAAACCCTTTGAAAGGAATATTGGTAAGAAAACTGAAGTGCTGTCTTTATTTTTTCTAATCATGCCATCAAATCCAGTGATCTTTCTCAGCTGATTATGCAGCAGAGATTTCCTTCAGCACTGTATGTGTGGCAGGAGGTTTAATGTTTCTCTCATGCTTGCAGGAGGACCGACTCGGCGTCCTTCAGTGTTTATGCTGGCTCCAGTAGAACATACTAGACAAGAAATGGTGACCTTGACTTGCTATGTGAAAGACTTCTACCCTCGTGAGGTTTTGGTGTCTTGGCTTGTTGATGACGAGAAAGCAGATTCAACATACACGTTCCATACCACAGAGCCTGTAGAAAACCAAGGATCCTATTCGGCTTATGGCCAGTTATCGCTCAGCCTTGATCAGTGGAAACAGAGTGATGTAGTGTATAGCTGTGAAGTGTCCCACGAGTCTATGGCTCAACCAAACTCAACCAAAGCTATTGTCAGGTCCATTGGGTACAGAATGCATGAAGGGAACAACCTGGTCCACCTCAACATGTTTCGACACATGCCAATACTGCCTTTTTAAAATGCGTTGTTGTCTATTGAATTAACTGACCGAACAACTGTTTAAATCTGGTCTTACCTCGAAGGTTATAAAGTATATAACCCTACAAGAAATGACTCAAATACTTTTGAAATCCAAAAACCAACATTTAGCTTTGAACGTTTTACTTAAACTATGAAGGGCATAATTATGAAGATGTCAGACAAGTACTCATTGTGATATTTTATTATACAGTAATGTAGGCCTAACTGGAAAAGCAGGACTTTGATGACTTTGGTGCATTTTCACTCAACATTTGTTTTCTTTGTCTTCACAGGTTAAATGAAACAAGGTGAACTTTCTGTAAGACTTATTTTGTCTGCCTTTTTTTCATTAACTTAAGAGTCATTATTAAGAGTATTGTGTAAGTATTTTCCTTTGTTTTAATTACAAAAGCTTTATGTCTGCTGAACAAAAATGTTTAAATGTCATTAACCATTGATGTTGATCCATTTTTTGCTTTTCCATTTAATTGTTCATACTATCTATTGTCTAAATGTCTATTTCACCAAAAAATGTTTTAATACGTAACACTTATTTCTTGTTATTGACATTTTAATTGTTTTATCATGTTATTTATTGCATTACTCTGTTTATCATCTCCATTGCATCTGCAAAAGACAAAAGTTCTCAGTTCTATTATTAAGAGACTTAAACCTTCAGCAGGTCCTGACAAGCAATGCAAAAACTATAGTGCATGTACACTGACATGAGAGGACATGAGATATTTAAATGTGCACTCTGTTTCTCTTACTGGCATAACCCCACCTCACACCTGGAGTCTGTGATGCTCCGTTGCTCATAACTTTGTTTCACTTCTGTAATTTGGTACTTTACTAGGGGCGGCTGTGGCTCAGTGCTAGAGCCGGTCGTCTTTCAAACGGAAGGTCGGAGGTTCGATCCCCAGCTCCCTCACGCTCAGGTCGAAGTGTCCTAAATTGCTCCCGGTGGCATAGCCAACGGGTATGAATGTGATATCTGATCGACAGTTGGGCACTTTACGTAGCAGTCCTGCCATCAGTGTGTGTGAATGGTTGAATGTGAAATGTAGTGTAAAAGCATCTTTGAGTGGTCGCAAAGACTAGAAAAGCACACAAGTACAGTCCATTTACTTTATTGGGAGCTGGGTGTTACTCAATGCTTCCGCCTGCTGCTTGCCCTGATCACTCTACCCTGTCATGCTGCAACATCTGTGCAACAGACTTCCAGCCTTCTCTCCACCTAACTTTTAGGACACACACCATCTAGCCTAGACACAAAGGTATTACCATTTACAATTCAGGCCCACATAATGTAAAGGTATGTACAACTGCTGATATGATATCAGCTCATTTTTATAAATAAACATCTAATAGTTAGAAAGAAGCAAGCAAAGGTAAAATAATACTCTCTCTCTCTCTCAGGACCGCAGGTTCTATCTCCAAACATCAATAAAATCAGCAATAAAAAAAGGTCATAACTTTCTTCAAGGATAGGCTTATACTGCAGTACATTGTTCTCACAATACCAACACCCCTGTGTTACTTAGACTGTCCACAAGAGTGAGACAAAGCTCCACGTACAGCAATGTTGAGCTGCATCCTCTGTGAAACACCAGTTGGGTAGACATTTGATGATTCTGAACTGGACTTGCTAAATGCTAAGACACAGAGGTACATTCACTTGAAGAACAGAGACTGTTTTTCTAACCATTTCTGTTCCTCCATACATACACACGCAGAGTTACTGTCAAAGTGTGCACATTCTGTCTTTGAGGTAGAACTGCTTGTTTGTATTGTTTATAGATGCCAATGGTCTCTTTTCCCATTCCCAGTGGAGTGTAGTGCTTTCAGTCTCTTTTCTGCTGCGTCACCATCTGACGTCACAAACGTGCCGGGGACAGGGTTAGTAAAGGTTTTTATTGTACCTATTACTCAGTCTATTTATCAATCTCGGCACCCACAACTTGGAACGATGTTCGAGCGCTGCTTGGAAGGAGACGGGCGGAAATTGTAGCTGAGTTGACAAGGAGTCACAGAAGTTACCGACGTAGCATGGCATTGCGCCTGAAAGGGGGCGGAGATTAGCGTGTCAACATGGTTTTTGTGTTCCCATCAATGCCGATTGGAGACGAGGCGATAATTACCCGGGTCTACTGCAGAGTCATTTGACCCGGGTCTGAATGTTGATTGTAGCCTTTCCCATTAAGAAAAAAAGATGAGTGTTCCCGAGTGTTAGAGGGTTTTTCGACCAGTGGGGAAAGGGCTTAAGAGAGAGTGTTCAAACATGGTTAGATTAACGTAAGTGGTCCATTCAGGAGACAGGGACTCATATTGGCCCCCGAGCCCACCTTGAGGCACAGATCTTATTCAACATTAAACAGAGCTGAATAAAATTCCAACAAGGTCTTCCACAACATCTATACTTTGATGTTACAAGGGTGATTCCTTTCTTCCTAAACCCTCATTTACAAAAAAACATTGAGATTTCAATTATGTTCATTTTTGGAAATAATATAGTGTAATTATAGTTAATTATAGTGTAATAGTGTAATTAAAGAGCACCTGTAAAGTGCCTTTGAGTGTCATGAAAAGCGCAATATAAATAAAATGTATTATTATTTTAAAATTAAACTGAAATTTAATAAGTGAGCCACTTGTCCTAAACAGTCAAAAAGTACATTTCTATCTGATGCTATTCAACAGACAACCATAAAAATATTGTACCGACAAAAATTGTGACAACTTCAAATCTTCAATACAAAAACAAAAAGACACTTCACCCGTCATAGCTGCAAATGCACAGGTGTTACTCATAAAACTGATAGCTGTTTTATCAGTGTCCCAGTGAGCTGTGATAAAAGAGTCTTTGCTACGTCTTAACTTAAGGATGAGCTCTGTCTCCTCTTGGACCCTTTAACAATATAATGTGATTAAAATGTTTTTCTTGCTCTTTACTTTAATTAACGGGTTTTGCCTTTGCCGAAATTTCAACGTCATGATGCGGATTAGTAAGTAGTAAACATGAAGCTTTGTCAGGTCTGTCCTCAAGAGGAAACTACTTTTACAATGCTGGTTTGTTGAACGGAGGTCGGATTGATCATTTCTTATGCATTTGAAGAAGTCGGGAAATCTAAACGCTGAACGGCTTTTGTGACACCGTGTCAGGAAATGTAACTCAAGTTGAATCTTGATCTAGATGTATCTTTAGCTGTTAGCATGATGTCTGTTTATAGAGATTAATAAAACACTAAATCATCGCCAGACAGCCGCTGATGGGAGCCGGGATGTCATCTGCCTGCTTTTGCTCTCCACACGGACTGTTTTTCCTGCATACGCAGCAGCCTGCTGATATGTGATTGGTCACAGCCTACAGATTAATGCAAATATTAGGTCTGTGGGTAACATGAGCTTTTAAAAAGTACGACATATACATGTATATTGACAATATGTTTATACTGATGACATGTTGGCACTGCAGTAAATATTGTTTGAGAAACTGACCTTGCTTGTTTTGTTCATCTTCTCGTTCTTCGGTGGAAAAAAGCAGCCAGAGTGTTAAGTTTATTACTGCCACCAAACCATGGATGCATGTGCTTCCTGGAGTGACCTTTGTTGTTACTCACTCCTGCAGTCCTTCCAGGGTGGATCGAGCAAAGTTCCCTTCAGTTTTTCAGACAAAAGGAACTACACTTGTTGGCTGCGGGGATACCCCAACTCATGGGAGTAGACACATGAAAGGCATCTTATGTGAAGTCTGCAGAAAGTTTGCTCTGAGGCCTTCGTGGAATGGATGAAATGTGGATTTGGAGAGCATTTCAGAATGTGTCCAAAGTGAAGAGACATTTACGAGACAGAACTGATGAATGTCATTCAGGTTTACTAAAAAAATAAATCACACCGACACATTACTGCTTATGTTGGCATTAGAGTATTTGTCAACTAGCTACCATGCATTTTGGCCTGCAGGCAGATAGCATTGTTGACTATTATAGACTCATTACACTCTATTTAAACAGTTTTACTCAGACCCTAAACATTACATGTAGAACCGTGCGCATGCTCTCATTTGAAGGACATTAAAATAAATCCAAATCAATCTCTAAATCTAATCTTGTTTTATTAACATGTTACATGATATTTTAATTGCAGGACTTCAGAGAGTTTTTCAGTGATCATCATCATTAAAGTGCTCAAACATACTTCCTGTTTCTCACTAAAGTTACTTTCTCTGTAGTTTCCTCGTGAGTGTGAAATCTAATCAAACCAGCATTACTGTGACTCACATTCATTCAATTATCTGGCAGTGATAGAAATTCCACTGATTGACTCAATGTTGGGATCTTTTTTCATCTCATTCAGCTGAATCTGAAATTCACATTCAACCTGAAAATCAACATTAATATAGAAAGTTGTTTTTTCTCTTATGAAGAAAAATAATGTGTGTGTGTTTTTACTGTGAAGCAATGTTTACAGATGATGGACAAAGACTGTTTTCTGTTTGACACTATGTTGATTAAATTCTCTGTATTTGAGGTGAAACTGTGTCCACATATCTTCAAACAGTCCTTTACTGTCCTTTGAACAACAATCACAGTGAGGCAGTCATGGCAATAAATCTAAATATTCAGGCTCCATTCATCAATGAGTTTATCACATAACAGAAATGTATTGTGTCCCTATGGCGTCAAAAACGAGGAAACAACACATTATTCTATAATTCTTCATAGACACTCAAAACAGTCATGTGATGAGTAGGAGAAACTTCTGTCCAGTTTAGTAAATATGAGGACTTAACCCTGAAATCTATGTGGTTAAAAACATTGAAAAACCTTCGACTGTCTCTGATTGCACTGAAACGTTTGTTCATTTTATAGAGTCACAAAGAAAGGAAGGGTTTCTGTTCATGTGTCAGAGAATGAGAAAACTGTAGATCTGCATTTATTACATGAAGTCTGTGGTTGTTATATTTTCTATTCAATTCTGAATAAAGTTATAAGAAGAAGAAACTGGATCAATAATGACAAAAAATGTGACAGAGAGAGAGAGAGAGAGGGAGAGAGAGAGAGAGAGAGAGAGACAGAGAGAGAGAGAGAGAGAGAGAGAGACAGAGAGACAGAGAGAGAGAGAGACAGACAGACAGACAGAGAGAGAGAGAGAGCGAGAGAGAGAGAGAGACAGACAGAGAGAGAGAGAGAGAGAGACAGAGAGAGAGAGAAGAGAGAGAGAGAGACAGAGAGAGAGAAGAGAGAGAAGAGAGAGACAGAGAGAGAGAAGAGAGAGAAGAGAGAGACAGAGAGAGAGAAGAGAGAGAAGAGAGAGACAGAGAGAGAGAGAGAGAGAGACACCATCATCCTCTCAGAAAAGAAATTCATGCAAACTGTGATGTCTTCCTCCTCTACTTATGTGACTGCAGAGAGGAGGACAGAGAACAGTGGACACACAGTTTAACATGATGGACTACAGGACAGGACTGCTGCTGTTAACTGTCTGCTGGGCAGGTGAAGATCATCACTATATTCATGTTACATAGCGTATATATCTGTCAGCAGCTGATTTCACTTGATGTTTTTATCCTCTCTCCAGGTGTTGATGCTCAGAATCTGACACAATCTGAACCAGTGGTTAAACGTCCTGGAGAATCCCACAGTCTGACCTGTTACGCCTATGGATTAGACTTCAGCATCTACTGGATGGCCTGGGTCAGACAGGCTCCTGGAAAAGGACTGGAGTGGATCGCTGCTATAAACCCTGGTAGTAGCACCAAACACTACTCTCAGCCAGTTCAAGGCCGGTTCACTGTCTCCAGAGACGACAGCAGACGGCAGCTGCATCTGCAGATGAACAGTCTGAAGACTCAAGACACTGCTGTGTATTACTGTGCCAGAGACACACAGTGACTGGAGGAGGCTGAGCAGCTGTACAAAATCCTACAGGACTCATCTTTACTGCACTAGGAAACAATTTAATACTAATATAACATATTTCATTAAACTGGCCTTGTAGAACATCACCAACAATAACCTTTAATCTCATAACTTAAAAGCTGCTTTTGAAAAGAAACTCTGCTGTTCATTATTGTGCCACTCGTGGACTGAGTTACAGTACTGCCATTAAATATATATTGAGATCAATGTCAAAAGTAATAATAATAATATTAACTTTATTTATATAGCACCTTTAAAAACAAGAGTTTACAAAGTGCTTTGACAGCCAATCAAACAAAGTAAAGCAGAGAACAAGCAGATCATAAAACCAGCAACTCACTCAGGACCAGCAAATCACACAACAAGCAAAGCACAAAACCCAATACCCAATAGGCAGCAGGAGAACCCACACAACCAAGACCAAGGGGACGAAGCAGGAAGAAGTAGAAAGAGTTAATACAATAAAATAAAATACCTAAAAGAGATAAAGAAAGGAAATAATGCAAAAAGAAATAACAGCTGTAAAAGCAATAGGAGAGATAGAAACCAGTAAAAGGCAATAAAAAGAGCTAAAACAATACAAGCAATAAAAAGGAATCAAATCAGTCAAGCATGAAAGAGATTAAAGAAATAAAAGCAATAAAGGAGATAAAGGATCAATAAAAACAAGGAAAGAAGGAAAAGTAAGAATAAGGTGAAATAACATTTAAAAAACATAAATAAGAGCCAATAAGAAGACGTGTACATCCAATCTATTTCAAAGGATTCAGAGCTTAACTTCAGTCAAAAAAGTGTTTTTAATGTAGAGAACAGAACTTCAAAGGTCACACTCGTGACACTCAGATATCTAAATCATCATCATTAATATCATCATCATTAATATCATCATCACAACATCAACAGTAATCATCTGTCCATCCATCCTTTTATTCTTCAGCTTCTTCTCCCTGTTCACTGTCAGGTCAGTTACAGTCCCTCCTTTAAAACTGTTGAGGGCAGACAAGGACTGACTGTATTCAGTGCTGATCACAGTAATGGCCTCCATGGAACGAGCTGTATGTACAAGTAATGGCCCTGAGGAAAACACTGACAGTTTAACACAGTTAACACCCTCAAACATCCTCTGAGTGTCTGTGATGCTTTCCTCATCCTGTCAACACACATGTATTTAGGTAAAATGGCTTTTGGAATCCTTTCAGGTGACAATATGTGTGAATGTGTTTGTCTCGTGTTTCAACTTGCTTGTTGAGAATGCAATGAGAAAAGTCCAGTCACCATGAAAAAGACAAAGTGGTTTGGAAGCTTGAAACAATCCTGGTACCGCTCTACAAACAAAGTTGTGTCTCACGTCAGGCTATAAAACTCATTAGTGCAACGTGTCATTAATTAATGAAAGGGGTTATATGTTGCTTCTACTGTCTGTCTGTCTGCCTGCTGAAATCTGGCACCAAAGACTCGATCCATTCAGTTTGATTTATCGTGCACGTCTTGTCCAACCAGCCCTGAAACCTCCAATAAAAAACAACATGGAAATATGAGGCTAAATCTTCATGCTTCTATTTTCAGCTCTGTGAGGCGGAGTCAATGCAAATCTACATCTCTTCCATCGTTATTAATCTCACTGCAAACTGAGGACAAACCAATCCACCAACCAGACATACAAACACATTTTCACAATGACTTTAGCTGCATGTGTGACGTTTCTCCTGCTATCATCAATGTCTGGTAAATACATACTTATCCTCTTGTCTTTGTATGTGTTGGGGTTTATGTGTGGCTCTGCTCTGATCAGTCTCTTCTTTCCACAGTTGTTTGCAGTCAGACTCTGACTGAGTCTGAACCAGTGGTAAAGCGGCGAGGAGAATCCCACAAACTCACCTGTACATACTCAGGAATATCAGATGGAGATGCTGCTATCAGCTGGATCAGACAAGCTGAAGGGAAAGGACTGGAGTGGGTTGCCCACATTTCTGCTCCGAGTGGCAGCACTAAAGCTTATTCCACATCAGTCCAGAACCGTTTCACTGTTTCCAGAGACAACGATGTGGACCAGGTGTATCTGCAGATGAACAGCCTGATGACTGAAGACTCTGCTGTTTATTATTGTGCCAGAGCCCCACAGTGATACAGGAAGCCAGAGAGCTGCACACAAACCGCTGCAGGTGTCACTGTCACAGTCTCATAGAAAGTTCTGTGAAACATCACGTTCAGGTTTTGTTTAGATACCACTCAGAATATGAAGCCTCTCCCGACACCATGCATCTGTCACTATTTGGCCTAAACTGAAGAGTTGATCACACAGCACACTGTGATCATCTGCAGTCATTAGGCTCAGCTGCACTTTAAGACTTTGTCTTACTGTTGATCTCAAATCTACTGACGGCTGAAAGGACAACTTTAAATTAAGCTCTCATCAATTTCAAACGATCGACCATTTTTATTTATCAATGTTAAACATATTCGCCTTCATTTTTCACCTGTTTGATTCAGTGTGATCTGTCCTGTTTAATGATCTTTAAATGCCTTAAACCACCAAGACTTTGAAAGCTTCTAGTTTTTCTTTAATATCTTAAAAGTACTTACAAAATGTTGCTATTGTTAGAAAATAAAAAGGTGTTGTACAAAAATGTAGATGTTTAAACTAATGTAGAACAGTAATGGCAGTTTACTGGTTTGGTGTTGTTATTATTTTTCATTTTGAATGATTGAATAAAGTTAGTCAGCTGATCTACTGTCCTATGGATGTGAATAAGCCTCCTTGTGTGTTGCCTTATAAGGACATAAAGTGTCTTCTCCTCTTGCTGGTTTCTAGTTTCTATTCATGGCTGCTCCTTTAGTTTCCATTAGTGCTCATCTTCATTGTTACAGCAACGCTGATTTTAACAAAAACATTTTATATTGTCCGTGAATGTTAAATTTGACATTAAGAATCATAATAATGATGCTTTTGGTTGTTTGCAATTTGAACATAAATAAAATAATGTTTCAATATCAAATTTACTGGCTATAAAAGCTTCACATCAGGCTGTCAGTGGAGTTCACAGCACGTTTTACATAAAGCATGTTTTCTGTAGCTCTGCTGCTGCTGAGGAGCCCGGACCTTCTAAACCTTCCAACAAGGACTCTGCAGCCAATACAGTACCAACTCTAACATTAAACTACATAAACATTCTATAATAACTGCACTGATACAATTTTGTCGTGTTACAAAGTGTTCTTCAAACTCTAGAGGGCAGTCTAGGACTGACTGAGTTTGATACAGGTTACTTGATTTGTCTTATGTGACATGAACACAACGACTGATGATGGTTCATTTGTCCAAATCAAGCCCATGTTCCTATGTCACCTGGTCTGATGATGTAAACTACTAATCCATCAAAACACTGACCTACAAATACTAAATGTCTCTTTGGCTGCTTGATTTTGAGTTTTATCAGAACTTTACATCAAACTCTGTGAAAAATTAAAGGAACAGATCAACTCTGATCCAGGTTTATCCTCCCTGTGAGGAGGAGTCAATGCAAACTGTGATGTCTTCCTCCTCTACTTATGTGACTGCAGAGAGGAGGACAGAGAACAGTGGACACACAGTTTAACATGATGGACTACAGGACAGGACTGCTGCTGTTAACTGTCTGCTGGGCAGGTGAAGATCATCACTATATTCATGTTACATAGCGTATATATCTGTCAGCAGCTGATTTCACTTGATGTTTTTATCCTCTCTCCAGGTGTTGATGCTCAGACTCTGACACAATCTGAACCAGTGGTTAAACGTCCTGGAGAATCCCACAGACTGACCTGTACAGGCTCTGGATTCTCATTCAGTGACCACAGCATGTATTGGATCAGACAGGCTCCTGGAAAAGGACTGGAGTGGATCGCTTACATCAGCACTGGTGGTAGCAAATTCTACTCTCAGTCAGTTCAAGGCCGGTTCACCATCTCCAGAGACGACAGCAGAAAGCAGGTGTATCTGCAGATGAACATTCTGAAGACTGAAGACACTGCTGTGTATTACTGTGCCAGAAGAGACACAGTGAGAGACAATAACAGGAGAGTCGTACAAAAACTACTTCCTCTATTTGCCAGCACCACATGGGACACTTGGAACACATTTTTGCAATACTGATTGTGATTAACTGTCATGTTCGTTCTAACGGTGCCCCAATTGGTCGGCCACCGATCGTGATATACATACTAACTGCTTTGATCAGTGGCCTGTATTAAAGGCCGATCATAAGAGCTGATCAGATGATGCAAAAAAACAATTTCTCTAAGCGACACTTAAATGGCGTCACCGGTCTGGCGGTTTTACTTGGTGTCTAAAGAAGATAATAAATTAGTCATTTGCAAGGTGTGTTCCAAGTTAGTACCTCGTGGGGGAACGCAAACGATAACATTCAACACCACAAATCTCAGACGTTTGAGGTTGAGTCACGTCAAAGAATATGACGAGTATTCAAAGCGAGCTTGTAGCACTAAGGAGAGAGAGCAGCTGGCATCAGCAACACTGCCACGACTCACTCAAACATCTGCAGCAGAGACATTTCAATGACAGCAACCAGAGAGCAAGGTCAGAAAGAAATCCACCAAAATAATGGTATTGATCACCAGCCGCTGTCAGTTGTGAAAGACGAGGGGCTCAGATGACTCATGTCATACATGGATCTACGTTACTCTCTGCCGGGGCGTAAATATGTCACAGATGTACGCCAGCCGCAGTTACACCAAACAATCTATACGCTTATCGACAGCCTTATGAAGAACAAGATCACTTTGATAAGTTTCACAAGTGACATCTGGAGTTCGAGTGTGTGTCTCATGTCCATGTTGAGCCTAACTGGGCAGTTTATTGATCAAAACTTCAAACTAAACAAAGTTGTCCTTTATCCTCAAGAGTTCTGCAGGTCACACACCACAGTTGCATTCAGTGACATGTTACGAGCAACGGGGATACCGAAGGAAAAAGTGCACGTTATTCTAAGAGATAATGCCAAGAACATGGAAAAGGCCATGAGGGATACGGATGTACCCAGCCTGCCGTACATGGAGCGTACACTCCAGCTTCCCGTTGCCGAAGGAGTTTCGTCACAATGAAGCATCACATTTGAAGCATTTAATAGCCTCTGAAAGACGCATCGTTGGCCAACACTCCCAGCTTGCCTACTGGCGACTTCAAAGTATCCAGAAACAACTGGGTCAGCCTATCAAAAGACTTGAGCAAGACGTACCCACCCGATGGAACAGTTTGTTATTTATGCTACAGAGTCTACTTGAACAGAAACGTGCACTGTGCGCTTATGGAGCTGACTACAACAGAGTTGTTGAGACTGTTGATCTCAAATCTACTGACGGCTGAAAGGACATTAAATTAAGCTCTCATCAATTTCAAACAATCGTCATTGCATCAATTTTGTTTATCCTTGTTTACAGCCTCTGGATTCACACTCAGCAGCTACTGGATGCACTGGGTCAGACAGGCTCCTGGAAAAGGACTGGAGTGGGTCGCTGCTGATGCTGGCGGCAGCACCAAATCCTACTCTCAGTCAGTTCAAGGCCGGTTCACCATCTCCAGAGACGACAGCAGACAGCAGGTGTATCTGCAGATGAACAGTCTGAAGACTGAAGACACTGCTGTGTATTACTGTGCCAGAAGAGACACAATAACACAAACCATCAGCAGAGCTGAACAAAAACCCCTCAGTGCCTGAACACTTGTAACATGAAGCCACCAGAGGAGGAGCCCTCAGACCACTAATGATTATAACAACAGTCTCAGTGGGACAAACAGGCTTTAAATAATATACAATCATATTCGGAAATAATTTTAAAAATGTAATGGTCATATCAGATATTAACAAAAAGTCTGAATCTTTTCATCAGTGATCATGAATGAAAAATGTACAAATAGAACATAAAACAAAAGTTGTATTCAAATGTGTTAGTGTATGAATTATTAAAACATGTTTAAATGTAAGAGACTCAGATTAAATTAAATTGACCTGCTTCAGTTTAATAAATGGAGGATGTATTTTAAATGGATGTGTTATGAAATGATTGAGCATGAACCTGTTACTTCAAACATCCAGCATAGATGGACAATCAGCTACATGAAATGTTGAATTGAACTCTAACAGTGCTGAGTTCAGGAGCCACTCCCTCTTGATGCAAATGTTCAGTGTGTGCAGAGTACTTGTGTCCTGCTGACTGCTCTCGTCCTCTGTGTGGAGCTTCAGAGGTCACATCTCCAGCCTCAGGATGATGAACACACTCACTCTTCTGCTGGTTGCTCTCTCTCTGCCCTGTGAGTTCTCCTGCTTCTTGCTCTTTAATATTTTATCAGACAACATCGCCTGATGGTCAGTCAGTGATTCCAGATCCCCGTCTCACTTTCTCCTGTGGTTCCTGTCTGCTTTCCTCTCATCAGGTTGTACAGGTCAGAGTATGGAGTCCATTCCTTCCAGTTCAGCGGTGAAAATGCCCGGGGAGACTCTCAGTCTCTCCTGCAGGGGATCTGGCTTCACTTTTAGCTGCTGTGTTATGAGCTGGATAAGACGACCTGCAGGAAAAGCCCTGGAATGGATAGGGAGCAGTTTCTCTGATGCCAGCAAGAACACTTATGCCAGCAGTGTGCGAGGACGTGCAGAAGTCAGCAGAGATGACAGCAGCAGCATGGTGTATCTGAGACTGTCCAACTTAAAGCCAGAGGACTCTGCTGTGTATTACTGTGCCAGAGACACACTGGTTACAAGAAGCACAGAGGCTTTACAAAAACGTCTCAGACAGTGTTTTAACAAAGACCTACAGGTGGCAGCAGAACACATGTAGTCAGATGACTCTAAGGAGAGTGTAACACACTCTAAAACACACATGCAGGAACACACTGAAGGCAACAGCTGTAGTTGTGGTTTGTGACTTCCTGTTTCTTAGTGTCACATTAAACGAATGTTGACCCTGACCCTGCAGACCCTGACTCAGTCTGGACCAGTGGTTAAACGTCCTGGAGAATCCCACAGACTGACCTGTTACGCCTCTGGATTCACATTCAGCAGCCACTGGATGCACTGGATCAGACAGGCTCCTGGAAAAGGACTGGAGTGGGTCGCTGCTATAACTGATGGTGGTGGTAGCAACAAATACTACTCTCAGTCAGTTCGAGGCCGGTTCACCGTCTCCAGAGACGACAGCAGACAGCAGCTGTATCTGCAGATGAACAGTCTGAAGACTGAAGATTCTGCTGTTTATTATTGTGCTCGAGACCCACAGTGACCGGAGGAGGCTGAGCAGCTGTACAAAATCCTGTTTCATATTCTTTATTTTACATTATAAACATTATTTAAATAACAAACAAAATATAGAATCCTTCAAACTGCTCCTAAAATGTTTCTAAGAAACACAATAAAGATCACTGGCTCGAACAGGCCGAACACAAAACAACAGTTTGGTTGCTGAAATTATATTTTGTAATATTTTTTTTATCTTGTTCACACAAGATAATAAAAGATTATTTCCACAAGAGTTCAAACACAAGACACACACAGGGCAGCAAGTTAATACATCTCTGAGAAGATGATCGCATTGTGCGCACAAGATTTGCATCTGGTCTCAGATCCTCTGGCCTGCTTGAAGTTTCTTGTATTTCTGTGTCTTTAAACTGTGATAACACTGACACCTTTAAGAGTCTGTATGCAAACCTGCAAAGCAGCGCTATTAAATATGACTACTATTTACATGATGCTGACTGACGTCACTGTATTTCTGTTAGCAGCAAATGAGTAGAGTTAGTGAGAAAATACATTCATTCATAAATGCTACAATTAGAAACAAAGCTGTTTATAAATGTTCAAAGTCAATCATAAATTTAATGTAGCAGGCGACCGGTGATAAATTCTGTCAGGAAAACTGCTGAAGTAATATTTAAAGTGGATTTTAATCATTTGTAAACTTAGTATTAAACTTACTGTAAATGTGGCTCATAAAGTAACAGATAGACAGCTGCTCCTTTAGACTCCATTAGTGCTCATCTTCATTATAGCAATGCTGATTTTAATGAATACATTTTCTATTATCCCTGAATGTTAATGTTAATATTCATAAGAGGAATAATTATCCTTATTGTTGTTCTCAATATGAACATAAATTACATTATTATTATGTTTCCAGTCTGCAGATATAAAAGCAGTGAACAGACTCTTCTATCGGCTCCACTTAAACCAACACTGATGCTTCATATGTTTGACTCTATGCAAACTCAGTGAGCTTCCTTGTTACTCGGCTATAAAAGCTTCACATCAGGCTGTCAGTGGAGTTCACAGCACGTCACTTTAACATAAAGCATGTTTTTTGTAGCTCTGCTGCTGCTGTTGGCAGCTGGATGTGAGTCTCTCTGGATTTGTCAAAGTCAACAGTTCTTCTTTTGCACTTTAACTTGATCATTTCTTACAAAACATGTTCTTTATTTTAACAGGTGTGAAGTGTGAACAGTTGACACAGCCAGCCTCTGTGACTGTGCAGCCGGATCAACGTCTGACCATCACCTGTCAGGTCTCTTATTCTCTTAGCAGCTACCGGACAGCCTGGATCAGACAGCCTGCAGGGAAAGGACTGGAGTGGATTGGAATGAAATACACTGGTGATTCATACTACAAAGATTCACTGAAGAACAAGTTCAGTATCGACTCAGACTCTTCCAGCAACACAGTGGCCCTCATTTATCAAACGAACGTACGGCAGAAAACTGTGCGTACGACCATTTCCATGCAAGCTTCGGCATTTATCAATTTAGACGTGAGCGGAAGCTACGATCAGATCTCACGTCAGGTCTGAGCTTGTGTACGCAAATCTGAGTCTGTGGATTTGCGGTGCAGCACAGCAAAATCTGGCTGAGTCTGAAAGTAATTATTAAACAAACCTCAGCTGTCATCTAAGCATAAGCAGCCACATATTCAGAACAGATCAAAGAGGATTCTTAAAACGAATAAAACAAAATGATTATTTTTTTAAATCCCACGTTTTTACTGATACCACTTTTTTGTAAAATAAAAAAAATATGATAGGCTAAATATCCTTAACATGACAACTAATTATTCAACATTAAAATTTGAAATAATAATAAATACAAGCAGAAATCCGTGTTTGCAAATGAACTCAAAATAGCCTTTGGTAAAATTGTGCAATTGTTTTTGAGCACAGGTTCAACAGTGCGCACACACGCACACGGGTCACAGTGGAGCGCTGCTTCGGGTTGCTCAGGGGCAGGTGGCTCTGTCTTGGACCAGCGGGGGGAACGCTGCTGTATACCCCAGAGAAAGTGTGCGAAATGATTTTGGCCTGTTCAGGATTGCTCAACATTGCATTGGTAAATGGAGTGCCTTTTGATGTGCCGGCGCAGCCAGAGGAGCCAATGCCCAGGGAACCGTGGCCAGCACAGCCTCCACTGGGGGCTATACGGAGGAGACAGGACCTCATCAATCGCTTTTAAAATGTAAAGTTTACCTTAAACTTTTGCAAACGTGCTGCAGTATTTAATCAGTAATGTGATGAAGTATCTTAGGTGAAATTGGCTAAAGGCATACTAAACACAGACAATGGACAACATTTAGTCATTTAAACATTTTATTAAGGCTTTTTTAGGGTTTCGTTAATTTCTTTTAATGTGTTATTTATCGCCTCAAGTGTGCCGACAACTGAGGCAGCGCAGCACGGGGGGCGGAGGGCACGCGCTCGCTCTCTGCAGCCTGACTCTGTGGGTCTGGCTCAGTGGGACCGCTCTGGGGAGGAGAGCTGGCCGACATACTGCTGGTGCCTGGCTCTGAAACATTTAAACATACAATAGAAATATATACCCATGTAACATGTGTAATCCTAATTATTTGTAAGAAATTTGTAAGTTATTGAGAATTTTAATCAAACCCCAGCCAGAGTCCGTTCCTGTACGGCAACGCTGTTGACTGCCTCCGTTATCCTCTTCCACACAGCGTTTTATGAGCTCCTTTAATTCCATTTTTCAGACTGCCAAAAAGCACATCTTTGTTTTGCTCTACCTCAGATGTGAGGATGCCGATTAACATCTCGGAAAAGTTTCTTTTCTTGCCAGTGTTTCTTTTCTCCATGTTTGACCTCAGTGGGCGAGGCCTCCGAACCAGGAATATTTAAGTTGCGTAACATGTTAATGACGGTCGAATTCAGCCGCCACATTTATCAAGACCGGATCAATCGTACGCTGGGATTGGTCAGATACGAACGTTTCATAAATCACACGTGTGTCCTGTCGTAAGACCAATTCTGCGCTCAGATCTGCACCCGTTTTCACACAAGATTGATAAATGAGGGCCAGCGACTCTAAACGGACAGAATGTGCAGCCTGAAGACACTGCTGTGTATTACTGTGCCAGAGAGCCACAGTGAGAGACAATAACAGGAGAGTCGTACAAAAACTACTTCCTCTGTTTACAACCATCACTGGGGACAGTTGGAACATATGTTTGTAATACTGATGTGCCATAATGTAAATTCTTATTATGGATTCAATGTTGAAGTCTTGTTTAATCTCATTCGTCTGAATGTTAAAGTCGTTTCCATCAAGAATTCAACATCATTCATTTGTCATTGCACAACAGAGTTCCACAATGATTCAATGTTTTAGCCCATTCCTGCAACACACAGAACAAAAGGACACATTGTTTAAAGTAGAATAGAAAAAGATACATTGTCATATTTGAGTTATTTAGATACTAATACACTGGTTCATTAGCACAATTAAAATTATAATTCTGTTGCACTCTTTTTGGATTTGTTGTTTGGGGGAATGTAAACGGCAGCAACAAGATAGTGCTGATAACTTTATGCTGAAATCTGAACTTTAAAAACTTGACATCTGGGAAATATTATTAACTTTTACAATATTTGAGCACCAAGTATCATCGATAAAAACAGTTTCTCCCCTTGTGAACACTAACATGAAGCCACCACAGGAGGAGCCCTCAGACCACCAAAGATTTCAACATCAGTTCACTGTTACAGCAACAACAGAAACAGTCTTTAGAACATTGGAAATAATAGACAATGTTCCAATCACTGATAAAATAGTGTATGTTGTCACAGTAACAAACTCCACGATACATTATTAAATATTAAAGCATTCAACAACTTATACAAATGAGGTTGATTACTTTGCTCAGTGTTCCTCGTCTCTGAAAGTCAGTTCCTTTTTGAGAACATACTAAAAAATATCAAACTGATAAGTTATCAGAATCATACGTGCATTAGAGACTGAACCGGTCTTTAGCCAAAGTCATGGTGGTGTTTATTATTTAGGACATAAAACATGTGATTCAAACATCAATCTCATTACGTTTGATATGTCTGAAGTTTCACCAACTCTTTCTGTGAGACGGAGAGAAAACATTTTAATAAACTTTACTGTCCCATGGATGTAAATAAGCCTCCTTGTGTGTTGCCTTATAAGGACATAAAGTGTCTTCTCCTCTTGCTGGTTTCTAGTTTCTATTCACGGCTGCTCCTTTAGTTTCCAGTAGTGCTCTTCTTCATTGTTACAGCAACGCTGATTTTAATAAATATTATCAATGAATGCTTCTGGTTGTTTGCAATTTGAAAATAAATTACATGATGCTTAAAAATCAAATGTCTCTCAGTGCAAAACATTCAGAAATTTATATTCTGTAAATGTTGGGACATTTTAAATGTTGAGTGTTCTGAAATGAAAATATCACATGTGAAGCAAAGGTGATTTCCAGGCATGTTTCTACTCGACTGCCCCTCCCTGCTTCACACACATAACATTCATAAACACGTTTAAATCAAGAATTCATGAATTTAAATAAAAAAAGTTGAGATAAACACCAATACACGTATGCATGAAGTGATATTATATAATATAATTTCCATCAATAGAACTGATCATTATCAGAATCATGTGGGCATTGGAAACTGAACCAGAAGTCACCTTTATTATTCAAATGGTAAATGGACTGTACTTATAGAGCGCTTTTCTCACTCAGAGCTGCTTTTTACACTACATATCACATTCATCCATTCACACACTGATGGCAGAGGCTGCTACTAAAGTGCCCAACTGTCAATCAGATATCACATTCATACCCTTTGGCTATGCCACCGGGTGCAATTTGGGTTTCAGTGTCTTGCCCAAAGACACTTCGACATGTAGCCTGAGGGAGCTGGGGATCGAACCTCCGACCTTCCGATTGAAAGACGACCGACTCTACCACTGAGCCACAGCCGCCACAAACTACAAACCTACAACAAATGAAGCTTTCAATACCAATCTAAACTCTGGGCAGATACCCAGAAACAAAGGAGACAAAACCTCCCACACATGTCGACAGTGAGATCTATAATGAAAGAACATCACGGGCAGTTAACACCTGATAGAGGTTTATATGGGAGCAGATCTTCTGGTGTCAAACAAGAGAAGAACTTACTGCTTCAGTCTGATGAACTGAAAATAACAGAGATAAAAGTCAAATGATATTCCTCCCTGAGGAGGAGTCAATGCAAACTGTGATGTCTTCCTCCTCTACTTATGTGACTGCAGAGAGGAGGACAGAGAACAGTGGACACACAGTTTAACATGATGGACTACAGGACAGGACTGCTGCTGATAACTGTCTGCTGGGCAGGTGAAGATCATCACTATATTCATGTTACATAGCGTATATATCTGTCAGCAGCTGATTTCACTTGATGTTTTTATCCTCTCTCCAGGTGTTGATGCTCAGACTCTGACAGAATCTGGACCAGTGGTTAAACGTCCTGGAGAATCCCACAGACTGACCTGTACAGGCTCTGGATTCACATTCAGCAGCTATCAGATGAACTGGGTCAGACAGGCTCCTGGAAAAGGACTGGAATGGATCGCTGCTGATGATGGTGGTAGCAGCAAATACTACTCTCAGTCAGTTCAAGGCCGGTTCACCGTCTCCAGAGACAACAGCAGACAGCAGCTGTATCTGCAGATGAATTGTCTGAAGACTGAAGACACTGCTGTGTATTACTGTGCCAGAAGAGACACAATAACACAAACCATCAGCAGAGCTGAACAAAAACCCCTCAGTGCCTGAACACTTGTAACATGAAGCCACCAGAGGAGGAGCCCTCAGACCACTAATGATTATAACAACAGTCTCAGTGGGACAAACAGGCTTTAAGTGTATTTAGGTGTTAAACACTGCAAAATAGTTTATAGTGGTAGTATCAGACCCTCCCATCAAAATCAGAGTTTCTGCATGTATAAAATATAAGTCATAAAATTTGCACAAATTACCATAAAAATGGTGCATGTAGTTGAAAATTGTGCTTCTGAAACATCCTTTAGCTGAATCCTTGTTCTTGTAAAACGTCTTCACTTAACCTCAGTGAGATGTGAACCAAAACTACAAGTTAACGTGTCTTCATGATTCAATAAAAATAAAAACAACAATAAATATTAAGTTCATGTGAATAAACTTAATCTTTATTTCGTCACCTGTCAATACTTGACTCTGATTGGTTGCAGGGTGTCACTTCTTTTCTCACTTTGGATTGTTCTGGCCTCTAAGTCGTCCATAAGTTCCTCATAATGGAAACATCATCAGAGAATGTCCCTTTCTTAGTTTTTTAAGAGAACAGTGTTTATTCTTTTCTCTCGATTATAAGCATTATTAACAGGCAATATAAAAAGTCTATCTCTGTTTCTAACTATGCTGATTAAATCATTTGTATTTCTGTCATGAAACAGTATAATAAACAAGTCTTACTGCAGAAAAGAAATCAGTAGCAATTAAGTTCTTATTCTCAGGCTTCCTTTAATAATTGGTCTATTTTCATGTCAGAAATTCATGTTGTCTGTGATTCAATCATCAGAAAAATACACTGATAGACATTTGAACACAGAGAACATGAAAAACAGCAGACAAGTTACAGCCGCAAGCGGCGATGAACGGGCCCTCGCACCCATGGCCACGTTGGGGAGTGTCGCGGCTACGGGGTGTGAGGCAGCCTCGGGACGTGCTGCAGCACCAGGGTGTGCATGAGCCACAGCATGTGCTGCAGCCAGGAGCTGTTAACCAGTAGGTGGTGCTATCAGCATGACCCAAATTCCTATGTAGATCTGTTCAGGCCGAGACTTTAATCAAGCAAATGAAATTTGAAGCTGATTGAAAAATGTATATGAGAGTTACTACTGCCTCTTTCCACTAGGTGGCGCCAAGAGTGAGTGAAAATGTATATGCAGATCTGTTCAGGGCAGTACCCTCATGAAAAATTTGTGAGGAGATTGGACAATGCATATGAGGGTTGATACAGGCTGTCACCAGTGTGTGGCACTATAGCTATCATGAAAAAATGACTCTGTTCAGGGCGGGACTCAAGCATATGAAATTTGGTGCAGAGATGATGAAGTACAGCCACGTTATCAAAGCCTCGATGTTAGGCGACGCATCATGGCGAAGGTTATCTTCGCCACGGCACCAGGGTCACGACGTCTGTTGAAACCTCACCGTGTTTTTCACAAATCTTGATCAAGGTCTTAAGGCTTTCCTGGCCAAAGTTTGTTGTTGATGTGTCTTACCACCTTGGAGGAGAAGCTTGGAGAGTAAAACATGTCATTTCCTGTTTCCAGTAGGGGGCTCTAGGCCCGATGGGAAATGTTTTCATGTAGTTGTGTTCAGGCAGGGGCTGTTATCATACATTTAAAATATGAAGAACATTGAACATTGTGTATGGGAGTTACAATGATTTTCTGTTTTTGGCCTTCGACCCCCCCGCCAAGGCCCCGCCCTTTGATGAAAACTCAAGCTTGTAATAACTTTGAATGTCCAGTGTGTTGTCAATACACTGACTGAGTTTGAAAAGGATCAGATGAAGTCCCTACGAGGAATTCGTTAAAGTATGACCACTGTAAATGACCAAAAACAAGCCTTATTTTGAAATTCAAAGCAAAATGGATGACTTCCTGTTGGGTTTGAGGTATGGGTGCAAAAGGCTGTTTTGTGCATCCTGACCTGCTATATATACCTACCAAAATCCATATGTGTACGTCAGAGTAACCTTTATGGGGACCCCTTTTTGAAATTTTCTGGGGGCGCTATGGAGCCATTTTGCCACGCCCATGTGCGTAAAACACAAAATATCAAACATTTCGTCAGACCAGGGGTCCGTTTCACAAAGCAGGTTTATTGAAAACTCTGAGTCTGTTAACCCTGAAATGAGGGAAACTCTGAGTTTTCCGTTTCACAAAGGGAGGTAACTCAAACCAGAGAAAGAGGGGTAACTCTAGCCTGTTTCACAGAGAGAGGTAACTTAAGCTCTCGGTCAGTAACCGTAGTAACAGTCTCTATGAACCTAACCTGGTCGGGAGCAGGTTTTTCTCAATGAACCTCGAGTTTCTCTCTGTCTCCGCCCTCTTTCAGCCACACACGGTATTTGATTTACTCATTCATTGAGTCAGCAGGCGAGTTTTGGCGTAGCAAAGTTCTGCCGTCTGTTATTTAAAAAAATCAGTCAGTAGGCTTATATTAGGCCATAGGCACAGTAGGTGGCGACTTTTTCCACTAACATGGCATGTCCGTTTGACAACGATCCCGTGGATGAAGGTGCAGCATTACTGCGCAGAGAATTAAATATTCGTCGGGAGATGGTTATCAGACCGCGCATAGATGTTCTCGCATTTCCAGACAATTATCTTTTTGAGCGGTACCGTTTCACGTCACAGTCCATCATCTACATACACAACCTAATCCGTCCTTACATTTGCAACATTACCAACCGTAGCCATGCTCTCACATCCCAACAGATATTGTGTGTTGCGCTGCGTTTCTTCGCAAATGGGAGTTTTTTGTATAATGTTGGAGATGCAGAGCACCTGAGTAAGGCAACTGTATGCAGGGCGGTCAGAAAAGTGTGCCTCGCCCTGAAACGGCTATTATCCATCTTCGTTGTTTTCCCTGGACATAAACCTGTCAGAGCCATCAAGGAGGAGTTTCACAGGATTGCAGGTGAATGATGTAGAGATCCGTTCAATGAATTTTAAATTATATTCTGTTAATGACATTGTGCTGCAACCTCATACTGGGATTAGTCATTTTAATTTCTTTTAGGATTTCCCAGTGTGATTGGCTGCATAGATGGCACACACATCCCCATCACGGCTCCGTCACATAATGAAGCAGATTATGTGAATAGGAAGTCAATTCACAGTATAAATGTGCAGGTACATGAAGATTGACTACTGTTTCAAAATGTTAAAGAGTGCATCATAGTTCAACATCTGTCATTCTCTGCACTGTCAAGATCATATGTGATGCTGCATACATCATTTCCAATGTGGTGGCCAAGTGGCCTGGGTCTGTTCATGACTCAAGGATTTATCGCGAGTCTAACCTGAGCAACAGACTGCAACGTGGTAAGCAGCCTAAAGATTTGCACAATATAATTCACTCGTCTCCCTCATTTAATATACTCTAATGTATCCACTATACATTACAGGAGAGTTTGATGGCCTTCTGCTGGGTGACAGGGGTTACCCATGCCAACCTAGGCTGCTGACCCCTTACCCTGACCCTGAACCAGGCCCCCAACAGAACTTCAACCGGGCTCACTGCAGGACGAGAGCCCGGGTGGAGATGACCATAGGCCTGCTGAAAGCCCGTTTCCAGTGCCTACGTCACCTTAGGGTGACCCCTGAGAGGGCCTGTGATATTATTGTGGCATGTGTTGTTCTTCATAATATTGCCACTATTAGAGGAGAGTAACACCCGGCCTACAAATCGAAGACCTTGATGATGACCCCATCCACCTGCCAGCTATGCAGGACGGCAGAGCAGTCAGAGACACCATATGCCATAACCACTTCAGAGACTAATCATCACCATCATCACCACCACCACAGCAGTCAAATAAAGACATAATACAAATTTCATTTGGACTTCTTTATTTCCTACAAATACAAGGGCTAGTTTAGTTAATGTTCCAATAGTTAACATAATTAACATAATTCAGCTGTGACCATGCACCTACCTCTAACTTGTGCTCCAGTATTTCAATTTCTAGGTCTGCCCTCCTAATCTGGCGGTCAGAGTATTGCATTTCTTTGTCGGTTTTTTGAATTTTTTTCAGCAGGTGAATTTTGTAAATGTCTTTTACTGGTAACTGGGAAAACATAAAGACATTAAATTATACAGTTACACATGAATTCCACAGAATGAACCTCTGGTGTTTACTGAACATCCATCTCACTGTGTCAATCTGTGCAGTGGAAGTTGAGGGACCCTCCTGCTGCTGCCCAGCCATGCCCTGTTAAAAAGGATGAGAATGTGTTAATACTTCAGTGTAGGCTAAATGTCACACTCTATATTCCACCAGAATGTTAAGAAATGTGAATGAGAAGAGAACTATCAGTAACATATCAAGATGTTACCTCTATAGGCCTTTCTGGATCCCCCTCTGTAAAGGCAGCAGACACAGTTTCCTCATACTCTTCTTCCTGGATGAGTGATATGTTTCAGTATACTTAAACTACCATTTGGCAAAATATTTGGAGTATTGCCTACTTACAGTTACAAGGTATGTTGTGGCGTGAGGGGGCTCCACCAGGCAGATAGCACCATCAGAATCTGTTTGGACAAAAGGGAAAAAAAAGACATGAAAGGGAAATACATATTTGTATGAATAGGCTTAAAAAAGGTATATAGGCCTAGGCATATTACATTTTATAAAGGCACTTGTGTCTTGAGGGGTGGGCTCAGAGGATGAGCTCCCTCCAGGGATTCCCTCAGCCACTGGCCTTCCTAAATTCTGGCTAAGGGCCAGCTTCTCTGCCTCTGTTAGAGGTGGCGGTGCTGGGCCACCACCCGTTTTACGGGCATCTGCCTTCTTTCTGTTGGCTGAGTAGAAGTCTGTGTTAGTTTAAATAGGCTTAATTATTTAACAGAACATGATATAGATAAGAAGACATTTATGTTTGTGAAAACAGCATTATGTTGGGGATAAAACAACTGCACAGTCAAACAGCCACTTAATATTTACTTTACAATGTAAAACATGATCAAAATGAGGTACCCCCATGAGGTTATGCCGAGGTCTTACCTGTTTGAACAATGTTTTTATATTTCATCTTAAGCTGCTGCCAAGTGCGCTTCTCCCCCGCGGGATTGCACCTAAATGAAATAAATTAATAGGCTACCACTGAAGCAGTTTTCCCCTGTAATATTATTGTGATTGCAAAGGACTACATTTAAACTTACGCATTGACCCGAGCAGCGATGTTCTCCCACGCCATCTCCCTCTCTTTTGCAGCTGCAGCGGTGTTGCACTTCCTTCTAAAAACATGTTCAAACTCGCCGTATGAGCGCATTAAAATGTCCAGTTTAAGTGGGGTGAAAAACGCAGCCCTCCCCTTCCCCATTGCCATGGTGACTCGTCGAATCGGGGCTCCACTGATGCTGTCTTTTTATAGTTGTGGTGCACGCGCTTAACTCCAGGTGAAACTACTCTGAGTTGATCAAACTAACTCAAATCAGCTGTTCTGGAACCGGAAAACTCAGAGTAGATCAACTCAGAGTTCAGGGTTAGACTCAGAGATGGTGAACCTGCTTTGTGAAACGGACCCCAGATGCACAATCCAAATGTGGTGAGTTTTTCGGCATGTTTAAGCTGCGAAATTTGCGCTTCATTTGGGATAAAAAGAAAGGGTCTTTGCACCCATCGGTGCTCGGGCACCAATAATACGAGTGACTCTGGTTCAATTAAAAATGTCAGTAAATATTAGATTCTAGATTAAATTCTGAAAGCTATGTTATTCAACACAGTGAAATTTGAGGCGTTTCATATTCAGGAATAAAAGAAGGAAGATTTATTTTATGTTCCAGAGAATGAAGAAACTGTAAATGATCATTTTCTACATGAAGTTTTCTTGCTTTGCCCGACCACACTGCAGTTACAACAGAGGAAACATGATGATCAAATATGACTAAATATGTCGAGGCCACACAAAGAAAATCTCCCACCTGCCCCCAAAACACTCCTTTTCTCTCTGTGAGGAGGAGTCAATGCAAACTGTGATGTCTTCCTCCTCTACTTATGTGACTGCAGAGAGGAGGACAGAGAACAGTGGACACACAGTTTAACATGATGGACTACAGGACAGGACTGCTGCTGTTAACTGTCTGCTGGGCAGGTGAAGACCATCACTATATTCATGTTACATAGCGTATATATCTGTCAGCAGCTGATTTCACTTGATGTTTTCATCCTCTCTCCAGGTGTTGATGGTCAGACTCTGACACAATCTGAACCAGTGGTTAAACGTCCTGGAGAATCCCACAGACTGACCTGTACAGGCTCTGGGTTCACATTCAGTGGCTCCCACATGGCCTGGGTCAGACAGGCTCCTGGAAAAGGACTGGAGTGGATCGCCTGGATTCAAACCAGTAGTAGCAGCAAACGCTACTCTCAGTCAGTTCAAGGCCGGTTCACCATCTCCAGAGACGACAGCAGACAGCAGCTGTATCTGCAGATGAACAGTCTGAAGACTGAAGACACTGCTGTGTATTACTGTGCCAGAGACCCACAGTGAGAGACAATAACAGGAGAGTCGTACAAAAACTACTTCCTCTATTTGCCAGCACCACATGGGACACTTGGAACACATTTTTGCAATACTGATTGTGATTAACTGTCATGTTCATTCTAACGGTGCCCCAATTGGTCGGCCACCGATCGTGATCAGCCGATATACATACTAACTGGTTTGATCAGTGGTTTCACAAGTGACATGTGGAGTTCGAGTGTGTGTCTCATGTCCATGTTGAGCCTAACTGGGCAGTTTATTGATCAAAACTTCAAACTAAACAAAGTTGTTCTTTATCCTCAAGAGTTCTGCAGGTCACACACCACAGTTGCATTCAGTGACATGTTACGAGCAACGGGGATACCGAAGGAAAAAGTGCACGTTATTCTAAGAGATAATGCCAAGAACATGGAAAAGGCCATGAGGGATACGGATTTACCCAGCCTGCCGTACATGGAGCATACACTCCAGCTTCCCGTTGCCGAAGGAGTTTCGTCACAATGAAGCATCACATTTGAAGCATTTAATAGCCTCTGAAAGACGCATCGTTGGCCAACACTCCCAGCTTGCCTACTGGCGACTTCAAAGTATCCAGAAACAACTGAGTCAGTCTATCAAAAGACTTGAGCAAGACGTACCCACCCGATGGAACATTTCGTTATTTATGCTACAGAGTCTACTTGAACAGAAACGTGCACTGTGCGCTTATGGAGCTGACTACAACAGAGTTGTTGAGACTGTTGATCTCAAATCTACTCACGGCTGAAAGGACATTAAATTAAGCTCTCATCAAGTTCAAACAATCGTCATTGCATCATTTTTGTTTATCCTTGTTTACAGCCTCTGGATTCACACTCAGCAGCTACTGGATGAACTGGGTCAGACAGGCTCCTGGAAAAGGACTGGAGTGGGTCGCTGCTGATGCTGGCGGCAGCACCAAATCCTACTCTCAGTCAGTTCAAGGCTGGTTCACCGTCTCCAGAGACAACAGCAGACAGCAGGTGTATCTGCAGATGAACAGTCTGAAGACTGAAGACACTGCTGTGTATTACTGTGCCAGAGACCCACAATAACACAAACCATCAGCAGAGCTGAACAAAAACCCCTCAGTGCCTGAACACTTGTAACATGAAGCCACCAGAGGAGGAGCCCTCAGACCACTAATGATTATAACAACAGTTCACTGTTAAGAACAGAACAGACATATTTAGAAACAGGAAAAGTCAAAGATTATAATGTATAAAAAGATATTTAATATACAGTGAAGTGTCAACATGTGAAATAGTGACATTATTTCTCTTCACAACTCTGTCTCAAAAAGGTTTCCATGAAACAAATGAAACATTAAAGATGGAATTTCTTTCTTTGACTAAATAACAGAAAATAAACAACAGAAAGAAAAACTCAAAAACTATACACTCAACCGCAGATAGATGACAACAGCAAAATGGATGAATTTCTGAGATCAGTGGATCTGCCAGTCCTCTCTGAAACTCAAAATAACACATTAATATCAGCGATAACAACGGAAGAAGTCAAAGCCGCCATTACAAGACTGAAAACAAATAAATCCCCAGGCCCTGATGGATACACAGCACAATGGTACAAAACCCTAAGAGATGTTTTGACACCTATTTTAGTGAAAGCATTTAACTGGGTTTTGCAGACAAAGGAGACCCCAATTTCCTGGAGGGAAGCGATAATATCTGTTATTCCAAAACCAGGAAAGGATAAATCAGAATGCACTAATTACAGGCCAATTAGCGTACTAAACTTAGATTACAAGTTGTTCACTTCTATTCTTGCTAAAAGAATCGACAAGATTCTGCCACAGATCATACATTTGGATCAAACAGGGTTCATTCAAAATAGACAAACTCAAGACAATATAAGACGAACATTACAGATTATCCGACATATTACCCAAAACAATCTCCAGGCTATGATAGTGAGCTTAGATGCAGAAAAAGCCTTTGACTCTGTGAGATGGACCTTCCTATTCAAGGTCATGGAAAAATTTGGCTTTGATGAGACAATTATACAAACAATAGAAACACTATACAAAAACCCATCAGCACGACTGAAGATTAATGGAGAACTCTCAGAATCATTTATACTTGAACGATCAACGAGACAAGGATGCCCACTGAGTCCTCTTCTCTTTGCTATTTTTATTGAGCCTCTGGCTCAAGGAATAAGACAAAACGAAGCAATAAGGGGGATAAAAATGGGAGATGATCAGAAATTGGCGTTATTTGCAGATGACGTATTAATATATCTAAGTAATCCAACACTATCCTTGCCAGCACTAATGACATGTTTAAATGAATATGGCTCTTTCTCAGGCTATAAATTAAATGTTCAAAAAACACAAATTCTTAGTTTTGATTACAATCCTCCCACTGATCTCCATCAGGAATATCAGCTAAACTGGGATGAAAAATCTATAAAATATTTAGGAATTCATATCCCTAAAAATCTGTCAAGAATAGCGGAAATAAATTATAAACCTCTTAATAAGGAAATTAAGGAAGATATTCATAGATGGAGCTTGATACCCTATCTAAGTCTCAGCTCACGTATTGAATCCATCAAGATGAACATCCTGCCAAGGGTTTTATACCTTTTTCAGTCATTACCCTTAGAAGCACCAGAAAAACAATTCCAAGAATGGGACAGACTAATCTCTAGATACATATGGGCGGGGGAAAAACCCAGGATACGATACAAGATACTCCAGCTGTCAAAAGAAAAAGGAGGACTAGCTCTTCCTATTCTAAAAGACTATTACAAGGCAGCCCAACTTAGGCCTTTAATAGGCTGGTGTACTCCTAGTTACAAGGCCAGATGGAAAAATATTGAACAAACAATGGGAAAAGAATTTCCAGTCACTGCGTTGATTGGGGATCCATCACTACATAAACACCTTACAGATCAAGATAATCCATGGATCACTAATTCATTACAGCTTTGGAGTGATGTACTAAAACAGTCCAATTTAAAAAAGACATTTGAAATCTTGAAATGGTTTGCATATGACCCACAATTTATACCTAGCCAACACGACCAAAGATTCAAAGAATGGACCTCCTTAGGGCTTACAACATACTATTCACTAATAAGTAAAGGTACGGTAAGGAGTTTCCAAGATCTCAAGGATAAATTTGGTCTGCAGAACCAGGACCACTTCAGATATCTACAAATAAGAGATTATATTGGGAAAAAAATTATAAAAAATTATGAACCCGAAAACGATATTCTACAGGTATTTGTAAAAGCCCACCAAGATGAACCTTATAAGAAGATTATTTCAAAATTATACACAGGTCTTCAATCTCTTAACAAAGAAAATACATCTAATGTAAAATCAAGATGGGAAACTGAGGGCAACAACATAATCACACAGGTGAATTGGAGCGAAATTTTTAAACAACAATGGAAAACAACAAATTCTCCACTTTGGAGAGAATTTACGTGGAAAAATGTAATCCGCTATTTCTGCACTCCATATCAAAAAAAATCATATTCCAATCAGACAGAATGTTGGAGATGCCGCGGAAGCAAAGAGGCGAATCATTACCATATATTTTGGAGTTGCCCTGCTGTGACCCCATTCTGGTTGCGCATACATCAAATCCTAGAGACTGTGTTTTCAACAAAAATAACTTTATGTTTCAATTTGTTATATCTGGTTGATCTAGAGGAACTGGAGTGGAGGAACAAAGAGAAATATTTGCTGAGAATATTACTGGTGGCTTGTAAGAAATCTATAACCAAGAAATGGCTGAAGAGGGAGGCACCTAGTGTAGATGAAGGGATTGATACTGTGCACAGCATCTTTGTGATGGAAAGAATTACTTCTAATCTAAGAACACAAAAGGAGGTATTTATTGAAAATTGGCAAAAATGGATTACATATGTCTCTGCCGTCAGACCGGACTTCAGATAATCTTTGATTGGACTATTATTAATACTTTTATTTACTTTCCTTTTTACCTTTTTTTATTTGTATTGCTTATTTTCATAACTGGAGATGTCTATCAGTCTCTTTATGCACGTCTTCACTTTCCCCCTGATATTTTTGCACTTGTCTATAGGTCTTCATGTTCATTGTTTGATTGTTTGTTTGTTTATATACAAATCAAAATTCAATAAAAAGTAAATGAAAAAAAAAAAAAGAAAGAAAAACTCTGGAGGTTTCATTTGTTGGGAAAACTCACATTGGCAAAACTTAAAATCTGATTAATTGTTGTCAAAGTCGTCACATCATGCAGCCTGAGCTCCAGAACGTAGAGCAGGGGTGTCCAAACTACGGCCCGTGGGCCAACAGCGGCCTGTGGTCCATTTCTAATTTGCAGCAATTCCTAAACACAGAATGGAATATGGCCCGCATGAGAAAATAAAGCTTGTGCTTGACTGTATTGTACGTCTTAGTTTTGACACTAGGCGGCGCTGCTGTCTTGAACAAGGCAGCTTCTCCGTCCTCACAAAACAGGTGCAATCACTCAGAGAAGATTTTGCCACGGGTGATTAAACATGAAAACCAAAGAAACACAAATTAGCAAGTGAGTGCAGAAAGTTTCAGACACGGTGGGAAAATGAATATTTCTTCATGGAAGTCAAGGGGAAGTGTGTCTGTTGGATTTGCATTGAAACTGCTGCAGTGATGAAAGACTACAATGTTCAACGACACGATGAAACCAAGCATCAGTCCGACACGTCCTACACTGGTGCCGAGCCACAACAGAAAGTTAAGCAAATGGCAGCTAGCCTGTTAGCTCAACAACAGTATTTTTTCCATCCTAACAAAACACAAGAAGATGCCACAGTCACCAGATACGAGGTAGCTCAACTCATTGCCCGACACGGGAAACCTTCCTCAGAGGGTGACTTCATGAAACAGTGCCTCACTAAAGTGGCAGGAATAATGTGACCAGAGAAAATGCAGGAATTCAACGTCAGCACGTCCAGAAACACAGTCGCCCAGCGAATCCAAGACTTGTCAGCTGACTTAAAGCATCAAGTGTCAGATGAAGCTCGTGCTTTTGATTTCTACTTGATTGCATGTGATGAGAGCACAGAGGCCACTTTGTTCATTTTTTGTTTGCAGGAATTGACGAGAACGTTTGACAATAACTCTGTGCCAAGAAGGTCCAGCTTGGCGACGTGATGAACACTGTTGTGAAAACTGTCAACATATTTCGAGCTCGAGGGCTCTATCACAGAGAATTTCAGGCTCTCCTGAAATCGATGCTGAATACGGGGACCTAATCTTCCAATGTCCAAAGAGCAGTTTGTGCCACAGCTTTACACACACATGAAAGCCTTCTGTGTGAAGCTCCGTCTCTTTGAGACACAATGAGGCAACTTCAATGCTGCACACTTCCCCACGCTGTGTGAAGTTAAATCTGCTTTTCCAAAGGCCAACTTCTCTGCTAAGAAAGGGAAATATGTGTCTGGGATCATTTTTCTGCTATTGACAAAGACATCCAGCTGTTCTCTACCTCCTTCTTGATGGATGCAGAAGAAGTGGATGAGAGTCTGCAATTAGAACTGATGGAAATGCAGTGTGAAGACTCTGAAGAATCAACATCAGCTTCTCTTTGTACCCGACTTCTACTGGATCTTGGAAGAGGCCAAGTTTCCTCTGATGAGGCGCCAAAAACAATGATCAGTCTTTTTGTCTCTTCATACAAATGTGAGCAAACTTTAATACACGAGAGGTGAGGTAAATTAAAGTGGCCCAGTTTCTCTCTGTGAGGAGGAGTCAATGCAAACTGTGATGTCTTCCTCCTCTACTTATGTGACTGCAGAGAGGAGGACAGAGAACAGTGGACACTCAGTTTAACATGATGGACTACAGGACAGGACTGCTGCTGTTAACTGTCTGCTGGGCAGGTGAAGATCATCACTATATTCATGTTACATAGCGTATATATCTGTCAGCAGCTGATTTCACTTGATGTTTTTATCCTCTCTCCAGGTGTTGATGGTCAGACTCTGACAGAATCTGAACCAGTGGTTAAACGTCCTGGAGAATCCCACAGACTGACCTGTACAGCCTCTGGATTCACATTCAGCAGCTACAGCATGAACTGGGTCAGACAGGCTCCTGGAAAAGGACTGGAGTGGATCGCTTACATCTACGCTGGTGGTAGCAACAAACTCTACTCTCAGTCAGTTCAAGGCCGGTTCACCGTCTCCAGAGACAACAGCAGACAGCAGGTGTATCTGCAGATGAACAGTCTGAAGACTGAAGACACTGCTGTGTATTACTGTGCCAGAGAGACACAGTGAGAGACAATAACAGGAGAGTCGTACAAAAACTACTTCCTCTATTTATCACCAGCAGCAACATCATTACAATAATAACTATATTTTTTTTTTACATTTGAAGGACATTAATATTAATCCAAATCAATCTCTAAATCTAATCTTGTTTTATTAACATGTTACATGATATTTTAATTGCAGGACTTCAGAGAGTTTTTCAGTGATCATCATCATTAAAGTGCTCAAACATACTTCCTGTTTCTCACTAAAGTTACTTTCTCTGTAGTTTCCTCGTGAGTGTGAAATCTAATCAAACCAGCATTACTGTGACTCACATTCATTCAATTATCTGGCAGTGATAGAAATTCCACTGATTGACTCAATGTTGGGATCTTTTTTCATCTCATTCAGCTGAATCTGAAATTCACATTCAACCTGAAAATCAACATTAATATAGAAAGTTGTTTTTTCTCTCATGAAGAAGAGAGCCAGAGAGTCACAATAACACAAACCATCAGCAGAGCTGAACAAAAACCCCTCAGTGCCTGAACACTTGTAACATGAAGCCACCAGAGGAGGAGCCCTCAGACCACTAATGATTATAACAACAGTCTCAGTGGGACAAACAGGCTTTAAATAATATACAATTATATTCGGAAATAATTTAAAAATGTAATGGTCATATCAGATATTTCCAAAAAGTCTGAATCTTTTCATCAGTGATCATGAATGAAAAATGTACAAATAGAATATAAAATAAAAGTTTTATTCAAATGTGTTAGTGTATGAATTATTAAAACATGTTTAAATGTAAGAGACTTGTATGAAACTAAACTGACCAGCATCACTTTCTTAAATGGAGGATGTATTTGTTATGACTGAGTCATATTATGAGTCCAGCTGTTGTATTGAGAGTAATGATGTGGCTCTGCCTCCTTGCCTGGGGTGGGTGCTATTGTCTCTCGTTTTGTGTGTGTTTTCTCTCTCAGTGCTGTGTTGCAGGTGGCTGTTTGTGATTGGGGGAAAACTTGTGGCGCCTGTTTTAAAATCGAGCTGCAGAAGTAGACTTTGCCCCGCCTCCTTTCTTCACTCCCAACCCGAACGTAGTGTTGCAGCGTCTTTGAGACAAGTGGATGATCGCTTGAGCGAAATTCTGTAAATATTGTAAATAGAGTAAATATATATTTAAAGTCTGAAAAGCAGGGCCGCTGATTTAGCTCAGCTGGTAGAGCAGGCGTCCCATGTACAGAGGCTACAGCCCTTATTGCACTGATCGCAGGTTAGACTCCCGATCTGCCGATCATTTGGTGCGTGTCATCCCCCACCCTCTCCTCCCAATATTTCCTGTCTATCTTCAGCTGTCCAATCTAATAAAAAAAAGCCAAAGAAATAAATACAAATCTGAAAAGCAGTCCTGGTAATAGTAGGGCAGAGGAGAAGTTACTTTTCACCCTTCTTTTGCTCCTGTTTTCTGTTAGGGAGTTAGGTAAGAACTTTGCATTTTCTTTATTGAGGTGAGAAAAATTGGTTTTGGGTAAGAGGTTCTGTTGGTTGTTTTGGCCTTGCTCTCCCTGAAGATTGTTTATGCTTTGTGTTGGATTAAATAAATCAGAGATTGTGGACTGCATATTGGTTTGACTGGTCTTCCTTGGGAGTGAGGAAAAGGAGGGGGTCACCTGTGTGCTTCAGTTTCCCCTGGGCCGGGCGTGACAGCACTTTTAATGCATGTGGATGTATTATGAAATAATTGAGCATGAACCTGTTACTTCAAACATCATTTCTCCTGTTTGATGAATGTTTTCAGTATTTATCAACAAGTATTTCCAAAATCTGTGAGAATGTGCAGCCTGAAGACACTGCTGTGTATTACTGTGTGCGTGTCAGCTCCACTGTGATACAAACCACCAACACACCTGCATAAAAACTCAGAGACTCAGCTACCTCACTAAATGTTAACTTTATAAAGACAATACTCTCTGATTAGTAGATAAGATAAATGTTTATGTAACTCACAGAATCAGAGAGTTCAATATTTCAAAGTATCAAAGCAGATCTAGTTTCACCTTTACTGCAGCCGACATCAGTACAGAAGAATCAGAGAGAAGCTTCATCTTGTGATACCTAGAAACAGTTTGTTTCTGTTTTTATGGGATGGGGCAGAAATTACCATCTGATAATGTAACTACATAAACATTATAGCTCCCCGTCTCACACAAACAGGAAACTATTTTCCCTTTTGGAAATCGTCAAGATAAAAACAGGCTCTAAACTGCTGAACCATGAGTTAAAGATCGTCAGTGAGGAGAGAAAGGTGTATTCTCCTTCTCAGCTGGTTCAGATATGAGTTGCCAGTTGCCATCATACATGTAAAATATAAAGAACGTTGAACATTGTGTATGGGAGTTACAATGATTTTCTGTTTTAGGCCTCAAGCTTGTAATAACTTTGAATGTCCAGTGTGTCAATAAACTGAGTTTGAAAAGGATCAGATGAAGTCCCTACGAGGAAGTCGTTGAAGTATGACCACTGTAAATCACCAAAAACAAGCCTTATTTTGAAATTCAAAGCAAAATGGATGACTTCCTGTTGGGTTTGAGGTAAGGGTGCAAAAGGCTGTTTTGTGCATCTTGACCTGCTATATATACCTACCAAAATTCACACGTGTAGGTCAAAGTAACCTATATGGGGACCCCTTTTTGAAATTTTCTAGGGGGCGCTATGGAGCCATTTTGCCACGCCCATGTGCATAAAACACAAAATAGCAAACTTTTCGTCAGACCTGATGCACAATCCAAATGTGGTGAGTTTTTCGGCATGTTTAAGCTGCGAAATTTGCGCTTCATTTGGGATAAAAAGAAAGGGTCTTTGCACCCATCGGTGCTTGGGCACCAATAATACGAGTGACTCTGGTTCAATTAAAAATGTCAGTAAATATTAGATTCTAGATTAAATTCTGAAAGCTATGTTATTCAACACAGTGAAATTTGAGGTGTTTCATATTCAGGAATAAAAGAAGGACGATTTCTTTTATGTTCCAAAGAATGAGGAAACTGTACATGATCATTTTCTACGTGGAGTTTTCTTGCTTTGCCCGACCACACTGCAGTTAGAACAGAGGAAACATGATGATCAAATATGACTAAATATGTCGAGGCCACACAAAGAAAATCTCCCACCTGCCCCCAAAACACTCCTTTTCTCTCTGTGAGGAGGAGTCAATGCAAACTGTGATGTCTTCCTCCTCTACTTATGTGACTGCAGAGAGGAGGACAGAGAACAGTGGACACACAGTTTAACATGATGGACTACAGGACAGGACTGCTGCTGTTAACTGTCTGCTGGGCAGGTGAAGATCATCACTATATTCATGTTACATAGCGTATATATCTGTCAGCAGCTGATTTCACTTGATGTTTTTATCCTCTCTCCAGGTGTTGATGCTCAGACTCTGACACAATCTGAACCAGTGGTTAAACGTCCTGGAGAATCCCACAGACTGACCTGTACAGCCTCTGGATTAGACTTCAGCAGCTCTCATATGGCCTGGGTCAGACAGGCTCCTGGAAAAGGACTGGAGTGGATCGCTTACATCTACTATGATGGTAGCTACAAATACTACTCTCAGTCAGTTCAAGGCCGGTTCACCATCTCCAGAGACGACAGCAGACAGCAGGTGTATCTGCAGATGAACAGTCTGAAGACTGAAGACACTGCTGTGTATTACTGTGCCAGAGAGCCACAGTGAGAGACAACAACAGGAGAGTCGTACAAAAACTACTTCCTCTATTTACAACCATCAACTTTCAGTTGTCTCAGCATCACTTTATAAAAAGGCCTCTACAACTTATATTCGACTAAATGTAAAATATAACAAATAAAAATGTAATAATGATCACAGAGCTGATTTTTAATGACAAAAAAAACAGCAGATTGGTCTGCGGCTAAGCAGCACCATACTGTCATGGTCGGCTCAGGACCACTAACAAAGAACGGGAGGTAAACAGGAGTTCATTCAAAACAATAATTAATTTATTGTGACCTAACACACAAATGCTCAAATGAACCAACATTATGAGGAGTGGAAGTCAGTGAGTCAGTGGTGCTAGTGTGTGTGCATGAGTGAGGTTATGCGGTGTGGGGTGTTGTGTGGAAACATGAACAAACATAAGATTAAAGAGCGTGGCCGAGTGGGGAGCAGACAGTTCTCCAACTCCCGTCCAAGACAGACTGAGGGACGCTTAAATAGGATTGGGAACACCAGGCCCAGGTGTTCCCAATCGTGATGACACAACCACACCCAATGGCATCTGAAACACAAACTACAAAGAGCCAACAAGCAACCACAAGGTGGGGTCGTCACAATACACAACAATGTGATGCTCTGTGTGTTCTGACACCTGTCTATCAGAACCAGCATCAACTCCCACAAGAGCTGCAGTTCTGGAGATGCTCTGACCCAGTCGTCCAGCCATCACAACTTGGCTCTTATCAAAGTCGCTCACATTCTTACACTTGACAAATTGTTTTCCTGCTTTCTCCACACCAACCTCGATGACAAATTGTTCCCTTGCTGCCTAACATATCCCACCCACTGACAGGGGCCATTGTAACGAGGTAATTGATGTCATTCACTTGACCTGTCAGTGGTCATAATAGGTGACTGGCGACAGCAGGAACTTTCCCCAGGAACTAGGAACCTTTTGAGGAACTATGTACGTTTCGACAGCAGGAACCAGAGTCTAAATTTAGTTCCAGGGTAATTGACTTACCCCCCTGAAAAGCCCCTGCTCAGGGGGTAGTACTTTCCAAAGGTCCAGGAACATTCAGGGCAGGGCCTGCAGTGCTGATCATTTCTGATTGGTCAAGTACTCACAGCATTTTATTTCACACACGAGGGCTGCACAATAATGATAAAAAAAACATACATAGCGATATACTTTTTATTTGTTCTGCAATATTTATTTCAGTATTAAACAATACAGGACATTATACCAGATTAATGCAGTGTTTTTATGTCCATAAAAACAATTAACAATCATATTTCTTACCCATTTGCACTTTTAAGTCTATTTTCCTTTAACATAACAAACCCTTCTGTTACTTCTACCACTCTAGGATCAGACTCCCTTATGAAAAAGTAGGATAGATAGTTCAGGCGGAGCGACACGCTTCCTTACGAAATAAATACAAATAGACCCGTGGGCTGCTGCTGTGTTATTTATACGGCGTGCCATCATCCGTTTCTAATGGTGTTCAAATTGAAGCAGGAGACGCGAGCTTTCCTGCTCAATCCATTTGCAATGCAATTAAGCAGGATCGAACCCAGCATAAGTTGAATCTCCTCCATGCTAACAGGCTAACTGTAGTGTTGCACAAATGATGATACCTTCTTCTTCTTCTTTGAGATATAATGGCGGTTGGCAAACCAGCTTAAAGGTGCATTACCGCTACCTACTGGACTGGCGGTGTAGAGAAGTTACTTTTACTACTTCTCCCTATGTCACTGGCCAGATTTGCATAATCTTCCCGGGACTTTAGACTGCTGTGGAAAAGCAGATAACAAAAGGGCCACAGGATCTATTTAGTTCCTTTAAGAGAAGTTCCTGGGACTTTTGGTCGAAGATCACTTAGTGTTATGGCTGATTTGTGAATATTAAATGACTCTTAGCTGCTCGATCTTGAGGAACTTTAGTCACGTATCAACTCATTTCCAGCTGTACGTTCTGGTGAGGAGGAGTCAATGCAAAACTCAGATGTATCATATGTAAAGCAGAGGTGATTTACAGTCATGCTTTCATATAGTCAGAGCAACACTGATGCTTCATATGTTTGACTCTATGCAAACTCAGTGAGCTTCCTTGTTACTCGGCTATAAAAGCTTCACAGCAGGCTGTCAGTGGAGTTCACAGCACGTCACTTTAACATAAAGCATGTTTTCTGTAGCTCTGCTGCTGCTGTTGGCAGCTGGATGTGAGTCTCTCTGGATTTGTCAAAGTCAACAGTTCTTCTTTTGCACTTTAACTTGATCATTTCTTACAAAACATGTTCTTTATTTTAACAGGTGTGAAGTGTGAACAGTTGACACAGCCAGCCTCTGTGACTGTGCAGCCAGGTCAACGTCTGACCATCACCTGTCAGGTCTCTTATTCTCTTAGCACCTACTGGACAGCCTGGATCAGACAGCCTGCAGGGAAAGGACTGGAGTGGATTGGAATGAGATTCATTAAAGTGCTCAAACATACTTCCTGTTTCTCACTAAAGTTACTTTCTCTGTAGTTTCCTCGTGAGTGTGAAATCTAATCAAACCAGCATTACTGTGACTCACATTCATTCAATTATCTGGCAGTGATAGAAATTCCACTGATTGACTCAATGTTGGGATCTTTTTTCATCTCATTCAGCTGAATCTGAAATTCACATTCAACCTGAAAATCAACATTAATATAGAAAGTTGTTTTTCCTCTTATGAAGAAAAATAATGTGTGTGTGTTTTTACTGTGAAGCAATGTTTACAGATGATGGACAAAGACTGTTTTCTGTTTGACACTATGTTGATTAAATTCTCTGTATTTGAGGTGAAACTGTGTCCACATATCTTCAAACAGTCCTTTACTGTCCTTTGAACAACAATCACAGTGAGGCAGTCATGGCAATAAATCTAAATATTCAGGCTCCATTCATCAATTAGTTTATCACATAACAGAAATGTATTGTGTCCCTATGGCGTCAAAAACGAGGAAACAACACATTATTCTATAATTCTTCATAGACACTCAAAACAGTCATGTGATGAGTAGGAGAAACTTCTGTCCAGTTTAGTAAATATGAGGACTTAACCCTGAAATCTATGTGGTTAAAAACATTGAAAAACCTTCGACTGTCTCTGATTGCACTGAAACGTTTGTTCATTTTATAGAGTCACAAAGAAAGGAAGGGTTTCTGTTCATGTGTCAGAGAATGAGAAAACTGTAGATCTGCATTTATTACATGAAGTCTGTGGTTGTTATATTTTCTATTCAATTCTGAATAAAGTTATAAGAAGAAGAAACTGGATCAATAATGACAAAAAATGTGACAGAGAGAGAGAGAGAGAGAGAGAGAAAGAGAGAGAGAGAGAGACAGAGAGAGAGAAAGAGAGAGAGAGAGAAAGAGAGAGAGAGAGAGACCATCATCCTCTCAGAAAAGAAATTCATGCAAACTGTGATGTCTTCCTCCTCTACTTATGTGACTGCAGAGAGGAGGACAGAGAACAGTGGACACACAGTTTAACATGATGGACTACAGGACAGGACTGCTGCTGTTAACTGTCTGCTGGGCAGGTGAAGATCATCACTATATTCAGGTTACATAGCGTATATATCTGTCAGCAGCTGATTTCACTTGATGTTTTTATCCTCTCTCCAGGTGTTGATGGTCAGACTCTGACAGAATCTGAACCAGTGGTTAAACGTCCTGGAGAATCCCACAGACTGACCTGTACAGGCTCTGGATTCACATTCAGTGAGTACTGGATGCACTGGGTCAGACAGGCTCCTGGAAAAGGACTGGAGTGGATCGCTTACATCTACTATGATGGTAGCGACAAATTCTACTCTCAGTCAGTTCGAGGCCGGTTCACCATCTCCAGAGACAACAGCAGACAGCAGCTGTATCTGCAGATGAACAGTCTGAAGACTGAAGACACTGCTGTGTATTACTGTGCCAGAGAGCCACAGTGAGAGACAATAACAGGAGAGTCGTACAAAAACTACTTCCTCTATTTGCCAGCACCACATGGGACACTTGGAACACATTTTTGCAATACTGATTGTGATTAACTGTCATGTTCATTCTAACGGTGCCCCAATTGGTCGGCCACCGATCGTGATCAGCCGATATACATACTAACTGCTTTGATCAGTGGCCTGTATTAAAGGCCGATCATAAGAGCTGATCAGATGATGCAAAAAAACAATTTCTCTAAGCGACACTAAAATGGCGTCACCGGTCTGGCAGTTTTACTTGGTGACAAGCAGCACGAGCCTACCTCGGTGCACCATGCACAAGTGTAGATAGCAAAAGACTTTTCAGCACAGCAGGGGATAGTGTTGATGACAAGAGGAACAAGCGGTCTGCCAAAAATGCAGAGATGCTTATATTTATAAAGAAAAATTTGCCATTGATGCCAAATAAATAAGCTTAGAGAGACACTGATCTCCACCCCCCACCACCACCACCTTTCACCCTCTAAACATGCACCAAACTGCCTCAGCTTTACAGAACAAAAGAACAGGACTGTATTATTTACTTGTGATGCCAAAGTCATCATAATGTTGGAAACATGTTTGAAACTTTATAATCAAATGTTTTAGAGTTGAAGTTATATATCCATAAGATTTATAAATGAAATGTTTTAAAAGTTAAAGGTCTTATAGTCTAATCCCTTAAAATTAACTTTCCTATAGTCTAATGCCTTTATAGTTAAAATGTCTTAAAGTTAACTTTTCTATAGTCTAAAGCCTTAAAGTTTTAGTCAAATGTCTTAAAGTTAAAGTTTTAAAGTCAAATGTTTTATAGTTAAGGTTTTTCAGTCAAATGTTTTAAAATAAGTTTTTATAATCTAAAGTGTTAAAACTTTAAAAATAGAATCCTAAGCTGAGAAACTCGCTGGGCTCAGTATAAACGCCAGGTGCAGGGTGGGCAGCTGGCCAAGAAAAACAGGTGTCCCCCCGAGCCCCCCCCTTATCTGTTGTACAGTGCATGAACGTGCCTAATTGGCCGGAGTGAGGAAGAGTCCTGCGGAAAAGTTGGAAATGGGTCGGGCAAAACTGAAAGGAAACAAACTGAGGGCAGAGAGCCAGAGCGAGGGGGGGTCTCCAACAGGTGCTGTCAAATAAATGAATAGATCATGTTAAAACAATAAATAGAGCTACACAATCCATCCAGGGCTTCAAAAAGACCCTGTGATCGGCATCGGCAGATCCTGCATCCGGTGATTGGCCTGAAAACTCAGGATCGGAGCACCCCTCTTAAATCCATACTATAGATTCAATGTTGAAGTCTTGTTTAATCTCATTCGTCTGAATGTTAAAGTCGTTTCCATCAAGAATTCAACATCATTCATTTGTCATTGCACAACAGAGTTCCACAATGATTCAATGTTTTAGCCCATTCCTGCAACACACAGAACAAAAGGACACATTTTGTAAAGTAGAATAGAAAAAGAAAAAAGAAATTGTCATATTTGAGTTATTTAGATACTAATACACTGTTTCATCTGCACACTTAAAGTTATAATTATGTTGCATTCTTTTTGGATTTGTTGTTTGGGGGAATGTAAACGGCAGCAACAAGATAGTGCTGATAACTTTATGCTGAAATCTGAACTTTAAAAACTTGACATCTGGGAAATATTAACTTTTATTATTATTTATTATTATTTAACAATATTTGAGCACCAAGTATCATCGATAAAAACAGTTTCTCCCCTTGTGAACACTAACATGAAGCCACCACAGGAGGAGCCCTCAGACCACCAAAGATTTCAACATCAGTTCACTGTTACAGCAGCAAGAAAAACTTGAGACTTCATGAAAGAACTCTTCTGTTTCCATCAATAGAACTGATCATTATCAGAATCATGTGAGCATTGGAAACTGAACCAGAAGTCACCTTTATTATTCAAACTACAACAAATGAAGCTTTCAATACCAATCTAAACTCTGGGCAGATACCCAGAAACAAAGGAGACAAAACCTCCCACACATGTCGACAGTGAGATCTATAATGAAAGAACATCACGGGCAGTTAACACCTGATAGAGGTTTATATGGGAGCAGATCTTCTGGTGTCAAACAAGAGAAGAACTTACTGCTTCAGTCTGATGAACTGAAAATAACAGAGATAAAAGTCAAATGATATTCCTCCCTGAGGAGGAGTCAATGCAAACTGTGATGTCTTCCTCCTCTACTTATGTGACTGCAGAGAGGAGGACAGAGAACAGTGGACACACAGTTTAACATGATGGACTACAGGACAGGACTGCTGCTGTTAACTGTCTGCTGGGCAGGTGAAGATCATCACTATATTCATGTTACATAGCGTATATATCTGTCAGCAGCTGATTTCACTTGATGTTTTTATCCTCTCTCCAGGTGTTGATGGTCAGACTCTGACACAATCTGAACCAGTGGTTAAAGGTCCTGGAGAATCCCACAGTCTGACCTGTACAGCCTCTGGATTCACATTCAGTGACTACTATATGGCCTGGGTCAGACAGGCTCCTGGAAAAGGACTGGAGTGGGTCGCTGCTATAAACCCTGGTGGTAGCGACAAATACTACTCTCAGTCAGTTCAAGGCCGGTTCACCATCTCCAGAGACGACAGCAGACAGCAGGTGTATCTGCAGATGAACAGTCTGAAGACTGAAGACACTGCTGTGTATTACTGTGCCAGAGACACACAGTGAGAGACAATAACAGGAGAGTCAAACAAAAACTACTTCCTCTATTTATCACCTCTGAACATATTCAGTCGTCTCAGCACTGATACTGACTGTGATCAACTATAAATGATGAAAATTCTTAGTTGTGATTTAATGTCTTTTTTTTCATCCTATTTGATTGAAATAGTTCTTTTAAAAGAAACATAAATCCAATAGAAGATGTGATGTAAAAAGACTATTTCTTGGTTCATACAATGCTGCTAAATAAATTATTTTATTAGTGTAATTGTCATCAGTACACATGGAGATCATGCATGTGAGTCTTCAGTTTGTAACATCTTACATCTGTGAGGAGGAGAATACAGTGATTTGCAAATCCTTTTCAAGCTATATTCAAGTGAATACAGCACAAAGACAAGATATGTAATGTTCAAACTGATAAAACAATATTGTTCATGATGAAATATACAAACATTCTGAATTTGATGCCTGCGACACGTTCCAAAGTAGTTGGGACAGGAACATGTTCACAACTGTGTTACATCACCTTTTCTTCTAACAACACTCTGTAATATACACAAAATGTGTGTATATTTCCCCCCCAAAAATGAGGTTTATCAGTTTGAACACTAAATATCTTGTCTTTGTGCTGTATTCAATTGAATATAAGTTGAAAAGGATTTGCAAATCACTGTATTCTTTTTTTACTCACATTTTACAAAACATGTTCTTTATTTTAACAGGTGTGAAGTGTGAACAGTTGACACAGCCAGCCTCTGTGACTGTGCAGCCAGGTCAACGTCTGACCATCACCTGTCAGGTCTCTTATTCTGTTAGCGGCTACAACACAGCCTGGATCAGACAGCCTGCAGGGAAAGGACTGGAGTGGATTGGAATGAAATACACTGGAGGCACTCACTACAAAGATTCACTGAAGAACAAGTTCAGTATTGACTTAGACTCTTCCAGCAAGACAGTGACTCTAAACGGACAGAATGTGCAGCCTGAAGACACTGCTGTGTATTACTGTGCCAGAGAGCCACAGTGAGAGACAATAACAGGAGAGTCGGACAGAAACTACTTCCTCTATTTACAACCATCACTGGGAACATTCATTTACTCCAGTAGCTCTTCATTTTTGTAATAACAGTCGTGATAAACTGTCAGAGCTGGAAATGATAGAGTTGATTGAATAACAGAGTCTTATTTCATCTCATGTGTCTGAATGGTAAATACAATTCAATCATTTTCATTTATTTGTGATGTCACAGTTTCTCAATCATGTGAAGATGTTGCCTCTTCCTGCTCCACACACATAGAACATAAATATAACTATTTAAAGTAAGAATAACATAAATAAAAATGAAACTATATATAAGGTTATTCATATTCACAGACACCTTTACACAGAGAGGATAAATAATTCTGTAGTGCATTTCTTAAAATGTCTTCTAGGGGAATGTAAACGGCAGCAACGAGATCGAGCTGAAAATATTTCTGACATCTGAACATTAACAACTCAACATGTGTGAAACATTGTCCATCAGCTTTGACTGCATTTGAGCCCCATGTATAATTGATGCAAACACAGTTTACACCAGAGGAGGAGCCCTCAGACCACCAATGGTTTCAACATCAGGTTACTATTATAGCAGAAAGAAAAACTTTACACTTCTTCCGTTTGTGTTTTTATGTTGGAGCAGATCTTCTGGTGTCAAACAAGAGAAGAACTTGCTGCTTCAGTCTGGTGTGTGAGTGTGTGTTATTTGCCTTCTGTGTTGATGTTGATGGACTTAAGTTCAAGTTAGTGAATTTAAAACAGTGAAAGAAGGAACGAGTGGTATCTTAGTCAAATAGTTGTCGCCCTCCTGTGAGGAGGAGTCAATGCAAACTGTGATGTCTTCCTCCTCTACTTATGTGACTGCAGAGAGGAGGACAGAGAACAGTGGACACACAGTTTAACATGATGGACTACAGGACAGGACTGCTGCTGTTAACTGTCTGCTGGGCAGGTGAAGATCATCACTATATTCATGTTACATAGCGTATATATCTGTCAGCAGCTGATTTCACTTGATGTTTTTCTCCTCTCTCCAGGTGTTGATGCTCAGACTCTGACAGAATCTGGACCAGTGGTTAAACGTCCTGGAGAATCCCACAGTCTGACCTGTACAGGCTCTGGATTCTCATTCAGCAGCCGGGCTATGAACTGGATCAGACAGGCTCCTGGAAAAGGACTGGAGTGGATCGCTTACATCTACGATGATGGTAGCACCAAATACTACTCTCAGTCAGTTCAAGGCCGGTTCACCATCTCCAGAGACAACAGCAGACAGCAGCTGTATCTGCAGATGAACAGTCTGAAGACTGAAGACACTGCTGTGTATTACTGTGCCAGAGACACAGTGAGAGACAATAACAGGAGAGTCGTACAAAAACTACTTCCTCTGTTTACAACCATCACTGGGGACAGTTGGAACATATGTTTGTAATACTGATGTGCCATAATGTAAATTCTTATTATAGATTCAATGTTGAAGTCTTGTTTAATCTCATTCGTCTGAATGTTAAAGTCGTTTCCATCAAGAATTCAACATCATTCATTTGTCATTGCACAACAGAGTTCCACAATGATTCAATGTTTTAGCCCATTCCTGCAACACACAGAACAAAAGGACACATTGTTTAAAGTAGAATAGAAAAAGATACATTGTCATATTTGAGTTATTTAGATACTAATACACTGGTTCATTAGCACAATTAAAATTATAATTCTGTTGCATTCTTTTTGGATTTGTTGTTTGGGGGAATGTAAACGGCAGCAACAAGATAGTGCTGATAACTTTATGCTGAAATCTGAACTTTAAAAACTTGACATCTGGGAAATATTATTAACTTTTACAATATTTGAGCACCAAGTATCATCGATAAAAACAGTTTCTCCCCTTGTGAACACTAACATGAAGCCACCACAGGAGGAGCCCTCAGACCACCAAAGGTTTCAACATCAGTTCACTGTTACAGCAACAACAGAAACAGTCTTTAGGACATTGGAAATAATAGACAATGTTCCAATCACTGATAAAATAGTGTATGTTGTCACAGTAACAAACTCCACGATACATTATTAAATATTAAAGCATTCAACAACTTATACAAATGAGGTTGATTACTTTGCTCAGTGTTCCTCGTCTCTGAAAGTCAGTTCCTTTTTGAGAACATACTAAAAAATATCAAACTGATAAGTTATCAGAATCATACGTGCATTAGAGACTGAACCGGTCTTTAGCCAAAGTCATGGTGGTGTTTATTATTTAGGACATAAAACATGTGATTTAAACATCAATCTCATGACGTTTGATATGACTGAAGTTTCACCAACTCTTTCTGTGAGACGGAGAGAAAACATTTTAATAAACTTTACTGTCCCATGGATGTAAATAAGCCTCCTTGTGTGTTGCCTTATAAGGACATAAAGTGTCTTCTCCTCTTGCTGGTTTCTAGTTTCTATTCATGGCTGCTCCTTTAGTTTCCAGTAGTCCTCTTCTTCATTGTTACAGCAACGCTGATTTTAAGAAATATTATCAATGAATGCTTCTGGTTGTTTGCAATTTGAAAATAAATAAATAAAATAATGTTTCAATATCAAATTTACTGGCTATAAAAGCTTCACATCAGGCTGTCAGTGGAGTTCACAGCACGTTTTACATAAAGCATGTTTTCTGTAGCTCTGCTGCTGCTGAGGAGCCCGGACCTTCTAAACCTTCCAACAAGGACTCTGCAGCCAATACAGTACCAACTCTAACATTAAACTACATAAACATTCTATAATAACTGCACTGATACAATTTTGTCGTGTTACAAAGTGTTCTTCAAACTCTAGAGGGCAGTCTAGGACTGACTGAGTTTGATACAGGTTACTTGATTTGTCTTACGTGACATGAACACAACGACTGATGATGGTTCATTTGTCCAAATCAAGCCCATGTTCCTATGTCACCTGGTCTGATGATGTAAACTACTAATCCATCAAAACACTGACCTACAAATACTAAATGTCTCTTTGGCTGCTTGATTTTGAGTTTTATCAGAACTTTACATCAAACTCTGTGAAAAATTAAAGGAACAGATCAACTCTGATCCAGGTTTATCCTCCCTGAGGAGGAGTCAATGCAAACTGTGATGTCTTCCTCCTCTACTTATGTGACTGCAGAGAGGAGGACAGAGAACAGTGGACACACAGTTTAACATGATGGACTACAGGACAGGACTGCTGCTGTTAACTGTCTGCTGGGCAGGTGAAGATCATCACTATATTCATGTTACATAGCGTATATATCTGTCAGCAGCTGATTTCACTTGATGTTTTTATCCTCTCTCCAGGTGTTGATGCTCAGACTCTGACACAATCTGGACCAGTGGTTAAACGTCCTGGAGAATCCCACAGACTGACCTGTACAGGCTCTGGATTCACATTCAGTGGCTATGATATGGCCTGGGTCAGACAGGCTCCTGGAAAAGGACTGGAGTGGATTGCTACTGACACTGACAGTAGCAACAAATACTACTCTCAGTCAGTTCAAGGCCGGTTCACCGTCTCCAGAGACAACAGCAGACAGCAGCTGTATCTGCAGATGAACAGTCTGAAGACTGAAGACACTGCTGTGTATTACTGTGCCGGAGAGCCACAGTGAGAGACAATAACAGGAGAGTCGTACAAAAACTACTTCCTCTATTTGCCAGCACCACATGGGACACTTGGAACACATTTTTGCAATACTGATTGTGATTAACTGTCATGTTCATTCTAACGGTGCCCCAATTGGTCGGCCACCGATCGTGATCAGCCGATATACATACTAACTGGTTTGATCAGTGGCCTGTATTAAAGGCCGATCATAAGAGCTGATCAGATGATGCAAAAAAACAATTTCTCTAAGCGACACTAAAATGGCGTCACTGGTCTGGCGGTTTTACTTGGTGTCTGAAGAAGATAATAAATTAGTCATTTGCAAGGTGTGTTCCAAGTTAGTACCTCGTGGGGGAACGCAAACGATAACATTCAACACCACAAATCTCAGACGTTTGAGGTTGAGTCACGTCAAAGAATATGACGAGTATTCAAAGCGAGCTTGTAGCACTAAGGAGAGAGAGCAGCTGGCATCAGCAACACTGCCACGACTCACTCAAACATCTGCAGCAGAGACATTTCAATGACAGCAACCAGAGAGCAAGGTCAGAAAGAAATCCACCAAAATAATGGTATTGATCACCAGCCGCTGTCAGTTGTGAAAGACGAGGGGCTCAGATGACTCATGTCATACATGGATCTACGTTACTCTCTGCCGGGGCGTAAATATTTCACAGATGTACGCCAGCCGCAGTTATACCAAACAATCTATACGCTTATCGACAGCCTTATGAAGAACAAGATCACTTTGATAAGTTTCACAAGTGACATCTGGAGTTCGAGTGTGTGTCTCATGTCCATGTTGAGCCTAACTGGGCAGTTTATTGATCAAAACTTCAAACTAAACAAAGTTGTTCTTTATCCTCAAGAGTTCTGCAGGTCACACACCACAGTTGCATTCAGTGACATGTTACGAGCAACGGGGATACCGAAGGAAAAAGTGCACGTTATTCATTTTTCACCTGTTTGATTCAGTGTGATCTGTCCTGTTTAATGATCTTTAAATGCCTTAAACCACCAAGACTTTGAAAGCTTCTAGTTTTTCTTTAATATCTTAAAAGTACTTACAAAATGTTTCTATTGTTAGAAAATAAAAAGGTGTTGTACAAAAATGTAGATGTTGAAACTAATGTAGAAGATTGTGATGCAACAGTTTATTGAATATCATAGCTGACTGAAGAATGGTAATGATGGGACTGATGTTCCACCATCTCTTTCTGTGAGATTCTGAGAAAAACAAAACATTTCATCGACACTTTGAATGATTGAATAAAGTTAGTCAGCTGATTAACTGTCCTGTGTATGTAAATACGCCTCCTTGTGTGTTGCCTTATAAGGACATGAAGTCTCTGTTGGACATGATACATTTCATGAATTATTTTATACCTAGAAATGATTAGGCACTATTATTTTTCCACTCAACAGGGTGGAAATTCAGTTGATAACTATAAAATACTAAAATAATGTGGCTCCCTTTCTCACACAAACAGGAACTCATTTTCCCTTTTGTAAATCATCAAGATGAAAAATAAGCTCTTTTTTTACTTTCTTGGAGATGTACAACATATAGTTAATGTATTATTTCCTCCTCTGTCATTTGCTGAGGTTTGCTGTTGAAGAGATACTCTGCTGAACTAAATGTATCTGGTTCATATTTAAATTTCCCTGTTAAACCTGCAGAGGGAGGTCCATGCAAACTCTTCCTCTCTTATAAACACACCATCAGTAACCTGTGGCAGAACACCGGGACACTTTAGTTTATTCTGTAACACTGAGATCAGAGAGAACTAAACTACAGGATGGAAAAAACGATGATCTGGAGTTTAGTTTTTGTAGTTTCTATTCATGGTGAGAAAATCAATTCTGCTTCACTTTTTAATGTCCAACCTGTTCTTTACACGTTTGTTTGATAATGATCACTATTCATTTTTCTACAGGAGTTTGGAGTGAGATCAAACTGGAGCAGTCTCCCTCTGAGGTGAAAAGACCTGGAGAGACAGTGAAGATGTCATGTATCACATCAGGTTATAGCATGACAAGCAACAATATGCACTGGATACGACAGAGGCCAGGGAGAGCTCTGGAGTGGATTGGGTGGATGTATACAGGCACAAACTCTGCTAGCTATGCCAGCTCCTTTCAAAGCCGTTTCATCATGACTGAAGATGAGCCCAGCAGCACTCAGTACCTCCAGGTCAACAGCCTGACAGCAGAAGATTCTGCTGTTTACTTCTGTGCTCGAGAAGAAACAGTGAGTGAAGACAGTGGAGCAGCTGCACAAAAACCTCCACAGGCAAACAGCCATGTGATCTCAATGACATCTGGGTTTACATACCATAATCCTTTTTTACCAAGTCATCCGGTGAGTTTATGTAGAAACAGTTTATGTAATATCATAGATGATAAAGAATGGTAATGGACATCTAGTAGGTTGGCGTTCAATATATCAATACAAGAGTATAAAGTAATGTGATTTAAATCAAATGCTTTATACAAACTATAATGCTAAAAAGTAAATGACCTATTTAAAACCTTAAATAGTTCTGCACTGTTTCTTCAGTGCAGGAAACTGTGTTGGGTTTTTGTACGAGGGTTTATCACAGTGGGGGGGCACCGAGATACAGAGCCATACAAAAACCTTACAGCAATAATCTCAAACTCAACCATTCATGTGATGGACCAAAGAGCACAGGACGAAATATATCCCTCTAAAAACGTGGTCACTACTGTGTCGATGACTTTGATACGCAGATTTGTGGTTAGAAGTCTGATTTTTAGTCGTTTACAGCCACAGTTAGTCCACAGATGTAAATGTTACCTCTCAGTAAACCTCTACTTTAAAATAATATTTTGCATCACTCCGAGCCGACGCTTACAAGATGACACCAGGGTTTCACACTGACCGGGACTCCTGACCAGGACTTCTGTCTAATAAGGTTTTAACACATTTTTCTGGTACTTCAGGTTTTTGTTCAAGCTTTGAATGGAGGCGTATCACTGTGACTCCTTTGACTACTGGGGGAAGGGGACTCAAGTCAGCGTTTATTCAGGTAAGTCACATTTAATGTAATATATTTAGAGACTAGTTTCTTTTACTTTTCTTAAAATGATCATTGATGTTTGAGAGGTTCAGCTCAGTTCATATTTAGAAAAATGATTTCACTGCAGCCGTTTCTTAGAAAGCATTTAGAAAAGTTCCTCTTTGGCATTAAAAGTTCATATTTAAGAGATGGTTCGTTTTAATCTTTAAATCCACCCGGCCGATTGAAATCCATAGTTTTTGAGAGGTTTGTGTGTTTGAATACAAGGTCTCGATGCCCTTCAATTAAACTCTGAGTGAAGAGATTATTGAGCTCACACTTAAATAAAATGTTAAATATATATTATAAAGTTTCTTTTGAAATTCCAGGAGCATTGACTTTAATAGGACTATATAATTACACTGAACTGTTGATCAGTTTAAGTTCTGAGAAAACAATTCTCATCAAGTGTTTTATATGTCTTGTTACAATTAAACAATAGACCCACTACATTCTAATAATAAATACTTCAATACTTTATTAAAACTGATTATTATCATATACGATTATTATGGCCACAGAACAGTGCAGTGACTTCACTGGCTTCACTAGCTTCTAACGTTAAGATTTAATACGCAAGTTCATTATGTAAACATTTTTATTTAATCAGTATGTTTTTCTTTATATTACGTTTTATTAAAAATTGTATTATTTAAAGTCTTTTCAGCTTCATGTCTGTGAAATGCTTAAATTTTGTATAAAGATAACAAAATAATTTTAAATTTTAGACAGAAATTGTTCAGTATATCAAATCAGAATTCTTGAACAAAACATTTGGTAGTCGTAGTATATAGTAGTTTTAGTTTTTAGTGTTTAAGTGTCAGTATCAGAGTCACATCCCTTGAAAGTGTCCACATACTTGGCCAATAAAACTGATTCTGAAATCTGCCGCAATATATTTTATAACAATAGAATAGTTGTTATTTATATATGATTCATATATGATGAGTTGTGATCATTTGTTAATTTCTATTAATTTTATTTTAACCTTATAAAATCTCTCTCTTTGAAAGGACCTCCACCGACTCTGTTCCCTTTGGTTCCATGCGATTCTGGGACTGGAGATACAATCACTGTTGGCTGTATGGCAGACGACTTCTACCCACAGGGTACTTTGCAGTGGACCGATGCCACAGGGAACAGCTTGACTTCTGTACAATATCCTGCGCTTGTCAAAGACAACAAATATATAGGAGTCAGTTTGGTCAACGTACCAAAATCTGACTGGAACTCCTTCAAGTCTTTGAACTGTTCTGCGACTCATCCTCAAGGCCCCCGAAGTGTGAAAGTTAAAAGTATGTAATTTTTTACCCTCTATCGTGGCTCTCTTATGTGTAGTCTAAACGCATGACCTTGTTTTTATGTTAGCAATTGATTTTCTATTTTAAATTTTTATCTACAAAGTCTACAATGAACAATCTTCTTAACTAATCTTCCTCTGCTTTTTCATTACTACGCATAGAGGCCTCGACCCCTCCAAAGATAAATCTGGTATCAGTGCCAAGAGGAGACACTCAGACTCTGGTGTGTACAATTGAGGAATTACCTAACAAAGACCTGTCAGTAAAATGGACGAAAAATGGAATCAATGTACAAGACTTCACTTCTTGCCCCGCCCAATCATCCGGAGACCTGTATTCATCTGTCAGTGTCCTGAATGTGGAGAACACAGACTGGGACAGTAATGCTGTTTACACATGTGAGATGACGCACAAAGGCACTGCATATACAAAGAAGGCCTCTAAAGGTACAGTCATTACTGCTGTACTATTACTCCAAGTAACCTGGTTGTAAAATAACAGTGAACATTGAGCTAAAATAAGCTAAATGTTTTCTCTGTTTATCTCGTTTATGTAGCTGCTGTCACAATGACACTCAAACAACCAAGTCCCAAAGAGCTGTTCAATAACAATCAGGCACAGTTGGAGTGTATCGTTACTGGACAAGACAAGGCCATTGTAGATGTGATGAAGATAACTTGGCTAATTGACGGAAACAATGTGACTGACAACATAACAGAGAAAACAGAATCCAGAAACGGTCAACACAGCAGAACCAGCACGATGACTCGGAGTTTCTCAAAGTGGCAGGAAGTTAACAAAGTGCGCTGTTCTGCTGGAGGAGACAACAGGACACCGGTAATTCAAGAATTCACTGTCCACAAAGGAGGTATGTTACCGAGTGATGGAAACTCATTGATGAAACAGCAAGCTGTGTGTAAAATGAACATTAATCTTGTAGATGAACCTCATTGCTAAAACAAGTGTCTCTTTCAGATCAGAACTACTACATCGCCTGGGCAGAGAATAAAGGAGAGAAGACTGGCAACTATGTTGATGGCTTTGACCTCCCCCCACAGAAGACTCCAAAGGGCTACTTAGTTACAAGTATTTACTATCCAACTGAGAAGACAAATTTGTTTGTGTGCAACGTCTGGCCTGCTGGCAGCGAAAGATCCTCCATGATTCCAAAATCAGTGTCTCAGACCAAGGGTAACTCGAGTGAATGCGAAACAGTTTAGATTGCATGTGGTATGTAGTGCTCACGTTTTGTTCTGTCCGTGTGTGTAATCTGTGCTGCGGTAACATGTGCACCCTGTGATGTCACCAGTCTTTGTGATTGTAAAACACAACAGTCAACATGTCAATGTAGTTTTGTTTGTCATCATATGGTGTTTCAAACTGTCTGTCACATTGTCTAACAGCTTGAGAAGCATGCTTATTGTTCCAAATAAATGTTGCATGGAGAAAAGTTTGTTACATGTTCATGAATGACTTCTACATTTTTAAACAAACTGAAAAGCTTGCACAAAGTAACTCAATAAATAGGCTTATATTTAAGGCAAATTTAAGGCAATCAATTGCCTTAATTTTTTTAAGTTTATCAACTTAAAAGTCAAGTGTTTTCAGAGCTTAAATATTTGGATTACATGCTACACATACCTTTTGATTACAGTTAAATTAAAGTGCTTATTAAGCCAACTCAAATATTTTTTGTTCATGTGACTTAAAGTTTTGATTCACCTATCCCAAGGGATTAAGTTAACAGAACTTTAACAAAATGAGTACACAAACAAACTCTTTTTTTGTTAACAAAACTCAGTATTTATTAGTCTCTTTTGTCATTATTCTTCATTAATCTCAACACAAACACATTGGTTGTGAAACTTAAAACCATGTGACTCAAAACTTAAAAACTTTGTGGCAAGTGATTGCCTCAATTACATCGAGTAAAACCAACTTTAACAGTTTGAGTAAATGTCTTCTATTGAACAGTATTTTCTTGCCCACTTCCATTTTACACACTGTTACGCCACGGTTAATAGGGATAAGACACAGAAAGACATTTTAGTAGAAAATGTGAGTACATTTTAGAGTAGATCTGGTCCTTGATCTTGGATAGGTGCGGTATAGTGCACAAATGAGTCCAAACATTACCAGGAGCAAGTCTGGTGAGGCTGACCACAATGTCTCTTTGTGACGACACAGATGACGACAGAGATTTTCACCACTTAGCAGTGAACTGGACTTGTTTCATTATCACTGATGACGGTATGGATGGCCACAGAAACATCTCCAAGCTCTGGCTCATCAGACTCGTCCTGAATGAAGGAAAGAGAGATACTAATTACAAACTAGTCCAGCTAGTATGAAGGTAGTTTAAAAAGAAAAAAACAAAATATGCACACTTTACTACGCAGTACTTTTGGGGTGTTTCAGATCAACAGATTTACTTTCACATTCAGACAGTTAGATTCTAAAAATTCATCAGTCAGTGTCCCAAAAAAAGTAGACCACAGTTTCCTTATTTGAGACTCATTAAGTTGTTAAAAAGGAGGTGTCCATTGAAGCCACTTGACTCCTTAAGGTGGGTCGTAGTGTAGAAAAAAAATCAAACATGTTCATTAAGCAAAAACAAAGCTCTACCCAACAACATCTTCCTATGCTGCTATATTTTTTGACTCCAACCTTTGGAGTTATGTTTGTAAGTTATATTTTAGTTAAAAATGTTTTTGAGAGTTGTGTTGTGAGATGGACCGATGCTAAGCTCAGCATATATTTGGAAATGTTTTACCAGACCTCCGTATTGCTGTGAACAAAACAACACTGATCTCATTCATTAGTAATGGGAAGACCAAATATATGGACAGACAGACTGAACAAGGGTAAGTGAGAAAATGTGCATTTTGATGAACTGTTCACTTAATATAGAGTGGTATTGGTAATCATTCAAGGAGACTCACTGTGCAGGTTCTGAAAGACTTCCTCACACAGATACAGAGGCAGGGCATGGAGAAGGGTGGTACACCTTGTGTGGATGTCATGAAGTCCCTAAAACAATAGGGAGAATAGAATAGAAGTGAAGTTTACTGAATAAACCTCATTTTAAACAGTCCAATCAGAATATATATCTACACTAAAAACCTACTCACATATTTATCAGTCGGGGAAGATGGGGGTCAAGCTCAGCGTAGAATGTGCTGGGCAGGCTCTGGCTTGTGATGTTTAAATTCTGCATTCACCTAAATTTAAAAACAGAGCGGAAGGACAATACAGCAATATCAATAAGTCAGTTCAAGAGTAATATAACTAGGTTAATGTGATAGTTGTGGTTCTTCCCCAAACAGTGGTACTTGTTCCTCCATACAAGTGTAATAAATACTCCAAGTTTGACCCGTCAACTCTTTCCCTGTGGCGAGAACGAGAGCATCACCTGTACTGTCAAACAAACATGTAGCGCTTCTTAGTGATTCAGAGACAAAGCGGTTCCACCACTTTGAAAGCAAGAGGGCTGGAAAAGAGCATTGATAATGAACTCCAGACAAATGTGTATTATTGTGTATCCTCAAAAACATTTTTCAGCTCAAACTTGTGGTGGAGTCAAACATGGAGGATCTATCACGCTCCTATAAAGTAGTAACTAGCCACTAAGTGAGTAAGAACCACAACTATCACTTTAACCTCCACAGAATGTGACATATGTTATCAACAAAGAAAAACAGGTAAAAGAGCTAATCCGTATTACCTCAGACTCCATTTTGAGAGCAGCCAAGAGGTCCATGAGCTCTGCGATGATTTTTTAAAATGCTTTCTGAAATGACAGAAGAGAACAGATTCAGAAAAATGATGCTGAAATGTGCATTTAAAGGGCATATAAATGACAGGGCTGACCATGCTCTGCATCACTGATAACTCTGCCTGGGTAGTATCTTCTTTTTTTTTTGCATGTCACCGTAGTATATGGTATATGACGGGATTTGTGTAAAAACAACAACAACAGGCTGAGCTGCTGCTGTCATTAAAATGAGAATAGCTGTTCCACCTTAAAGGTCAGTCCACCTTAAGTGAGATTGGCCTGAAGTTGTCGCTAGATTCGGAGCTAACCCCCTTCACTTTAAACGGAGTTATAGCATTTATTCACCGACAAATAGCCTAGACTGTACACACACTGACACTGCACCGCTATGTTTACAGCTAACGTTACTGCTAACTTTATACTTAACGTCACCCGCACTGTCTCTCTCTCGCTGACGTTACCCAGTGTGCATTTTCCCGTTGAAAATATGTCTAAAAATAGACGTTTAGTTATCTTCAAATAGTCGATGAAAAACGTACGCTTTTCAACCAGTTTTGAAAGTCTTGAACGGAAAAATGCGCACTGGACAGGTTCATTACTGTCTGGTTTCAAAGCATCACCAACTGTGGCCCCGGTTTCCCTGAACAATGCTACTTTAAACGATCTTCTGCAAGCAGTCATAATTCCTTCCTCTAATGTTTCATTACTCTCAAACGAACATTTGAACGTATATTACAAGTTTACATTCTACAGTACCTTTGTGCAAATAATTCAAGCATTAATGTGAATCTCCTGACTCAACTGCTGGCTAATGTTAGCTAGCAATTATCAACACAAGCTCAACATTATCGATCCCAAAATATCAACAAATGCTTTAAAATATAAAGACATATAAATATTTAACACTTACGGTGAGAGAAATGCTGATTACTGCCGATAAGAGCGTAGTTCCACCTTACTGCAGGCATTTGTGGAGCTTTCTTGACTTCCGAGCCCCGTGTTCCCACAGCCTACCGTTACTGACGTTGATGACGTCAGACGCACGCATTTAAATTGAAACAATAGAAATAAGTACAGTGAAATTATACTTTTAGAGTGGTGCTTAATTAATCCGCAAGATAATTCAAGTAAATCAAAAATAATGAGTTTAGCTAACTCAAAAAGGAAGAAAAAGTCACAGGAACTGAAAATATTTAAGTTTACACTAGTTAATGTATTTAATTAATTTGAACGTTTGGGTTTACAGTGCTGCAGTGAAAATGGAAATATTGTGATGCTTTTTAAATTTTGAGAGCAGAAGGGTTTTCAATTTCCTGGCGCTGCTAAACATATCATCTTTCGAGAGTCACTTCCAATTTTCTATGCACCTCTGGGACCACACCTGTGGCAATGGAACTTTGTAGAAACTGTCGGAGCTAGTGAGACACTCATCTTTCATTGCATATATTTGCAAATCAGCACGTAACCAAGCGTGAAGAGGCGAATTTGCACACAGCAGACACATCCTCACAGACAAAGATAACATTAAAAAATGTCTAGAGACAAACGTGAAGCAGCAGCATAAATCAGATATATCCAATACACAGAATATTGAAAGCTTGTTAAACAGTACAACAGAACATATGTATGTGTGTAGTGTGTTTGTTTTGCTGTGTGGTGAAGAGTTCTTGGTGATATAGAGAGGGATAGTTTCATATAAGCGTTCTTGGTTTGTAGAACATCATGGCAGCACACATCAGACAGAGCTGGAAGCCTCTGAGGTGGTGTTTAATGAGTCTGACCTTCTCACTGGTTCAATTGAGACCAAAGTTAAGAGGCTAGAAATGTGTGATCTTGTAACCAAATTGGCAGATATGAATGGCGATGACAGAGCCAACGAGCAGTTTGCTGCAGTTACTTATAAGGTATGTCATCCAACATTTCTAACAATGTTTAAATATATGTTTAATGAGCGTAATCAGCCTGGTGACAGTAACTGTTGGAAATGAAAGCTCGCTGCATCCCACTTCCTGATGGCACACACAACCTCACGCCGTGTGTGTGCTGCAGGTGAAGCCGCTAAAGAAAACCTTTCGCAGTATGTCCACTCAGTTACCAGCCCGTATCTGTAGCACCGAGACGAGGTGCCGCTGACAAAAGCACGCACCCCAAACGTTTTAGCCCAAACTGGATGAAGATTCAGCTGAGCAATTCATGAAAAAAGCAACTGTGCTTAAAGATGGAAACAACTTCAACATTTAGAAGAACTTCCTATTGCAGAAACGTGGGGTTTAAGCACATCGACGGTATCACCTTTAAGTTCATCACCTTTGTTTACTAAACAAACTCCTTTATTGATTGGGTTATTGAATGATTGTGGCTGCTGACTGTGTGAATGAACACAAGGAATATTGGGCGGTGTTATTTGAACCAGATCGCTACAAGAGCTTAAAGGGACACCTTCCGATGTTTCGGTTTGCCCAACCTTTTGCCAAATCTGAACCATGACATGATGAATGGAGATCCTGATAATAGTTGCCAAGTTAAACAGAAAAAGCTTGTAAGCTGTTTTGACATTGCTTCTTGAAGATTCACAACCGAGAATAATTAAAAATCCTCCAGTAAGAACTGAGTCAGAATGACTAAAATCCATACGTTACCTAAACCTAAAAAGTTAATGGACTAAAACATGAGATACTTTCAGTATGGATGTTGTGGATGATTGAGTGGATATGACAGCCCGATATCATAAACCTATATCCATGTCCAAGTAATGCAGCTAAATCAAGTATATCTGGTTATCCACGCTGCAGTAACTGAAGGTGACAGGAGGATGTGATAAAGCTGTACACCAACTGTTGGCAAACACTTAGTTTTATATAAGCCCCACCACAGGAAAGGAATACCTTTAGGGAAGTGGTTAATAAATGGTACATTGGGGATTGCTTTAGTCAGTGAAACATGTTTGCTTTTCATGTTTTTTTCATTATAAAAATGTATGTTGGTTAAAACTGTACTCAAACTAACATTTAATCTTTAGTTAAAACATAAGATCAGAGTAAATATTACATATATACACTAATTTACTGAGTAAGTACAACAATTTAGAATATGATACAAGCTCCCAAGTATTTTCGTACTATAGTTCAATTGAAACCTCTCCTTACATTTAAAATTTCATTGATATCACATAATTTGACCTCAGTGGCGTGAAAGGCTTCTTTGAGGTGCTTGTTTTTGTATGTTGGATGTGTTGACATATCACACTGTGACGGTGCTTTTGACATCTGGGGAAAAGGAACCATGGTGACCGTCACATCAGGTAAAATAATTCATTTTGGTCTTGATAATGACAATTTGGTGATTACACAGTTAAATATGAGGTATTTTGACCTCAGTGGCTCGAAGGGAGTCTTTGAGGTGCTTGTTTTTGTATGTTGGATGTGTTCACATATCACACTGTGACGGTGCTTTTGACATCTGGGGAAAAGGAACGATGGTTACAGTCACATCAGGTAAGCCAAACACTTTTTTTGTCTTTTTAATTTGTTTGTTTGATTTTGAAGCAGAATTAGGAAATCCAGTTTTGACACCGTAAGTTAATGTATATCTGGAATACTGTATGTTAAAGGTGTTAAAATCCATAGACTCAATTTAAACTGAGCGGATCCAATTTCAAAGTTGGTAAGTGCAGAGGCCAATGTAACTATGTAATAGGGTAGATTATTACAAAATCACACACTATGGAACATGTAGATGCTTGAGATCCAGGTTTTTGTATGCAGCGGTTAATTATTTGTTGAACTGTGACAACTGGGCTTTTGACTACTGGGGAAAAGGCACTATGGTCACTGTCACTTCAGGTAAGTGATTTTAATATGTTTGATTAGTGAATGAAACTCCCATTGATGCCATTACTAATGCAATTTAATCTTTTTTCATGTGGTCACAAGTGTTGAACAAGGATATCATAGCCAACAGTATTTTGTAGGCTGGCATAGAATCTCTGATAATATTAAAACTCCTGGCTGGTAGTTCTATGGACAGGTTTATATCTAACTTTGGTTTTGGCAACAGTTCAAATCAAACTGTTTGATGAGAAGTTATTATTAAGGGATATTACAGTAAAAAGTAAGTTTTCGTGTTAAGTCCTTATGACTTTCTGAACTGTGACAACTGGGGTGCTTTCGACTACTGGGGAAAAGGCACTATGGTAACGGTGTCATCAGGTAAGATTTGCACTGCTAAATCCCTTTTTAAGTTACATTTAAATTGCTAAAACCTCTAAAGATTTGGAGTGTCACAAAATGAAAGTGTTTTACTATAAGGGTAAAAAAAAAAACGGTAAAAATTCTCTGAAGACACTGGTGAAGATTTATACTAAGTGTATTTTATTTCATTGGAAGAAAATATATGACAAAGCGAGCATTATTAAAAGTTAGAGTAGAGTAGAGTAGCTCTCAACGTTAGTAGACAGCCTTTTCAGACTAGTGGTTCAGTAATTTCAGCGCTGTGTTACTATGAAGCTTTTGACTACTGGGGAAAGGGTACAATGGTAACTGTTACATCAGGTAAGAATACTGTTTAATCTCAAACATATTTGCCTAATTTAAACAAAAGTTAAAGTTAACAAAATGATATGATGCCATAAACTCAGTACTGTATGTTTGTCAAATGTACAGCTACACTCCATTTAACTTTGAAAAAATAACAATGATTATCATCAAAGTTACGGACTAAAAGTTATCGACATTTATATTTTAAAAAGAGTAGACCACAAATGATATTACTGAGGGAGGCTAGTTCATCAAATAACATCTAAAGAAATGTGATAAGATAAAGATGTATGTACGGAGCGCACTTCTCTCATTCAACATATGAAAAGGTTAAGGTATTAAAATGTATCCTTGATTGCAATGCTTTGCTATGCTTTTGATGAAGTAAGCCAACTTCATTCCATTGTTAACTTATGTTTGATGAAAAATATCTTATTTTAAATGTTCACTTCACTTTTTTAACGGCATTTTTGTTTCTACTTTGTTAGCATGTGTTTCCAAGCCAACCGTGTATCCTCTGATACAATGTGATTCTGGGACTGGTGACCTGGTCACTCTTGGCTGCCTTGCCACTGGCTTCACACCGTCCTCAGTGACCTACACATGGAACAAACAGGGGTCTAACTTGCGGGAATTCACTCAGTATCCTCCAGTACTGAAAGACAATGTTTATACGGGAGTCAGTCAACTCAAAGTGAGCAGACAGGACTGGGACAACATGAAGCCCTTCCAATGTGTTGTGACAAATACAGCAGGAACAGGACAGGGGACATTCATCAAGCCACGTAAGTCTTGTGTTTAGTCATATATAAATGCCTTTATAGTAGTTGATTTGAAATTTAGCAGGTTAACATGGCAGAGCTGTTAACATATTTTAGCATTGTGAAACAATTTAAAAGGTTTTCAAATTGATTGTGATGACACAAAGCGTACATGTATTGCCAGTAGATGACAGTAGAATACAGTAACAAATACATAAGATCCATTTCTTACAGTGCACTAATCAATAATAATAATAATACATTGATAAATGTTATTGGTGTAATGTGTCTCTACTAGTTTTATTACTGTGTTCTTTAGAGGTGTTATCAGAGGTAGACTAACCCCGTCATTGTACCTTTATCCTGAGCTGATATTTTGACGTTTGAAGTAAAAGTAAAAGTGAGCCATCACTGTTGTAATTGTTTTACAATATACTCAATTATGAAGGAACGTGAACACAAAGGAGAGCACAAAAAATAATTTAGCTATTAAAAGGTTAGAGTGTTTCTAAGGTTTCTAATGTCATAATGAGCAGACCTGACCGGTTAACCAAACAGTGTGGTGGAATGAGAAGGTTGGCACTTTCTCGTGCACATACAGCTGCTGACTCAGTCTATATTATCTATTACTAATATTCTGCATGCCCTCTGCACCTGCTGAAGAACAAATTATTGTTGTGTGCTCTGCTTCTTTCCATCTATCTGCATAATCATAGTGATGCAGATAGATTGAACCTTTATGGTGATAATTAACGTTCAAGTTAACTCCATGTTTGCTTGCCTGAGCAGTCAATGTATATGCAGAAGCGAGCATCAGAGCTCTGCTGTTCAATTGTATTTTCCTCGAGTCCTTCTGCACACTTTAAAAAGAAGCTAAAGAGATCCTTTGAGTTTTATCAAACTACATGAACCTCTGCTTCTGCATATATATATTATACACACACACACACACACACACACATCCCCTGCTTGCGCATACATATATTTGTTTATATCTTTTTCTTTTTCAGATATGCCTTATCAGATACCAGATGTTAAAGTGTTTGTCTCATGTTATGAGGATCACGAGGTTGCCTTCACCTGCATTGCCAGTGATTTTTCACCAAGTAATCAAAAAGATCAAATGGCTGAAAAATGAAGCACCAATAGCCGATGAAGCAAATGTGATGAAAAGCTCTTCTGCAGAGAAAAAGACAGCTAATGGACTGTACAGTGTTTACAGTGTTCTCAAAGTACCAGCCAGTGAATGGACTGAGAGCATTAATTATACATGCGAGTTTGAAGGGAAAGGTCAAAATGGTGCAACGTCCAATAGATCCACTGTGTCCTACAAACAGACGTCCTCTCCCTCTAGTAAGTAAATGAATACTAATTATTGAAACATTTTGTGTGAATTTCTATGGTTTATATTCTCATTGGTTTGCAGCCATTCCTGTCCAATAATGTTTCCCTTATTCCTCAGCCCCAAAGGTGACGGATGCAGTGAATTAGCTGCTGACGTAGTGATCAAAGACCCTTCACTGGAGGACTTGTTTTCAAAAGGAAAAGGAACAATAGTATGTGAAGTCAAGGTAAATACGCCATCAGTAGAAGAGGTACGTTGGGAGGACGAGGAAGGAACTGAAATCGCTAATGCCAAATCGAAGGACAAAAAAGGACGTGGAGGCCTTTACAGAGTACCACTCGAGATCACATTTGAGGACTGGACCCGGGGGATAAAACCCAGCTGTGTTGTTATTCATCCAGATTTACATGAACCGCTCAAGAAACCCTTTGAAAGGAATATTGGTAAGAAAACTGAAGGGCTGTCTTTATTTTTTCTAATCATGCCATCAAATCCAGTGATCTTTCTCAGCTGATTATGGAGCAGAGATTTCCTTCAGCACTGTATGTGTGGCAGGAGGTTTAATGTTTCTCTCATGCTTGCAGGAGGACCGACTCGGCGTCCTTCAGTGTTTATGCTGGCTCCAGTAGAACATACTAGACAAGAAATGGTGACCTTGACTTGCTATGTGAAAGACTTCTACCCTCGTGAGGTTTTGGTGTCTTGGCTTGTTGATGACGAGAAAGCAGATTCAACATACACGTTCCATACCACAGAGCCTGTAGAAAACCAAGGATCCTATTCGGCTTATGGCCAGTTATCGCTCAGCCTTGATCAGTGGAAACAGAGTGATGTAGTGTATAGCTGTGAAGTGTCCCACGAGTCTATGGCTCAACCAAACTCAACCAAAGCTATTGTCAGGTCCATTGGGTACAGAATGCATGAAGGGAACAACCTGGTCCACCTCAACATGTTTCGACACATGCCAATACTGCCTTTTTAAAATGCGTTGTTGTCTATTGAATTAACTGACCGAACAACTGTTTAAATCTGGTCTTACCTCGAAGGTTATAAAGTATATAACCCTACAAGAAATGACTCAAATACTTTTGAAATCCAAAAACCAACATTTAGCTTTGAACGTTTTACTTAAACTATGAAGGGCATAATTATGAAGATGTCAGACAAGTACTCATTGTGATATTTTGTTATACAGTAATGTAGGCCTAACTGGAAAAGCAGGACTTTGATGACTTTGGTGCATTTTCACTCAACATTTGTTTTCTTTGTCTTCACAGGTTAAATGAAACAAGGTGAACTTTCTGTAAGACTTATTTTGTCTGCCTTTTTTTCATTAACTTAAGAGTCATTATTAAGAGTATTGTGTAAGTATTTTCCTTTGTTTTAATTACAAAAGCTTTATGTCTGCTGAACAAAAATGTTTAAATGTCATTAACCATTGATGTTGATCCATTTTTTGCTTTTCCATTTAATTGTTCATACTATCTATTGTCTAAATGTCTATTTCACCAAAACATTTTTTAATACGTAACACTTATTTCTTGTTATTGACATTTTAATTGTTTTATCATGTTATTTATTGCATTACTCTGTTTATCATCTCCATTGCATCTGCAAAAGACAAAAGTTCTCGGTTCTATTATTAAGAGACTTAAACCTTCAGCAGGTCCTGACAAGCAATGCAAAAACTATTGTGCATGTACACTGACATGAGACGACATGAGATATTTAAATGTGCACTCTGTTTCTCTTACTGGCATAACCCCACCTCACACCTGGAGTCTGTGATGCTCCGTTGCTCATAACTTTGTTTCACTTCTGTAATTTGGTGCTTTACTAGGGGCGGCTGTGGCTCAGTGCTAGAGCCGGTCGTCTTTCAATCGGAAGGTCGGAGGTTCGATCCCCAGCTCCCTCACGCTCAGGTCGAAGTGTCCTAAATTGCTCCCGGTGGCATAGCCAACGGGTATGAATGTGATATCTGATTGACAGTTGGGCACTTTACGTAGCAGTCCTGCCATCAGTGTGTGTGAATGGTTGAATGTGAAATGTAGTGTAAAAGCAGCTTTGAGTGGTCGCAAAGACTAGAAAAGCACACAAGTACAGTCCATTTACTTTATTGGGAGCTGGGTGTTACTCAATGCTTCCGCCTGCTGCTTGCCCTGATCACTCTACCCTGTCATGCTGCAACATCTGTGCAACAGACTTCCAGCCTTCTCTCCACCTAACTTTTAGGACACACACCATCTAGCCTAGACACAAAGGTATTACCATTTACAATTCAGGCCCACATAATGTAAAGGTATGTACAACTGCTGATATGATATCAGCTCATTTTTTATAAATAAACATCTAATAGTTAGAAAGAAGCAAGCAAAGGTAAAATAATACTCTCTCTCTCTCTCAGGACCGCAGGTTCTATCTCCAAACATCAATAAAATCAGCAATAAAAAAAGGTCATAACTTTCTTCAAGGATAGGCTTATACTGCAGTACATTGTTCTCACAATACCAACACCCCTGTGTTACTTAGATTGTCCACAAGAGTGAGACAAAGCTCCACGTACAGCAATGTTGAGCTGCATCCTCTGTGAAACACCAGTTGGGTAGACATTTGATGATTCTGAACTGGACTTGCTAAATGCTAAGACACAGAGGTACATTCACTTGAAGAACAGAGACTGTTTTTCTAACCATTTCTGTTCCTCCATACATACACATGCAGAGTTACTGTCAATGTGTGCACATTCTGTCTTTGAGGTAGAACTGCTTGTTTGTATTGTTTATAGATGCCGATGGTCTCTTTTCCCATTCCCAGTGGAGTGTAGTGCTTTCAGTCTCTTTTCTGCTGCGTCACCATCTGACGTCACAAACGTGCCGGGGACAGGGTTAGTAAAGGGTTTTATTGTACCTATTACTCAGTCTATTTATCAAACTCGGCACCCACAACTTGGAACGATGTTCGAGCGCTGCTTGGAAGGAGACGGGCGGAAATTGTAGCTGAGTTGACAAGGAGTCACAGAAGTTACCGACGTAGCATGGCATTGCGCCTGAAAGGGGGCGGAGATTAGCGTGTCAACATGGTTTTTGTGTTCCCATCAATGCCGATTGGAGACGAGGCGATAATTACCCGCGTCTACTGCAGAGTCATTTGACCCGGGTCTGAATGTTGATTGTAGCCTTTCCCATTAAGAAAAAAAGATGAGTGTTCCCGGGTGTTAGAGGGTTTTTCGACCAGTGGGGAAAGGGCTTAAGAGAGAGTGTTCAAACATGGTTAGATTAACGTAAGTGGTCCATTCAGGAGACAGGGACTCATATTGGCCCCCGAGCCCACCTTGAGGCACAGATCTTATTCAACATTAAACAGAGCTGAATAAAATTCCAACAAGGTCTTCCACAACATCTATACTTTGATGTTACAAGGGTGATTCCTTTCTTCCTAAACCCTCATTTACAAAAAAACATTGAGATTTCAATTATTTTCAGTTTTGGAAATAATATAGTGTAATTATAGTTAATTATAGTGTAATAGTGTAATTAAAAAGCACCTGTAAAGTGCCTTTGAGTGTCATGAAAAGCGCAATATAAATAAAATGTATTATTATTTTAAAATTAAACTGAAATTTAATAAGTGAGCCACTTGTCCCAAACAGTCAAAAAGTACATTTCTATCTGATGCTACTTCAACAGACAACCATAAAAATATTGTACCGACAAAAATTGTGACAACTTCAAATCTTCAATACAAAAACAAAAAGACACTTCACCCGTCATAGCTGCAAATGCACAGGTGTTACTCATAAAACTGATAGCTGTTTTATCAGTGTCCCAGTGAGCTGTGATAAAAGAGTCTTTGCTACGTCTTAACTTAAGGATGAGCTCTGTCTCCTCTTGGACCCTTTAACAATATAATGTGATTAAAATGTTTTTCTTGCTCTTTACTTTAATTAACGGGTTTTGCCTTTGCCGAAATTTCAACGTCATGATGCGGATTAGTAAGTAGTAAACATGAAGCTTTGTCAGGTCTGTCCTCAAGAGGAAACTACTTTTAAAATGCTCGTTTGTTGAACGGAGGTCGGATTGATCATTTCTTATGCATTTGAAGAAGTCGGGAAATCTAAACGCTGAACGGCTTTTGTGACACCGTGTCAGGAAATTTAACTCAAGTTGAATCTTGATCTAGATGTATCTTTAGCTGTTAGCATGATGTCTGTTTATAGAGATTAATAAAACACTAAATCATCGCCAGACAGCCGCTGATGGGAGCCGGGATGTCATCTGCCTGCTTTTGCTCTCCACACGGACTGTTTTTCCTGCATACGCAGCAGCCTGCTGATATGTGATTGGTCACAGCCTACAGATTAATGCAAGTATTAGGTCTGTGGGTAACATGAGCTTTTAAAAAGTATGACATATACATGTATATTGACAATATGTTTATACTGATGACATGTTGGCACTACAGTAAATATTGTTTGAGAAACTGACCTTGCTTGTTTTGTTCATCTTCTCGTTCTTCGGTGGAAAAAAGCAGCCAGAGTGTTAAGTTTATTACTGCCACCAAACCATGGATGCATGTGCTTCCTGGAGTGACCTTTGTTGTTACTCACTCCTGCAGTCCTTCCAGGGTGGATCGAGCAAAGTTCCCTTCAGTTTTTCAGACAAAAGGAACTACACTTGTTGGCTGCGGGGATACCCCAACTCATGGGAGTAGACACATGAAAGGCATCTTATGTGAAGTCTGCAGAAAGTTTGCTCTGAGGCCTTCGTGGAATGGATGAAATGTGGATTTGGAGAGCATTTCAGAATGTGTCCAAAGTGAAGAGACATTTACGAGACAGAACTGATGAATGTCATTCAGGTTTACTAAAAAAATAAATCACACCGACACATTACTGCTTATGTTGGCATTAGAGTATTTGTCAACTAGCTACCATGCATTTTGGCCTGCAGGCAGATAGCATTGTTGACTATTATAGACTCATTACACTCTATTTAAACAGTTTTACTCAGACCCTAAACATTACATGTAGAACCGTGCGCATGCTCTCAGAGATGGAGAATGCAGTAAACACAGCATTGATCATTGGTCACATGACTCTTTATACATATATCAAGCCTGTAATCTTGGTTGTTGAAATAAAATCTATGAATCCAGGATCCTTTTAAGCATTTCTATGTTTTTAACATAGACACCAAAAGCAATCTCACTAGCTGGCTTTTATCAAACCAGCTAGCTTGACCCACCTGGCCTTACCTTTGTGCCCTTAAAGGTCAGCTTTGTTGCAGAAGAACAGTGGTAGAAATTCGCGGTGGGAAATGACGTTTTTTGTACGTTTTTGGAGTATGTATGCTTTTTCAAACATAGAAACAAAACAAGCTCCTCAGAGTGGATCAAGTTTCCATTTGTTGGTAAGCCTCAGAAAGAAATACCTTAAGCAGCATCAAGAAGCTGCAGCATCTGTTGTCTGAGCGTTTGTTAGACCTACCTGTAGGGTTGCTAGCCTTTAGGGAAGGTGGCCTGTGGGTAGGATAAGTTTGTGCCATAGACTGGCAGGTTTGTTATGTTTAGTGAATCTCACCTGTGTGTCAATTGTAATTAACTTTAATTACTCAACATGTGTGAAACATTGTCCATCAGCTTTGACTACAATTTGATAATGATGATGTATAATTGATGTAAACACAGTTTACACCAGAGGAGGAGCCCTCAGACCACCAATGATTTCAACAGCAGTTTAGTATTATAGCAGAAAGAAAAACTTTAGACTTCTTCTGTTTTTATTTGGGAGCAGATCTTCAGTTCAAGTTAGTGAATTTAAAACAGTAAAAGAAGAAACAAGTGGTATCTTAGTCAAATAGTTGTCGCCCTCCTGTGAGGAGGAGTCAATGCAAACTGTGATGTCTTCCTCCTCTACTTATGTGACTGCAGAGAGGAGGACAGAGAACAGTGGACACACAGTTTAACATGATGGACTACAGGACAGGACTGCTGCTGTTAACTGTCTGCTGGGCAGGTGAAGATCATCACTATATTCATGTTACATAGCGTATATATCTGTCAGCAGCTGATTTCACTTGATGTTTTTATCCTCTCTCCAGGTGTTGATGCTCAGACTCTGACAGAATCTGAACCAGTGGTTAAACGTCCTGGAGAATCCCACAGACTGATCTGTACAGCCTCTGGATTCACATTCAGCAGCTACTATATGAACTGGGTCAGACAGGCTCCTGGAAAAGGACTGGAGTGGATTGCTGCTATAAGCAGCGGTGGTGGCAGCAGCAAATACTACTCTCAGTCAGTTCAAGGCCAGTTCACCATCTCCAGAGACAACAGCAGACAGCAGCTGTATCTGCAGATGAACAGTCTGAAGACTGAAGACACTGCTGTGTATTACTGTGCCAGAGACCCACAGTGAGAGACAATAACAGGAGAGTCGTACAAAAACTACTTCCTCTATTTATCACCAGCAGCAACATCATTACAATAATAACTATATATTTTTTTACATTTGAAGGACATTAATATTAATCCAAATCAATCTCTAAATCTAATCTTGTTTTATTAACATGTTACATGATATTTTAATTGCAGGACTTCAGAGAGTTTTTCAGTGATCATCATCATTAAAGTGCTCAAACATACTTCCTGTTTCTCACTAAAGTTACTTTCTCTGTAGTTTCCTCGTGAGTGTGAAATCTAATCAAACCAGCATTACTGTGACTCACATTCATTCAATTATCTGGCAGTGATAGAAATTCCACTGATTGACTCAATGTTGGGATCTTTTTTCATCTCATTCAGCTGAATCTGAAATTCACATTCAACCTGAGAATCAACATTAATATAGAAAGTTGTTTTTTCTCTCATGAAGAAGAGAGCCAGAGAGCCACAATAACACAAACCATCAGAGCTGAACAAAAACCCCTCAGTGCCTGAACACTTGTAACATGAAGCCACCAGAGGAGGAGCCCTCAGACCACTAATGATTATAACAACAGTCTCAGTGGGACAAACAGGCTTTAAACAACCCTGATCGCTGTACGAGAAGCACTGAAGCATGTCGGGCTTTAAAAACATTTCCCCTTCAACAATGAAGAATTAACACTGACGCACATTTTATCAATGAAAGTGTGTTTGTCAGCATGTTGGGACAGTTCATCATGACTCACAGCAACGGCTGCATTCATAGGAAGACAACTGTCCTGTAAATACATCATCAATACGACTGAACAGAGAACTGTACTTTAAAAAGCTCTCTCTCACCTGTTATGTCTCTGGTTAGTCTTTGACTGACAGCAGATGTGCAACAGGTTGGATCAGTCAGTATGAAGGAAAACCAATGGACGGGATTTTTCATCAGTGGGGGGAGGGAACTTTCACCAGAATAATGTTCTGAAGAACACTACAGCAGAGACACTTGTGCTCGATCAGTGACTCTAACCAGACAGAATGTGCAGCCTGAAGACACTGCTGTGTATTACTGTGCCCGACAGCCACAGAAAGAGACAATAACAGGAGAGTCGTACAAAAATCACTTCCTCTGTTTACAACCATCAGTGGAAACATTTATTTGTCTCAGCGTCACTTCGTCTTCGCAATACAATTCTTTATACTCAGACTCCCTTCAGCTAATTTGTCTGTTTGTGTCACAAATTCATGTTGTCTCCGTTTCAATCATCACAGAAATACACCAAAACATATTTGAACACAGAGAAGGTTAAAAACAGAAGAGAAATGATACAAGTGACTCCTGTTCAATTCAAAATGTCAGTAAATATTAGATTCTAGATAAAAGTCTGAAATCTGTTGTTTAACACGTAGTGAAAAATGAAGTGTTTTATATTCAGGAATAAAAGGAGGAAGCTTTCTTTTGTGTTCCAGAGTGTTACGTGCCGTAGTTTTGTCTCATGTTTCCTGTGTGCGTCTCTCTCCTGTGTGCTCCTCAGGTGCTGCTCTCCCTTCACTGCAGGTGATTGAGCTCACCTGGGTCTCATTCAGCAATCAGGAGAAGGCATAAAGAGCAGCAGAGAGGAGACAGCCAGGGCCAGTGGGCCATTCGGCTGCACGTGTGTTGGACGTCAACTAGCTTGTGTATATTCCTATTGTGGAAGGAAGGGGTTCTGTCTTCGAGGCCTTCGTGTTTGTTAGTCGTCATTTTGGGTTTAATAGTCTTGATTTATGTTACAGCTTCTCTTTTGTTGGTTTTGAAAGAAGCTCGCTTTGTGTTCCATTTTTGCTTAATTTGTGAATAAATTCCTTTAAATTTGCAGATACTTTGTTCCTCCCTTCTTTTTCCTGGATTATAATTTATTGTTACTCCCCTCATCACCTAACCATCCTCGGGGAACGTAACAGAGAGAATGAGAAAAGTGTAAATGATCATTTTCTACATGAAGTTTTCTTGCTTTGCCCGACCACACTGCAGTTAGAACAGAGGAAACATGATGATCAAATATGACTAAATATGTCGAGGCCACACAAAGAAAATCTCCCACCTGCCCCCAAAACACTCCTTTTCTCTCTGTGAGGAGGAGTCAATGCAAACTGTGATGTCTTCCTCCTCTACTTATGTGACTGCAGAGAGGAGGACAGAGAACAGTGGACACACAGTTTAACATGATGGACTACAGGACAGGACTGCTGCTGTTAACTGTCTGCTGGGCAGGTGAAGATCATCACTATATTCATGTTACATAGCGTATATATCTGTCAGCAGCTGATTTCACTTGATGTTTTTATCCTCTCTCCAGGTGTTGATGCTCAGACTCTGACACAATCTGAACCAGTGGTTAAACGTCCTGGAGAATCCCACAGACTGACCTGTACAGCCTCTGGATTCTCATTCGGCAGCTATGAGATGGCCTGGGTCAGACTGGCTCCTGGAAAAGGACTGGAGTGGATCGCTTACATCTACTCTGGTGGTAGCAACACATTCTACTCTCAGTCAGTTCAAGGCCGGTTCACCATCTCCAGAGACGACAGCAGACAGCAGGTGTATCTGCAGATGAACAGTCTGAAGACTGAAGACACTGCTGTGTATTACTGTGCCAGAGACCCACAGTGAGAGACAATAACAGGAGAGTCGTACAAAAACTACTTCCTCTATTTGCCAGCACCACATGGGACACTTGGAACACATTTTTGCAATTCTGATTGTGATTAACTGTCATGTTTATTCTAACGGTGCTCCAATTGGTCGGCCACCGATCGTGATCAGCCGATATACATACTAACTGCTTTGATCAGTGGCCTGTATTAAAGGCCGATCATAAGAGCTGATCAGATGATGCAAAAAAAACAATTTCTCTAAGCGACACTAAAATGGCGTCACTGGTCTGGCGGTTTTACTTGGTGTCTGAAGAAGATAATAAATTAGTCATTTGCAAGGTGTGTTCCAAGTTAGTACCTCGTGGGGGAACGCAAACGATAACATTCAACACCACAAATCTCAGACGTTTGAGGTTGAGTCACGTCAAAGAATATGACGAGCATTCAAAGTGAGCTTGTAGCACTAAGGAGAGAGAGCAGCTGGCATCAGCAACACTGCCACGACTCACTCAAACATCTGCAGCAGAGACATTTCAATGACAGCAACCAGAGAGCAAGGTCAGAAAGAAATCCACCAAAATAATGGTATTGATCACCAGTCGCTGTCAGTTGTGAAAGACGAGGGGCTCAGATGACTCATGTCATACATGGATCTACGTTACTCTCTGCCGGGGCGTAAATATTTCACAGATGTACGCCAGCCGCAGTTATACCAAACAATCTATACGCTTATCGACAGCCTTATGAAGAACAAGATCACTTTGATAAGTTTCACAAGTGACATCTGGAGTTCGAGTGTGTGTCTCATGTCCATGTTGAGCCTAACTGGGCAGTTTATTGATCAAAACTTCAAAGTAAACAAAGTTGTTCTTTATCCTCAAGAGTTCTGCAGGTCACACACCACAGTTGCATTCAGTGACATGTTACGAGCAACGGGGATACCGAAGGAAAAAGTGCACGTTATTTTAAGAGATAATGCCAAGAACACGGAAAAGGCCATGAGGGATACGGATTTACCCAGCCTGCCGTACATGGAGCGTACACTCCAGCTTCCCGTTGCCGAAGGAGTTTCGTCACAATGAAGCATCACATTTGAAGCATTTAATAGCCTCTGAAAGACGCATCGTTGGCCATTTCGAACAGTCCAAGTATCCAGAAACAACTGGGTCAGCCTATCAACAGGCTTTGAAGAGCTCACACAACAGATCAGCTCATTAACGGCATCTGCTGCAGATGTGATAACATTCATCAGAGCTTTAACTCGTCTTGAGAAAAACTGCAGATTCTGACCATGAAGTAAAAACATCGAGAGCCACATTGTTGGAAGCAGTCCAGAGGAGATTTAGGGACATTGAATCTGAGCGCCTGTATACCATCGCTACAGTCCTAGATCCGAGGTGAGAAAACCTCATGAGCGCATGTGCGTTTGTGTGTGTCCAGTGCTTATGTCGCTCTGAGCGAATTAAAGAACAGGAAAGAAAGCAAGCAAAATGAGTAGGCTATTGAAAATGTTTAGATTCAGAAGCAATGTAAATTAAAATGTATTCATTGCTTTGATAAACATATGACAAATCAAAACAAGACTTATGAACAATCTTCGAAATTCATAAAATTATTGTTTACATTTATTTTTTTAAATAAAAAGGTCTAAAGAGATATTTTCCCGACACACTAAAGCCAAAGATACGTGGGCTGTTTCCTGAAGTCCTAGCTGCCCAAACGGAGCAACAGAATAGTCAGGCGAGTTCAGAAGCAAGTGGCTCCAAGCCCCCAGAGAAAGTACCACGAGCTAGGTCCTAGCATGCTATGTATGCTGAATTGTCGGATGAAGATGGGGAACATGGTGGCGGCGGCATCGTCAGCCCAACATCATCACAGATGAACCTCTGCCTATTGGAACAAGTTATCCCACGAAGCCGGCAGCCACTTGTTTTTTGGCAGGACAATAAAAGTCGCTTCCCTGCTCTTGCACAAGCAGCACGAGCCTACCTCGGTGCACCATGCACAAGTGTAGATAGCAAAAGACTTTTCAGCACAGCAGGGGATAGTGTTGATGACAAGAGGAAGAAGCTGTCTGCCAAAAATGCAGAGATGCTTATATTTATAAAGAAAAATGTGCCATTGATGCCAAATAAATAAGCTTAGAGAGACACTGATCTCCACCCCCCACCACCACCACCTTTCACCCTCTAAACATGCACCAAACTGCCTCAGCTTTACAGAACAAAAGAACAGGACTGTATTATTTACTTGTGATGCCAAAGTCATCATAATGTTGGAAACATTTTTGAAACTTTATAATCAAATGTTTTAGAGTTGAAGTTATATATCCATAAGATTTATAAATGAAATGTTTTAAAAGTTAAAGGTCTTATAGTCTAATGCCTTAAAATTAACTTTCCTATAGTCTAATGCCTTTATAGTTAAAATGTCTTAAAGTTAACTTTTCTATAGTCTAAAGCCTTAAAGTTTTACAGTCAAACGTCTTAAAGTTAAAGTTTTAAAGTCAAATGTTTTATAGTTAAAGTTTTTCAGTCAAATGTTTTAAAATAAGTTTTTATAATCTAAAGTGTTAAAACTTTAAAAATAGAATCCTAAGCTGAGAAACTCGCTGGGCTCAGTATAAAAGCCAGGTGCAGGGTGGGCAGCTGGCCAAGAAAAACAGGTGTCCCCCCGAGCCCCCCCCTTATCTGTTGTACAGTGCATGAACGTGCCTAATTGGCCGGAGTGAGGAAGAGTCCTGCGGAAAAGTTGGAAATGGGTCGGGCAAAACTGAAAGGAAACAAACTGAGGGCAGAGAGCCAGAGCGAGGGGGGGTCTCCAACAGGTGCTGTCAAATAAATGAATAAATCATGTTAAAACAATAAATAGAGCTACACAATCCATCCAGGGCTTCAAAAAGACCCTGTGATCGGCATCGGCAGATCCTGCATCCGGTGATTGGCCTGAAAACTCAGGATCGGAGCACCCCTCTTAAATCCATACTATAGATTCAATGTTGAAGTCTTGTTTAATCTCATTCGTCTGAATGTTAAAGTCGTTTCCATCAAGAATTCAACATCATTCATTTGTCATTGCACAACAGAGTTCCACAATGATTCAATGTTTTAGCCCATTCCTGCAACACACAGAACAAAAGGACACATTGTTTAAAGTAGAATAGAAAAAGAAAAAATAAATTGTTATATTTGAGTTATTTAGATACTAATACACTGTTTCATCTGCACACTTAAAGTTATAATTCTGTTGCACTCTTTTTGGATTTGTTGTTTGGGGGAATGTAAACGGCAGCAACAAGATAGTGCTGATAACTTTATGCTGAAATCTGAACTTTAAAAACTTGACATCTGGGAAATATTAACTTTTATTATTATTTATTATTATTTAACAATATTTGAGCACCAAGTATCATCGATAAAAACAGTTTCTCCCCTTGTGAACACTAACATGAAGCCACCACAGGAGGAGCCCTCAGACCACCAAAGATTTCAACATCAGTTAACTGTTACAGCAGAAAGAAAAACTTGAGACTTCATGAAAGAACTCTTCTGTTTCCATCAGTAGAACTGATCATTATCAGAATCATGTGAGCATTGGAAACTGAACCAGAAGTCACCTTTATTATTCAGACTACAACAAATGAAGCTTTCAATACCAATCTAAACTCTGGGCAGATACCCAGAAACAAAGGAGACAAAACCTCCCACACATGTCGACAGTGAGATCTATAATGAAAGAACATCACGGGCAGTTAACACCTGATAGAGGTTTATATGGGAGCAGATCTTCTGGTGTCAAACAAGAGAAGAACTTACTGCTTCAGTCAGATGAACTGAAAATAACAGAGATAAAAGTCAAATGATATTCCTCCCTGAGGAGGAGTCAATGCAAACTGTGATGTCTTCCTCCTCTACTTATGTGACTGCAGAGAGGAGGACAGAGAACAGTGGACACACAGTTTAACATGATGGACTACAGGACAGGACTGCTGCTGTTAACTGTCTGCTGGGCAGGTGAAGATCATCACTATATTCATGTTACATAGCGTATATATCTGTCAGCAGCTGATTTCACTTGATGTTTTTATCCTCTCTCCAGGTGTTGATGGTGAGACTCTGACAGAATCTGAACCAGTGGTTAAACGTCCTGGAGAATCCCACAGACTGACCTGTTACGCCTATGGATTAGACTTCAGCAGCTACTGGATGGCCTGGATCAGACAGGCTCCTGGAAAAGGACTGGAGTGGATCGCTCTCATCAAGTATGACAGTAGCCACAAATTCTACTCTCAGTCAGTTCAAGGCCGGTTCACCGTCTCCAGAGACAACAGCAGACAGCAGGTGTATCTGCAGATGAACAGTCTGAAGACTGAAGACACTGCTGTGTATTACTGTGCCAGAGACCCACAGTGACTGGAGGAGGCTGAGCAGCTGTACAAAATCCTACAGGACTCATCTTTACTGCACTGATAGACACTAGGAAACAGTTTAACACTAATATAACATATTTCATTAAACATCACCAACAATAACCTTTAATCTCATAACTTAAAAGCTGCTTTTGAAAAGAAACTCTGCCGTTCATTATTGTGCGACTCGTGGACTGAGTTATAGTACTGCCATTAAATATATATTGAGATCAATGTAAAAAGTAATAATAATAATAATAACTTTACTTATATAGCACCTTTAAAAACAAGAGTTTACAAAGTGCTTTGACAGCCAAGCAAACAAAGTAAAGCAGAGAACAAGCAGATCATAAAACCAGCAACTCACTCAGGACCAGCAAATCACACAACAAGCAAAGCACAAAACCCAATACCCAATAGGCAGCAGGAGAACCCACACAACCAAGACCAAGGGGACGAAGCAGGAAGAAGTAGAAAGAGTAAATACAATAAAATAAAATACCTAAAAGAGATAAAGAAAGGAAATAATGCAAAAAGAAATAACAGCTGTAAAAGCAATAGGAGAGATAGAAACCAGTAAAAGGCAATTAAAACAACAAAAGAGCTAAAACAATACAAGCAATAAAAAGGAATCAAATCAGTCAAGCATGAAAGAGATTAAAGAAATAAAAGCAATAAAGGAGATAAAGGATCAATAAAAACAAGGAAAGAAGGAAAAGTAAGAATAAGGTGAAATAACATTTAAAAAACATAAATAAGAGCCAATAAGAAGACGTGTACATCCAATCTATTTCAAAGGATTCAGAGCTTAACTTCAGTCAACAAAGTGTTTTTAATGTAGAGAACAGAAGTTCAAAGGGCACACTCGTGACACTCAGATATCTAAATCATCATCATTAATATCATCATCACAACATCAACAGTAATCATCTGTCCATCCATCCTTTTATTCTTCAGCTTCTTCTCCCTGTTCACTGCCAGGTCAGTTACAGTCCCTCCATTAAAACTGCTGAGGGCAGACAAGGACTGACTGTATTCAGTGCTGATCACAGTAATGGCCTCCATGGAACGAGCTGTATGTACAAGTAATGGCCCTGAGGAAAACACTGACAGTTTAACACAGTTAACACCCTCAAACATCCTCTGAGTGTCTGTGATGCTTTCCTCATCCTGTCAACACACATGTATTTAGGTAAAATGGCTTTTGGAATCCTTTCAGGTGACAATATGTGTGAATGTGTTTGTCTCGTGTTTCAACTTGCTTGTTGAGAATGCAATGAGAAAAGTCCAGTCACCATGAAAAAGACAAAGTGGTTTGGAAGCTTGAAAGAATCCTGGTACCGCTCTACAAACAAAGTTGTGTCTCACGTCAGGCTATAAAACTCATTAGTGCAACGAGTCATTAATTAATGAAAGGGGTTATATGTTGCTTCTACTGACTGTCTGTCTGTCTGCTGAAATCTGGCACCAAAGACTCGATCCATTCAGTTTGATTTATCGTGCACGTCTTGTCCAACCAGCCCTGAAACCTCCAATAAAAAACAACATGGAAATATGAGGCTAAATCTTCATGCTTCTATTTTCAGCTCTGTGAGGCGGAGTCAATGCAAATCTACATCTCTTCCATCGTTATTAATCTCACTGCAAACTGAGGACAAACCAATCCACCAACCAGACATACAAACACATTTTCACAATGACTTTGGATGTTTTTAGTTTCCATTAGTGCTTATCTTCATTGTTATAGCAGTGCTGATTCTAATAACATTTTCTATTGTCCATGAATGTTAAATTAACATTAAGTAATAATGTTTGTCATTTGAAAATGAACATAATGTTTCAGTATCATATTTCTTTCAATGCAAAACATTCAGACATTAATATTCTGTAAATGTTGGGACATTTAAATGTAAATGAAAATATCACATGTGAAGCAAAGGTGATTTCCAGGCATGTTTCCACTCGACTGCCCCTCCCTGCTTCACACACATAACATTCATAAAAACGTTTAAATCAAGAATGTCATGAATTAAAATAAAACTATTTAAATAAAGCTATTTAGAGGAACACCAATACACGTATGCATGAAGTAATAATTCTGTAGTGCATTTGAATTTGTGTTTGCAGCTGAGGGGAAATGTAAACTGCAGAAACGAGATAGGCCTGAAAGTATGGCTGACATCTTAACATTAATAAGTCAACATCTGGGTAACATTGTCCATCGACTTTGGCTACAATACAGCCCCAAGCATCACTGATGTAAACACACAGTTTACAATGTGAACAACAGGAGGAGCCCTCAGACCAACAATGATGTCAACATCAGTTCACTGTTACAGCAGAAAGAAAAACTTGAGACTTCATGAAAGAACTCTTCTGTTTCCATCAATAGAACTGATCATTATCAGAATCATGTGAGCATTGGAAACTGAACCAGAAGTCACCTTTATTATTCAGACTACAACAAATGAAGCTTTCAATACCAATCTAAACTCTGGGCAGATACCCAGAAACAAAGGAGACAAAACCTCCCACACATGTCGACAGTGAGATCTATAATGAAAGAACATCACAGGCAGTTAACACCTGATAGAGGTTTATATGGGAGCAGATCTTCTGGTGTCAAACAAGAGAAGAACTTACTGCTTCAGTCTGATGAACTGAAAATAACAGAGATAAAAGTCAAATGATATTTCTCCCTGAGGAGGAGTCAATGCAAACTGTGATGTCTTCCTCCTCTACTTATGTGACTGCAGAGAGGAGCACAGAGAACAGTGGACACACAGTTTAACATGATGGACTACAGGACAGGACTGCTGCTGTTAACTGTCTGCTGGGCAGGTGAAGATCATCACTATATTCATGTTACATAGCGTATATATCTGTCAGCAGCTGATTTCACTTTTATCCTCTCTCCAGGTGTTGATGGTCAGACTCTGAAACAATCTGAACCAGTGGTTAAAGGTCCTGGAGAATCCCACAGACTGATCTGTGCAGCCTATGGATTAGACTTCAGCAACTTCTGGATGCACTGGGTCAGACAGGCTCCTGGAAAAGGACTGGAGTGGATCGCTGCTATAAGCGATGGTGGTGGTAGCAGCAAACTCTACTCTCAGTCAGTTCAAGGCCGGTTCACCGTCTCCAGAGACAACAACAAACGGCAGCTGCATCTGCAGATGAACAGTCTGAAGACTGAAGACACTGCTGTGTATTACTGTGCCAGAGAGCCACAGTGAGAGACAATAACAGGAGAGTCGTACAAAAACTACTTCCTCTATTTATCACCAGCAGCAACATCATTACAATAATAACTATATATTTTTTTTACATTAGAAGGACATTAATATTAATCCAAATCAATCTCTAAATCTAATCTTGTTTTATTAACATGTTACATGATATTTTAATTGCAGGACTTCAGAGAGTTTTTCAGTGATCATCATCATTAAAGTGCTCAAACATACTTCCTGTTTCTCACTAAAGTTACTTTCTCTGTAGTTTCCTCGTGAGTGTGAAATCTGATCAAACCAGCATTACTGTGACTCACATTCATTCAATTATCTGGCAGTGATAGAAATTCCACTGATTGACTCAATGTTGGGATCTTTTTTCATCTCATTCAGCTGAATCTGAAATTCACATTCAACCTGAAAATCAACACTAATATAGAAAGTTGTTTTTCCTCTCATGAAGAAGAGAGCCAGAGAGTCACAATAACACAAACCATCAGCAGAGCTGAACAAAAACCCCTCAGTGCCTGAACACTTGTAACATGAAGCCACCAGAGGAGGAGCCCTCAGACCACTAATGATTATAACAACAGTCTCAGTGGGACAAACAGGCTTTAAATAATATACAATCATATTCGGAAATAATTTAAAAATGTAATGGTCATATCAGATATTTCCAAAAAGTCTGAATCTTTTCATCAGTGATCATGAATGAAAAATGTACAAATAGAATATAAATAAAAGTTGTATTCAAATGTGTTAGTGTATGAATTATTAAAACATGTTTAAATGTAAGAGACTCACATTAAATTAAATTGACCTGCTTCAGTTTAATAAATGGAGGATGTATTTTAAATGGATGTGTTATGAAATGATTGAGCATGAACCTGTTACTTCAAACATCCAGCATAGATGGACAATCAGCTACATGAAATGTTGAATTGAACTCTAACAGTGCTGAGTTCAGGAGCCACTCCCTCTTGATGCAAATGTTCAGTGTGTGCAGAGTACTTGTGTCCTGCTGACTGCTCTCGTCCTCTGTGTGGAGCTTCAGAGGTCACATCTCCAGCCTCAGGATGATGAACACACTCACTCTTCTGCTGGTTGCTCTCTCTCTGCCCTGTGAGTTCTCCTGCTTCTTGCTCTTTAATATTTTATCAGACAACATCGCCTGATGGTCAGTCAGTGATTCCAGATCCCCGTCTCACTTTCTCCTGTGGTTCCTGTCTGCTTTCCTCTCATCAGGTTGTACAGGTCAGAGTATGGAGTCCATTCCTTCCAGTTCAGTGGTGAAAATGCCCGGGGAGACTCTCAGTCTCTCCTGCAGGGGATCTGGCTTCACTTTTAGCTGCTGTGTTATGAGCTGGATAAGACGACCTGCAGGAAAAGCCCTGGAATGGATAGGGAGCAGTTTCTCTGATGCCAGCAGGAACACTTATGCCAGCAGTGTGCGAGGACGTGCAGAAGTCAGCAGAGATGACAGCAGCAGCATGGTGTATCTGAGACTGTCCAACTTAAAGCCAGAGGACTCTGCTGTGTATTACTGTGCCAGAGACACACTGGTTACAAGAAGCACAGAGGCTTTACAAAAACGTCTCAGACAGTGTTTTAACAAAGACCTACAGGTGGCAGCAGAACACATGAAGTCAGATGACTCTAAGGAGAGTGTAACACACTCTAAAACACACATGCAGGAACACACTGAAGGCAACAGCTGTAGTTGTGGTTTGTGACTTCCTGTTTCTTAGTGTCACATTAAACGAATGTTGACCCTGACCCTGCAGACCCTGACTCAGTCTGGACCAGTGGTTAAACGTCCTGGAGAATCCCACAGACTGACCTGTTACGCCTCTGGATTCACATTCAGCAGCCACTGGATGCACTGGATCAGACAGGCTCCTGGAGAAGGACTGGAGTGGGTTGCTGCTATAACTGATGGTGGTGGTAGCAACAAATACTACTCTCAGTCAGTTCGAGGCCGGTTCACCATCTCCAGAGACGACAGCAGACAGCAGCTGTATCTGCAGATGAACCGTCTGAAGACTGAAGATTCTGCTGTTTATTATTGTGCTCGAGACCCACAGTGACCGGAGGAGGCTGAGCAGCTGTACAAAATCCTGTTTCATATTCTTTATTTTACATTATAAACATTATTTAAATAACAAACAAAATATAGAATCCTTCAAACTGCTCCTAAAATGTTTCTAAGAAACACAATAAAGATCACTGGCTCGAACAGGCCGAACACAAAAGATTTGCATCTGGTCTCAGATCCTCTGGCCTGCTTGAAGTTTCTTGTATTTCTGTGTCTTTAAACTGTGATAACACTGACACCTTTAAGAGTCTGTATGCAAACCTGCAAAGCAGCGCTATTAAATATGACTACTATTTACATGATGCTGACTGACGTCACTGTATTTCTGTTAGCAGCAAATGAGTAGAGTTAGTGAGAAAATACATTCATTCATAAATGCTACAATTAGAAACAAAGCTGTTTATAAATGTTCAAAGTCAATCATAAATTTAATGTAGCAGGCGACCGGTGATAAATTCTGTCAGGAAAACTGCTGAAGTAATATTTAAAGAGGATTTTAATCATTTGTAAACTTATTATTAAACTTACTGTAAATGTGGCTCATAAAGTAACAGATAGACAGCTGCTCCTTTAGACTCCATTAGTGCTCATCTTCATTATAGCAATGCTGATTTTAATGAATACATTTTCTATTATCCCTGAATGTTAATGTTAATATTCATAAGAGGAATAATTATCCTTATTGTTGTTCTCAATATGAAAATAAATTACATTATTATTATGTTTCCAGTCTGCAGATATAAAAGCAGTGAACAGACTCTTCTATCGGCTCCACTTAAACCAACACTGATGCTTCATATGTCTGACTCTATGCAAACTCAGTGAGCTTCCTTGTTACTCGGCTATAAAAGCTTCACATCAGGCTGTCAGTGGAGTTCACAGCACGTCACTTTAACATAAAGCATGTTTTCTGTAGCTCTGCTGCTGCTGTTGGCAGCTGGATGTGAGTCTCTCTGGATTTGTCAAAGTCAACAGTTCTTCTTTTGCACTTTAACTTGATCATTTCTTACAAAACATGTTCTTTATTTTAACAGGTGTGAAGTGTGAACAGTTGACACAGCCAGCCTCTGTGACTGTGCAGCCAGGTCAACGTCTGACCATCACCTGTCAGGTCTCTTATTCTCTTAGCAGCTACTACACAGCCTGGATCAGACAGCCTGCAGGGAAAGGACTGGAGTGGATTGGAATTAAATACACTGGAGGCACTCACTACAAAGATTCACTGAAGAACAAGTTCAGTATCGACTTAGACTCTTCCAGCAACACAGCGACTCTAAACGGACAGAATGTGCAGCCTGAAGACACTGCTGTGTATTACTGTGCCAGAGACCCACAGTGAGAGACAATAACAGGAGAGTCGGACAAAAACTACTTCCTCTGTTTACAACCATCACTGGGAACATTCAGTTCTCTCAGCATCACTTCATAAAAACTGAGTGTTATTATCTGTCAGTGATTAAAATGATGGTTATTGAATGTTTTTTCTTTTCTTTTATTTGTTGGAAGGTTTAATTCAGGTCCAACTTCACAAAAACAGTGAAATAATTTCAGTTTTTACTTGTAAGAAATGTTCACAGACACTTATGAAAGATTGTGTCCTGTTTCAATGCTGATTAAATTCATTTTAATTAATGTGGTTGAACTGTGTCCATGTGTATTCAACATGTTAAAGCCCTTTATTATTATTACTGCAATATCTACAGTGGAGTGGGCATTTGTGATGGAAATTCTGAGGCTTCCGTTAAAATAAGCAAAATGAAACATAATTCTACACAAAGAAAGTCAAAAACAAACAGTAACCACCTCTTTACAGCGGTTTGAAGAGACATCCAAACATCTAAACACATTTTAAAGAGTGGGAAACTGAGTTTAATTTGATGTTCAGAGAAGAAGAAAGCTGTTAATCTTCAGTTTTCACATGAACTCTTTTAACATCAGTGTTTTTTGTGTTGATTTACTCATGGCTTTGCCCGACCATACTGCTGTTAAAACAGAGGAAAATATGATCAAATATGACTGGTCAATACAAAGAGATGTTCTCTCTGTGAGGAGGAGTCAATGCAAACTGTGATGTCTTCCTCCTCTACTTATGTGACTGCAGAGAGGAGGACAGAGAACAGTGGACACACAGTTTAACATGATGGACTACAGGACAGGACTGCTGCTGTTAACTGTCTGCTGGGCAGGTGAAGATCATCACTATATTCATGTTACATAGCGTACATATCTGTCAGCAGCTGATTTCACTTGATGTTTTTATCCTCTCTCCAGGTGTTGATGGTCAGACTCTGACACAATCTGGACCAGTGGTTAAACGTCCTGGAGAATCCCACAGACTGACCTGTACAGGCTCTGGATTCACATTCAGCAGCAACAGCATGAACTGGGTCAGACAGGCTCCTGGAAAAGGACTGGAGTGGATTGCTTACATCAGATATGACAGTAGCAGCAAACACTACTCTCAGTCAGTTCAAGGCCGGTTCACCATCTCCAGAGACAACAGCAGACAGCAGCTGTATCTGCAGATGAACAGTCTGAAGACTGAAGACACTGCTGTGTATTACTGTGCCAGAGAGCCACAATAACACAAACCATCAGCAGAGCTGAACAAAAACCCCTCAGTGCCTGAACACTTGTAACATGAAGCCACCAGAGGAGGAGCCCTCAGACCACTAATGATTATAACAACAGTCTCAGTGGGACAAACAGGCTTTAAGTGTATTTAGGTGTTAAACACTGCAAAATAGTTCATAGTGGTAGTATCAGACCCTCCCATCAAAATCAGAGTTTCTGCATGTATAAAATGTAAGTCATAAAATTTGCACAAATTACCATAAAAATGGTGCATGTAGTTGAAAATTGTCCTTCTGAAACATCCTTTAGCTGAATCCTTGTTCTTGTAAAACGTCTTCACTTAACCTCAGTGAGATGTGAACCGAAACTACAAGTTAACGTGTCTTCATGATCCAATAAAAATAAAAACAAAAATAAAGATTAAGTTCATGTGAATAAACTTAATCTTTATATCGTCACCTGTCACCTGTCAACACTTGACTCTGATTGGTTGCAGGGTGTCACTTCTTTTCTCACTTTGGATTGTTCTGGCCTCTAAGTCGTCCATAAGTTCCTCATAATGGAAACATCATCAGAGAATGTCCCTTTCTTAGTTTTTTAAGAGAACAGTGTTTATTCTTTTCTCTCGATTATAAGCATTATTAACAGGCAATATAAAAAGTCTATCTCTGTTTCTAACTATGCTGATTAAATCATTTGTATTTCTGTCATGAAACAGTATAATAAAGTCTTACTTTAGCAAAGAAATCAGTAGCAATGAAGTTCTTATTCTCAGGCTTCTTTTAATAATTGGTCTTTTTTCATGTCAGAAATTCATGTTGTCTCTGATTCAATCATCAGAAAAATACACTGATACACATTTGAACACAGAGAACATGAAAAACAGCAGACAAGTTACAGCCACAAGCGGCGATGAACGGGCCCTCGCACCCATGGCCACGTTGGGGAGTGTCGCGGCTACGGGGTGTGAGGCAGCCTCGGGACGTGCTGCAGCAGCAGGGTGTGCATGAGCCACAGCATGTGCTGCAGCCAGGGGCTGTTAACCAGTAGGTGGTGCTATCAGCATGACCCAAATTCCTATGTAGATCTGTTCAGGCCGAGACATTGATCAAGCAAATGAAATTTGAAGCTGATTGAAAAATGTATATGAGAGTTACTACTGCCTCTTTCCACTAGGTGGCGCCAAGAGTATGAGTGAAAATGTATATGCAGATCTCTTCAGGGCAGTACCCCCATGAAAAATCACCAGTGCGTGTCACTATAGCTATCATGAAAAAATGACTCTGTTCAGGGCAGAGATGATGAAGTACAGCCACGTTATCAAAGCCTTGATGTTAGGTGACGCATCATGTCGAAGGTTATCTTCGCCACGGCACCAGGGTCACGACGTCTGTTGAAACCTCACTGGGTTTTTTCACAAACCTTGATCAAGGTCTTAAGGCTTTCCTGGCCAAAGTTTGATGTTGATGTGTCTTACCACCTTGGAGGGGAAGCTTGGAGAATAAAACATGTAATTTCCTGTTTCCAGTAGGGGGCGCTAGGCCCGATGGGAAATGTTTTCATGTAGTTGTGTTCAGGCAGGGGCTGTTATCATACATGTAAAATATGAAGAACATTGAACATTGTGTATGGGAGTTACAATGATTTCCTGTTTTTGGCCTTTGACCCCCTGCCAAGGCCCCGCCCTTTGATGAAAACTCAAGCTTGTAATAACTTTGAATGTCCAGTGTGTTGTCAATACACTGACTGAGTTTGAAAAGGATCAGATGAAGTCCCTACGAGGCATTCGTTAAAGTATGACCACTGTAAATCACCAAAAACAAGCCTTATTTTGAAATTCAAAGCAAAATGGATGACTTCCTGTTGGGTTTGAGGTATTGGTGCAAGAGGCTGTTTTGTGCGTCTTGACCTGCTATATATACCTACCAGAATTCATACGTGTACGTCAGAGTAACCTTTATGGGGACCCCTTTTTTAAATTTGTTTTTTAAACAACCCTGATCGCTGTACGAGAAGCACTGAAGCATGTCGGGCTTTAAAAACATTTCCCCTTCAATAATGAAGAATTAACACTGACGCACATTTGATCAATGAAAGTGTGTTTGTCAGCATGTTGGGACAGTTCATCATGACTCACAGCAACAGCTGCATTTATGTAAATACATCATCAATACGACTGAACAGAGAACTGTACTTTAAAAAGCTCTCTCTCACCTGTTATGTCTCTGGTTAGTCTTTGACTGACAGCAGATATGCAACAGCAAATTCCTTTAAATTTGCAGATACTTTGTTCCTCCATTCTTTTTTCTGGGTTATAATTTATCGTTACTCTCCTCATCACCTAACCATCCTCGGGGAACGTAACAGAGAGAATGAGAAAAGTGTAAATGATCATTTTCTACATGAAGTTTTCTTGCTTTGCCCGACCACACTGCAGTTAGAACAGAGGAAACATGATGATCAAATATGACTAAATATGTCGAGACCACACAAAGAAAATCTCCCACCTGCCCCCAAAACACTCCTTTTCTCTCTGTGAGGAGGAGTCAATGCAAACTGTGATGTCTTCCTCCTCTACTTATGTGACTGCAGAGAGGAGGACAGAGAACAGTGGACACACAGTTTAACATGATGGACTACAGGACAGGACTGCTGCTGTTAACTGTCTGCTGGGCAGGTGAAGATCATCACTATATTCATGTTACATAGCGTATATATCTGTCAGCAGCTGATTTCACTTGATGTTTTTATCCTCTCTCCAGGTGTTGATGCTCAGACTCTGACACAATCTGGACCAGTGGTTAAACGTCCTGGAGAATCCCACAGTCTGACCTGTACAGGCTCTGGATTCACATTCAGCAGCTACAGGATGGTCTGGGTCAGACAGGCTCCTGGAAAAGGACTGGAGTGGATAGCTTACATCTACGATGATGGTAGCAGCAAATACTACTCTCAGTCAGTTCAAGGCCGGTTCACCATCTCCAGAGACGACAGCAGACAGCAGGCGTATCTGCAGATGAACAGTCTGAAGACTGAAGACACTGCTGTGTATTACTGTGCCAGAAGAGACACAGTGAGAGACAATAACAGGAGAGTCGTACAAAAACTACTTCCTCTATTTACAACCATCACTGGGGACAGTTGGAACATATGTTTGTAATACTGATGTGCCATAATGCAAATTCTTATTATAGATTCAATGTTGAAGTCTTGTTTAATCTCATTCGTCTGAATGTTAAAGTCGTTTCCATCAAGAATTCAACATCATTCATTTGTCATTGCACAACAGAGTTCCACAATGATTCAATGTTTTAGCCCATTCCTGCTACACACAGAACAAAAGGAGACATTGTTTAAAGTAGAATAGAAAAAGATACATTGTCATATTTGAGTTATTTAGATACTAATACACTGGTTCATTAGCACAATTAAAATTATAATTCTGTTGCATTCTTTTTGGATTTGTTGTTTGGGGGAATGTAAACAGCAGCAACAAGATAGTGCTGATAACTTTATGCTGAAATCTGAACTTTAAAAACTTGACATCTGGGAAATATTATTAACTTTAACAATATTTGAGCACCAAGTATCATCGATAAAAACAGTTTCTCCCCTTGTGAACACTAACATGAAGCCACCACAGGAGGAGCCCTCAGACCACCAAAGATTTCAACATCAGTTCACTGTTACAGCAACAACAGAAACAGTCTTTAGAACATTGGAAATAATAGACAATGTTCCAATCACTGATAAAATAGTGTATGTTGTCACAGTAACAAACTCCACGATACATTATTAAATATTAAAGCATTCAACAACTTATACAAATGAGGTTGATTACTTTGCTCAGTGTTCCTCGGCTCTGAAAGTCAGTTCCTTTTTGAGAACATACTAAAAAATATCAAACTGATAAGTTATCAGAATCATACGTGCATTAGAGACTGAACCGGTCTTTAGCCAAAGTCATGGTGGTGTTTATTATTTAGGACATAAAAAATGTGATTTAAACATCAATCTCATAACGTTTGATATGACTGAAGTTTCACCAACTCTTTCTGTGAGACGGAGAGAAAACATTTTAATAAACTTTACTGTCCCATGGATGTAAATAAGCCTCCTTGTGTGTTGCCTTATAAGGACATAAAGTGTCTTCTCCTCTTGCTGGTTTCTAGTTTCTATTCATGGCTGCTCCTTTAGTTTCCAGTAGTCCTCTTCTTCATTGTTACAGCAACGCTGATTTTAAGAAATATTATCAATGAATGCTTCTGGTTGTTTGCAATTTGAAAATAAATTACATGATGCTTAAAAATCAAATGTCTCTCAGTGCAAAACATTCAGACATTTATATTCTGTAAATGTTGGGACATTTTAAATGTTGAGTGTTCTGAAATGAAAATATCACATGTGAAGCAAAGGTGATTTCCAGGCATGTTTCTACTCGACTGCCCCTCCCTGCTTCACACACATAACATTCATAAAAACGTTTAAATCAAGAATTCATGAATTAAAAAATAAAGTTGAGATAAACGCCAATACACGTATGCATGAAGTGATATTATATAATATAATTTCCATCAATAGAACTGATCATTATCAGAATCATGTGGGCATTGGAAACTGAACCAGAAGTCACCTTTATTATTCAAATGGTAAATGGACTGTACTTATAGAGCGCTTTTCTCACTCAGAGCTGCTTTTTACACTACATATCACATTCACCCATTCACACACTGATGGCAGAGGCTGCTACTAAAGTGCCCAACTGTCAATCAGATATCACATTCATACCCTTTGGCGATGCCACCGGGAGCAATTTGGGGTTCAGTGTCTTGCCCAAGGACACTTCGACATGTAGCCTGAGGGAGCTGGGGATCGAACCTCCGACCTTCCGATTGAAAGACGACCGACTCTACCACTGAGCCACAGCCGCCACAAACTACAAACCTACAACAAATGAAGCTTTCAATACCAATCTAAACTCTGGGCAGATACCCAGAAACAAAGGAGACAAAACCTCCCACACATGTCGACAGTGAGATCTATAATGAAAGAACATCACGGGCAGTTAACACCTGATAGAGGTTTATATGGGAGCAGATCTTCTGGTGTCAAACAAGAGAAGAACTTACTGCTTCAGTCTGATGAACTGAAAATAACAGAGATAAAAGTCAAATGATATTCCTCCCTGAGGAGGAGTCAATGCAAACTGTGATGTCTTCCTCCTCTACTTATGTGACTGCAGAGAGGAGGACAGAGAACAGTGGACACACAGTTTAACATGATGGATTACAGGACAGGACTGCATGCATTTATTACTTCCCGTTTGGACTACTGCATCTCTATATGTGGGGGTCAGTCAGTCCTCCCTCTCACGTCTGCAGTATGTGCAAAATGCTGCTGCCAGATTTTTAAAAGGTACACGAAAGCGCGATTATATTTCCCCAGTACTCGCCTCTCTCCACTGGCTTCCTGTTAGTTTTCAGACTACATTTTAAAATTGTATTTCTTGTTTTTAAGTCGCTACATGGACTGGCTCCCTCTTACCTAGCAGACCCTTTAACCCTCTCTACCCCACCACGAGCACTCAGATCCTCTGAGCAGTCCCTGCTGGTCATCCCTCGGGCAAAGCGAAAACTACGGGGTGATCGCGCCTTTTCAGTTGTTGGCCCCAACCTGTGGAACTCATTGCCTCCTCTTATCCAAAGTGCAGAGTCAATAAATGTATTCAAAGCTCAGCTCAAAGCCCACCTCTTTTCCTTGGCCTTTGAAAATACTTTAAGTGAATGAAGATGTTTTGAAATTATATTGTATGAGTAGTTTGTATGTATGGGTGTATATAGGTGTGTGTGTGTATGCATGTGTAATTGTATATTGTTGTGTGTTATATTCATAATCTGTTATATCTCTTGCACTGTTTTATCTGCCACTGTCTGTAAAGCACTTTGGTCAGCTTATGTTGTTTTAAATGTGCTATACAAATACATTTGACTTGACTTGACAGACACCTTTACACAGAGAGGATAAATAATTCTGTAGTGCATTTCTTAAAATGTCTTCTAGGGGAATGTAAACGGCAGCAACGAGGTCGAGCTGAAAATGTTTCTGACATCTGAACATTAACAACTCAACATGTGTGAAACATTGTCCATCAGCTTTGACTTCATTTGAGCCCCATGTATAATTGATGCAAACACAGTTTACACCAGAGGAGGAGCCCTCAGACCACCAATGGTTTCAACATCAGTTTATAGTAGAAGAGAGAAAAAGACAGATTGAGACAAATAAAGTAGAAGCAACAAGGTTTATCATTATACACAATAATAATATTAATAATAATAATTTGATTTAAAGACAACATTTCAGGGTTGTTACTCAAAAACACTTTACAAAATGTAAAAATTAAACTACTAAAATAAAAATACTAAATACAAAGTGGAGGATTTTCCAAAAAATGTGTCTCTGACTGACTCAATATTTATGTGAGTTAACGAGATCATTATATCAGCTCCGAACTACTTCTAAAAAATCTTCTTCTTCTACCAAGACATGAAACACAAATAATTCCGTCTTCAAGTCACTTTTACATCAATCATTTCCGTCACTCAATCATGACGGCTGATGTCAAAACACCTGCATGATTGTTTCACAACTAACATGTCTGATTGTGTGCGAGGATGAATCAGTGATAAAAAATGTTCTAGTTGATCTCTTTCTTCTTTTTATTGTCAATAGAACCACTAACTCTAGCAGCATTGTAAAACTGATGAACTGAAAATAACAAAGATAAAAGTCAAATGATATTCCTCCCTGAGGAGGAGTCAATGCAAACTGTGATGTCTTCCTCCTCTACTTATGTGACTGCAGAGAGGAGGACAGAGAACAGTGGACACACAGTTTAACATGATGGACTACAGGACAGGACTGCTGCTGTTAACTGTCTGCTGGGCAGGTGAAGATCATCACTATATTCATGTTACATAGCGTATATATCTGTCAGCAGCTGATTTCACTTGATGTTTTTATCCTCTCTCCAGGTGTTGATGGTCAGACTCTGACACAATCTGAACCAGTGGTTCAACGTCCTGGAGAATCCCACAGACTGACCTGTACAGCCTCTGGATTAGACTTCAGCAGTGCTTTTATGGCCTGGGTCAGACAGGCTCCTGGAAAAGGACTGGAGTGGATCGCTTACATCTACACTGATAGTAGCGGCAAATTCTACTCTCAGTCAGTTCAAGGCCGGTTCACCATCTCCAGAGACAACAGCAGACAGCAGCTGTATCTGCAGATGAACAGTCTGAAGACTGAAGACACTGCTGTGTATTACTGTGCCAGAGAGCCACAATAACACAAACCATCAGCAGAGCTGAACAAAAACCCCTCAGTGCCTGAACACTTGTAACATGAAGCCACCAGAGGAGGAGCCCTCAGACCACTAATGATTATAACAACAGTCTCAGTGGGACAAACAGGCTTTAAATAATATACAATCATATTCGGAAATAATTTTAAAAATGTAATGGTCATATCAGATATTTCCAAAAAGTCTGAATCTTTTCATCAGTGATCATGAATGAAAAATGTACAAATAGAATATAAACAAAAGTTGTATTCAAATGTGTTAGTGTATGAATTATTAAAACATGTTTAAATGTAAGAGACTCACATTAAATTAAATTGACCTGCTTCAGTTTAATAAATGGAGGATGTATTTTAAACGGATGTGTTATGAAATGATTGAGCATGAACCTGTTACTTCAAACATCCAGCATAGATGGACAATCAGCTACATGAAATGTTGAATTGAACTCTAACAGTGCTGAGTTCAGGAGCCACTCCCTCTTGATGCAAATGTTCAGTGTGTGCAGAGTACTTGTGTCCTGCTGACTGCTCTCGTCCTCTGTGTGGAGCTTCAGAGGTCACATCTCCAGCCTCAGGATGATGAACACACTCACTCTTCTGCTGGTTGCTCTCTCTCTGCCCTGTGAGTTCTCCTGCTTCTTGCTCTTTAATATTTTATCAGACAACATCGCCTGATGGTCAGTCAGTGATTCCAGATCCCCGTCTCACTTTCTCCTGTGGTTCCTGTCTGCTTTCCTCTCATCAGGTTGTACAGGTCAGAGTATGGAGTCCATTCATTCCAGTTCAGTGGTGAAAATGCCCGGGGAGACTCTCAGTCTCTCCTGCAGGGGATCTGGCTTCACTTTTAGCTGCTGTGTTATGAGCTGGATAAGACGACCTGCAGGAAAAGCCCTGGAATGGATAGGGAGCAGTTTCTCTGATGCCAGCAGGAACACTTATGCCAGCAGTGTGCGAGGACGTGCAGAAGTCAGCAGAGATGACAGCAGCAGCATGGTGTATCTGAGACTGTCCAACTTAAAGCCAGAGGACTCTGCTGTGTATTACTGTGCCAGAGACACACTGGTTACAAGAAGCACAGAGGCTTTACAAAAGCGTCTCAGACAGTGTTTTAACAAAGACCCACAGGTGGCAGCAGAACACATGAAGTCAGATGACTCTAAGGAGAGTGTAACACACTCTAAAACACACATGCAGGAACACACTGAAGGCAACAGCTGTAGTTGTGGTTTGTGACTTCCCGTTTCTTAGTGTCACATTAAACGAATGTTGACCCTGACCCTGCAGACCCTGACTCAGTCTGGACCAGTGGTTAAACGTCCTGGAGAATCCCACAGACTGACCTGTTACGCCTCTGGATTCACATTCAGCAGCCACTGGATGCACTGGATCAGACAGGCTCCTGGAAAAGGACTGGAGTGGGTCGCTGCTATAGCTGATGGTGGTGGTAGCAACAAATACTACTCTCAGTCAGTTCGAGGCCGGTTCACCATCTCCAGAGACGACAGCAGACAGCAGCTGTATCTGCAGATGAACAGTCTGAAGACTGAAGATTCTGCTGTTTATTATTGTGCTCGAGACCCACAGTGACCGGAGGAGGCTGAGCAGCTGTACAAAATCCTGTTTCATATTCTTTATTTTACATTATAAACATTATTTAAATAACAAACAAAATATAGAATCCTTCAAACTGCTCCTAAAATGTTTCTAAGAAACACAATAAAGATCACTGGCTCGAACAGGCCGAACACAAAACAACAGTTTGGTTGCTGAAATTATATTTTGTAATATTTTTTTTATCTTGTTCACACAAGATAATAAAAGATTATTTCCACAAGAGTTCAAACACAAGACACACACAGGGCAGCAAGTTAATACATCTCTGAGAAGATGATCGCATTGTGCGCACAAGATTTGCATCTGGTCTCAGATCCTCTGGCCTGCTTGAAGTTTCTTGTATTTCTGTGTCTTTAAACTGTGATAACACTGACACCTTTAAGAGTCTGTATGCAAACCTGCAAAGCAGCGCTATTAAATATGACTACTATTTACATGATGCTGACTGACGTCACTGTATTTCTGTTAGCAGCAAATGAGTAGAGTTAGTGAGAAAATACATTCATTCATAAATGCTACAATTAGAAACAAAGCTGTTTATAAATGTTCAAAGTCAATCATAAATTTAATGTAGCAGGCGACCGGTGATAAATTCTGTCAGGAAAACTGCTGAAGTAATATTTAAAGTGGATTTTAATCATTTGTAAACTTATTATTAAACTTACTGTAAATGTGGCTCATAAAGTAACAGATAGACAGCTGCTCCTTTAGACTCCATTAGTGCTCATCTTCATTATAGCAATGCTGATTTTAATGAATACATTTTCTATTATCCCTGAATGTTAATGTTCATATTCATAAGAGGAATAATTATCCTTATTGTTGTTCTCAATATGAAAATAAATTACATTATTATTATGTTTCCAGTCTGCAGATATAAAAGCAGTGAACAGACTCTTCTATTGGCTCCACTTGAACCAACACTGATGCTTCATATGTTTGACTCTATGCAAACTCAGTGAGCTTCCTTGTTACTCGGCTATAAAAGCTTCACATCAGGCTGTCAGTGGAGTTCACAGCACGTCACTTTAACATAAAGCATGTTTTCTGTAGCTCTGCTGCTGCTGTTGGCAGCTGGATGTGAGTCTCTCTGGATTTGTCAAAGTCAACAGTTCTTCTTTTGCACTTTAACTTGATCATTTCTTACAAAACATGTTCTTTATTTTAACAGGTGTGAAGTGTGAACAGTTGACACAGCCAGCCTCTGTGACTGTGCAGCCAGGTCAACGTCTGACCATCACCTGTCAGGTCTCTTATTCTCTTAGCAGCTACTGGACAGCCTGGATCAGACAGCCTGCAGGGAAAGGACTGGAGTGGATTGGAATTAAATACACTGGAGGCACTCACTACAAAGATTCACTGAAGAACAAGTTCAGTATCGACTTAGACTCTTCCAGCAACACAGCGACTCTAAACGGACAGAATGTGCAGCCTGAAGACACTGCTGTGTATTACTGTGCCAGAGACCCACAGTGAGAGACAATAACAGGAGAGTCGTACAAAAACTACTTCCTCTGTTTACAACCATCACTGGGAACATTCAGTTCTCTCAGCATCACTTCATAAAAACTGAGTGTTATTATCTGTCAGTGATTAAAATGATGGTTATTGAATGTTTTTTCTTTTCTTTTATTTGTTGGAAGGTTTAATTCAGGTCCAACTTCACAAAAACAGTGAAATAATTTCAGTTTTTACTTGTAAGAAATGTTCACAGACACTTATGAAAGATTGTGTCCTGTTTCAATGCTGATTAAATTCATTCTAATTAATGAGGTTGAACTGTGTCCATGTGTATTCAACATGTTAAAGCATGTTTATTATTATTACTGCAATATCTACAGTGGAGTGGGCATTTGTGATGGAAATTCTGAGGCTTCCGTTAAAATAAGCAAAATGAAACATAATTCTACACAAAGAAAGTCAAAAACAAACAGTAACCACCTCTTTACAGCGGTTTGAAGAGACATCCAAACATCTAAACACATTTTAAAGAGTGGGAAACTGAGTTTAATTTGATGTTCAGAGAAGAAGAAAGCTGTTAATCTTCAGTTTTCACATGAACTCTTTTAACATCAGTGTTTTTTGTGTTGATTTACTCATGGCTTTGCCCGACCATACTGCTGTTAAAACAGAGGAAAATATGATCAAATATGACTGGTCAATACAAAGAGATGTTCTCTCTGTGAGGAGGAGTCAATGCAAACTGTGATGTCTTCCTCCTCTACTTATGTGACTGCAGAGAGGAGGACAGAGAACAGTGGACACACAGTTTAACATGATGGACTACAGGACAGGACTGCTGCTGTTAACTGTCTGCTGGGCAGGTGAAGATCATCACTATATTCATGTTACATAGCGTATATATCTGTCAGCAGCTGATTTCACTTGATGTTTTTATCCTCTCTCCAGGTGTTGATGCTCAGACTCTGACAGAATCTGGACCAGTGGTTAAACGTCCTGGAGAATCCCACAGACTGACCTGTACAGGCTCTGGATTCACATTCAGCAGCTTCTGGATGCACTGGGTCAGACAGGCTCCTGGAAAAGGACTGGAGTGGGTCGCTTACATCAGCAGCAGTGGTGGTAGCAAATACTACTCTCAGTCAGTTCAAGGCCGGTTCACCATCTCCAGAGACGACAGCAGACAGCAGCTGTATCTGCAGATGAACAGTCTGAAGACTGAAGACACTGCTGTGTATTACTGTGCCAGAGACACACAGTGAGAGACAATAACAGGAGAGTTGTACAAAAACTACTTCCTCTATTTGCCAGCACCACATGGGACACTTGGAACACATTTTTGCAATACTGATTGTGATTAACTGTCATGTTCATTCTAACGGTGCCCCAATTGGTCGGCCACTGATCGTAATCAGCCGATATACATACTAACTGGTTTGATCAGTGGCCTGTATTAAAGGCCGATCATAAGAGCTGATCAGATGATGCAAAAAAACAATTTCTCTAAGCGACACTAAAATGGCGTCACCGGTCTGGCGGTTTTACTTGGTGTCTGAAGAAGATAATAAATTAGTCATTTGCAAGGTGTGTTCCAAGTTAGTACCTCGTGGGGGAACGCAAACGATAACATTCAACACCACAAATCTCAGACGTTTGAGGTTGAGTCACGTCAAAGAATATGACGAGTATTCAAAGTGAGCTTGTAGCACTAAGGAGAGAGAGCAGCTGGCATCAGCAACACTGCCACGACTCACTCAAACATCTGCAGCAGAGACATTTCAATGACAGCAACCAGAGAGCAAGGTCAGAAAGAAATCCACCAAAATAATGGTATTGATCACCAGCCGCTGTCAGTTGTGAAAGACGAGGGGCTCAGATGACTCATGTCATACATGGATCTACGTTACTCTCTGCCGGGGCGTAAATATTTCACAGATGTACGCCAGCCGCAGTTATACCAAACAATCTATACGCTTATCGACAGCCTTATGAAGAACAAGATCACTTTGATAAGTTTCACAAGTGACATCTGGAGTTCGAGTGTGTGTCTCATGTCCATGTTGAGCCTAACTGGGCAGTTTATTGATCAAAACTTCAAACTAAACAAAGTTGTTCTTTATCCTCAAGAGTTCTGCAGGTCACACACCACAGTTGCATTCAGTGACATGTTACGAGCAACGGGGATACCGAAGGAAAAAGTGCACGTTATTCTAAGAGATAATGCCAAGAACATGGAAAAGGCCATGAGGGATACGGATTTACCCAGCCTGCCGTACATGGAGCGTACACTCCAGCTTCCCGTTGCCGAAGGAGTTTCGTCACAATGAAGCATCATATTTGAAGCATTGAATAGCCTCTGAAAGACGCATCGTTGGCCAACACTCCCAGCTTGCCTACTGGCGACTTCAAAGTATCCAGAAACAACTGGGTCAGCCTATCAAAAGACTTGAGCAAGACGTACCCACCCGATGGAACAGTTCGTTATTTATGCTACAGAGTCTACTTGAACAGAAACGTGCACTGTGCGCTTATGGAGCTGACTACAACAGAGTTGTTACTGTTGATCTCAAATCTACTCACGGCTGAAAGGACATTAAATTAAGCTCTCATCAATTTCAAACAATCGTCATTGCATCATTTTTGTTTATCCTTGTTTACAGCCTCTGGATTCACACTCAGCAGCTACTGGATGCACTGGGTCAGACAGGCTCCTGGAAAAGGACTGGAGTGGATCGCTGCTGATGCTGGCGGCAGCACCAAATCCTACTCTCAGTCAGTTCAAGGCCGGTTCACCATCTCCAGAGACAACAGCAGACAGCAGGTGTATCTGCAGATGAACAGTCTGAAGACTGAAGACACTGCTGTGTATTACTGTGCCAGAGAGCCACAATAACACAAACCATCAGCAGAGCTGAACAAAAACCCCTCAGTGCCTGAACACTTGTAACATGAAGCCACCAGAGGAGGAGCCCTCAGACCACTAATGATTATAACAACAGTCTCAGTGGGACAAACAGGCTTTAAATAATATACAATCATATTCGGAAATAATTTTAAAAATGTAATGGTCATATCAGATATTTCCAAAAAGTCTGAATCTTTTCATCAGTGATCATGAATGAAAAATGTACAAATAGAATATAAACAAAAGTTGTATTCAAATGTGTTAGTGTATGAATTATTAAAACATGTTTAAATGTAAGAGACTCAGATTAAATTAAATTGACCTGCTTCAGTTTAATAAATGGAGGATGTATTTTAAACGGATGTGTTATGAAATGATTGAGCATGAACCTGTTACTTCAAACATCCAGCATAGATGGACAATCAGCTACATGAAATGTTGAATTGAACTCTAACAGTGCTGAGTTCAGGAGCCACTCCCTCTTGATGCAAATGTTCAGTGTGTGCAGAGTACTTGTGTCCTGCTGACTGCTCTCGTCCTCTGTGTGGAGCGTCAGAGGTCACATCTCCAGCCTCAGGATGATGAACACACTCACTCTTCTGCTGGTTGCTCTCTCTCTGCCCTGTGAGTTCTCCTGCTTCTTGCTCTTTAATATTTTATCAGACAACATCGCCTGATGGTCAGTCAGTGATTCCAGATCCCCGTCTCACTTTCTCCTGTGGTTCCTGTCTGCTTTCCTCTCATCAGGTTGTACAGGTCAGAGTATGGAGTCCATTCCTTCCAGTTCAGTGGTGAAAATGCCCGGGGAGACTCTCAGTCTCTCCTGCAGGGGATCTGGCTTCACTTTTAGCTGCTGTGTTATGAGCTGGATAAGACGACCTGCAGGAAAAGCCCTGGAATGGATAGGGAGCAGTTTCTCTGATGCCAGCAGTAACACTTATGCCAGCAGTGTGCGAGGACGTGCAGAAGTCAGCAGAGATGACAGCAGCAGCATGGTGTATCTGAGACTGTCCAACTTAAAGCCAGAGGACTCTGCTGTGTATTACTGTGCCAGAGACACACTGGTTACAAGAAGCACAGAGGCTTTACAAAAACGTCTCAGACAGTGTTTTAACAAAGACCTACAGGTGGCAGCAGAACACATGAAGTCAGATGACTCTAAGGAGAGTGTAACACACTCTAAAACACACATGCAGGAACACACTGAAGGCAACAGCTGTAGTTGTGGTTTGTGACTTCCCGTTTCTTAGTGTCACATTAAACGAATGTTGACCCTGACCCTGCAGACCCTGACTCAGTCTGGACCAGTGGTTAAACGTCCTGGAGAATCCCACAGACTGACCTGTTACGCCTCTGGATTCACATTCAGCAGCCACTGGATGCACTGGATCAGACAGGCTCCTGGAAAAGGACTGGAGTGGGTCGCTGCTATAACTGATGGTGGTGGTAGCAACAAATACTACTCTCAGTCAGTTCGAGGCCGGTTCACCATCTCCAGAGACGACAGCAGACAGCAGCTGTATCTGCAGATGAACAGTCTGAAGACTGAAGATTCTGCTGTTTATTATTGTGCTCGAGACCCACAGTGACCGGAGGAGGCTGAGCAGCTGTACAAAATCCTGTTTCATATTCTTTATTTTACATTATAAACATTATTTAAATAACAAACAAAATATAGAATCCTTCAAACTGCTCCTAAAATGTTTCTAAGAAACACAATAAAGATCACTGGCTCGAACAGGCCGAACACAAAACAACAGTTTGGTTGCTGAAATTATATTTTGTAATATTTTTTTTATCTTGTTCACACAAGATAATAAAAGATTATTTCCACAAGAGTTCAAACACAAGACACACACAGGGCAGCAAGTTAATACATCTCTGAGAAGATGATCGCATTGTGCGCACAAGATTTGCATCTGGTCTCAGATCCTCTGGCCTGCTTGAAGTTTCTTGTATTTCTGTGTCTTTAAACTGTGATAACACTGACACCTTTAAGAGTCTGTATGCAAACCTGCAAAGCAGCGCTATTAAATATGACTACTATTTACATGATGCTGACTGACGTCACTGTATTTCTGTTAGCAGCAAATGAGTAGAGTTAGTGAGAAAATACATTAATTCATAAATGCTACAATTAGAAACAAAGCTGTTTATAAATGTTCAAAGTCAATCATAAATTGAATGTAGCAGGCGACCGGTGATAAATTCTGTCAGGAAAACTGCTGAAGTAATATTTAAAGTGGATTTTAATCATTTGTAAACTTATTATTAAACTTACTGTAAATGTGGCTCATAAAGTAACAGATAGACAGCTGCTCCTTTAGACTCCATTAGTGCTCATCTTCATTATAGCAATGCTGATTTTAATGAATACATTTTCTATTATCCCTGAATGTTAATGTTCATATTCATAAGAGGAATAATTATCCTTATTGTTGTTCTCAATATGAAAATAAATTACATTATTATTATGTTTCCAGTCTGCAGATATAAAAGCAGTGAACAGACTCTTCTATTGGCTCCACTTAAACCAACACTGATGCTTCATATGTTTGACTCTATGCAAACTCAGTGAGCTTCCTTGTTACTCGGCTATAAAAGCTTCACATCAGGCTGTCAGTGGAGTTCACAGCACGTCACTTTAACATAAAGCATGTTTTCTGTAGCTCTGCTGCTGCTGTTGGCAGCTGGATGTGAGTCTCTCTGGATTTGTCAAAGTCAACAGTTCTTCTTTTGCACTTTAACTTGATCATTTCTTACAAAACATGTTCTTTATTTTAACAGGTGTGAAGTGTGAACAGTTGACACAGCCAGCCTCTGTGACTGTGCAGCCAGGTCAACGTCTGACCATCACCTGTCAGGTCTCTTATTCTGTTAGCACCTACTGGACAGCCTGGATCAGACAGCCTGCAGGGAAAGGACTGGAGTGGATTGGTAGCAGAGTTGGATCCACAACATACTACCAAGATTCACTGAAGAACAAGTTCAGTATCGACTTAGACTCTTCCAGCAACACAGCGACTCTAAACGGACAGAATGTGCAGCCTGAAGACACTGCTGTGTATTACTGTGCCAGAGAGCCACAGTGAGAGACAATAACAGGAGAGTCGTACAAAAAGTACTTCCTCTGTTTACAACCATCACTGGGGACAGTTGGAACATATGTTTGTAATACTGATGTGCCATAATGTAAATTCTTATTATAGATTCAATGTTGAAGTCTTGTTTAATCTCATTCGTCTGAATGTTAAAGTCATTTCCATCAAGAATTCAACATCATTCATTTGTCATTGCACAACAGAGTTCCACAATGATTCAATGTTTTAGCCCATTCCTGCTACACACAGAACAAAAGGAGACATTGTTTAAAGTAGAATAGAAAAAGATACATTGTCATATTTGAGTTATTTAGATACTAATACACTGGTTCATTAGCACAATTAAAATTATAATTCTGTTGCACTCTTTTTGGATTTGTTGTTTGGGGGAATGTAAACAGCAGCAACAAGATAGTGCTGATAACTTTATGCTGAAATCTGAACTTTAAAAACTTGACATCTGGGAAATATTATTAACTTTTACAATATTTGAGCACCAAGTATCATCGATAAAAACAGTTTCTCCCCTTGTGATCACTAACATGAAGCCACCACAGGAGGAGCCCTCAGACCACCAAAGATTTCAACATCAGTTCACTGTTACAGCAACAACAGAAACAGTCTTTAGAACATTGGAAATAATAGACAATGTTCCAATCACTGATAAAATAGTGTATGTTGTCACAGTAACAAACTCCACGATACATTATTAAATATTAAAGCATTCAACAACTTATACAAATGAGGTTGATTACTTTGCTCAGTGTTCCTCGTCTCTGAAAGTCAGTTCCTTTTTGAGAACATACTAAAAAATATCAAACTGATAAGTTATCAGAATCATACGTGCATTAGAGACTGAACCGGTCTTTAGCCAAAGTCATGGTGGTGTTTATTATTTAGGACATAAAACATGTGATTTAAACATCAATCTCATAACGTTTGATATGACTGAAGTTTCACCAACTCTTTCTGTGAGACGGAGAGAAAACATTTTAATAAACTTTACTGTCCCATGGATGTAAATAAGCCTCCTTGTGTGTTGCCTTATAAGGACATAAAGTGTCTTCTCCTCTTGCTGGTTTCTAGTTTCTATTCACGGCTGCTCCTTTAGTTTCCAGTAGTCCTCTTCTTCATTGTTACAGCAACGCTGATTTTAAGAAATATTATCAATGAATGCTTCTGGTTGTTTGCAATTTGAAAATAAATTACATGATGCTTAAAAATCAAATGTCTCTCAGTGCAAAACATTCAGACATTTATATTCTGTAAATGTTGGGACATTTTAAATGTTGAGTGTTCTGAAATGAAAATATCACATGTGAAGCAAAGGTGATTTCCAGGCATGTTTCTACTCGACTGCCCCTCCCTGCTTCACACACATAACATTCATAAAACGTTTAAATCAAGAATTCATGAATTAAAAAATAAAGTTGAGATAAACACCAATACACGTATGCATGAAGTGATATTATATAATTTCATTTCCATCAATAGAACTGATCATTATCAGAATCATGTGGGCATTGGAAACTGAACCAGAAGTCACCTTTATTATTCAAATGGTAAATGGACTGTACTTATAGAGCGCTTTTCTCACTCAGAGCTGCTTTTTACACTACATATCACATTCACCCATTCACACACTGATGGCAGAGGCTGCTACTAAAGTGCCCAACTGTCAATCAGATATCACATTCATACCCTTTGGCTATGCCACCGGGAGCAATTTGGGTTTCAGTGTCTTGCCCAAAGACACTTCGACATGTAGCCTGAGGGAGCTGGGGATCGAACCTCCAACCTTCCGATTGAAAGACGACCGACTCTACCACTGAGCCACAGCCGCCACAAACTACAAACCTACAACAAATGAAGCTTTCAATACCAATCTAAACTCTGGGCAGATACCCAGAAACAAAGGAGACAAAACCTCCCACACATGTCGACAGTGAGATCTATAATGAAAGAACATCACGGGCAGTTAACACCTGATAGAGGTTTATATGGGAGCAGATCTTCTGGTGTCAAACAAGAGAAGAACTTACTGCTTCAGTCTGATGAACTGAAAATAACAGAGATAAAAGTCAAATGATATTCCTCCCTGAGGAGGAGTCAATGCAAACTGTGATGTCTTCCTCCTCTACTTATGTGACTGCAGAGAGGAGGACAGAGAACAGTGGACACACAGTTTAACATGATGGACTACAGGACAGGACTGCTGCTGTTAACTGTCTGCTGGGCAGGTGAAGATCATCACTATATTCATGTTACATAGCGTATATATCTGTCAGCAGCTGATTTCACTTGATGTTTTTATCCTCTCTCCAGGTGTTGATGCTCAGACTCTGACACAATCTGAACCAGTGGTTAAACGTCCTGGAGAATCCCACAGACTGACCTGTACAGCCTCTGGATTCACATTAAGCGACTACTATATGGTCTGGGTCAGACAGGCTCCTGGAAAAGGACTGGAGTGGGTCGCTTACATCAGCAGTGCTAGTAGCACCAAATACTACTCTCAGTCAGTCCAAGGCCGGTTCACCATCTCCAGAGACAACAGCAGACAGCAGGTGTATCTGCAGATGAACAGTCTGAAGACTGAAGACACTGCTGTGTATTACTGTGCCAGAGAGCCACAGTGAGAGACAATAACAGGAGAGTCGTACAAAAACTACTTCCTCTGTTTACAACCATCACTGGGGACAGTTGGAACATATGTTTGTAATACTGATGTGCCATAATGTAAATTCTTATTATAGATTCAATGTTGAAGTCTTGTTTAATCTCATTCGTCTGAATGTTAAAGTCATTTCCATCAAGAATTCAACATCATTCATTTGTCATTGCACAACAGAGTTCCACAATGATTCAATGTTTTAGCCCATTCCTGCTACACACAGAACAAAAGGAGACATTGTTTAAAGTAGAATAGAAAAAGATACATTGTCATATTTGAGTTATTTAGATACTAATACACTGGTTCATTAGCACAATTAAAATTATAATTCTGTTGCACTCTTTTTGGATTTGTTGTTTGGGGGAATGTAAACAGCAGCAACAAGATAGTGCTGATAACTTTATGCTGAAATCTGAACTTTAAAAACTTGACATCTGGGAAATATTATTAACTTTTACAATATTTGAGCACCAAGTATCATCGATAAAAACAGTTTCTCCCCTTGTGATCACTAACATGAAGCCACCACAGGAGGAGCCCTCAGACCACCAAAGATTTCAACATCAGTTCACTGTTACAGCAACAACAGAAACAGTCTTTAGAACATTGGAAATAATAGACAATGTTCCAATCACTGATAAAATAGTGTATGTTGTCACAGTAACAAACTCCACGATACATTATTAAATATTAAAGCATTCAACAACTTATACAAATGAGGTTGATTACTTTGCTCAGTGTTCCTCGTCTCTGAAAGTCAGTTCCTTTTTGAGAACATACTAAAAAATATCAAACTGATAAGTTATCAGAATCATACGTGCATTAGAGACTGAACCGGTCTTTAGCCAAAGTCATGGTGGTGTTTATTATTTAGGACATAAAACATGTGATTTAAACATCAATCTCATAACGTTTGATATGACTGAAGTTTCACCAACTCTTTCTGTGAGACGGAGAGAAAACATTTTAATAAACTTTACTGTCCCATGGATGTAAATAAGCCTCCTTGTGTGTTGCCTTATAAGGACATAAAGTGTCTTCTCCTCTTGCTGGTTTCTAGTTTCTATTCACGGCTGCTCCTTTAGTTTCCAGTAGTCCTCTTCTTCATTGTTACAGCAACGCTGATTTTAAGAAATATTATCAATGAATGCTTCTGGTTGTTTGCAATTTGAAAATAAATTACATGATGCTTAAAAATCAAATGTCTCTCAGTGCAAAACATTCAGACATTTATATTCTGTAAATGTTGGGACATTTTAAATGTTGAGTGTTCTGAAATGAAAATATCACATGTGAAGCAAAGGTGATTTCCAGGCATGTTTCTACTCGACTGCCCCTCCCTGCTTCACACACATAACATTCATAAAACGTTTAAATCAAGAATTCATGAATTAAAAAATAAAGTTGAGATAAACACCAATACACGTATGCATGAAGTGATATTATATAATTTCATTTCCATCAATAGAACTGATCATTATCAGAATCATGTGGGCATTGGAAACTGAACCAGAAGTCACCTTTATTATTCAAATGGTAAATGGACTGTACTTATAGAGCGCTTTTCTCACTCAGAGCTGCTTTTTACACTACATATCACATTCACCCATTCACACACTGATGGCAGAGGCTGCTACTAAAGTGCCCAACTGTCAATCAGATATCACATTCATACCCTTTGGCTATGCCACCGGGAGCAATTTGGGTTTCAGTGTCTTGCCCAAAGACACTTCGACATGTAGCCTGAGGGAGCTGGGGATCGAACCTCCAACCTTCCGATTGAAAGACGACCGACTCTACCACTGAGCCACAGCCGCCACAAACTACAAACCTACAACAAATGAAGCTTTCAATACCAATCTAAACTCTGGGCAGATACCCAGAAACAAAGGAGACAAAACCTCCCACACATGTCGACAGTGAGATCTATAATGAAAGAACATCACGGGCAGTTAACACCTGATAGAGGTTTATATGGGAGCAGATCTTCTGGTGTCAAACAAGAGAAGAACTTACTGCTTCAGTCTGATGAACTGAAAATAACAGAGATAAAAGTCAAATGATATTCCTCCCTGAGGAGGAGTCAATGCAAACTGTGATGTCTTCCTCCTCTACTTATGTGACTGCAGAGAGGAGGACAGAGAACAGTGGACACACAGTTTAACATGATGGACTACAGGACAGGACTGCTGCTGTTAACTGTCTGCTGGGCAGGTGAAGATCATCACTATATTCATGTTACATAGCGTATATATCTGTCAGCAGCTGATTTCACTTGATGTTTTTATCCTCTCTCCAGGTGTTGATGCTCAGACTCTGACACAATCTGAACCAGTGGTTAAACGTCCTGGAGAATCCCACAGACTGACCTGTACAGGCTCTGGATTCACATTAAGCGACTACTATATGGTCTGGGTCAGACAGGCTCCTGGAAAAGGACTGGAGTGGGTCGCTTACATCAGCAGTGCTAGTAGCACCAAATACTACTCTCAGTCAGTCCAAGGCCGGTTCACCATCTCCAGAGACAACAGCAGACAGCAGGTGTATCTGCAGATGAACAGTCTGAAGACTGAAGACACTGCTGTGTATTACTGTGCCAGAGACACACAGTGACTGGAGGAGGCTGAGCAGCTGTACAAAATCCTTCAGGACTCATCTTTACTGCACTGATCGATCAACAATAACTATAGAACTCAAAGGCTGTCTTACAGTAATGATCACTTACTCATGTAACAGACAATAACAGAAAATCCATCTGCTAAAATAATTGTCTAGATATAAATAAAATAAATACTACATGTTTACATTATTGTTGCATTAATGTTTATATTATTTGGCAACTAAAATCAGTCTCAGTATGAGAGTGAAAATAATAATGCAGTTCTCTTTATAGAAACACTAGATGGCAGTCAGTGTCCAGTCTCTCTCTGCTCTGTTACTGTAATGAGACACTCATGTCTACGGTGGCCAGCAAGGGCAAACGTGCTGCAACAGCCCAAACAATTTTGTTTAGAAGAAATGAGCTGCAAATTCAGAAACGATGTAAATTCTAAAACACAAGCAAAAGTCTAAAACAAATTCAACGACGGAAACGCGCTGCAAATGAAAAAACTGCTGCAAAAAGCCAAAACAAATACATTAACATCAAACACGCTGCAAATACAGAAACGATGCAAAGTCAAAAACACACAAACCCAGAAAACACATGCAAAAGAAAAATGCTGCAAATACAGCCAACACAACGGAAGAGCTCCAGGCCTGTAGGGGGCGCTCTGTGTGACAGGTTAGTATTAACTGGAGAGAGAGGGAGACGAGACAGTGAATTTATTACCTCTCAGACTTTCGCATTTTAGACGCTGCTGGAGCGGAGCGTCTCTGTTGGTCATGTACTACTGACAACTTTAAAATATGAGCAAAGAAATCACACACTTTTGTTGAGACACGGCTCCCGATCAACTGATAGCTTTACTAAATTAACCGCTGCTAATTGTAGCTCCTGTTAGCCGTGCAGCTAGTGGTTCTTTATGATTACTCTGTCCGGTATCGGGCTCCGAGTACAGTTAAGTGTCCGTGTTAACTCAACTAGCAAAAGGTAGTTTGGGTGTTTGGGGTTATCTCGTCCGCAGCAGAAGTCACGGCCGGGCCGCTACCATATGGCCAGAGACCAACACTGCTCAGTTTGAGAACAGGGAAGACAGTAGCGTGGTGGTTTTCTTGCAGAGTTCGGCACCAGTGAGATTTCCCATCTGAACCCCCACTTAGGCTGTCTTCTGTGTCACGAAGCTGCCTTCTTTAATTAATTATGTCCTAACGACGATATCTTCCACGCTTAATATAGATCCTCAGCTGAGGTTATGTGTATATGGAAAGTATGCGAGCCGTAATTTTACGCATGTAAAGACACAGAATTAAGCCGTGCAGTAGTTTTTGACTTTGCATTGTTTCTGTATTTGCAGCGTGTTTGATGTCAATGTATTTGTTTTGGCTTTTTGCAGCAGTTTTTTTATTTGCAGTGTGTTTCTGTCGTTGCTTTTGTTTTGGACTTTTGCTTGTGTTTTTGAATTTACATCGTTTCTGAATTTGCAGCTCGTTTCTTCTAATTGAAATTGTTTGGGCTGTTGCAGCGCGTTTGCCCTTGCCGGCCACCGTACATATCTGCTTATCTCATTGTTCTTAAATAACCGACACACAAACCCTGGACTGAAACAGACTTTCATCCTCCTCTGTGAACCCGCTCCACCACAACACAAACACAACATTGAAGTTGCTGGCTCAACAGTTAATGCAGGTTCATGTGTGGACATCGTTGTTGATCACCATCTCAACAAGCTGCTGCTGACAGCTGGATCCTGTGAGCAGCTTTAAACTAATAAACACATTAGAAACAGGGAATAATCAGATGAATGATGGAGATCATGTTGGTTTGTGTTTCCACAGGTGTGAACAGTATCGACCTCATCCAGCCAGACTCAATGGTTGTGCAGCCTGGACAGTCTTTGACCATCACCTGTCAGGTCTCTGGTTATTCTTTGAATAATGCTCTGAAGAACAAGTTCAGCTACCACACACACACTTCAACGAGCTCGGTTACACTAAGTGCACTGTTACGTGTGAGAGAAGGGCAGGGCCAGTCTAGGTGTTTTTCCTTCCTGCTCTCCTCTCTTTTTTTTCTCTCTCCACTTTCCCCCAGGTGATAACCACCTGATTGAGCTTCACCTGTGCAGGCTGCTCATTGGCTCCCTCACACCACAGCTAGCCATCAGTATCATGGGCTAACGAGATAAGTAGAAACCAAGCGCAGTTCACTCTTTTCGATTGTTGTCTGTGCTGCCTGCTGGAGCTGCAGCTGCTCTATTAAAGAAACTGATGTTGAAAAGGTGTGTGGTGGGAGGTTTGTGACATAGGTGAGTTTGGGGTACTGTGTACATTTTGCACACACAGTTTGTTTGTTTGTCTAGAAACACTCGGTTTATTGGTTGGTGCCACCTCTGTATTTGTTCTGGTGGAGCTCTTTTTTAGAGAACACAGTTAGGTCTTTTTGTTTGTTTGAGTTAGACTTTTTAGTCCGGCCTAGTTTTGTTATATTGATTTCTGTTTATTTGGCACGACCATTTTTTTTTGTAATTTCACAACTCGATCATGTGAATATGTAGCACCTCTACTTCACACACATGAAACACACACAGAATATCATGAATTAAAATGAAAAAATACAGATACTATTTAGATAAACACCAATACACGTGTGCATGAAGAAATAGTTCTGCAGTGTTTTTTTATTATTTGCAGCTGAGGGGAAAAGTAAACTGCAGAAACAATATGAGCCTGAAAGTATGGCTGACATCTTAACATTAATAAGTCAACATCTGGGTAACATTGTCCATCGACTTTGGCTACAATACAGCCCCAAGCATCACTGATGTAAACACACAGTTTACAATGTGAACAACAGGAGGAGCCCTCAGACCAACAATGATGTCAACATCAGTTCACTGTTACAGCAGCAAGAAAAACTTGAGACTTCATGAAAGAACTCTTCTGTTTCCATCAATAGAACTGATCATTATCAGAATCATGTGAGCATTGGAAACTGAACCAGAAGTCACCTTTATTATTCAAACTACAACAAATGAAGCTTTCAATACCAATCTAAACTCTGGGCAGATACCCAGAAACAAAGGAGACAAAACCTCCCACACATGTCGACAGTGAGATCTATAATGAAAGAACATCACGGGCAGTTAACACCTGATAGAGGTTTATATGGGAGCAGATCTTCTGGTGTCAAACAAGAGAAGAACTTACTGCTTCAGTCTGATGAACTGAAAATAACAGAGATAAAAGTCAAATGATATTCCTCCCTGAGGAGGAGTCAATGCAAACTGTGATGTCTTCCTCCTCTACTTATGTGACTGCAGAGAGGAGGACAGAGAACAGTGGACACACAGTTTAACATGATGGACTACAGGACAGGACTGCTGCTGTTAACTGTCTGCTGGGCAGGTGAAGATCATCACTATATTCATGTTACATAGCGTATATATCTGTCAGCAGCTGATTTCACTTGATGTTTTTATCCTCTCTCCAGGTGTTGATGCTCAGACTCTGACACAATCTGAACCAGTGGTTAAACGTCCTGGAGAATCCCACAGACTGACCTGTACAGCCTCTGGATTCACATTCGGCAGCTTCTATATGGCCTGGGTCAGACAGGCTCCTGGAAAAGGATTGGAGTGGATCGCCTGGATCCAAACTGATAGTCGCGAAAAATACTACTCTCAGTCAGTTCAAGGCCGGTTCACCATCTCCAGAGACGACAGCAGACAGCAGCTGTATCTGCAGATGAACAGTCTGAAGACTGAAGACACTGCTGTGTATTACTGTGCCAGACAGCCACAGTGAGAGACAATAACAGGAGAGTCGTACAAAAACCACTTCCTCTATTTACAACCATCACTGGGAACATTCACTTGTCTCAGCATCACTTTATTAAAAAGGCCTCTACAAACAATATTAGTCCAAATGTAAAATATAAAAAATTAACAAAAATGTAACAATGATTGCAGAGTTGAAGTAGATTGACAAAGGAAAAACAGATTGGATCATCAAACTGATGTAAAAGACTGACGGATAAAAACATTGATCTACATACACGGATCAGCCGTAACATTATGACCACCTGCCTGATATTGTGTAGGTCCCCCTTTTGCCACCACAGCCCTGACCCATCAAGGCATGGACTCCATGACACGTCTAAAGATGAGCTGAGGTATCTGGCACCAAGACGTTAGCAGCAGATCTTTTAAGTCCTGTAAGTTGCGAGGTGGGGCCTCCACAGATTGGACTTGTTTGACCTGCACATCCCACAGACGCTCGATTAAATTGAGATTTGGGTAATTTGGATGATCTTTTACATGATGTCAAAGAAAACTTGATTCATCTGACCAGTCCGCCTTCTTCCATTGCTCCGTGGTCCAGTTCTGATGCTGGTGTGCCCATTGTAGGAGCTTTTGGCAGTGGACAGGAGTCGGCATGGGCACCCTTGGTCCTTGTCAAACTCGCTCACATTCTTACACTTGACCATGTTTTTCTGTTTCCATTACATCAACTTTGAGGACAAAATGTTCCCTTGCTGCCTAACATATCCCACCCACTGACAGGAGCCATTGTAACGAGATCATCAATGTTATTTACTTCACCTGTCAGTGGTCATAATGTTTTGGCTGATCGGTGAATATTAAATGACCCGTGGCTGCTTGATCTCGAGGAACTTTAGTTACGGATCAAGTCTGTTCCAGCTGTACGTTCTGGTGAGGAGGAGTCAATGCAAAACTCAGATGTATCATATGTGAAGCAGAGGTGATTTACAGTCATGCTTTCATTTAGTCAGAGCAACACTGATGCTTCATATGTTTGATTCTATGCAAACTCAGTGAGCTTCCTTGTTACTCGGCTATAAAAGCTTCACATCAGGCTGTCAGTGGAGTTCACAGCACGTCACTTTAACATAAAGCATGTTTTCTGTAGCTCTGCTGCTGCTGTTGGCAGCTGGATGTGAGTCTCTCTGGATTTGTCAAAGTCAACAGTTCTTCTTTTGCACTTTAACTTGATCATTTCTTACAAAACATGTTCTTTATTTTAACAGGTGTGAAGTGTGAACAGTTGACACAGCCAGCCGCTGTGACTGTGCAGCCAGGTCAACGTCTGACCATCACCTGTCAGGTCTCTTATTGGCAGCTACTGGACAGCCTGGATCAGACAGCCTGCAGGGAAAGCACTGGAGTGGATTGGAATGAGACAAGTATCCTCAATACGCTACAAAGATTCACTGAAGAACAAGTTCAGTATCGACTTAGACTCTTCCAGCAACACAGTGACTCTAAACGGACAGAATGTGCAGCCTGAAGACACTGCTGTGTATTACTGTGCCAGAGAGCCACAGTGAGAGACAATAACAGGAGAGTCGTACAAAAACTACTTCCTCTGTTTACAACCATCACTGGGAACATTTAGACGCACAACACAAACACACCTGCATAAAAACTCAGAGACTCAGCTACCTCACTAAATGTTAACTTTATAAAGACAATACTCTCTGATTAGAAGATAAGATAAATGTTTATGTAACTCACAGAATCAGAGAGTTCAATATTTCAAAGTATCAAAGCAGATCTAGTTTCACCTTTACTGCAGCCGACATCAGTACAGAAGAATCAGAGAGAAGCTTCATCTTGTGATACCTAGAAACAGTTAGTTTCTGTTTTTATGGGATGGGGCAGAAATTACCATCTGATAATGTAACTACATAAACATTATAGCTCCCCGTCTCACACAAACAGGAAATCGTCAAGATAAAAACAGGCTCTAAACTGCTGAACCATGAGTTAAAGATCGTCAGTGAGGAGAGAAAGGTGTATTCTCCTTCTCAGATGGTTCAGATATGAGTTGTCAGGACTCTGATATTTTACAGTTTGCTCTGCTGCTGTAGAGATACTCTACTTATAGAAATGTATCTGTGTCACATGTTCCCTTTCAAACCTGCAGAGGGAGGTCCATGCAAACTCTTCCTCTCATATAAACACACCATCAGTAACCTGTGGCAGAACACCGGGACACTTTAGTTTATTCTGTAACACTGAGATCAGAGAGAACTAAACTACAGGATGGAAAAAACGATTATCTGGGCCCGTATTCATGAAGCTTTCTAGTACAAAGAGTTGCTCCTAGTGAAGAAATTCTAAGAAACTTCTTAGAATCTTGACGTTTTCTAAGAATTTCCCCTGAAAGTTAAGACAAGATCCTGGTAAAAATAGGAGTTATTCAGAAAGCATCTCAGCCCTTAAGAGAGCTCCTAAGGTGAGACACTGTTAGGAGTAGTGAGGAGGACTTTTAAGAGGCTTACAAGTTTTTTAAGCGGAGAAGAAAATGGGGGAAAGACGGAGAGAGAGGAGAAAAGTTCTCAAAACACTGAATAACAATGAGCTAATTAAACAATAGCCTACAGAGTGGATCGTGCAGGGATCATGTTTGTGGTAGATCTCATTAGAGATGTGACGCAACAACGCAATATTGCCAGAAATGAAAGTGATCATAACATTAAAATATTTGGCAACTGGAAACATGCAAAGTGCAGCAGTGATGACTTGGGTCTGTCGCAACTGTCAATCAGCAGAGTGATCGCAATTACAGGGAATAGGAACGGGTATAGTGGGCTTGGGTATGGGACGCACATCCATAGAACTGCACGGACATCTTTTAATTCAGCATTTAATTTAACTTTGACAGCAGTTACAAGTAAGAGGTAAACTATCTCACCTGTGCTTGCAGACTCCCGTTTGGGTGCTGCAGTCTCCCCTCTCACGTTAGACTTTAACACAGAGCCTAACACTGCTTTTCGCACTCTTCACTAGTGTGCACAACCAGAGGGAAAGATGCATTTCCCTGCAGCGCTACATTTTCCCATGCCTGCCTCTTGGTTTGAGCTGTAAAACCGGGGCTGAATTTATGTCCTAAAATGTTTTTTTATTCATCAACTACTTGAGATAAAAGTAAACACTGTCCCTCCATCCAGTTGGGATTTCTGGTTCTTCTTGTTCAATGCAACAAACCCATTTTCCCTCGTTAATATCAGTTAGATCTAGAACTTAAAGTAGCAGCATGGTAAATAAAAGTGATCAAGTAAATATAACTACATCAGCATGTGAAGATGAGCAGCTTCAAACATTCTGTAGGCTACTTTAAAGTGTGGCTTACAATTCATTCAACAGAGACGTTCAGTACATAAAATAGTGTTCATGATGACACAATGTCTGAGTAAATTCTATGATTAGGCCGATAGATTTCACCTTCCTTCTCTGCCCATCATCACTGAAAGACCTTTTTTTTTCAACCAATCACAGCTTCTGAAAGAATGTGTCATACCTGACAACGGGGTCAGCCAGGCCTCCTCACTAAGATACAAGTTTCTGTCCCTTCCTTGCTCAGAGTTGATCTGAGAGTGTTCCTAAATCACTCCTAAGCTAGGACTCTGCTAGAAGTTTATAAGCAAAGTGAAGAGCTCTCTGAGAGTATTCTGAGAATGTTTGTGAATACAGGCCCTGGAGTTTAGTTTTTGTAGTTTCTATTCATGGTGAGAAAATCCATTCTGCTTCACTTTTTAATGTCCAACCGGTTCTTTACACGTTTGTTTGATAATATTCACAATTCATTTTTCTACAGGAGTTTGGAGTGAGATCAAACTGGAGCAGTCTCCCTCTGAGGTGAAAAGACCTGGAGAGACAGTGAAGATGTCATGTATCACATCAGGCTTTGACATGACGAGCAGCTATATGCACTGGATATGACAGAGGCCAGGGAGAGCTCTGGAGTGGATTGGTGGGATGGATACAGGCACAAACTCTGCTCGCTATGCCAGCTCCTTTCAAAGTCGTTTCTTTATGACTGAAGATGAGCCCAGCAGCACTCAGTACCTCCAGGTCAACTGGAGCCCGACATCCGCATTGAGAGACAATAACAGGAGAGTCATACAAAAACTGCTTCCTCTATTTACAACCATCACTGGGAACATCCAGTTCTCTCTGCATCACTCTTTAAAAACTGATTGTGATTATTTCTCAGTGATTCAAATTCCAAGTAGTGATTGACTGAATATTGGAATCATATACCACGGTCAGGCTGAATACTTGTCTCTGATTGGTTGCAGGGTGTCACTTCTTTTCTCACTTTGGATTGTTCTGGCCTCTAAGTCGTCCATAAGTTCCTCATAATGGAAACATCATCAGAGAATGTCCCTTTCTTAGTTTTTTAAGAGAACAGTGTTTATTCTTTTCTCTCGATTATAAGCATTATTAACAGGCAATATAAAAAGTCTATCTCTGTTTCTAACTATGCTGATTAAATCATTTGTAATACTGACATGAAACAGTATAATAAACAAGTCTTACTGCAGCAAAGAAATCAGTAGCAATGAAGTTCTTATTCTCAGGCTTCCTTTAATAATTGGTCTATTTTCATGTCAGAAATTCATGTTGTCTCTGATTCAATCATCAGAAAAATACACTGATACACATTTGAACACAGAGAACATGAAAAACCACAGACAAGTTACAGCCGCAAGCGGCGATGAACGGGCCCTCGCACCCATGGCCACGTTGGGGAGTGTCGCGGCTACGGGGTGTGAGGCAGCCTCGGGGCGTGCTGCAGCAGCAGGGTGTGCATGAGCCACAGCATGTGCTGCAGCCAGGGGCTGTTAACCAGTAGGTGGTGCTATCAGCATCACCCAAATTCCTATGTAGATCTGTTCAGGCCGAGACTTTAATCAAGTAAATGAAATTTGAAGCTGATTGAAAATTGTATATGCGAGTTACTACTGCCTCTTTCCACTAGGTGGCGCCAAGAGTATGAGTGAAAATGTATATGCAGATCTCTTCAGGGCAGTACCCCCATGAAAAATTTGTGAGGAGATTGGACAATGCATATGAGGGTTGATACAGGCTGTCACCAGTGTGTGGCACTATAGCTATCATGAAAAAATGACTCTGTTCAGGGCGGGACTCAAGCATATGAAATTTGGTGCAGAGATGATGAAGTACAGCCACGTTATCAAAGCCTTGATGTTAGGCGAGGCATCATGGCGAAGGTTATCTTCGCCACGGCACCAGGGTCACGACGTCTGTTGAAACCTCACCGTGTTTTTTCACAAACCTTGATCAAGGTCTTAAGGCTTTCCTGGCCAAAGTTTGATGTTGATGTGTCTTACCAACTTGGAGGAGAAGCTTGGAGAGTAAAACATGTAATTTCCTGTTGCCAGTAGGGGGCGCTAGGACTGATGGGAAATGTTTTCATGTAGTTGTGTTCAGGCAGGGGCTGTTATCATACATGTAAAAGATGAAGAACATTGAACATTGTGTATGGGAGTTACAATGATTTTCTGTTTTTGGCCTTTGACCCCCCGCCAAGGCCCCGCCCTTTGATGAAAACTCAAGCTTGTAATAACTTTGAATGTCCAGTGTGTTGTCAATACACTGACTGAGTTTGAAAAGGATCGGATGAAGTACCTACGAGGAATTCGTTAAAGTATGACCACTGTAAATCACCAAAAACAAGAGGCTGTTTTGTGCATCTTGACCTGCTATATATACCTACCAACATTCACACGTGTAGGTCAAAGTAACCTATATGGGGACCCCTTTTTGAAATTTTCTAGGGGGCGCTATGGAGCCATTTTGCCACGCCAATGTGCGTAACCCACAAAATAGCAAACTTTTCGTCACACCTGATGCACAATCCAAATGTGGTGAGTTTTGCGGCATGTTTAAGCTGTGAAATTTGCGCTTCATTTGGGGTAAAAAGAAAGGGTCTTTGCACCCATCGGTGCTCGGGCACCAATAATACGAGTGACTCTGGTTCAATTAAAAATGTCAGTAAATATTAGATTCTAGATTAAATTCTGAAAGCTATGTTATTCAACACAGTGAAATCTGAGGTGTTTCATATTCAGGAATAAAAGAAGGAAGATTTATTTTATGTTCCAGAGAATGAGGAAACTGTACATGATCATTTTCTACATTAAGATTTCTTGCTTTGCCCGACCACACTGCAGTTAGAACAGAGGAAACATGATGATCAAATATGACTAAATAGTTCGAGGCCACACAAAGAAAATCTCCCACCTGCCCCCAAAACACTCCTTTTCTCTCTGTGAGGAGGAGTCAATGCAAACTGTGATGTCTTCCTCCTCTACTTATGTGACTGCAGAGAGGAGGACAGAGAACAGTGGACACACAGTTTAACATGATGGACTACAGGACAGGACTGCTGCTGTTAACTGTCTGCTGGGCAGGTGAAGATCATCACTATATTCATGTTACATAGCGTATATATCTGTCAGCAGCTGATTTCACTTGATGTTTTTATCCTCTCTCCAGGTGTTGATGGTCAGACTCTGACACAATCTGAACCAGTGGTTAAACGTCCTGGAGAATCCCACAGACTGACCTGTACAGGCTCTGGATTCACATTCAGCAGCCACCCTATGGCCTGGGTCAGACAGGCTCCTGGAAAAGGACTCGAGTGGATCGCTCTCGTCTACGGTGATGGTAGCGGCAAATTCTACTCTCAGTCAGTTCGAGGCCGGTTCACCGTCTCCAAAGACAACAGCAGACAGCAGGTGTATCTGCAGATGAACAGTCTGAAGACTGAAGACACTGCTGTGTATTACTGTGCCAGAGAGCCACAATAACACAAACCATCAGCAGAGCTGAACAAAAACCCCTCAGTGCCTGAACACTTGTAACATGAAGCCACCAGAGGAGGAGCCCTCAGACCACTAATGATTATAACAACAGTCTCAGTGGGACAAACAGGCTTTAAACAACCCTGATCGCTGTACGAGAAGCACTGAAGCATGTCGGGCTTTAAAAACATTTCCCCTTCAACAATGAAGAATTAACACTGACGCACATTTGATCAATGAAAGTGTGTTTGTCAGCATGTTGGGACAGTTCATCATGACTCACAGCAACAGCTGCATTTATGTAAATACATCATCAATACGACTGAACAGAGAACTGTACTTTAAAAAGCTCTATCACATTATATTCTGTTTTTCTACATAAACCTACAAATACATCTCCACATAAACTTTTCCAAGTTTAAACACATTTTCACTGTATGACTCAAATCAGAGCGGCCCAACAAGTTTGATATATTAACCATCTAGATGGTGACATTTCATAAAAACAGAACAAATAAAAAATGACGTTTATGTTCATTTAAGAAGAAAACAGAACCTCCAACTGATTCAAATTAAACTGAGATTATTTAAAAATATGCAAATATATGTAACTTGTACTTAAGGGCGTGTTTGTGTCAGAGAGAGGACAGAAGATCTCTACCTCACTAAATGTTAACTTTATAAAGACAATACTCTCTGATTAGTAGATAAGATAAATGTTTATGTAACTCACAGAATCAGAGAGTTCAATATTTCAAAGTATCAAAGCAGATCTAGTTTCACCTTTACTGCAGCCGACATCAGTACAGAAGAATCAGAGAGAAGCTTCATCTTGTGATACCTAGAAACAGTTTGTTTCTGTTTTTATGGGATGGGGCAGAAATTACCATCTGATAATGTAACTACATAAACATTATAGCTCCCCGTCTCACACAAACAGGAAATCGTCAAGATAAAAACAGGCTCTAAACTGCTGAACCATGAGTTAAAGATCGTCAGTGAGGAGAGAAAGGTGTATTCTCCTTCTCAGATGGTTCAGATATGAGTTGCCAGGACTCTGATATTTTACAGTTTGCTCTGCTGCTGTAGAGATACTCTACTTATGGAAATGTATCTGTGTCACATGTTCCCTTTTAAACCTGCAGAGGGAGGTCCATGCAAACTCTTCCTCTCTTATAAACACACCATCAGTAACCTGTGGCAGAACACCGGGACACTTTAGTTTATTCTGTAACACTGAGATCAGAGAGAACTAAACTACAGGATGGAAAAAACGATTATCTGGAGTTTACTTTTTGTAGTTTCTATTCATGGTGAGAAAATCAATTCTGCTTCACTTTTTAATGTCCAACCTGTTCTTTACACGTTTGTTTGATAATGATCACTATTCATTTTTCTACAGGAGTTTGGAGTGAGATCAAACTGGAGCAGTCTGCCTCTGAGGTGAAAAGACCTGCAGAGACAGTGAAGATGTCATGTATCATATCAGGTTATAGCATGACAAGCAACAGTATGAACTGGATACGACAGAGGCCAGGGAGAGCTCTGGAGTGGATTGGGTGGATGTATACAGGCAAAAACTCTGCTAGCTATGCCAGCTCCTTTCAAAGCCGTTTCATCATGACTGAAGATGAGCCCAGCAGCACTCAGTACCTCCAGGTCAACAGCCTGACAGCAGAAGATTCTGCTGTTTACTTCTGTGCTCGACAAGACACAGTGAGTGAAGACAGTGGAGCAGCTGCACAAAAACCTCCACAGGGAAACAGCCATGTGATCTCAATGACATCTGCGTTTACATACCATAATCCTTTTTACCAAGTCATTTGATTTGGTGTAGATTACAAATCAAGACTCAGTCCTAATCACTTGTAACTGGAGAAACTCACACATTCACCTGTACAGGCTCTGGACTCAAATTCAGCAGCTGCAGGATGTCCTGGATCAGACAGGCTGCAGGGAAAGGACTGGAGTGAGTTACCAAGATGAATAATGCTGATGGTCAATGCTACTCTCAGAGGGTTCAAGTTCACCATCTTCAGAGACGACAGCAGACAGCCTTACTCATCCCGGACAGAGACATATAATGAGATCGATGTAAAAAGTACATCCAATCCATCTCAAAGGATTCAGGGCTGTTTTAATCCTTTCAGGTGACAATATGTGTGAATGTGTTTGTCTCGTGTTTCAACTTGCTTGTTGAGAATGCAATGAGAAAAGTCCAGTCACCATGAAAGAGACAAAGTGGTTTGGAAGCTTGAAAGAATCCTGGTACCGCTCTACAAACAAAGTTGTGTCTCACGTCAGGCTATAAAACTCATTAGTGCAACGTGTCATTAATTAATGAAAGGGGTTATATGTTGCTTCTACTGTCTGTCTGTCTGTCTGCTGAAATCTGGCACCAAAGACTCGATTCATTCAGTTTGATTTATCGTGCACGTCTTGTCCAACCAGCCCTGAAACCTCCAATAAAAAACAACATGGAAACATGAGGCTAAATCTTCATGCTTCTATTTTCAGCTCTGTGAGGCGGAGTCAATGCAAATCTACATCTCTTCCATCGTTATTAATCTCACTGCAAACTGAGGACAAACCAATCCACCAACCAGACATACAAACACATTTTCACAATGACTTTGGATGTTTTTAGTTTCCATTAGTGCTTATCTTCATTGTTATAGCAGTGCTGATTCTAATAACATTTTCTATTGTCCATGAATGTTAAATTAACATGAAGTAATAATGTTTGTCATTTGAAAATCAACATAATGTTTCAGTATCATATTTCTTTCAATGCAAAACATTCAGACATTAATATTCTGTAAATGTTGGGACATTTAAATGTAAATGAAAATATCACATGTGAAGCAAAGGTGATTTCCAGGCATGTTTCCACTCGACTGCCCCTCCCTGCTTCACACACATAACATTCATAAACACGTTTAAATCAAGAATGTCATGAATTAAAATAAAACTATTTAAATAAAGCTATTTAGAGGAACACCAATACACGTATGCATGAAGTAATAATTCTGTAGTACATTTGAATTTGTGTTTGCAGCTGAGGGGAAATGTAAACTGCAGAAACGAGATAGGCCTGAAAGTATGGCTGACATCTTAACATTAATAAGTCAACATCTGGGTAACATTGTCCATCGACTTTGGCTACAATACAGCCCCAAGCATCACTGATGTAAACACACAGTTTACAATGTGAACAACAGGAGGAGCCCTCAGACCAACAATGATGTCAACATCAGTTCACTGTTACAGCAGAAAGAAAAACTTGAGACTTCATGAAAGAACTCTTCTGTTTCCATCAATAGAACTGATCATTATCAGAATCATGTGAGCATTGGAAACTGAACCAGAAGTCACCTTTATTATTCAGACTACAACAAATGAAGCTTTCAATACCAATCTAAACTCTGGGCAGATACCCAGAAACAAAGGAGACAAAACCTCCCACACATGTCGACAGTGAGATCTATAATGAAAGAACATCACGGGCAGTTAACACCTGATAGAGGTTTATATGGGAGCAGATCTTCTGGTGTCAAACAAGAGAAGAACTTACTGCTTCAGTCTGATGAACTGAAAATAACAGAGATAAAAGTCAAACGATATTCCTCCCTGAGGAGGAGTCAATGCAAACTGTGATGTCTTCCTCCTCTACTTATGTGACTGCAGAGAGGAGGACAGAGAACAGTGGACACACAGTTTAACATGATGGACTACAGGACAGGACTGCTGCTGTTCACTGTCTGCTGGGCAGGTGAAGATCATCACTATATTCATGTTACATAGCGTATATATCTGTCAGCAGCTGATTTCACTTGATGTTTTTATCCTCTCTCCAGGTGTTGATGCTCAGACTCTGACACAATCTGAACCAGTGGTTAAACGTCCTGGAGAATCCCACAGTCTGACCTGTACAGGCTCTGGATTCACATTAAGCAGCTACTATATGGCCTGGGTCAGACAGGCTCCTGGAAAGGGACTGGAGTGGATCGCCTGGATCCAAACTGATAGTAGCGAAAAATACTACTCTCAGTCAGTTCAAGGCCGGTTCACCATCTCCAGAGACAACAGCAGACAGCAGCTGTATCTGCAGATGAACAGTCTGAAGACTGAAGACACTGCTGTGTATTACTGTGCCAGAGAGCCACAGTGAGAGACAATAACAGGAGAGTCGTACAAAAACTACTTCCTCTGTTTACAACCATCACTGGGGACAGTTGGAACATATGTTTGTAATACTGATGTGCCATAATGTAAATTCTTATTATAGATTCAATGTTGAAGTCTTGTTTAATCTCATTCGTCTGAATGTTAAAGTCGTTTCCATCAAGAATTCAACATCATTCATTTGTCATTGCACAACAGAGTTCCACAATGATTCAATGTTTTAGCCCATTCCTGCAACACACAGAACAAAAGGACACATTGTTTAAAGTAGAATAGAAAAAGATACATTGTCATATTTGAGTTATTTAGATACTAATACACTGGTTCATTAGCACAATTAAAATTATAATTCTGTTGCACTCTTTTTGGATTTGTTTTTTGGGGGAATGTAAACAGCAGCAACAAGATAGTGCTGATAACTTTATACTGAAATCTGAACTTTAAAAACTTGACATCTGGGAAATATTATTAACTTTTACAATATTTGAGCACCAAGTATCATCGATAAAAACAGTTTCTCCCCTTGTGAACACTAACATGAAGCCACCACAGGAGGAGCCCTCAGACCACCAAAGATTTCAACATCAGTTCACTGTTACAGCAACAACAGAAACAGTCTTTAGAACATTGGAAATAATAGACAATGTTCCAATCACTGATAAAATAGTGTATGTTGTCACAGTAACAAACTCCACGATACATAAATATTAAAGCATTCAACAACTTATACAAATGAGGTTGATTACTTTGCTCAGTGTTCCTCGTCTCTGAAAGTCAGTTCCTTTTTGAGAACATACTAAAAAATATCAAACTGATAAGTTATCAGAATCATACGTGCATTAGAGACTGAACCGGTCTTTAGCCAAAGTCATGGTGGTGTTTATTATTTAGGACATAAAACATGTGATTTAAACATCAATCTCATGACGTTTGATATGACTGAAGTTTCACCAACTCTTTCTGTGAGACGGAGAGAAAACATTTTAATAAACTTTACTGTCCCATGGATGTAAATAAGCCTCCTTGTGTATTGCCTTATAAGGACATAAAGTGTCTTCTCCTCTTGCTGGTTTCTAGTTTCTATTCATGGCTGCTCCTTTAGTTTCCGTTAGTGCTCATCTTCATGTTACAGCAACGCTGATTTTAAGAAACACATTTTATATTGTCCGTGAATGTTAAAATTGACATTAAGAATCATATTAATGATGCTTTTGGTTGTTTGCAATTTGAACATAAATAAAATAATGTTTCAATATCAAATTTACTGGCTATAAAAGCTTCACATCAGGCTGTCAGTGGAGTTCACAGCACGTTTTACATAAAGCATGTTTTCTGTAGCTCTGCTGCTGCTGAGGAGCCCGGACCTTCTAAACCTTCCAACAAGGACTCTGCAGCCAATACAGTACCAACTCTAACATTAAACTACATAAACATTCTATAATAACTGCACTGATACAATTTTGTCGTGTTACAAAGTGTTCTTCAAACTCTAGAGGGCAGTCTAGGACTGACTGAGTTTGATACAGGTTACTTGATTTGCCTTTTGTGACATGAACACAACGACTGATGATGGTTCATTTGTCCAAATCAAGCCCATGTTCCTATGTCACCTGGTCTGATGATGTAAACTACTAATCCATCAAAACACTGACCTACAAATACTAAATGTCTCTTTGGCTGCTTGATTTTGAGTTTTATCAGAACTTTACATCAAACTCTGTGAAAAATTAAAGGAACAGATCAACTCTGATCCAGGTTTATCCTCCCTGTGAGGAGGAGTCAATGCAAACTGTGATGTCTTCCTCCTCTACTTATGTGACTGCAGAGAGGAGGACAGAGAACAGTGGACACACAGTTTAACATGATGGACTACAGGACAGGACTGCTGCTGTTAACTGTCTGCTGGGCAGGTGAAGATCATCACTATATTCATGTTACATAGCGTATATATCTGTCAGCAGCTGATTTCACTTGATGTTTTTATCCTCTCTCCAGGTGTTGATGCTCAGACTCTGACACAATCTGAACCAGTGGTTAAACGTCCTGGAGAATCCCACAGACTGACCTGTACAGGCTCTGGATTCACATTCAGCAGCTACCCTATGGCCTGGGTCAGACAGGCTCCTGGAAAAGGACTGGAGTGGCTTGCCTGGATTGGCAGCAGCAGCAAATACTACTCTCAGTCAGTTCAAGGCCGGTTCACCATCTCCAGAGACAACAGCAGACAGCAGGTGTATCTGCAGATGAACAGTCTGAAGACTGAAGACACTGCTGTGTATTACTGTGCCAGAGACCCACAGTGAGAGACAATAACAGGAGAGTCGTACAAAAACTACTTCCTCTATTTATCACTAGCAGCAACATCATTACAATAATAACTATATTTTTTTTTACATTTGAAGGACATTAATATTAATCCAAATCAATCTCTAAATCTAATCTTGTATTATTAACATGTTACATGATATTTTAATTGCAGGACTTCAGAGAGTTTTTCAGTGATCATCATCATTAAAGTGCTCAAACATACTTCCTGTTTCTCACTAAAGTTACTTTCTCTGTAGTTTCCTCGTGAGTGTGAAATCTAATCAAACCAGCATTACTGTGACTCACATTCATTCAATTATCTGGCAGTGATAGAAATTCCACTGATTGACTCAATGTTGGGATCTTTTTTCATCTCATTCAGCTGAATCTGAAATTCACATTCAACCTGAAAATCAACATTAATATAGAAAGTTGTTTTTTCTCTCATGAAGAAGAGAGCCAGAGAGTCACAATAACACAAACCATCAGCAGAGCTGAACAAAAACCCCTCAGTGCCTGAACACTTGTAACATGAAGCCACCAGAGGAGGAGCCCTCAGACCACTAATGATTATAACAACAGTCTCAGTGGGACAAACAGGCTTTAAATAGTGTATGTAACATTTATATACAGAAGTAATGAAAACATTTGAATGGTTATGTCAGATAGAAAAATAAATGTGTTAGTGTATGAATACTTAAAACATGTTTAAATGTAAGAGACTTGTATGAAACTAAACTGACCAGCATCACTTTCATAAATGGAGGATGTATTTGTTATGACTGAGTCATATTATGAGTCCAGCTGTTGTATTGAGAGTAATGATGTGGCTCTGCCTCCTTGCCTGGGGTGGGTGCTATTGTCTCTCGTTTTGTGTGTGTTTTCTCTCTCGGTGCTGTGTTGCAGGTGGCTGTTTGTGATTGGGGGGAAACTTGTGGCGCCTGTTTTAAAATCGAGCTGCAGAAGTAGACTTTGCCCCGCCTCCTTTCTTCACTCCCAACCCGAACGTAGTGTTGCAGCGTCTTTGAGACAAGTGGATGATCGCTTGAGCGAAATTCTGTAAATATTGTAAATAGAGTAAATATATATTTAAAGTCTGAAAAGCAGGGCCGCTGATTTAGCTCAGCTGGTAGAGCAGGCGTCCCATGTACAGAGGCTACAGCCCTTATTGCACTGATCGCAGGTTAGACTCCCGATCTGCCGATCATTTGGTGCATGTCATCCTCCACCCTCTCCTCCCAATATTTCCTGTCTATCTTCAGCTGTCCTATCTAATAAAAAAAAGCCCAAAAAATAAATAAAAATCTGAAAAGCAGTCCTGGTAATAGTAGGGCAGAGGAGAAGTTACTTTTCACCCTTCTTTTGCTCCTGTTTTCTGTTAGGGAGTTAGGTAAGAACTTTGCATTTTCTTTATTGAGGTGAGAAAAATTGGTTTTGGGTAAGAGGTTCTGTTGGTTGTTTTGGCCTTGCTCTCCCTGAAGATTGTTTATGCTTTGTGTTGGATTAAATAAATCAGAGATTGTGGACTGCATATTGGTTTGACTGGTCTTCCTTGGGAGTGAGGAAAAGGAGGGGGTCACCTGTGTGCTTCAGTTTCCCCTGGGCCGGGCGTGACAGCACTTTTAATGCATGTGGATGTATTATGAAATAATTGAGCATGAACCTGTTACTTCAAACATCATTTCTCCTGTTTGATGAATGTTTTCAGTATTTATCAACAAGTATTTCCAAAATCTGTGAGAATGTGCAGCCTGAAGACACTGCTGTGTATTACTGTGTGCGTGTCAGCTCCACTGTGATACAAACCACCAACACACCTGCACAAAAACTCAGAGACTCAGCTACCTCACTAAATGTTAACTTTATAAAGACAATACTCTCTGATTAGTAGATAAGATAAATGTTTATGTAACTCACAGAATCAGAGAGTTCAATATTTCAAAGTATCAAAGCAGATCTAGTTTCACCTTTACTGCAGCCGACATCAGTACAGAAGAATCAGAGAGAAGCTTCATCTTGTGATACCTAGAAACAGTTTGTTTCTGTTTTTATGGGATGGGGCAGAAATTACCATCTGATAATGTAACTACATAAACTTTATAGCTCCCCGTCTCACACAAACAGGAAACTATTTTCCCTTTTGGAAATCGTCAAGATAAAAACAGGCTCTAAACTGCTGAACCATGAGTTAAAGATCGTCAGTGAGGAGAGAAAGGTGTATTCTCCTTCTCAGATGGTTCAGATATGAGTTGTCAGGACTCTGATATTTTACAGTTTGCTCTGCTGCTGTAGAGATACTCTACTTATGGAAATGTATCTGTGTCACATGTTCCCTTTTAAACCTGCAGAGGGAGGTCCATGCAAACTCTTCCTCTCTTATAAACACACCATCAGTAACCTGTGGCAGAACACCGGGACACTTTAGTTTATTCTGTAACACTGAGATCAGAGAGAACTAAACTACAGGATGGAAAAAACGATTATCTGGAGTTTAGTTTTTGTAGTTTCTATTCATGGTGAGAAAATCAATTCTGCTTCACTTTTTAATGTCCAACCTGTTCTTTACACGTTTGTTTGATAATGATCACTATTCATTTTTCTACAGGAGTTTGGAGTGAGATCAAACTGGAGCAGTCTCCCTCTGAGGTGAAAAGACCTGCAGAGACAGTGAAGATGTCATGTATCACATCAGGCTTTGACATGACGGACTTCTTTATGCACTGGATACGACAGAGGCCAGGGAGAGCTCTGGAGTGGATTGGGTGGATGTATACAGGCAAAAACTCTGCTAGTTATGCCAGCTCCTTTCAAAGCCGTTTCATCATGACTGAAGATGTGCCCAGCAGCACTCAGTACCTCCAGGTCAACAGCCTGACAGCAGAAGATTCTGCTGTTTACTTCTGTGCTCGACAAGACACAGTGAGTGAAGACAGTGGAGCAGCTGCACAAAAACCTCCACAGGGAAACAGCCATGTGATCTCAATGACATCTGGGTTTACATACCATAATCCTTTTTACCGAGTCATTTGATTTGGTGTAGATTACAAATCAACACTCAGTCCTAATCACTTGTAACTGGAGAAACTCACACATTCACCTGTACAGGCTCTGGACTCAAATTCAGCAGCTGCAGGATGTCCTGGATCAGACAGGCTGCAGGGAAAGGACTGGAGTGAGTTACCAAGATGAATAATGCTGATGGTCAATGCTACTCTCAGAGGGTTCAAGTTCACCATCTTCAGAGACGACAGCAGACAGCCTTACTCATCCCGGACAGAGACATATAATGAGATCGATGTAAAAAGTACATCCAATCCATCTCAAAGGATTCAGGGCTGTTTTAATCCTTTCAGGTGACAATATGTGTGAATGTGTTTGTCTCGTGTTTCAACTTGCTTGTTGAGAATGCAATGAGAAAAGTCCAGTCACCATGAAAAAGACAAAGTGGTTTGGAAGCTTGAAAGAATCCTGGTACCGCTCTACAAACAAAGTTGTGTCTCACATCAGGCTATAAAACTCATTAGTGCAACGTGTCATTAATTAATGAAAGGGGTTATATGTTGCTTCTACTGTCTGTCTGTCTGTCTGCTGAAATCTGGCACCAAAGACTCGATCCATTCAGTTTGATTTATCGTGCACGTCTTGTCCAACCAGCCCTGAAACCTCCAATAAAAAACAACATGGAAATATGAGGCTAAATCTTCATGCTTCTATTTTCAGCTCTGTGAGGCGGAGTCAATGCAAATCTACATCTCTTCCATCGTTATTAATCTCACTGCAAACTGAGGACAAACCAATCCACCAACCAGACATACAAACACATTTTCACAATGACTTTGGATGTTTTTAGTTTCCATTAGTGCTTATCTTCATTGTTATAGCAGTGCTGATTCTAATAACATTTTCTATTGTCCATGAATGTTAAATTAACATTAAGTAATAATGTTTGTCATTTGAAAATCAACATAATGTTTCAGTATCATATTTCTTTCAATGCAAAACATTCAGACATTAATATTCTGTAAATGTTGGGACATTTTAAATGTAAATGAAAATATCACATGTGAAGCAAAGGTGATTTCCAGGCATGTTTCCACTCGACTGCCCCTCCCTGCTTCACACACATAACATTCATAAAAACGTTTAAATCAAGAATGTCATGAAATAAAATAAAACTATTTAAATAAAGTTATTTAGAGGAACACCAATACACGTATGCATGAAGTAATAATTCTGTAGTGCATTTGAATTTGTGTTTGCAGCTGAGGGGAAATGTAAACTGCAGAAACGAGATAGGCCTGAAAGTATGGCTGACATCTTAACATTAATAAGTCAACATCTGGGTAACATTGTCCATCGACTTTGGCTACAATACAGCCCCAAGCATCACTGATGTAAACACACAGTTTACAATGTGAACAACAGGAGGAGCCCTCAGACCAACAATGATGTCAACATCAGTTCACTGTTACAGCAGAAAGAAAAACTTGAGACTTCATGAAAGAACTCTTCTGTTTCCATCAATAGAACTGATCATTATCAGAATCATGTGAGCATTGGAAACTGAACCAGAAGTCACCTTTATTATTCAGACTACAACAAATGAAGCTTTCAATACCAATCTAAACTCTGGGCAGATACCCAGAAACAAAGGAGACAAAACCTCCCACACATGTCGACAGTGAGATCTATAATGAAAGAACATCACGGGCAGTTAACACCTGATAGAGGTTTATATGGGAGCAGATCTTCTGGTGTCAAACAAGAGAAGAACTTACTGCTTCAGTCTGATGAACTGAAAATAACAGAGATAAAAGTCAAACGATATTCCTCCCTGAGGAGGAGTCAATGCAAACTGTGATGTCTTCCTCCTCTACTTATGTGACTGCAGAGAGGAGGACAGAGAACAGTGGACACACAGTTTAACATGATGGACTACAGGACAGGACTGCTGCTGTTAACTGTCTGCTGGGCAGGTGAAGATCATCACTATATTCATGTTACATAGCGTATATATCTGTCAGCAGCTGATTTCACTTGATGTTTTTATCCTCTCTCCAGGTGTTGATGCTCAGACTCTGACACAATCTGAACCAGTGGTTAAACGTCCTGGAGAATCCCACAGACTGACCTGTACAGGCTCTGGATTCACATTCAGTGACTACGGCATGCACTGGATCAGACAGGCTCCTGGAAAAGGACTGGAGTGGGTCGCTGCTATAAGCTATGGTGGTAGCGACAAATACTACTCTCAGTCAGTTCAAGGCCGGTTCACCATCTCCAGAGACAACAGCAGACAGCAGCTGTATCTGCAGATGAACAGTCTGAAGACTGAAGACACTGCTGTGTATTACTGTGCCGGAAGAGACACAGTGAGAGACAATAACAGGAGAGTCGTACAAAAACTACTTCCTCTGTTTACAACCATCACTGGGGACAGTTGGAACATATGTTTGTAATACTGATGTGCCATAATGTAAATTCTTATTATAGATTCAATGTTGAAGTCTTGTTTAATCTCATTCGTCTGAATGTTAAAGTCGTTTCCATCAAGAATTCAACATCATTCATTTGTCATTGCACAACAGAGTTCCACAATGATTCAATGTTTTAGCCCATTCCTGCAACACACAGAACAAAAGGACACATTGTTTAAAGTAGAATAGAAAAAGATACATTGTCATATTTGAGTTATTTAGATACTAATACACTGGTTCATTAGCACAATTAAAATTATAATTCTGTTGCACTCTTTTTGGATTTGTTGTTTGGGGGAATGTAAACGGCAGCAACAAGATAGTGCTGATAACTTTATGCTGAAATCTGAACTTTAAAAACTTGACATCTGGGAAATATTATTAACTTTTACAATATTTGAGCACCAAGTATCATCGATAAAAACAGTTTCTCCCCTTGTGAACACTAACATGAAGCCACCACAGGAGGAGCCCTCAGACCACCAAAGATTTCAACATCAGTTCACTGTTACAGCAACAACAGAAACAGTCTTTAGGACATTGGAAATAATAGACAATGTTCCAATCACTGATAAAATAGTGTATGTTGTCACAGTAACAAACTCCATGATACATTATTAAATATTAAAGCATTCAACAACTTATACAAATGAGGTTGATTACTTTGCTCAGTGTTCCTCGTCTCTGAAAGTCAGTTCCTTTTTGAGAACATACTAAAAAATATCAAACTGATAAGTTATCAGAATCATACGTGCATTAGAGACTGAACCGGTCTTTAGCCAAAGTCATGGTGGTGTTTATTATTTAGGACATAAAACATGTGATTTAAACATCAATCTCATTACGTTTGATATGACTGAAGTTTCACCAACTCTTTCTGTGAGACGGAGAGAAAACATTTTAATAAACTTTACTGTCCCATGGATGTAAATAAGCCTCCTTGTGTGTTGCCTTATAAGGACATAAAGTGTCTTCTCCTCTTGCTGGTTTCTAGTTTCTATTCATGGCTGCTCCTTTAGTTTCCAGTAGTCCTCTTCTTCATTGTTACAGCAACGCTGATTTTAATAAATATTATCAATGAATGCTTCTGGTTGTTTGCAATTTGAAAATAAATTACATGATGCTTAAAAATCAAATGTCTCTCAGTGCAAAACATTCAGACATTTATATTCTGTAAATGTTGGGACATTTTAAATGTTGAGTGTTCTGAAATGAAAATATCACATGTGAAGCAAAGGTGATTTCCAGGCATGTTTCTACTCGACTGCCCCTCCCTGCTTCACACACATAACATTCATAAAAACGTTTAAATCAAGAATTCATGAATTTAAAAAATAAAGTTGAGATAAACACCAATACACGTATGCATGAAGTGATATTATATAATATAATTTCCATCAATAGAACTGATCATTATCAGAATCATGTGGGCATTGGAAACTGAACCAGAAGTCACCTTTATTATTCAAATGGTAAATGGACTGTACTTATAGAGCGCTTTTCTCACTCAGAGCTGCTTTTTACACTACATATCACATTCACCCATTCACACACTGATGGCAGAGGCTGCTACTAAAGTGCCCAACTGTCAATCAGATATCACATTCATACCCTTTGGCTATGCCACCGGGAGCAATTTGGGGTTCAGTGTCTTGCCCAAGGACACTTCGACATGTAGCCTGAGGGAGCTGGGGATCGAACCTCCGACCTTCCGATTGAAAGACGACCGACTCTACCACTGAGCCACAGCCGCCCCAAACTACAAAACTACAACAAATGAAGCTTTCAATACCAATCTAAACTCTGGGCAGATACCCAGAAACAAAGGAGACAAAACCTCCCACACATGTCGACAGTGAGATCTATAATGAAAGAACATCACGGGCAGTTAACACCTGATAGAGGTTTATATGGGAGCAGATCTTCTGGTGTCAAACAAGAGAAGAACTTACTGCTTCAGTCTGATGAACTGAAAATAACAGAGATAAAAGTCAAATGATATTCCTCCCTGAGGAGGAGTCAATGCAAACTGTGATGTCTTCCTCCTCTACTTATGTGACTGCAGAGAGGAGGACAGAGAACAGTGGACACACAGTTTAACATGATGGACTACAGGACAGGACTGCTGCTGTTAACTGTCTGCTGGGCAGGTGAAGATCATCACTATATTCATGTTACATAGCGTATATATCTGTCAGCAGCTGATTTCACTTGATGTTTTTATCCTCTCTCCAGGTGTTGATGCTCAGACTCTGACAGAATCTGAACCAGTGGTTAAACGTCCTGGAGAATCCCACAGACTGACCTGTACAGCCTCTGGATTCTCATTCGGCAGCTATGAGATGGCCTGGGTCAGACAGGCTCCTGGAAAAGGACTGGAGTGGATCGCCTGGATCCAAACTGATAGTAGCTACAAATACTACTCTCAGTCAGTTCAAGGCCGGTTCACCATCTCCAGAGACAACAGCAGACAGCAGCTGTATCTGCAGATGAACAGTCTGAAGACTGAAGACACTGCTGTGTATTACTGTGCCAGAGACCCACAGTGAGAGACAATAACAGGAGAGTCGTACAAAAACCACTTCCTCTATTTACAACCATCACTGGGAACATTCACTTGTCTCAGCATCACGTTATTAAAAAGTCCTCTACAAACAATATTAGTCCAAATGTAAAATATAAAAAATTAACAAAAATGTAACAATGATTGCAGAGTTGAAGTAGATTGACAAAGGAAAAACAGATTGGATCATCAAACTGATGTAAAAGACTGACGGATAAAAACATTGATCTACATACACGGATCAGCCGTAACATTATGACCACCTGCCTGATATTGTGTAGGTCCCCCTTTTGCCACCACAGCCCTGACCCATCAAGGCATGGACTCCATGACACGTCTAAAGATGAGCTGAGGTATCTGGCACCAAGACGTTAGCAGCAGATCCCTTAACTCCTTTATGTTGCGAGGTGGGGCCTCCACAGATCGGACTTGTTTGTCCTGCACATCCCACAGATGCTCGATTAAATTGAGATCTGGGTAATTTGGAGGCCAAGTCGACACCTTGAACTCGTTGTCTTGTTCCTCAAACCATACCTGAACCATGTTTGCAGTGTGGCAAGGCCCATTATACTACTGAAAGAGGCCACTGCCATTAGGGAATACAGTTTCCATGAAGGGGTGGACTTGGTCTGAACAATGTTAAGGTCGGTGGTACGTGTCAAAGTAACATCCACATGAATGGCAGGACCCAAGGTTTCCCAGCAAAACATTACCCAAAGCATCACACTGTCTCCGCTGGCTTGCCTTCTTCCCATGGTGCATCCTGATGCCACGTCTTCCCCAGGTAAGCGACGCACAGGAACCTGGCCATCCACATGATGTAAAAGAAAACGTGATTCATCAGACCAGTCCGCCTTCTTCCATTGCTCCGTGGTCCAGTTCTGATGCTGGTGTGCCCATTGTAGGAGCTTTTGGCAGTGGACAGGAGTCGGCATGGGCACCCTGACCGGTCTGCGGCTAAGCAGCCCCATCCATAAAATACTGTGATGCTCTGTGTGTTCTGACATCTTTCTATCAGAACCAGCATCAACTTATTCAGCCCTTTGAGCTACAGGAGCTCTTCTGTTGGATCAGACCACACGGGCCAGCCTTATCTCCCCATGAGCATCAATGAACCTCGGCTGCCCATGACCCTGTCAGCAGTTCACCTGTTTTCCTTCCTTGGACCACTTTTGGTCGGTACTGACCGCTGCAGACCGGGAACACCCCACAAGAGCTGCAGTTCTGGAGATGCTCTGACCCAGTCATCACAATTTGGTCCTTGTCAAAGTCGCTCACATTCTTACACTTGACCATGTTTTTCTGTTTCCATTACATCAACTTTGAGGACAAAATGTTCCCTTGCTGCCTAACATATCCCACCCACTGACAGGAGCCATTGTAACGAGGTAATCAATGTTATTCACTTCACCTGTCAGTGGTCATAATGTTTTGGCTGATTGGTGAATATTAAATGACCCTTGGCTGCTTGATCTTGAGGAACTTTAGTTACAGATCAAGTCTGTTCCAGCTGTACGTTCTGGTGAGGAGGAGTCAATGCAAAACTCAGATGTATCATATGTAAAGCAGAGGTGATTTACAGTCATGCTTTCATATAGTCAGAGCAACACTGATGCTTCATATGTTTGACTCTATGCAAACTCAGTGAGCTTCCTTGTTACTCGGCTATAAAAGCTTCACATCAGGCTGTCAGTGGAGTTCACAGCACGTCACTTTAACATAAAGCATGTTTTCTGTAGCTCTGCTGCTGCTGTTGGCAGCTGGATGTGAGTCTCTCTGGATTTGTCAAAGTCAACAGTTCTTCTTTTGCACTTTAACTTGATCTTTTCTTACAAAACATGTTCTTTATTTTAACAGGTGTGAAGTGTGAACAGTTGACACAGCCAGCCTCTGTGACTGTGCAGCCAGGTCAACGTCTGACCATCACCTGTCAGGTCTCTTATTCTCTTAGCAGCTACTGGACAGCCTGGATCAGACAGCCTGCAGGGAAAGGACTGGAGTGGATTCTAACTGGAAGTGTGGGATCCACAACAAGCTACAAAGATTCACTGAAGAACAAGTTCAGCATCGACTTAGACTCTTCCAGCAACACAGCGACTCTAAACGGACAGAATGTGCAGCCTGAAGACACTGCTGTGTATTACTGTGCCAGACACCCACAGTGAGAGACAATAACAGGAGAGTCGTACAAAAACTACTTCCTCTATTTGCCAGCACCACATGGGACACTTGGAACACATTTTTGCAATACTGATTGTGATTAACTGTCATGTTCATTCTAACGGTGCCCCAATTGGTCGGCCACCGATCGTGATCAGCCGATATACATACTGACTGGTTTGATCAGTGGCCTGTATTAAAGGCCGATCATAAGAGCTGATCAGATGATGCAAAAAAACTATTTCTCTAAGCGACACTAAAATGGCGTCACTGGTCTGGCGGTTTTACTTGGTGTCTGAAGAAGATAATAAATTAGTCATTTGCAAGGTGTGTTCCAAGTTAGTACCTCGTGGGGGAACGCAAACGATAACATTCAACACCACAAATCTCAGACGTTTGAGGTTGAGTCACGTCAAAGAATATGACGAGTATTCAAAGTGAGCTTGTAGCACTAAGGAGAGAGAGCAGCTGGCATCAGCAACACTGCCACGACTCACTCAAACATCTGCAGCAGAGACATTTCAATGACAGCAACCAGAGAGCAAGGTCAGAAAGAAATCCACCAAAATAATGGTATTGATCACCAGCCGCTGTCAGTTGTGAAAGACGAGGGGCTCAGATGACTCATGTCATACATGGATCTACGTTACTCTCTGCCGGGGCGTAAATATTTCACAGATGTACGCCAGCCGCAGTTATACCAAACAATCTATACGCTTATCGACAGCCTTATGAAGAACAAGATCACTTTGATGAGTTTCACAAGTGACATCTGGAGTTCGAGTGTGTGTCTCATGTCCATGTTGAGCCTAACTGGGCAGTTTATTGATCAAAACTTCAAACTAAATGTGGCAGTGACAGCGAGTGGAAGCGCATTGGAACAACATCTGTCTAATGTTATCAGATCAATTGAATATTTAGTTGCCAAACAACGCCACTCTGGGAGTTTCACCCAGAGAATTATTTAGTTTACCCACACTTAGGACACACAGATTCATATAGTCAGGAGGCCAGAGACGTGGTTCCAACACTTACAATACCAATACTTTATTTTTAAATCCGTTTTTTTTTTAAAGTACTGAAAACACACCATTCACACAAAGGGGGGGGGGGGGGGGGGGGGGAATAAAGAAAAACCTAATCAGGTGCTGAGGCTTACCAGATGGACGAGGGACTAGTGAAGGGGGGAGGGATCCACCAAAACAAACCAAACAAATCACCCAGGCACAAGTGACACACACACGATGGTGAAGTAACTAAATCCCAGGGGAGCACAGCACACAAAGGGGGGGGATACCGCCACCTGGATCACCAGTACCACCACCGGCCCTCAGCAACTGAAAAGGAATAACACATTTAGTGAAGTTGAAACAATAAAACAAACAAACAATACAACAAAACTATACTAACTTATCGGTAGGTTACAAATTAGACAAACTATACAAATTAACTTCCTAAATGAAACAAAACAAACAACTTAAGTTCACACGAAAAGGAAACTACCTACACACCCAAAGGAAAACCCACAAACTACCCAAATTCAAATAAAGGAACTAAGGAACAGGTAATCTGACTAAATCAAAATAATCAAACAACAGGAGTACACTTCTAGAAATTAATCTAAACAAAAAGGGACATGAATCCCCACCACTCGATCACACCATTAAGATGTCCATTAAATGCCAATAAGCGGTGTGGCTGGTATCCGTCTCCCTCTGAAGGAGGAGGTGAAGCAGCCAACTCTAGCAGGTGGCCAGACGAGCAGCATGCAGGGCAAGAGACGGACAACCAAACAACTTCCAAACAGTCAGTCGGATCCTCGAACACAAAGCAGCAGTGTTTCCTTGTCAGCTGATGGTGACGTGACGTATAGCGGCGAAATATTTACAGCCACTCAGTTCAACTTCACCTGTCAGAAATATTAACATTTACCATCTAGCTGACAATGATGCGGTTGCGACCTACAGTGATGGATCTACATACCTCTCAGCAGCAGCAGACCCACACACACACGAGAGGAGGGCAGAAGAGAGAGACCCAGGCAGCTACCGGCATCTCACTTGCGACCACACTAGCATTAGCCAGCTATGAGCATGCACAATAACGCAGAGAGAGATGAGAACACTCACCACAGCAACCCGGAGAGAGACATGCACGCGCCAGGGGCACACCAGTCGCTCTGTCACAGCCGGAAGTGACAGACAGGAGCGCAAAAGAAAGAGGCAGGGGGGAAGTCGCTGCTTAAATGCTTCCCTCTAGTTCAATGATTGGCCACCAGTGGCGCTCCGTTAATTGAAGCCGCACACTGCATAGAGAAATAAATATATTTCTATGCTGCTACATAAACAAAGTTGTTCTTTATCCTCAAGAGTTCTGCAGGTCACACACCACAGTTGCATTCAGTGACATGTTACGAGCAACGGGGATACCGAAGGAAAAAGTGCACGTTATTCTAAGAGATCATGCCAAGAACATGGAAAAGGCCATGAGGGATACGGATTTACCCAGCCTGCCGTACATGGAGCGTACACTCCAGCTTCCCGTTGCCGAAGGAGTTTCGTCACAATGAAGCATCACATTTGAAGCATTTAATAGCCTCTGAAAGACGCATCGTTGGCCAACACTCCCAGCTTGCCTACTGGCGACTTCAAAGTATCCAGAAACAACTGGGTCAGTCTATCAAAAGACTTGAGCAAGACGTACCCACCCGATGGAACAGTTCGTTATTTATGCTACAGAGTCTACTTGAACAGAAACGTGCACTGTGCGCTTATGGAGCTGACTACAACAGAGTTGTTACTGTTGATCTCAAATCTACTGACGGCTGAAAGGACATTAAATTAAGCTCTCATCAATTTCAAACAATCGTCATTGCATCATTTTTGTTTATCCTTGTTTACAGCCTCTGGATTCACACTCAGCAGCTACTGGATGCACTGGGTCAGACAGGCTCCTGGAAAAGGACTGGAGTGGATCGCTGCTATAAGCTATGGTGGCGGCAGCACCAAATCCTACTCTCAGTCAGTTAAAGGCCGGTTCACCATCTCCAGAGACAACAGCAGACAGCAGCTGTATCTGCAGATGAACAGTCTGAAGACTGAAGACACTGTTGTGTATTACTGTGCCAGAAGAGACACAATAACACAAAGCATCAGCAGAGCTGAACAAAAACCCCTCAGTGCCTGAACACTTGTAACATGAAGCCACCAGAGGAGGAGCCCTCAGACCACTAATGATTATAACAACAGTCTCAGTGGGACAAACAGGCTTTAAATAATATACAATCATATTCGGAAATAATTTTAAAAATGTAATGGTCATATCAGATATTTCCAAAAAGTCTGAATCTTTTCATCAGTGATCATGAATGAAAAATGTACAAATAGAATATAAACAAAAGTTGTATTCAAATGTGTTAGTGTATGAATTATTAAAACATGTTTAAATGTAAGAGCCTCACATTAAATTAAATTGACCTGCTTCAGTTTAATAAATGGAGGATGTATTTTAAATGGATGTGTTATGAAATGATTGAGCATGAACCTGTTACTTCAAACATCCAGCATAGATGGACAATCAGCTACATGAAATGTTGAATTGAACTCTAACAGTGCTGAGTTCAGGAGCCACTCCCTGTTGATGCAAATGTTCAGTGTGTGCAGAGTACTTGTGTCCTGCTGACTGCTCTCGTCCTCTGTGTGGAGCTTCAGAGGTCACATCTCCAGCCTCAGGATGATGAACACACTCACTCTTCTGCTGGTTGCTCTCTCTCTGCCCTGTGAGTTCTCCTGCTTCTTGCTCTTTAATATTTTATCAGACAACATCGCCTGATGGTCAGTCAGTGATTCCAGATCCCCGTCTCACTTTCTCCTGTGGTTCCTGTCTGCTTTCCTCTGATCAGGTTGTACAGGTCAGAGTATGGAGTCCATTCCTTCCAGTTCAGTGGTGAAAATGCCCGGGGAGACTCTCAGTCTCTCCTGCAGGGGATCTGGCTTCACTTTTAGCTGCTGTGTTATGAGCTGGATAAGACGACCTGCAGGAAAAGCCCTGGAATGGATAGGGAGCAGTTTCTCTGATGCCAGCAGTGTGCGAGGACGTGCAGAAGTCAGCAGAGATGACAGCAGCAGCATGGTGTATCTGAGACTGTCCAACTTAAAGCCAGAGAACTCTGCTGTGTATTACTGTGCCAGAGACACACTGGTTACAAGAAGCACAGAGGCTTTACAAAAGCGTCTCAGACAGTGTTTTAACAAAGACCTACAGGTGGCAGCAGAACACATGAAGTCAGATGACTCTAAGGAGAGTGTAACACACTCTAAAACACACATGCAGGAACACACTGAAGGCAACAGCTGTAGTTGTGGTTTGTGACTTCCTGTTTCTTAGTGTCACATTAAACGAATGTTGACCCTGACCCTGCAGACCCTGACTCAGTCTGGACCAGTGGTTAAACATCCTGGAGAATCCCACAGACTGACCTGTTACGCCTCTGGATTCACATTCAGCAGCCACTGGATGCACTGGATCAGACAGGCTCCTGGAAAAGGACTGGAGTGGGTCGCTGCTATAACTGATGGTGGTGGTAGCAACAAATACTACTCTCAGTCAGTTCGAGGCCGGTTCACCATCTCCAGAGACGACAGCAGACAGCAGCTGTATCTGCAGATGAACAGTCTGAAGACTGAAGATTCTGCTGTTTATTATTGTGCTCGAGACCCACAGTGACCGGAGGAGGCTGAGCAGCTGTACAAAATCCTGTTTCATATTCTTTATTTTACATTATAAACATTATTTAAATAACAAACAAAATATAGAATCCTTCAAACTGCTCCTAAAATGTTTCTAAGAAACACAATAAAGATCACTGGCTCGAACAGGCCGAACACAAAACAACAGTTTGGTTGCTGAAATTATATTTTGTAATACTTTTTTTTTTCTTGTTCACACAAGATAATAAAAGATTATTTCCACAAGAGTTCAAACACAAGACACACACAGGGCAGCAAGTTAATACATCTCTGAGAAGATGATCGCATTGTGCGCACAAGATTTGCATCTGGTCTCAGATCCTCTGGCCTGCTTGAAGTTTCTTGTATTTCTGTGTCTTTAAACTGTGATAACACTGACACCTTTAAGAGTCTGTATGCAAACCTGCAAAGCAGCGCTATTAAATATGACTACTATTTACATGATGCTGACTGACGTCACTGTATTTCTGTTAGCAGCAAATGAGTAGAGTTAGTGAGAAAATACATTCATTCATAAATGCTACAATTAGAAACAAAGCTGTTTATAAATGTTCAAAGTCAATCATAAATTTAATGTAGCAGGCGACCGGTGATAAATTCTGTCAGGAAAACTGCTGAAGTAATATTTAAAGTGGATTTTAATCATTTGTAAACTTATTATTAAACTTACTGTAAATGTGGCTCATAAAGTAACAGATAGACAGCTGCTCCTTTAGACTCCATTAGTGCTCATCTTCATTATAGCAATGCTGATTTTAATGAATACATTTTCTATTATCCCTGAATGTTAATGTTAATATTCATAAGAGGAATAATTATCCTTATTGTTGTTCTCAATATGAACATAAATTACATTATTATTATGTTTCCAGTCTGCAGATATAAAAGCAGTGAACAGACTCTTCTATTGGCTCCACTTAAACCAACACTGATGCTTCATATGTTTGACTCTATGCAAACTCAGTGAGCTTCCTTGTTACTCGGCTATAAAAGCTTCACATCAGGCTGTCAGTGGAGTTCACAGCACGTCACTTTAACATAAAGCATGTTTTCTGTAGCTCTGCTGCTGCTGTTGGCAGCTGGATGTGAGTCTCTCTGGATTTGTCAAAGTCAACAGTTCTTCTTTTGCACTTTAACTTGATCATTTCTTACAAAACATGTTCTTTATTTTAACAGGTGTGAAGTGTGAACAGTTGACACAGCCAGCCTCTGTGACTGTGCAGCCAGGTCAACGTCTGACCATCACCTGTCAGGTCTCTTATTCTGTTAGCAACTACTACACAGCCTGGATCAGACAGCCTGCAGGGAAAGGACTGGAGTGGATTCTAGCTGCACGTGTGGGATACACAACATACTCAAAAAAGATTCACTGAAGAACAAGTTCAGTATCGACTTAGACTCTTCCAGAAACACAGCGACTCTAAACGGACAGAATGTGCAGCCTGAAGACACTGCTGTGTATTACTGTGCCAGAGAGCCACAATAACACAAACCATCAGCAGAGCTGAACAAAAAACCCACAGTGCCTCAGCCTCTTGATTCACACTCAGTAGCTCCACTATGGTCTTGGTCAGACAGGCTCCAGGAAAAGGACTGGAGTGGATCGCTCTCATAGGCACATCTAGTTCTCCAATTTGTGACTCGAGTTCAGTCCAGGGCAGATACACCATCTCCAGAGATGACTCCAGCAGTAAGCTCTATCTGAAGACACTGCTGTGTATTACTGTGCAAGAGAGACACAGTGAGAGACAATAAAAGGAGAGTCGTACAAAAACTTCTTCCTCTGTTTACAACCATCACTGGGGACATTCAGTTGTTTCAGCATCACTCTATTAAAACCTGATTGTGATTATCTGTCAGTGGTTAAAATTCCAAGTAGTGATTGACTGAATATTGGAATCATGGACCATGGTCAGGCTGAATACTTGACTCTGATTGGTTGCAGGTTGTCACTTAATTTCTCACTTTGGATGGTTCTGGCCTCCAAGTCATCCATAATTTCCTGATAATGGAAACATCATCAGGGGGGTGTCCCTTATTGATTTTATTCTCAGGCTTCCTTTAATAATTGGTCTGTTTTCATGTCAGAAATTCATGTTGTCTCTGTTTCAATCATCAGAAAAATACACTGATACACATTTGAACACAGAGAACATGAAAAAAAGACAAATAATAGGAGTGACTCCTGTTAAAATAAAATGTCAGTAAATATTTGATTCTAGATTAAATGCTGAGATCCATATTGTTCAACACGTAGTGAAAAATTAAGTGTTTTATATTCAGGAATAAAAGAAGGAAGCTTTCTTTATGTTCCAGAGAATAAGAACACTAAAAAATCATTTTCTACATGAAGTTTTCTTGCTTTGCCCGACCACACTGCAGTTAGAACAGAGGAAACATGATGATCACATATGACTAAATATGTCGAGACCACACAAAGAAAATCTCCCACCTGCCCCCAAAACACTCCTTTTCTCTCTGTGAGGAGGAGTCAATGCAAACTGTGATGTCTTCCTCCTCTACTTATGTGACTGCAGAGAGGAGGACAGAGAACAGTGGACACACAGTTTAACATGATGGACTACAGGACAGGACTGCTGCTGTTAACTGTCTGCTGGGCAGGTGAAGATCATCACTATATTCATGTTACATAGCGTATATATCTGTCAGCAGCTGATTTCACTTGATGTTTTTATCCTCTCTCCAGGTGTTGATGCTCAGACTCTGGCAGAATCTGAACCAGTGGTTAAACGTCCTGGAGAATCCCACAGACTGACCTGTACAGGCTCTGGATTCACATTCAGCAGCTATCAGATGAACTGGATCAGACAGGCTCCTGGAAAAGGACTGGAGTGGATCGCTGCTGATGATGGTGGCAGCAGCAAATACTACTCTCAGTCAGTTCAAGGCCGGTTCACCATCTCCAGAGACAACAGCAGACAGCAGCTGTATCTGCAGATGAACAGTCTGAAGACTGAAGACACTGCTGTGTATTACTGTGCCAGAAGAGACACAATAACACAAACCATCAGCAGAGCTGAACAAAAACCCCTCAGTGCCTGAACACTTGTAACATGAAGCCACCAGAGGAGGAGCCCTCAGACCACTAATGATTATAACAACAGTCTCAGTGGGACAAACAGGCTTTAAGTGTATTTAGGTGTTAAACACTGCAAAATAGTTTATAGTGGTAGTATCAGACCCTCCCATCAAAATCAGAATTTCTGCATGTATAAAATGTAAGTCATAAAATTTGCACAAATTACCATAAAAATGGTGCATGTAGTTGAAAATTGTGCTTCTGAAACATCCTTTAGCTGAATCCTTGTTCTTGTAAAACTTCTTCACTTAACCTCAGTGAGATGTGAACCAAAACTACAAGTTAACGTGTCTTCATGATACAATAAAAATAAAAACAAAAATAAAGATTAAGTTCATGTGAATAAACTTAATCTTTATTTCGTCACCTGTCACCTGTCAACACTTGACTCTGATTGGTTGCAGGGTGTCACTTCTTTTCTCACTTTGGATTGTTCTGGCCTCTAAGTCGTCCATAAGTTCCTCATAATGGAAACATCATCAGAGAATGTCCCTTACTTAGTTTTTTAAGAGAACAGTGTTTATTCTTTTCTCTCGATTATAAGCATTATTAACAGGCAATATAAAAAGTCTATCTCTGTTTCTAACTATGCTGATTAAATCATTTGTATTTCTGTCATGAAACAGTATAATAAACAAGTCTTACTGCAGCAAAGAAATCAGTAGCAATGAAGTTCTTATTCTCAGGCTTCCTTTAATAATTGGTCTATTTTCATGTCAGAAATTCATGTTGTCTGTGATTCAATCATCAGAAAAATACACTGATAGACATTTGAACACAGAGAACATGAAAAACAGCAGACAAGTTACAGCCGCAAGCGGCGATGAACGGGCCCTCGCACCCATGGCCACGTTGGGGAGTGTCGCGGCTACGGGGTGTGAGGCAGCCTCGGGACGTGCTACAGCAGCAGGGTGTGCATGAGCCACAGCATGTGCTGCAGCCAGGGGCTGTTAACCAGTAGGTGGTGCTATCAGCATGACCCAAATTCCTATGTAGATCTGTTCAGGCCGAGACTTTAATCAAGCAAATGAAATTTGAAGCTGATTGAAAAATGTATATGAGAGTTACTACTGCCTCTTTCCACTAGGTGGCGCCAAGAGTATGAGTGAAAATGTTTATGCAGATCTCTTCAGGGCAGTACCCCCATGAAAAATTTGTGAGGAGATTGGACAATGCATATGAGGGTTGATACAGGCTGTCACCAGTGTGTGGCACTATAGCTATCATGAAAAAATGACTCTGTTCAAGGCGGGACTCAAGCACATGAAATTTGATGCAGAGAAGATGAAGTACAGCCACGTTATCAAAGCCTTGATGTTAGGTGACGCATCATGGCGAAGGTTATCTTCGCCACGGCACCAGGGTCACGACGTCTGTTGAAACCTCACCGTGTTTTTTCACAAACCTTGATCAAGGTCTTAAGGCTTTCCTGGCCAAAGTTTGATGTTGATGTGTCTTACCACCTTGGAGGAGAAGCTTGGAGAGTAAAACATGTCATTTCCTGTTTCCAGTAGGGGGCGCTAGGCCCGATGGGAAATGTTTTCATGTAGTTGTGTTCAGGCAGGGACTGTTATCATACATGTAAAATATAAAGAACATTGAACATTGTGTATGGGAGTTACAATGATTTTTTGTTTTTGGCCTTTGACCCCCCGCCAAGGCCCCGCCCTTTGATGAAAGCTCAAGCTTGTAATAACTTTGAATGTCCAGTGTGTTGTCAGTACACTGACTGAGTTTGAAAAGGATCAGATGAAGTCCCTACGAGGCATTCGTTAAAGTATGGCCACTTTAAATCACCAAAAACAAGAAGCTGTTTTGTGCATCTTGACCTGCTATATATACCTACCAAAATTCACACGTGTAGGTCAAAGTAACCTTTATGGGGACCCCTTTTTGAAATTTTCTAGGGGACGCTATGGAGCCATTTTGCCATGCCCATGTGCGTAACCCACAAAATAGCAAACTTTTCGTCAGACCTGATGCACAATCCAAATGTGGTGAGTTTTTTGGCGTGTTTAAGCTGCGAAATTTGCGCTTCATTTGGGGTAAAAAGAAAGGGTCTTTGCACCCATCGGTGCTCGGGCACCAATAATACGAGTGACTCCGGTTCAATTAAAAATGTCAGTAAATATTAGATTCTAGATTAAATTCTGAAAGCTATGTTATTCAACACAGTGAAATTTGAGGTGTTTCATATTCAGGAATAAAAGAAGGAAGATTTCTTTTATGTTCCAAAGAATGAGGAAACTGTACATGATCATTTTCTACATGAAGTTTTCTTGCTTTGCCCGACCACACTGCAGTTAGAACAGAGGAAACATGATGATCAAATATGACTAAATATGTCGAGAACACACAAAGAAAATCTCCCACCTGCCCCAAAACACTCCTTATCTCTCTGTGAGGAGGAGTCAATGCAAACTGTGATGTCTTCCTCCTCTACTTATGTGACTGCAGAGAGGAGGACAGAGAACAGTGGACACACAGTTTAACATGATGGACTACAGGACAGGACTGCTGCTGTTAACTGTCTGCTGGGCAGGTGAAGATCATCACTATATTCATGTTACATAGCGTATATATCTGTCAGCAGCTGATTTCACTTGATGTTTTTATCCTCTCTCCAGGTGTTGATGGTCAGACTCTGACAGAATCTGAACCAGTGGTTAAACGTCCTGGAGAATCCCACAGTCTGACCTGTACAGGCTCTGGATTCACATTCAGCAGTGCTTATATGGCCTGGGTCAGACAGGCTCCTGGAAAGGGACTGGAGTGGCTTGCCTGGATTAACACTGGTAGTAGCAGCAAATACTACTCTCAGTCAGTTCAAGGCCGGTTCACCGTCTCCAGAGACGACAGCAGACAGCAGCTGTATCTGCAGATGAACAGTCTGAAGACTGAAGACACTGCTGTGTATTACTGTGCCAGAGACACACAGTGAGAGACAATAACAGGAGAGTCGTACAAAAACTACTTCCTCTATTTATCACCAGCAGCAACATCATTACAATAATAACTATATATTTTTTTTACATTTGAAGGACATTAACATAAATCCAAATCAATCTCTAAATCTAATCTTGTTTTATTAACATGTTACATGATATTTTCATTGCAGGACTTCAGAGAGTTTTTCAGTGATCATCATCATTAAAGTGCTCAAACATACTTCCTGTTTCTCACTAAAGTTACTTTCTCTGTAGTTTCCTCGTGAGTGTGAAATCTAATCAAACCAGCATTACTGTGACTCACATTCATTCAATTATCTGGCAGTGATAGAAATTCCACTGATTGACTCAATGTTGGGATCTTTTTTCATCTCATTCAGCTGAATCTGAAATTCAAATTCAACCTGAAAATCAACATTAATATAGAAAGTTGTTTTTTCTCTCATGAAGAAGAGAGCCAGAGAGTCACAATAACACAAACCATCAGCAGAGCTGAACAAAAACCCCTCAGTGCCTGAACACTTGTAACATGAAGCCACCAGAGGAGGAGCCCTCAGACCACTAATGATTATAACAACAGTCTCAGTGGGACAAACAGGCTTTAAATAGTGTATGTAACATTTATATACAGAAGTAATGAAAACATTTGAATGGTTATGTCAGATAGAAAAATAAATGTGTTAGTGTATGAATACTTAAAACATGTTTAAATGTAAGAGACTTGTATGAAACTAAACTGACCAGCATCACTTTCATAAATGGAGGATGTATTTGTTATGACTGAGTCATATTATGAGTCCAGCTGTTGTATTTAGAGTAATGATGTGGCTCTGCCTCCTTGCCTGGGGTGGGTGCTATTGTCTCTCGTTTTGTGTGTGTTTTCTCTCTCAGTGCTGTGTTGCAGGTGGCTGTTTGTGATTGGGGGAAAACTTGTGGCGCCTGTTTTAAAATCGAGCTGCAGAAGTAGACTTTGCCCCGCCTCCTTTCTTCACTCCCAACCCGAACGTAGTGTTGCAGCGTCTTTGAGACAAGTGGATGATCGCTTGAGCGAAATTCTGTAAATATTGTAAATAGAGTAAATATATATTTAAAGTCTGAAAAGCAGGGCCGCTGATTTAGCTCAGCTGGTAGAGCAGGCGTCCCATGTACAGAGGCTACAGCCCTTATTGCACTGATCGCAGGTTAGACTCCCGATCTGCCGATCATTTGGTGCATGTCATCCCCCACCCTCTCCTCCCAATATTTCCTGTCTATCTTCAGCTGTCCAATCTAATAAAAAAAAGCCAAAGAAATAAATAAAAATCTGAAAAGCAGTCCTGGTAATAGTAGGGCAGAGGAGAAGTTACTTTTCACCCTTCTTTTGCTCCTGTTTTCTGTTAGGGAGTTAGGTAAGAACTTTGCATTTTCTTTATTGAGGTGAGAAAAATTGGTTTTGGGTAAGAGGTTCTGTTGGTTGTTTTGGCCTTGCTCTCCCTGAAGATTGTTTATGCTTTGTGTTGGATTAAATAAATCAGAGATTGTGGACTGCATATTGGTTTGACTGGTCTTCCTTGGGAGTGAGGAAAAGGAGGGGGTCACCTGTGTGCTTCAGTTTCCCCTGGGCCGGGCGTGACAGCACTTTTAATGCATGTGGATGTATTATGAAATAATTGAGCATGAACCTGTTACTTCAAACATCATTTCTCCTGTTTGATGAATGTTTTCAGTATTTATCAACAAGTATTTCCAAAATCTGTGAGAATGTGCAGCCTGAAGACACTGCTGTGTATTACTGTGTGCGTGTCAGCTCCACTGTGATACAAACCACCAACACACCTGCATAAAAACTCAGCAACTCAGCTACCTCACTAAATGTTAACTTTATAAAGACAATACTCTCTGATTAGTAGATAAGATAAATGTTTATGTAACTCACAGAATCAGAGAGTTCAATATTTCAAAGTATCAAAGCAGATCTAGTTTCACCTTTACTGCAGCCGACATCAGTACAGAAGAATCAGAGAGAAGCTTCATCTTGTGATACCTAGAAACAGTTTGTTTCTGTTTTTATGGGATGGGGCAGAAATTACCATCTGATAATGTAACTACATAAACATTATAGCTCCCCGTCTCACACAAACAGGAAACTATTTTCCCTTTCGGAAATCGTCAAGATAAAAACAGGCTCTAAACTGCTGAACCATGAGTTAAAGATCGTCAGTGAGGAGAGAAAGGTGTATTCTCCTTCTCAGCTGGTTCAGTTACTGTATGAACATATAAGTATTTAAGTCGCGGCTCTGTGCTGCAGCGGTTTTTATTCCCTGAGATCAGAAATCGACCAGTTTTTGAAAGAGAAGGACCGACCTCTTCATGAACCGAGTGACCCTCTCTGGTTGGCAGACCTGGCGTTTTTAGTTCATCCGACTGGTCATCTTGACACACTGAACAAGAGCCCACAAGGCAAAGACCAGTTTGTTCCACAGCTTTACACACAAATCATCACTGCTCCCACTGAGTGCAACGCTCTTCACATCTTCCCTGCTGTTTTGAAAATGAGCTGCCAGAAAAGAATGAAGGACACAAGCTACAATTTTAGGCCATTTTATTAAAGTCATGGACCACCGAACCCGCCCTCTTTTCTGTCACCTTCCTGAGACATTCATATTTCAACGCTTTGTGCTCAGGAACAAATGAAAACCATTAATGGAAAGCTGTGATGGAGGCTGTTTGTTTCTTTAAGCATATTCAATTACCAAGCATATCTTACCTTCATTGGATTGGTTTCACTAACTTTAATGCACGAGAGGTGAGGTATGTTAAAGTGGGCCAGTTTCTCTCTGTGAGGAGGAGTCAATGCAAACTGTGATGTCTTCCTCCTCTACTTATGTGACTGCAGAGAGGAGGTCAGAGAACAGTGGACACACAGTTTAACATGATGGACTACAGGACAGGACTGCTGCTGTTAACTGTCTGCTGGGCAGGTGAAGATCATCACTATATTCATGTTACATAGCGTATATATCTGTCAGCAGCTGATTTCACTTGATGTTTTTATCCTCTCTCCAGGTGTTGATGCTCAGACTCTGACAGAATCTGGACCAGTGGTTAAACGTCCTGGAGAATCCCACAGACTGACCTGTACAGGCTCTGGATTCACATTCAGCAGCTATCAGATGAACTGGATCAGACAGGCTCCTGGAAAAGGACTGGAATGGATCGCTGCTGATGATGGTGGTAGCAGCAAATACTACTCTCAGTCAGTTCAAGGCCGGTTCACCGTCTCCAGAGACAACAGCAGACAGCAGGTGTATCTGCAGATGAATTGTCTGAAGACTGAAGACACTGCTGTGTATTACTGTGCCAGAAGAGACACAATAACACAAACCATCAGCAGAGCTGAACAAAAACCCCTCAGTGCCTGAACACTTGTAACATGAAGCCACCAGAGGAGGAGCCCTCAGACCACTAATGATTATAACAACAGTCTCAGTGGGACAAACAGGCTTTAAGTGTATTTAGGTGTTAAACACTGCAAAATAGTTTATAGTGGTAGTATCAGACCCTCCCATCAAAATCAGAATTTCTGCATGTATAAAATATAAGTCATAAAATTTGCACAAATTACCATAAAAATGGTGCATGTAGTTGAAAATTGTGCTTCTGAAACATCCTTTAGCTGAATCCTTGTTCTTGTAAAACGTCTTCACTTAACCTCAGTGAGATGTGAACCAAAACTACAAGTTAACGTGTCTTCATGATACAATAAAAATAAAAACAACAATAAATATTAAGTTCATGTGAATAAACTTAATCTTTATTTCGTCACCTGTCAATACTTGACTCTGATTGGTTGCAGGGTGTCACTTCTTTTCTCACTTTGGATTGTTCTGGCCTCAAAGTCGTCCATAAGTTCCTCATAATGGAAACATCATCAGAGAATGTCCCTTTCTTAGTTTTTTAAGAGAACAGTGTTTATTCTTTTCTCTCGATTATAAGCATTATTAACAGGCAATATAAAAAGTCTATCTCTGTTTCTAACTATGCTGATTAAATCATTTGTATTTCTGTCATGAAACAGTATAATAAACAAGTCTTACTGCAGCAAAGAAATCAGTAGCAATGAAGTTCTTATTCTCAGGCTTCTTTTAATAATTGGTCTATTTTCATGTCAGAAATTCATGTTGTCTCTGATTCAATCATCAGAAAAATACACTGATAGACATTTGAACACAGAGAACATGAAAAACAGCGGACAAGTTACAGCCGCAAGCGGCGATGAACGGGCCCTCGCACCCATGGCCACGTTGGGGAGTGTCGCGGCTACGGGGTGTGAGGCAGCCTCGGGACGTGCTGCAGCAGCAGGGTGTGCATGAGCCACAGCATGTGCTGCAGCCAGGAGCTGTTAACCAGTAGGTGGTGCTATCAGCATGACCCAAATTCCTATGTAGATCTGTTCAGGCCGAGACTTTAATCAAGCAAATGAAATTTGAAGCTGATTGAAAAATGTATATGAGAGTTACTACTGCCTCTTTCCACTAGGTGGCGCCAAGAGTGAGTGAAAATGTATATGCAGATCTGTTCAGGGCAGTACCCTCATGAAAAATTTGTGAGGAGATTGGACAATGCATATGAGGGTTGATACAGGCTGTCACCAGTGTGTGGCACTATAGCTATCATGAAAAAATGACTCTGTTCAGGGCGGGACTCAAGCATATGAAATTTGGTGCAGAGATGATGAAGTACAGCCACGTTATCAAAGCCTCGATGTTAGGCGACGCATCATGGCGAAGGTTATCTTCGCCACGGCACCAGGGTCACGACGTCTGTTGAAACCTCACCGTGTTCTTCACAAATCTTGATCAAGGTCTTAAGGCTTTCCTGGCCAAAGTTTGTTGTTGATGTGTCTTACCACCTTGGAGGAGAAGCTTGGAGAGTAAAACATGTCATTTCCTGTTTCCAGTAGGGGGCGCTAGGCCCGATGGGAAATGTTTTCATGTAGTTGTGTTCAGGCAGGGGCTGTTATCATACATGTAAAATATGAAGAACATTGAACATTGTGTATGGGAGTTACAATGATTTTCTGTTTTTGGCCTTCGACCCCCCGCCAAGGCCCCGCCCTTTGATGAAAACTCAAGCTTGTAATAACTTTGAATATCCAGTGTGTTGTCAATACACTGACTGAGTTTGAAAAGGATCAGATGAAGTCCCTACGAGGAATTCGTTAAAGTATGACCACTGTAAATCACCAAAAACAAGCCTTATTTTGAAATTCAAAGCAAAATGGATGACTTCCTGTTGGGTTTGAGGTATGGGTGCAAGAGGCTGTTTTGTGCATCCTGACCTGCTATATATACCTACCAAAATCCATATGTGTACGTCAGAGTAACCTTTATGGGGACCCCTTTTTGAAATTTTCTGGGGGCGCTATGGAGCCATTTTGCCACGCCCATGTGCGTAAAACACAAAATATCAAACATTTCGTCAGACCAGGGGTCCGTTTCACAAAGCAGGTTTATTGAAAACTCTGAGTCTGTTAACCCTGAAATGAGGGAAACTCTGAGTTTTCCGTTTCACAAAGGGAGGTAACTCAAACCAGAGAAAGAGGGGTAACTCTAGCCTGTTTCACAGAGAGAGGTAACTTAAGCTCTCGGTCAGTAACCGTAGTAACAGCCTCTATGAACCTAACCTGGTCGGGAGCAGGTTTTTCTCAATGAACCTCGAGTTTCTCTCTGTCTCCGCCCTCTTTCAGCCACACACGGTATTTGATTTACTCATTCATTGAGTCAGCAGGCGAGTTTTGGCGTAGCAAAGTTCTGCCGTGTGTTATTTAAAAAAATCAGTCAGTAGGCTTATATTAGGCCATAGGCACAGTAGGTGGCGACTTTTTCCACTAACATGGCATGTCCGTTTGACAACGATCCCGTGGATGAAGGTGCAGCATTACTGCGCAGAGAATTAAATATTCGTCGGGAGATGGTTATCAGACCGCGCATAGATGTTCTCGCATTTCCAGACAATTATCTTTTTGAGCGGTACCGTTTCACGTCACAGTCCATCATCTACATACACAACCTAATCCGTCCTTACATTTGCAACATTACCAACCGTAGCCATGCTCTCACATCCCAACAGATATTGTGTGTTGCGCTGCGTTTCTTCGCAAATGGGAGTTTTTTGTATAATGTTGGAGATGCAGAGCACCTGAGTAAGGCAACTGTATGCAGGGCGGTCAGAAAAGTGTGTCTCGCCCTGAAACGGCTATTATCCATCTTCGTTGTTTTCCCTGGACATAAACCTGTCAGAGCCATCAAGGAGGAGTTTCACAGGATTGCAGGTGAATGATGTAGAGATCCGTTCAATGAATTTTAAATTATATTCTGTTAATGACATTGTGCTGCAACCTCATACTGGGATTAGTCATTTTAATTTCTTTTAGGATTTCCCAGTGTGATTGGCTGCATAGATGGCACACACATCCCCATCACGGCTCCGTCACATAATGAAGCAGATTATGTGAATAGGAAGTCAATTCACAGTATAAATGTGCAGGTACATGAAGATTGACTACTGTTTCAAAATGTTAAAGAGTGCATCATAGTTCAACATCTGTCATTCTCTGCACTGTCAAGATCATATGTGATGCTGCATACATCATTTCCAATGTGGTGGCCAAGTGGCCTGGGTCTGTTCATGACTCAAGGATTTATCGCGAGTCTAACCTGAGCAACAGACTGCAACGTGGTAAGCAGCCTAAAGATTTGCACAATATAATTCACTCGTCTCCCTCATTTAATATACTCTAATGTATCCACTATACATTACAGGAGAGTTTGATGGCCTTCTGCTGGGTGACAGGGGTTACCCATGCCAACCTAGGCTGCTGACCCCTTACCCTGACCCTGAACCAGGCCCCCAACAGAACTTCAACCGGGCTCACTGCAGGACGAGAGCCCGGGTGGAGATGACCATAGGCCTGCTGAAAGCCCGTTTCCAGTGCCTACGTCACCTTAGGGTGACCCCTGAGAGGGCCTGTGATATTATTGTGGCATGTGTTGTTCTTCATAATATTGCCACTATTAGAGGAGAGCAACACCCTGCCCTACAAATCGAAGACCTTGATGATGACCCCATCCACCTGCCAGCTATGCAGGACGGCAGAGCAGTCAGAGACACCATATGCCATAACCACTTCAGAGACTAATCATCACCATCATCACCACCACCACAGCAGTCAAATAAAGACATAATACAAATTTCATTTAGTCTTCTTTATTTCCTACAAATACAAGGGCTAGTTTAGTTAATGTTCCAATAGTTAACATAATTAACATAATTCAGCTGTGACCATGCACCTACCTCTAACTTGTGCTCCAGTATTTCAATTTCTAGGTCTGCCCTCCTAATCTGGCGGTCCGAGTATTGCATTTCTTTGTCGGTTTTTTGAATTTTTTTCAGCAGGTGAATTTTGTAAATGTCTTTTACTGGTAACTGGGAAAACATAAAGACATTAAATTATACAGTTACACATGAATTCCACAGAATGAACCTCTGGTGTTTACTGAACATCCATCTCACTGTGTCAATCTGTGCAGTGGAAGTTGAGGGACCCTCCTGCTGCTGCCCAGCCATGCCCTGTTAAAAAGGATGAGAATGTGTTAATACTTCAGTGTAGGCTAAATGTCACACTCTATATTCCACCAGAATGTTAAGAAATGTGAATGAGAAGAGAACTATCAGTAACATATCAAGATGTTACCTCTATAGGCCTTTCTGGATCCCCCTCTGTAAAGGCAGCAGACACAGTTTCCTCATACTCTTCTTCCTGGATGAGTGATATGTTTCAGTATACTTAAACTACCATTTGGCAAAATATTTGGAGTATTGCCTACTTACAGTTACAAGGTATGTTGTGGCGTGAGGGGGCTCCACCAGGCAGATAGCACCATCAGAATCTGTTTGGACAAAAGGAAAAAAAAAGACATGAAAGGGAAATACATATTTGTATGAATAGGCTTAAAAAAGGTATATAGGCCTAGGCATATTACATTTTATAAAGGCACTTGTGTCTTGAGGGGTGGGCTCAGAGGATGAGCTCCCTCCAGGGATTCCCTCAGCCACTGGCCTTCCTAAATTCTGGCTAAGGGCCAGCTTCTCTGCCTCTGTTAGAGGTGGCGGTGCTGGGCCACCACCCGTTTTACGGGCATCTGCCTTCTTTCTGTTGGCTGAGTAGAAGTCTGTGTTAGTTTAAATAGGCTTAATTATTTAACAGAACATGATATAGATAAGAAGACATTTATGTTTGTGAAAACAGCATTATGTTGGGGATAAAACAACTGCACAGTCAAACAGCCACTTAATATTTACTTTACAATGTAAAACATGATCAAAAAGAGGTGCCCCCATGAGGTTATGCCGAGGTCTTACCTGTTTGAACAATGTTTTTATATTTCATCTTAAGCTGCTGCCAAGTGCGCTTCTCCCCCGCGGGATTGCACCTAAATGAAATAAATTAATAGGCTACCATTGAAGCAGTTTTCCCCTGTAATATTATTGTGATTGCAAAGGACTACATTTAAACTTACGCATTGACCCGAGCAGCGATGTTCTCCCACGCCATCTCCCTCTCTTTTGCAGCTGCAGCGGTGTTGCACTTCCTTCTAAAAACATGTTCAAACTCGCCGTATGAGCGCATTAAAATGTCCAGTTTAAGTGGGGTGAAAAACGCAGCCCTCCCCTTCCCCATTGCCATGGTGACTCGTCGAATCGGGGCTCCACTGATGCTGTCTTTTTATAGTTGTGGTGCACGCGCTTAACTCCAGGTGAAACTACTCTGAGTTGATCAAACTAACTCAAATCAGCTGTTCTGGAACCGGAAAACTCAGAGTAGATCAACTCAGAGTTCAGGGTTAGACTCAGAGATGGTGAACCTGCTTTGTGAAACGGACCCCAGATGCACAATCCAAATGTGGTGAGTTTTTCGGCATGTTTAAGCTGCGAAATTTGCGCTTCATTTGGGGAGAAAAGAAAGGGTCTTTGCACCCATCGGTGCTCGGGCACCAATAATACGAGTGACTCTGGTTCAATTAAAAATGTCAGTAAATATTAGATTCTAGATTAAATTCTGAAAGCTATGTTATTCAACACAGTGAAATTTGAGGCGTTTCATATTCAGGAATAAAAGAAGGAAGATTTATTTTATGTTCCAGAGAATGAAGAAACTGTAAATGATCATTTTCTACATGAAGTTTTCTTGCTTTGCCCGACCACACTGCAGTTAGAACAGAGGAAACATGATGATCAAATATGACTAAATATGTCGAGGCCACACAAAGAAAATCTCCCACCTGCCCCCAAAACACTCCTTTTCTCTCTGTGAGGAGGAGTCAATGCAAACTGTGATGTCTTCCTCCTCTACTTATGTGACTGCAGAGAGGAGGACAGAGAACAGTGGACACACAGTTTAACATGATGGACTACAGGACAGGACTGCTGCTGTTAACTGTCTGCTGGGCAGGTGAAGATCATCACTATATTCATGTTACATAGCGTATATATGTCAGCAGCTGATTTCACTTGATGTTTTCATCCTCTCTCCAGGTGTTGATGGTCAGACTCTGACACAATCTGAACCAGTGGTTAAACGTCCTGGAGAATCCCACAGACTGACCTGTACAGGCTCTGGGTTCACATTCAGTGGCTCCCACATGGCCTGGGTCAGACAGGCTCCTGGAAAAGGACTGGAGTGGATCGCCTGGATTCAAACCAGTAGTAGCAGCAAACACTACTCTCAGTCAGTTCAAGGCCGGTTCACCATCTCCAGAGACGACAGCAGACAGCAGCTGTATCTGCAGATGAACAGTCTGAAGACTGAAGACACTGCTGTGTATTACTGTGCCAGAGACCCACAGTGAGAGACAATAACAGGAGAGTCGTACAAAAACTACTTCCTCTATTTGCCAGCACCACATGGGACACTTGGAACACATTTTTGCAATACTGATTGTGATTAACTGTCATGTTCATTCTAACGGTGCCCCAATTGGTCGGCCACCGATCGTGATCAGCCGATATACATACTAACTGCTTTGATCAGTGGTTTCACAAGTGACATGTGGAGTTCGAGTGTGTGTCTCACGTCCATGTTGAGCCTAACTGGGCAGTTTATTGATCAAAACTTCAAACTAAACAAAGTTGTTCTTTATCCTCAAGAGTTCTGCAGGTCACACACCACAGTTGCATTCAGTGACATGTTACGAGCAACGGGGATACCGAAGGAAAAAGTGAACGTTATTCTAAGAGATAATGCCAAGAACATGGAAAAGGCCATGAGGGATACGGATTTACCCAGCCTGCCGTACATGGAGCGTTCACTCCAGCTTCCCGTTGCCGAAGGAGTTTCGTCACAATGAAGCATCACATTTGAAGCATTTAATAGCCTCTGAAAGACGCATCGTTGGCCAACACTCCCAGCTTGCCTACTGGCGACTTCAAAGTATCCAGAAACAACTGGGTCAGTCTATCAAAAGACTTGAGCAAGACGTACCCACCCGATGGAACAGTTCGTTATTTATGCTACAGAGTCTACTTGAACAGAAACGTGCACTGTGCGCTTATGGAGCTGACTACAACAGAGTTGTTGAGACTGTTGATCTCAAATCTACTCACGGCTGAAAGGACATTAAATTAAGCTCTCATCAAGTTCAAACAATCGTCATTGCATCATTTTTGTTTATCCTTGTTTACAGCCTCTGGATTCACACTCAGCAGCTACTGGATGCACTGGGTCAGACAGGCTCCTGGAAAAGGACTGGAGTGGGTCGCTGCTGATGCTGGCGGCAGCACCAAATCCTACTCTCAGTCAGTTCAAGGCCGGTTCACCGTCTCCAGAGACGACAGCAGACAGCAGCTGTATCTGCAGATGAACAGTCTGAAGACTGAAGACACTGCTGTGTATTACTGTGCCAGAGACCCACAATAACACAAACCATCAGCAGAGCTGAACAAAAACCCCTCAGTGCCTGAACACTTGTAACATGAAGCCACCAGAGGAGGAGCCCTCAGACCACTAATGATTATAACAACAGTTCACTGTTAAGAACAGAAAAGACATATTTAGAAACAGGAAAAGTCAAAGATTATAATGTATAAAAAGATATTTAATATACAGTGAAGTGTCAACACGTGAAATAGTGACATTATTTCTCTTCACAACTCTGTCTCAAAAAGGTTTCCATGAAACAAATGAAACATTAAAGATGGAATTTCTGTCTTTGACTAAATAACATGGGGTTAAATGGCATCTATGTTCTGAGGGCTTACACACGTTTCCTCACTTTGTTGTTAAAGCTTCATTAATATCCACAAATGTTTTCTACACATTTATTCCTGCTGTTTTTTTCCTAATGATGTTCTGAGAAATCTGATGAGAAAATAAACAACAGAAAGAAAAACTCTGAAGGTTTGATTTGTTGGAAAAACTCACTTTGGCAAAACTTTAAAGTGGCTATATGTAAGATTTTATTTATATTCATCTATCAAATATCTTTTTTTTTTAATTGCCAATGTGTGAAGGGATAGTAGAGGAAGTGAGATGTGGCCCGTAGGCCAACAGCGGCCTGTGGTCCATTTCTAATTTGCAGCAATTCCTAAACACAGAATGGAATATGGCCCGCATGAGAAAATAAAGCGTGTGCTTGACTGTATTGTACGTCTTAGTTTTGACACTAGGCGGCGCTGCTGTCTTGAACAAGGCAGCTTTTCCGTCCTCACAAAACAGGTGCAATCACTCAGAGAAGATTTTGCCACGGGTGATTAAACATGAAAACCAAAGAAACACAAATTAGCAAGTGAGTGCAGAAAGTTTCAGACACGGTGGGAAAATGAATATTTCTTCATGGAAGTCAAGGGGAAGTGTGTCTGTTGGATTTGCATTGAAACTGCTGCAGTGATGAAAGACTACAATGTTCAACGACACGATGAAACCAAGCATCAGTCCGACACGTCCTACACTGGTGCCGAGCCACAACAGAAAGTTAAGCAAATGGCAGCTAGCCTGTTAGCTCAACAACAGTATTTTTTCCATCCTAACAAAACACAAGAAGATGCCACAGTCACCAGATACGAGGTAGCTCAACTCATTGCCCGACACGGGAAACCTTCCTCAGAGGGTGACTTCATCAAACAGTGCCTCACTAAAGTGGCAGGAATAATGTGACCAGAGAAAATGCAGGAATTCAACGTCAGCACGTCCAGAAACACAGTCGCCCAGCGAATCCAAGACTTGTCAGCTGACTTAAAGCATCAAGTGTCAGATGAAGCTCGTGCTTTTGATTTCTACTTGATTGCATGTGATGAGAGCACAGAGGCCACTTTGTTCTTTTTTTGTTTGCAGGAATTGACGAGAACGTTTGACAATAACTCTGTGCCAAGAAGGTCCAGCTTGGCGACGTGATGATCACTGTTGTGAAAACTGTCAGCATATTTCGAGCTCGAGGGCTCGATCACAGAGAACTTAGGCTCTCCTGAAATCGATGCTGAATACGGGGACCTACTCTTCCACTCTGACGTGCGCTGGCTAAGTCGTGGCTCCGTGCTGCAGCAGTTTTTATTCCCTGAGATCAGAAATCGACCAGTTTTTGAAAGAGAAGGACCGACCTCTTCATGAAGTGAGTGACCCTCTATGGTTGGCAGACCTGGCGTTTTTAGTTCATCTGACTGGTCATCTTGACACACTGAACAAGAGCCCACAAGGCAAAGAGCAGTTTGTTCCACAGCTTTACACACACATGAAAGCCTTCTGTGTGAAGCTCCGTCTCTTTGAGACACAATGAGGCAACTTCAATGCTGCACACTTCCCCACGCTGTGTGAAATTAAATCTGCTTTTCCAAAGGCCAACTTCTCTGCTAAGAAAGGGAAATGTGTGTCTGGGATCACATCTCTTTGGACAGAATTCAATCTGCACTTCCAAGATTTTTCTGCTATTGACAAAGACATCCAGCTGTTCTCTACCTCCTTCTTGAGGGATGCTTCTACTGGAGCTTGGAAAAAATGGCGCCGCGGATGGCTGCCTCGATGTGTTGGTGCCATGTTTTGTCTTGTTTTGTTTGTAAATACCATTTTTTGCCAAAACACACGCAGCTCTTACACCAGAGAAGAGCTCATGGACATAAGGACTACAACACCATCAGACTTATTTCCCTCTTTCCTTATAGAATCCTAGGAATACTTGGACATTCTGGTTAAAGGTGCCCTCACCTTTGCCAATGCAGTGAAATGCAGGAGGAGAGGGAAACGGGCCGGCACGCTCGTGCATCTACGCATCTACATGAGTTTGAATCTACGCATCAACAGGAGTTTGCTTTGAGGACATCAAAAAAGTGGACCAGTGAAGCTGTGGAGGATCTTCAGGTGTGCTTAAACTGCACGGATTGGGACGCTTTCAGGACTGCTACCAACAGTCTGGATGAGTATACAGAGGCTGTGACGTCATACATCAGCTTCTGTAAGGACTGCTGTGTAACATCACGCACCACGGTGAGTTACAACAACGACAAGCCCTGGTTAACAGCCAAACTCAGACGGCTGAGGCAGTTAAAGGGGGAGGCATTAAGGAGTGGGGACAGAGACGACTACAAACAGGCTAAATACACCTTCAGCCGGGCGGTGAGAGAAGCTAAGCGTCTGTACTCTGATAAACTACAACAGCAGTTTTCAGGCGGAGATGCTGGCTCAGTCTGGAAGGGTCTCGGACAGCTCGGGCAGCTCACCAGGGCAGGCTGCAGCGTATCATCCGCTCTGCAGAGAGGGTGATTGGCTGCAATCTGCCATCTCTCGAGGACCTGTACACCTCCAGGACCCCCTCTGGCAAGAGGCTGCGGTCCATCAGGACGAAAACCTCCCGTCACAGGAACAGTTTCTTCTCCTCTGCTGCCAGCCTCGTCAACAAGGCCCCGAACCCACCCCACCCCCCCACGTGACATGGACTCTCATGCAGCCTCTCAGTCACTCAACATTCCACGATTGTTTAAGACTCTAATTCAGACTATGCGTTACATTAACGCACACTGGACTTTTATATTGTCTATACGCTGCACTATTTTTATTCTTATTTTTAACTTTATACCGCAAGCTTTTGCACTCACTTATATCCTGCACATATGTACAGTTTTTAATTTTTAATTCACACCTGTTGTACATATTTTGTGTTATACGTGTTGTTTTTTACATTTTTATGCTTATTGCCTATTTTTTATCTTATTCTATTGAAGTCTTTTACGTATTTTATTCTAGTTCTGTGTTAATGGTTCTGCACCAAAACCACCAAAACTAATTCCTTGTATGTGTGAACCTACTTGGCAATAAACCTGATTCTGAAAAGGCCAAGTTTCCTCTGATGAGGCGCCAAAAAGAATGATCAGTCTTTTTGTCTCTTCATACAAATGTGAGCAAACTTTAACACACGAGAGGTGAGGTAAATTAAAGTGGGCCAGTTTCTCTCTGTGAGGAGGAGTCAATGCAAACTGTGATGTCTTCCTCCTCTACTTATGTGACTGCAGAGAGGAGGACAGAGAACAGTGGACACACAGTTTAACATGATGGACTACAGGACAGGACTGCTGCTGTTAACTGTCTGCTGGGCAGGTGAAGATCATCACTATATTCATGTTACATAGCGTATATATCTGTCAGCAGCTGATTTCACTTGATGTTTTTATCCTCTCTCCAGGTGTTGATGCTCAGACTCTGACAGAATCTGAACCAGTGGTTAAACGTCCTGGAGAATCCCACAGTCTGACCTGTACAGGCTCTGGATTCACATTCAGCAGCTATGAGATGGCCTGGGTCAGACAGGCTCCTGGAAAAGGACTGGAGTGGATCGCTTACATCTACACTGATAGTAGCGGCAAATTCTACTCTCAGTCAGTTCAAGGCCGGTTCACCATCTCCAGAGACAACAGCAGACAGCAGGTGTATCTGCAGATGAACAGTGTGCAGACTGAAGACTCTGCTGTGTATTACTGTGCCAGAAGAGACACAGTGAGAGACAATAACAGGAGAGTCGTACAAAAACTACTTCCTCTGTTTACAACCATCACTGGGGACAGTTGGAACATATGTTTGTAATACTGATGTGCCATAATGTAAATTCTTATTATAGATTCAATGTTGAAGTCTTGTTTAATCTCATTCGTCTGAATGTTAAAGTCATTTTCATCAAGAATTCAACATCATTCATTTGTCATTGCACAACAGAGTTCCACAATGATTCAATGTTTTAGCCCATTCCTGCAACACACAGAACAAAAGGACACATTGTTTAAAGTAGAATAGAAAAAGATACATTGTCATATTTGAGTTATTTAGATACTAATACACTGGTTCATTAGCACAATTAAAATTATAATTCTGTTGCACTCTTTTTGGATTTGTTGTTTGGGGGAATGTAAACGGCAGCAACAAGATAGTGCTGATAACTTTATGCTGAAATCTGAACTTTAAAAACTTGACATCTGGGAAATATTATTAACTTTTACAATATTTGAGCACCAAGTATCATCGATAAAAACAGTTTATCCCCTTGTGAACACTAACATGAAGCCACCACAGGAGGAGCCCTCAGACCACCAGAGATTTCAACATCAGTTCACTGTTACAGCAACAACAGAAACAGTCTTTAGAACATTGGAAATAATAGACAGTGTTCCAATCACTGATAAAATAGTGTATGTTGTCACAGTAACAAACTCCACGATACATTATTAAATATTTAAGCATTCAACAACTTATACAAATGAGGTTGATTACTTTGCTCAGTGTTCCTCGTCTCTGAAAGTCAGTTCCTTTTTGAGAACATACTAAAAAATATCAAACTGATAAGTTATCAGAATCATACGTGCATTAGAGACTGAACCGGTCTTTAGCCAAAGTCATGGTGGTGTTTATTATTTAGGACATAAAAAATGTGATTTAAACATCAATCTCATGACGTTTGATATGACTGAAGTTTCACCAACTCTTTCTGTGAGACGGAGAGAAAACATTTTAATAAACTTTACTGTCCCATGGATGTAAATAAGCCTCCTTGTGTGTTGCCTTATAAGGACATAAAGTGTCTCCTCCTCTTGCTGGTTTCTAGTTTCTATTCATGGCAGCTCCTTTAGTTTCCATTAGTGCTCATCTTCATTGTTACAGCAACACTGATTTTAATAAACACATTTTATATTGTCCGTGAATGTTAAAATTGACATTAAGAATCATAATAATGATGCTTTTGGTTGTTTGCAATTTGAACATAAATAAAATAATGTTTCAATATCAAATTTACTGGCTATAAAAGCTTCACATCAGGCTGTCAGTGGAGTTCACAGCACGTTTTACATAAAGCATGTTTTCTGTAGCTCTGCTGCTGCTGAGGAGCCCGGACCTCCTAAACGTTCCAACAAGGACTCTGCAGCCAATACAGTACCAACTCTAACATTAAACTACATAAACATTCTATAATAACTGCACTGATACAATTTTGTCGTGTTACAAAGTGTTCTTCAAACTCTAGAGGGCAGTCTAGGACCGACTGAGTTTGATACAGGTTACTTGATTTGTCTTATGTGACATGAACACAACGACTGATGATGGTTCATTTGTCCAAATCAAGCCCATGTTCCTATGTCACCTGGTCTGATGATGTAAACTACTAATCCATCAAAACACTGACCTACAAATACTAAATGTCTCTTTGGCTGCTTGATTTTGAGTTTCATCAGAACTTTACATCAAACTCTGTGAAAAATTAAAGGAACAGATCAACTCTGATCCAGGTTTATCCTCCCTGTGAGGAGGAGTCAATGCAAACTGTGATGTCTTCCTCCTCTACTTATGTGACTGCAGAGAGGAGGACAGAGAACAGTGGACACACAGTTTAACATGATGGACTACAGGACAGGACTGCTGCTGTTAACTGTCTGCTGGGCAGGTGAAGATCATCACTATATTCATGTTACATAGCGTATATATCTGTCAGCAGCTGATTTCACTCGATGTTTTTATCCTCTCTCCAGGTGTTGATGCTCAGACTCTGACAGAATCTGAACCAGTGGTTAAACGTCCTGGAGAATCCCACAGACTGACCTGTACAGGCTCTGGATTCACATTCAGCAGCTTCTTTATGGACTGGGTCAGACAGGCTCCTGGAAAAGGACTGGAGTGGGTTGCTGCTATAAACCGTGGTGGTAGCGACAAATACTACTCTCAGTCAGTTCGAGGCCGGTTCACCATCTCCAGAGACGACAGCAGACAGCAGCTGTATCTGCAGATGAACAGTCTGAAGACTGAAGACACTGCTGTGTATTACTGTGCCAGAGAGCCACAGTGAGAGACAATAACAGGAGAGTCGTACAAAAACTACTTCCTCTGTTTACAACCATCACTGGGGACAGTTGGAACATATGTTTGTAATACTGATGTGCCATAATGTAAATTCTTATTATAAATTCAATGTTGAAGTCTTGTTTAATCTCATTCGTCTGAATGTTAAAGTCGTTTCCATCAAGAATTCAACATCATTCATTTGTCATTGCACAACAGAGTTCCACAATGATTCAATGTTTTAGCCCATTCCTGCAACACACAGAACAAAAGGACACATTTTGTGAAGTAGAATAGAAAAAGAAAAAATAAATTGTTATATTTGAGTTATTTAGATACTAATACACTGTTTCATCTGCACACTTAAAGTTATAATTCTGTTGCATTCTTTTTGGATTTGTTGTTTGGGGGAATGTAAACGGCAGCAACAAGATAGTGCTGATAACTTTATGCTGAAATCTGAACTTTAAAAACTTGACATCTGGGAAATATTATTAACTTTTACAATATTTGAGCACCAAGTATCATTGATAAAAACAGTTTCTCCCCTTGTGAACACTAACATGAAGCCACCACAGGAGGAGCCCTCAGACCAACAATGATGTCAACATCAGTTCACTGTTACAGCAGCAAGAAAAACTTGAGACTTCATGAAAGAACTCTTCTGTTTCCATCAATAGAACTGATCATTATCAGAATCATGTGAGCATTGGAAACTGAACCAGAAGTCACCTTTATTATTCAAACTACAACAAATGAAGCTTTCAATACCAATCTAAACTCTGGGCAGATACCCAGAAACAAAGGAGACAAAACCTCCCACACATGTCGACAGTGAGATCTATAATGAAAGAACATCACGGGCAGTTAACACCTGATAGAGGTTTATATGGGAGCAGATCTTCTGGTGTCAAACAAGAGAAGAACTTGCTGCTTCGGTCTGGTGTGTGAGTGTGTGTTATTTGCCTTCTGTGTTGATGTTGATGGACTTAAGTTCAAGTTAGTGAATTTAAAACAGTGAAAGAAGGAACGAGTGGTATCTTAGTCAAATAGTTGTCGCCCTCCTGTGAGGAGGAGTCAATGCAAACTGTGATGTCTTCCTCCTCTACTTATGTGACTGCAGAGAGGAGGACAGAGAACAGTGGACACACAGTTTAACATGATGGACTACAGGACAGGACTGCTGCTGTTAACTGTCTGCTGGGCAGGTGAAGATCATCACTATATTCATGTTACATAGCGTATATATCTGTCAGCAGCTGATTTCGCTCGATGTTTTTATCCTCTCTCCAGGTGTTGATGGTCAGACTCTGACACAATCTGAACCAGTGGTTAAACGTCCTGGAGAATCCCACAGACTGACCTGTTACGCCTATGGATTCACACTCAGCAACTACTGGATGCACTGGGTCAGACAGGCTCCTGGAAAAGGACTGGAGTGGATCGCTTACATCAGGGGTGACAGTAGCCACAAATACTACTCTCAGTCAGTTCAAGGCCGGTTCACCATCTCCAGAGACAACAGCAGACAGCAGGTGTATCTGCAGATGAACAGTCTGAAGACTGAAGACACTGCTGTGTATTACTGTGCCAGAGAGACACAGTGAGAGACAATAACAGGAGAGTCGTACAAAAACTACTTCCTCTATTTATCACCAGCAGCAACATCATTACAATAATATCTATATATTTTTTTTACATTTGAAGGACATTAACATAAATCCAAATCAATCTCTAAATCTAATCTTGTTTTATTAACATGTTACATGATATTTTAATTGCAGGACTTCAGAGAGTTTTTCAGTGATCATCATCATTAAAGTGCTCAAACATACTTCCTGTTTCTCACTAAAGTTACTTTCTCTGTAGTTTCCTCGTGAGTGTGAAATCTAATCAAACCAGCATTACTGTGACTCACATTCATTCAATTATCTGGCAGTGATAGAAATTCGACTGATTGACTCAATGTTGGGATCTTTTTTCATCTCATTCAGCTGAATCTGAAATTCACATTCAACCTGAAAATCAACATTAATATAGAAAGTTGTTTTTTCTCTCATGAAGAAGAGAGCCAGAGAGCCACAATAACACAAACCATCAGCAGAGCTGAACAAAAACCCCTCAGTGCCTGAACACTTGTAACATGAAGCCACCAGAGGAGGAGCCCTCAGACCACTAATGATTATAACAACAGTCTCAGTGGGACAAACAGGCTTTAAATAGTGTATGTAACATTTATATACAGAAGTAATGAAAACATTTGAATGGTTATGTCAGATAGAAAAATAAATGTGTTAGTGTATGAATACTTAAAACATGTTTAAATGTAAGAGACTTGTATGAAACTAAACTGACCAGCATCACTTTCATAAATGGAGGATGTATTTGTTATGACTGAGTCATATTATGAGTCCAGCTGTTGTATTGAGAGTAATGATGTGGCTCTGCCTCCTTGCCTGGGGTGGGTGCTATTGTCTCTCGTTTTGTGTGTGTTTTCTCTCTCGGTGCTGTGTTGCAGGTGGCTGTTTGTGATTGGGGGAAAACTTGTGGCGCCTGTTTTAAAATCGAGCTGCAGAAGTAGACTTTGCCCCGCCTCCTTTCTTCAGTCCCAACCCGAACGTAGTGTTGCAGCGTCTTTGAGACAAGTGGATGATCGCTTGAGCGAAATTCTGTAAATATTGTAAATAGAGTAAATATATATTTAAAGTCTGAAAAGCAGGGCCGCTGATTTAGCTCAGCTGGTAGAGCAGGCGTCCCATGTACAGAGGCTACAGCCCTTATTGCACTGATCGCAGGTTAGACTCCCGATCTGCCGATCATTTGGTGCATGTCATCCCCCACCCTCTCCTCCCAATATTTCCTGTCTATCTTCAGCTGTCCTATCTAATAAAAAAAAGCCCAAAAAATAAATAAAAATCTGAAAAGCAGTCCTGGTAATAGTAGGGCAGAGGAGAAGTTACTTTTCACCCTTCTTTTGCTCCTGTTTTCTGTTAGGGAGTTAGGTAAGAACTTTGCATTTTCTTTATTGAGGTGAGAAAAATTGGTTTTGGGTAAGAGGTTCTGTTGGTTGTTTTGGCCTTGCTCTCCCTGAAGATTGTTTATGCTTTGTGTTGGATTAAATAAATCAGAGATTGTGGACTGCATATTGGTTTGACTGGTCTTCCTTGGGAGTGAGGAAAAGGAGGGGGTCACCTGTGTGCTTCAGTTTCCCCTGGGCCGGGCGTGACAGCACTTTTAATGCATGTGGATGTATTATGAAATAATTGAGCATGAACCTGTTACTTCAAACATCATTTCTCCTGTTTGATGAATGTTTTCAGTATTTATCAACAAGTATTTCCAAAATCTGTGAGAATGTGCAGCCTGAAGACACTGCTGTGTATTACTGTGTGCGTGTCAGCTCCACTGTGATACAAACCACCAACACACCTGCATAAAAACTCAGAGACTCAGCTACCTCACTAAATGTTAACTTTATAAAGACAATACTCTCTGATTAGTAGATAAGATAAATGTTTATGTAACTCACAGAATCAGAGAGTTCAATATTTCAAAGTATCAAAGCAGATCTAGTTTCACCTTTACTGCAGCCGACATCAGTACAGAAGAATCAGAGAGAAGCTTCATCTTGTGATACCTAGAAACAGTTTGTTTCTGTTTTTATGGGATGGGGCAGAAATTACCATCTGATAACGTAACTACATAAACATTATAGCTCCCCGTCTCACACAAACAGGAAACTATTTTCCCTTTTGTAAATCGTCAAGATAAAAACAGGCTCTAAACTGCTGAACCATGAGTTAAAGATCGTCAGTGAGGAGAGAAAGGTGTATTCTCCTTCTCAGCTGGTTCAGATATGAGTTGCCAGTTGCCATCATACATGTAAAATATAAAGAACGTTGAACATTGTGTATGGGAGTTACAATGATTTTCTGTTTTAGGCCTCAAGCTTGTAATAACTTTGAATGTCCAGTGTGTCAATAAACTGACTTCAAAAATCAGATGAAGTCCCTACGAGGAAGTCGTTAAAGTATGACCACTGTAAATCACCAAAAACAAGCCTTATTTTGAAATTCAAAGCAAAATGGATGACTTCCTGCTGGGTTTGAGGTATGGGTGCAAAAGGCTGTTTTGTGCATCCTGACCTGCTATATATACCTACCAAAATCCATATGTGTACGTCAGAGTAACCTATATGGGGACCCCTTTTTGAAATTTTCTAGGGGGCGCTATGGAGCCATTTTGCCACGCCCATGTGCATAAAACACAAAATATAACATTCACAATCCAAATGTGGTGAGTTTGTCGGCATGTTTAAGCTGCGAAATTTGCGCTTCATTTGGGGTAAAAAGAAAGGTTCTTTGCACCCATCGGTGCTAGGGCACCAATAATACGAGTGACTCTGGTTCAATTAAAAATGTCAGTAAATATTAGACTCTAGATTAAATTCTGAAAGCTATGTTATTCAACACAGTGAAATTTGAGGCGTTTCATATTCAGGACTAAAAGAAGGAAGATTTATTTTATGTTCCAAAGAATGAGGAAACTGTACATGATCATTTTCTACGTGGATTTTTCTTGCTTTGCCCGACCACACTGCAGTTAGAACAGAGGAAACATGATGATCACATATGACTAAATATGTCGAGGCCACACAAAGAAAATCTCCCACCTGCCCCCAAAACACCTCTTTTCTCTCTGTGAGGAGGAGTCAATGCAAACTGTGATGTCTTCCTCCTCTACTTATGTGACTGCAGAGAGGAGGACAGAGAACAGTGGACACACAGTTTAACATGATGGACTACAGGACAGGACTGCTGCTGTTAACTGTCTGCTGGGCAGGTGAAGATCATCACTATATTCATGTTACATAGCGTATATATCTGTCAGCAGCTGATTTCACTTGATGTTTTTATCCTCTCTCCAGGTGTTGATGCTCAGACTCTGACAGAATCTGAACCAGTGGTTAAACGTCCTGGAGAATCCCACAGACTGACCTGTACAGCCTCTGGATTCACATTAAGTAGCTATCACATGGGTTGGATCAGACAGGCTCCTGGAAAAGGACTGGAGTGGATCGCTTGGATCCAAACTGATAGTAGCGGCAAATCCTACTCTCAGTCAGTTCAAGGCCGGTTCACCGTCTCCAGAGACAACAGCAGACAGCAGCTGTATCTGCAGATGAACAGTCTGAAGACTGAAGACACTGCTGTGTATTACTGTGCCAGAGACACACAGTGACTGGAGGAGGCTGAGCAGCTGTACAAAATCCTACAGGACTCATCTTTACTGCACTGACAGACACTAGGAAACAGTTTAATACTAATATAACATATTTCATTAAACATCACCAACAATAACCTTTAATCTCATAACTTAAAAGCTGTCTTTGTGTAATAATCACTTATATAACCAGCTTTTGAAAACAGACTCTGCTGTTCATTATTGTGCGACTCATGGACTGAGTTACAGCACTGCCATTAAATATAGATATTGAGATCAATGTAAAAAGTACATCCAATCTATTTCAAAGGATTCAGAGCTTAACTTCAGTCAACAAAGTGTTTTTAATGTAGAGAACAGAACTTCAAAGTGCACACTCGTGACACTCAGATATCTAAATCATCATCATTAATATCATCATCACATCAACAATAATCATCTGTCCATCCATCCTTTTATTCTTCAGCTTCTTCTCCCTGTTCACTGTCAGGTCAGTTACAGTCCCTCCTTTAAAACTGTTGAGGGCAGACAAGGACTGACTGTATTCAGTGCTGATCACAGTAATGGCCTCCATGGAACGAGCTGTATGTACAAGTAATGGCCCTGAGGAAAACACTGACAGTTTAACACAGTTAACACCCTCAAACATCCTCTGAGTGTCTGTGATGCTTTCCTCATCCTGTCAACACACATGTATTTAGGTAAAATGGCTTTTGGAATCCTTTCAGGTGACAATATGTGTGAATGTGTTTGTCTCGTGTTTCAACTTGCTTGTTGAGAATGCAATGAGAAAAGTCCAGTCACCATGAAAAAGACAAAGTGGTTTGGAAGCTTGAAAGAATCCTGGTACCGCTCTACAAACAAAGTTGTGTCTCACGTCAGGCTATAAAACTCATTAGTGCAACGTGTCATTAATGAATGAAAGGGGTTATATGTTGCTTCTACTGTCTGTCTGTCTGTCTGTCTGATGAAATCTGGCACCAAAGACTCGATCCATTCAGTTTGATTTATCGTGCACGTCTTGTCCAACCAGCCCTGAAACCTCCAATAAAAAACAACATGGAAATATGAGGCTAAATCTTCATGCTTCTATTTTCAGCTCTGTGAGGCGGAGTCAATGCAAATCTACATCTCTTCCATCGTTATTAATCTCACTGCAAACTGAGGACAAACCAATCCACCAACCAGACATACAAACACATTTTCACAATGACTTTGGATGTTTTTAGTTTCCATTAGTGCTTATCTTCATTGTTATAGCAGTGCTGATTCTAATAACATTTTCTATTGTCCATGAATGTTAAATTAACATGAAGTAATAATGTTTGTCATTTGAAAATCAACATAATGTTTCAGTATCATATTTCTTTCAATGCAAAACATTCAGACATTAATATTCTGTAAATGTTGGGACATTTAAATGTAAATGAAAATATCACATGTGAAGCAAAGGTGATTTCCAGGCATGTTTCCACTCGACTGCCCCTCCCTGCTTCACACACATAACATTCATAAAAACGTTTAAATCAAGAATGTCATGAATTAAAATAAAACTATTTAAATAAAGTTATTTACAGGAACACCAATACACGTATGCATGAAGTAATAATTCTGTAGTGCATTTGAATTTGTGTTTGCAGCTGAGGGGAAATGTAAACTGCAGAAACGAGATAGGCCTGAAAGTATGGCTGACATCTTAACATTAATAAGTCAACATCTGGGTAACATTGTCCATCGACTTTGGCTACAATACAGCCCCAAGCATCACTGATGTAAACACACAGTTTACAATGTGAACAACAGGAGGAGCCCTCAGACCAACAATGATGTCAACATCAGTTCACTGTTACAGCAGAAAGAAAAACTTGAGACTTCATGAAAGAACTCTTCTGTTTCCATCAATAGAACTGATCATTATCAGAATCATGTGAGCATTGGAAACTGAACCAGAAGTCACCTTTATTATTCAGACTACAACAAATGAAGCTTTCAATACCAATCTAAACTTTGGGCAGATACCCAGAAACAAAGGAGACAAAACCTCCCACACATGTCGACAGTGAGATCTATAATGAAAGAACATCACGGGCAGTTAACACCTGATAGAGGTTTATATGGGAGCAGATCTTCTGGTGTCAAACAAGAGAAGAACTTACTGCTTCAGTCTGATGAACTGAAAATAACAGAGATAAAAGTCAAATGATATTCCTCCCTGAGGAGGAGTCAATGCAAACTGTGATGTCTTCCTCCTCTACTTATGTGACTGCAGAGAGGAGGACAGAGAACAGTGGACACACAGTTTAACATGATGGACTACAGGACAGGACTGCTGCTGTTAACTGTCTGCTGGGCAGGTGAAGATCATCACTATATGCATGTTACATAGCGTATATATCTGTCAGCAGCTGATTTCACTTGATGTTTTTATCCTCTCTCCAGGTGTTGATGCTCAGACTCTGACAGAATCTGAACCAGTGGTTAAACGTCCTGAAGAATCCCACAGACTGACCTGTACAGCCTCTGGATTCACATTCAGTGACTACTATATGAACTGGGTCAGACAGGCTCCTGGAAAGGGACTGGAGTGGATCGCCTGGATCCAAACTGATAGTAGCGAAAAATACTACTCTCAGTCAGTTCAAGGCCGGTTCACCATCTCCAGAGACAACAGCAGACAGCAGGCGTATCTGCAGATGAACAGTCTGAAGACTGAAGACACTGCTGTGTATTACTGTGCCGGAGCCACAGTGAGAGACAATAACAGGAGAGTCGTACAAAAACTACTTCCTCTGTTTACAACCATCACTGGGGACAGTTGGAACATATGTTTGTAATACTGATGTGCCATAATGTAAATTCTTATTATAGATTCAATGTTGAAGTCTTGTTTAATCTCATTCGTCTGAATGTTAAAGTCGTTTCCATCAAGAATTCAACATCATTCATTTGTCATTGCACAACAGAGTTCCACAATGATTCAATGTTTTAGCCCATTCCTGCAACACACAGAACAAAAGGACACATTGTTTAAAGTAGAATAGAAAAAGATACATTGTCATATTTGAGTTATTTAGATACTAATACACTGGTTCATTAGCACAATTAAAATTATAATTCTGTTGCACTCTTTTTGGATTTGTTGTTTGGGGGAATGTAAACGGCAGCAACAAGATAGTGCTGATAACTTTATGCTGAAATCTGAACTTTAAAAACTTGACATCTGGGAAATATTATTAACTTTTACAATATTTGAGCACCAAGTATCATCGATAAAAACAGTTTCTCCCCTTGTGAACACTAACATGAAGCCACCACAGGAGGAGCCCTCAGACCACCAAAGATTTCAACATCAGTTCACTGTTACAGCAACAACAGAAACAGTCTTTAGAACATTGGAAATAATAGACAATGTTCCAATCACTGATAAAATAGTGTATGTTGTCACAGTAACAAACTCCACGATACATTATTAAATATTAAAGCATTCAACAACTTATACAAATGAGGTTGATTACTTTGCTCAGTGTTCCTCGTCTCTGAAAGTCAGTTCCTTTTTGAGAACATACTAAAAAATATCAAACTGATAAGTTATCAGAATCATACGTGCATTAGAGACTGAACCGGTCTTTAGCCAAAGTCATGGTGGTGTTTATTATTTAGGACATAAAACATGTGATTTAAACATCAATCTCATGACGTTTGATATGACTGAAGTTTCACCAACTCTTTCTGTGAGACGGAGAGAAAACATTTTAATAAACTTTACTGTCCCATGGATGTAAATAAGCCTCCTTGTGTGTTGCCTTATAAGGACATAAAGTGTCTCCTCCTCTTGCTGGTTTCTAGTTTCTATTCATGGCTGCTCCTTTAGTTTCCAGTAGTGCTCATCTTCATTGTTACAGCAACGCTGATTTTAATAAATATTATCAATGAATGCTTCTGGTTGTTTGCAATTTGAAAATAAATTACATGATGCTTAAAAATCAAATGTCTCTCAGTGCAAAACATTCAGACATTTATATTCTGTAAATGTTGGGACATTTTAAATGTTGAGTGTTCTGAAATGAAAATATCACATGTGAAGCAAAGGTGATTTCCAGGCATGTTTCTACTCGACTGCCCCTCCCTGCTTCACACACATAACATTCATAAAAACGTTTAAATCAAGAATTCATGAATTTAAAAAATAAAGTTGAGATAAACACCAATACACGTATGCATGAAGTGATATTATATTATATAATTTCCATCAGTAGAACTGATCATTATCAGAATCATGTGGGCATTGGAAACTGAACCAGAAGTCACCTTTATTATTCAAATGGTAAATGGACTGTACTTATAGAGCGCTTTTCTCACTCAGAGCTGCTTTTTACACTACATATCACATTCACCCATTCACACACTGATGGCAGAGGCTGCTACTAAAGTGCCCAACTGTCAATCAGATATCACATTCATACCCTTTGGCTATGCCACCGGGAGCAATTTGGGGTTCAGTGTCTTGCCCAAGGACACTTCGACATGTAGCCTGAGGGAGCTGGGGATCGAACCTCCGACCTTCCGATTGAAAGACGACCGACTCTACCACTGAGCCACAGCCGCCCCAAACTACAAAACTACAACAAATGAAGCTTTCAATACCAATCTAAACTCTGGGCAGATACCCAGAAACAAAGGAGACAAAACCTCCCACACATGTCGACAGTGAGATCTATAATGAAAGAACATCACGGGCAGTTAACACCTGATAGAGGTTTATATGGGAGCAGATCTTCTGGTGTCAAACAAGAGAAGAACTTGCTGCTTCAGTCTGATGAACTGAAAATAACAGAGATAAAAGTCAAATGATATTCCTCCCTGAGGAGGAGTCAATGCAAACTGTGATGTCTTCCTCCTCTACTTATGTGACTGCAGAGAGGAGGACAGAGAACAGTGGACACACAGTTTAACATGATGGACTACAGGACAGGACTGCTGCTGTTAACTGTCTGCTGGGCAGGTGAAGATCATCACTATATTCATGTTACATAGCGTATATATCTGTCAGCAGCTGATTTCACTTGATGTTTTTATCCTCTCTCCAGGTGTTGATGGTCAGACTCTGACAGAATCTGAACCAGTGGTTAAACGTCCTGGAGAATCCCACAGACTGACCTGTACAGGCTCTGGATTCACATTCAGCAGCTACTATATGAACTGGATCAGACAGGCTCCTGGAAAAGGACTGGAGTGGATCACTCAAATTCAAGTCACCAGCAAATACTACTCTCAGTCAGTTCAAGGCCGGTTCACCATCTCCAGAGACAACAGCAGACAGCAGCTGTATCTGCAGATGAACAGTCTGAAGACTGAAGACACTGCTGTGTATTACTGTGCCAGAGACCCACAGTGAGAGACAATAACAGGAGAGTCGTACAAAAACTACTTCCTCTATTTACAACCATCAACTTTCAGTTGTCTCAGCATCACTTTATAAAAAGGCCTCTACAACTTATATTAGACTAAATGTAAAATATAACAAATAAAAATGTAATAATGATCGCAGAGTTGAAGTTCATTGATTACAAAAACAGCTGATCGGTCTGCGGCTAAGCAGCCCCATACACAACAATGTGATGCTCTGTGTGTTCTGACACCTGTCTATCAGAACCAGCATCAACTCTTTCAGCTCTTTGATCTACAGTAGCTCTTCTGTTGGATCGGACCACATGGTCCAGCCTTCACTCCACACGAGCATCAATGAACCTCGGCTGCCCATGACCCTGTCACCAGTTCACCTGTTTTCCTTCCTTGGACCACTTTTGGTCGGTACTGAACGCTGCAGACCGGGAACACCCCACAAGAGCTACAGTTCTGGAGATGCTCTGACCCAGTCATCCAGCCATCACAACTTGGCTCTTATCAAAGTCGCTCACATTCTTACACTTGACAAATTTTTTTCCTGCTTTCAACACACAAAGTTCGAGGACAAAATGTTCCCTTGCTGCCTAACATATCCCAGCCACTGACAGGGGCCATTGTAACGAGATTATCAATGTTATTCACTTCACCTGTCAGTGGTCATAATGTTTTGGCTGATTGGTGTATACACTGTAGCGTGGCATCAGGATAGGCCTGATCCAGGCCTGACCTGGTCATTTGACCCCAGCAGGAAGAGAGCTAGACCACGAGCTCTGCTATTAATCAAGAGGACACTAATGGACTCAGAGGGGGGGTTTACAACCCTCTCCCTCATTTGTTTCAGTATTCCACAGAGTCAGGATGTAAACCTTGGGACACCTTCCAATAAACTGCAATGATTGTCGTTGTTTAAAAATGTGCATTTAGAATTGTATGTTGAGGATCAGTAACTAAATGCTTTGATCCAAGGACTGTGGACAACAGGGACGAGTCACACTTCAGATGCCAGACTGAAAGACTTTGTGGGTCACATATCTGCTTTCCCCCCTCTCCCTCACACAGAGAGGAGAAGGGAGGGGTGAAACAGAGCTAACTTAGGACAGAGAAAAGGTTGATTCATCACTGTGGCTCTTTTATTTGGTTTAATAGTCTGTAAACACACATATACATTCACATATAACTGTGTGTTCACCATGATATGTTTATTACTGAATTAACTTACTTTCATGAACTGTTTGTTTCATTTCATTCTGTGTCTCATAACCCAACAATGTTTGGAGTCTACACGCAGCTGAGAGTCCAGAGGGGGGGGGGGGTTATATAGATGAGATTAACTACTTAAATTTAGGTAGAAATAGTTTATTTGATAAGAAAGTTTTGGACAAAGGAGTGGTCAACTTCGCACCGTTTCGCTCAGGACACCGCCCTCGGGAGAAGAGACCCTTGAAATAAGAGACGACACCCCAAGATCGCTCTCTTACTCTCTTCCCCTTTTCCACTCTTTAACCCTTCGCGTTCCTGCATCCTCTTTGACCTGACAGCTGACGAGCGCTACACCCTGCCTCCGGTCTTTTAACCCTTTCTTTATCTTTTAAGTTTTGCCCCGCGTGAAGGCCCGGAGCCTGCGTGCGCCTTGCCGCGCTGAAGACCTCGCGAGTAGACATTGCTCAAAGTAAACTTTAAGCTGTTCTAGCCCTGTGTTCCAAGAACTGAAGACCACAGCTCTCTTTTTGCTCCAATCCTTGCGCTCTGACAAGCCTCGAACCCAGAGCCCAAAAGACGCACGCAGCCTCCATCCAGTACCAGTCACAACACGGAGTGACCTGCACATTGTCATCTAGAGAGACCGAACCGGACGTGCGGCTGCACCGTGCTCCCTTAACAGGTTTCATTTGAAGCCAAGTTTTCCATCATATTCATCCTATTATTAATCATTTTCATGCTCATCACCATATTTCTTTATCTCATGTGTATTTAGTAGTTGAGTTAATTCTTAATTTAGAACTGATTACGTGCTTTGCATGTGTAAAGTACTAAGCCTCTGTACACCGCGAAACAAACTCAATTCTAGACTGTAGCAACCTTCAGATTATGAGATTGGATAAAATAATTAGGTAACTAATTATAAGCTTTCCCTGTTTTATCAAAATAGGGTGGTGCCACAATAAATACCTACAGTAGGTTAAATCTTTTAATTACAGTTAAACTTTAATTTACAATAGTCAAAATAGAGTGCAGGCATTCTACGACTAATTAATAATTAAATAATTAATCAACCGAATTATGCTACAATGAAATGACCCTTGGCTGCGTGATCTTGGAACTTTAGTCACGTATCAACTCTGCAGCAGCAACGAGATCGAGCTGAAAATATTTCTGACATCTGAACATTAACAACGCAACATGTGTGAAACATTGTCCATCAGCTTTGACTACATTTGAGCCCCATGTATAATTGATGCAAACACAGTTTACACCAGAGGAGGAGCCCTCAGACCACCAATGGTTTCAACATCAGGTTACTATTATAGCAGAAAGAAAAACTTTACACTTCTTCTGTTTGTGTTTTTATGTTGGAGCAGATCTTCTGGTGTCAAACAAGAGAAGAACTTGCTGCTTCAGTCTGGTGTGTGAGTGTGTGTTATTTGCCTTCTGTGTTGATGTTGATGGACTTAAGTTCAAGTTAGTGAATTTAAAACAGTGAAAGAAGGAACGAGTGGTATCTTAGTCAAATAGTTGTCACCCTCCTGTGAGGAGGAGTCAATGCAAACTGTGATGTCTTCCTCCTCTACTTATGTGACTGCAGAGAGGAGGACAGAGAACAGTGGACACACAGTTTAACATGATGGACTACAGGACAGGACTGCTGCTGTTAACTGTCTGCTGGGCAGGTGAAGATCATCACTATATTCATGTTACATAGCGTATATATCTGTCAGCAGCTGATTTCACTTGATGTTTTTATCCTCTCTCCAGGTGTTGATGCTCAGACTCTGACAGAATCTGAACCAGTGGTTAAACGTCCTGGAGAATCCCACAGACTGACCTGTACAGGCTCTGGATTCTCATTCGGCAGCTACTATATGGCCTGGGTCAGACAGGCTCCTGGAAAAGGACTGGAGTGGATCGCTTACATCAGCAGTGCTAGTAGCAGCAGATACTACTCTCAGTCAGTTCAAGGCCGGTTCACCGTCTCCAGAGACGACAGCAGACAGCAGCTGTATCTGCAGATGAACAGTCTGAAGACTGAAGACACTGCTGTGTATTACTGTGCCAGAGAGCCACAATAACACAAACCATCAGCAGAGCTGAACAAAAACCCCTCAGTGCCTGAACACTTGTAACATGAAGCCACCAGAGGAGGAGCCCTCAGACCACTAATGATTATAACAACAGTTCACTGTTAAGAACAGAACAGACATATTTAGAAACAGGAAAAGTCAAAGATTATAATGTATAAAAAGATATTTAATATACAGTGAAGTGTCAACATGTGAAATAGTGACATTATTTCTCTTCACAACTCTGTCTCAAAAAGGTTTCCATGAAACAAATGAAACATTAAAGATGGAATTTCTGTCTTTGACTAAATAACATGGGGTTAAATGGCATCTATGTTCTGAGGGCTTACACACGTTTCCTCACTTTGTTGTTAAAGCTTCATTAATGTCCACAAATGTTTTCTACACATTTATTCCTGCTGTTTTTTTCCTAATGATGTTCTGAGAAATAAAACTGATGAGAACTCAGTGAGAAAATAAACAACAGAAAGAAAAACTCTGAAGGTTTGATTTGTTGGAAAAACTCACTTTGGCAAAACTTTCAAACTGATTAATTGTTGTCAAAGTCGTCACATCATGCAGCCTGAGCTCCAGAACGTAGAGCAGGGGTGTCCAAACTACGGCCCGTGGGCCAACAGCGGCCTGTGGTCCATTTCTAATTTGCAGCAATTCCTAAACACAGAATGGAATATGGCCCGCATGAGAAAATAAAGCGTGTGCTTGACTGTATTGTACGTCTTAGTTTTGACACTAGGCGGCGCTGCTGTCTTGAACAAGGCAGCTTTTCCGTCCTCACAAAACAGGTGCAATCACTCAGAGAAGATTTTGCCACGGGTGATTAAACATGAAAACCAAAGAAACACAAATTAGCAAGTGAGTGCAGAAAGTTTCAGACACGGTGGGAAAATGAATATTTCTTCATGGAAGTCAAGGGGAAGTGTGTCTGTTGGATTTGCATTGAAACTGCTGCAGTGATGAAAGACTACAATGTTCAACGACACGATGAAACCAAGCATCAGTCCGACACGTCCTACACTGGTGCCGAGCCACAACAGAAAGTTAAGCAAATGGCAGCTAGCCTGTTAGCTCAACAACAGTATTTTTTCCATCCTAACAAAACACAAGAAGATGCCACAGTCACCAGGTACGAGGTAGCTCAACTCATTGCCCGACACGGGAAACCTTCCTCAGAGGGTGACTTCATGAAACAGTGCCTCACTAAAGTGGCAGGAATAATGTGACCAGAGAAAATGCAGGAATTCAACGTCAGCACGTCCAGAAACACAGTCGCCCAGAGAATCCAAGACTTGTCAGCTGACTTAAAGCATCAAGTGTCAGATGAAGCTCGTGCTTTTGATTTCTACTTGATTGCATGTGATGAGAGCACAGAGGCCACTTTGTTCATTGTTTGTTTGCAGGAATTGACGAGAACGTTTGACAATAACTCTGTGCCAAGAAGGTCCAGCTTGGCGACGTGATGAACACTTCTGAAAACATATTTCGAGCTCGAGGGCTCTATCACAGAGAATTTCAGGCTCTCCTGAAATCGATGCTGAATACGGGGACCTAATCTTCCAAAGTCCAAAGAGCAGTTTGTGCCACAGCTTTACACACACATGAAAGCCTTCTGTGTGAAGCTCCGTCTCTTTGAGACACAATGAGGCAACTTCAATGCTGCACACTTCCCCACGCTGTGTGAAATTAAATCTGCTTTTCCAAAGGCCAACTTCTCTGCTAAGAAAGGGAAATATGTGTCTGGGATCACATCTCTTTGGACAGAATTCAATCTGCACTTCCAAGATTTTTCTGCTATTGACAAAGACATCCAGCTGTTCTCTACCTCCTTCTTGAGGGATGCTTCTACTGGAGCTTGGAAAAAATGGCGCCGCGGATGGCTGCCTCGATGTGTTGGTGCCATGTTTTGTCTTGTTTTGTTTGTAAATACAATTTTTTGCCAAAACACACGCAGCTCTTACACCAGAGAAGAGCTCATGGACATAAGGACTACAACACCATCGGACTTATTTCCCTCTTTCCTTATAGAATCCTAGGAATACTTGGACATTCTGGTTAAAGGTGCCCTCACCTTTGCCAATGCAGTGAAATGCAGGAGGAGAGGGAAACGGGCCGGCACGCTCGTGCATCTACGCATCTACATGAGTTTGCTTTGAGGACATCAAAAAAGTGGACCAGTGAAGCTGTGGAGGATCTTCAGGTGTGCTTAAAATGCACGGATTGGGACGCTTTCAGGACTGCTACCAACAGTCTGGATGAGTGTACAGAGGCTGTGACGTCATACATCAGCTTCTGTAAGGACTGCTGTGTAACATCACGCACCACGGTGAGTTACAACAACGACAAGCCCTGGTTAACAGCCAAACTCAGACGGCTGAGGCAGTTAAAGGGGGAGGCATTAAGGAGTGGGGACAGAGACGGCTACAAACAGGCTAAATACACCTTCAGCCGGGCGGTGAGAGAAGCTAAGCGTCTGTACTCTGATAAACTACAACAGCAGTTTTCAGGCGGAGATGCTGGCTCAGTCTGGAAGGGTCTCGGACAGCTCGGGCAGCTCACCAGGGCAGGCTGCAGCGTATCATCCGCTCTGCAGAGAGGGTGATTGGCTGCAATCTGCCATCTCTCGAGGACCTGTACACCTCCAGGACCCCCTCTGGCAAGAGGCTGCGGTCCATCAGGACGAAAACCTCCCGTCACAGGAACAGTTTCTTCTCCTCTGCTGCAGCCTCGTCAACAAGGCCCCGACCCCACCCCACCCCCCCACGTGACATGGACTCTCATGCAGCCTCTCAGTCACTCAACATTCCACGATTGTTTAAGACTCTAATTCAGACTATGCGTTACATTAACGCACACTGGACTTTTATATTGTCTATACACTGCACTATTTTTATTCTTATCTTTAACTTTATACCGCAAGCTTTTGCACTCACTTATATCCTGCACATATGTACAGTTTTTAATTTTTAATTCACACCTGTTGTACATATTTTGTGTTATACGTGTTGTTTTTTACATTTTTATGCTTATTGCCTATTTTTTATCTTATTCTATTGAAGTCTTTTACGTATTTTATTCTAGTTCTGTGTTAATGGTTCTGCACCAAAACCACCAAAACTAATTCCTTGTATGTGTGAACCTACTTGGCAATAAACCTGATTCTGAAAAGGCCAAGTTTCCTCTGATGAGGCGCCAAAAAGAATGATCAGTCTTTTTGTCTCTTCATACAAATGTGAGCAAACTTTAATACACGAGAGGTGAGGTAAATTAAAGTGGCCCAGTTTCTCTCTGTGAGGAGGAGTCAATGCAAACTGTGATGTCTCCCTCCTCTACTTATGTGACTGCAGAGAGGAGGACAGAGAACAGTCGACACACAGTTTAACATGATGGACTACAGGACAGGACTGCTGCTGTTCACTGTCTGCTGGGCAGGTGAAGATCATCACTATATTCATGTTACATAGCGTATATATCTGTCAGCAGCTGATTTCACTTGATGTTTTTATCCTCTCTCCAGGTGTTGATGCTCAGACTCTGACACAATCTGAACCAGTGGTTAAACGTCCTGGAGAATCCCACAGACTGACCTGTACAGGCTCTGGATTCACATTCAGCGACTACTGGATGCAATGGGTCAGACAGGCTCCTGGAAAAGGACTGGAGTGGATCGCTGCTATAAGCTATGGTGGTGGTAGCAGCAAACACTACTCTCAGTCAGTTCAAGGCCGGTTCACCGTCTCCAGAGACAACAGCAGACAGCAGCTGTATCTGCAGATGAACAGACTGAAGACTGAAGACACTGCTGTGTATTACTGTGCCAGACACCCACAGTGAGAGACAATAACAGGAGAGTCGTACAAAAACTACTTCCTCTATTTACAACCATCAACTTTCAGCTGTCTCAGCATCACTTTATAAAAAGGCCTCTACAACTTATATTAGACTAAATGTAAAATATAACAAATAAAAATGTAATAATGATCGCAGAGTTGAAGTTCATTGATAAAAAAAACAGCTGATCGGTCTGCGGCTAAGCAGCCCCATACACAACAATGTGATGCTCTGTGTGTTCTGACACCTGTCTATCAGAACCAGCATCAACTCTTTCAGCTCTTTCAGCTACAGGAGCTCTTCTGTTGGATCGGACCACATGGTCCAGCCTTCACTCCACACGAGCATCAATGAACCTCGGCTGCCCATGACCCTGTCAGCAGTTCACCTGTTTTCCTTCCTTGGACCACTTTTGGTCGGTACTGACCGCTGCAGACCGGGAACACCCCACAAGAGCTGCAGTTCTGGAGATGCTCTGACCCAGTCATCCAGCCATCACAACTTGGCTCTTATCAAAGTCGCTCACATTCTAACAAATCACCAATTTTTTTACCTGCTTTCAACACATCAACTTTGAGGACAAAATGTTCCCTTGCTGCCTAACATATCCCACCCACTGACAGGAGCCATTGTAACGAGGTAATTAATGTTATTCACTTCACCTGTCAGTGGTCATAATGTTTTGGCTGATTGGTGAATATTAAATGACCCTTGGCTGCTTGATCTCGAGGAACTTTAGTTACAGATCAAGTCTGTTCCAGCTGTACGTTCTGGTGAGGAGGAGTCAATGCAAAACTCAGATGTATCATATGTAAAGCAGAGGTGATTTACAGTCATGCTTTCATATAGTCAGAGCAACACTGATGCTTCATATGTTTGATTCTATGCAAACTCAGTGAGCTTCCTTGTTACTCGGCTATAAAAGCTTCACATCAGGCTGTCAGTGGAGTTCACAGCACGTCACTTTAACATAAAGCATGTTTTCTGTAGCTCTGCTGCTGCTGTTGGCAGCTGGATGTGAGTCTCTCTGGATTTGTCAAAGTCAACAGTTCTTCTTTTGCACTTTAACTTGATCATTTCTCACAAAACATGTTCTTTATTTTAACAGGTGTGAAGTGTGAACAGTTGACACAGCCAGCCTCTGTGACTGTGCAGCCAGGTCAACGTCTGACCATCACCTGTCAGGTCTCTTATTCTGTTGGCAACTACTACACAGCCTGGATCAGACAGCCTGCAGGGAAAGGACTGGAGTGGAATGGAATGAGAGTTGGATCCACAACAAGCTACAAAGATTCACTGAAGAACAAGTTTGACTTATCGACTTAGACTCTTCCAGCAACACAGTGACTCTAAACGGACAGAATGTGCAGCCTGAAGACACTGCTGTGTATTACTGTGACAAACACAGATTGGTTACAAGAAGCACAGAGACTTTATAAAAACATCTCAGACAGTGTTTTAACAAAGACCTACAGGTGGCAGCGGAACACATGAAGTCAGGTGACTCTAAGGAGAGTGTAACACACTCTAAAACACACACATGTATGTACACGATGAAATCAAGAGCTGTAGTTGTGGAATGTGACTTCCTGTTTCTTAGTGTCACATTTAACATGGGATTTTCTACAACAATGATCAATGATGTTGTCATTGGAAGTGTGTTTGACTTTGTGCTGCGGATGCAGACACGGCTCTCACTTTGGTTATACAGGTACCTGATGGCAGAATGAATCTACATTTAATGGTTCTGTGGCTTAAAAGGCCTCTTCATCATTTAAAAAAACATATTTAGAATCATGATGTTAAAAAATGTCTACATCAGATCTCTCTCAGATACATGTATGAGGAGGAGGAGTCAATGCAAATCTCTGATGTCTTCCATCACTACATATGTGTGTGTCAGAGTGAGGACAGAGACTGAATCACTGACACACACACTGGAGACTGGACAGAGACAACCGGCGTTTACAACGACAACACCTGATTATTTGGTTGTTTTTCTCATACTGTCTTTTCACTGGGCAGGTAAGAACAGTCATTGTTTTTCTGACAAACCTGTTGGAACATTACAGGAACTAATGAGCTGTTGAAATGTCTGCAGGTACTGAGGGTCAGACCCTGACCCTCTGAGGCAGTGGTTAAAAGTCCTGGAGAAGGGCACTGGTTTAGCTCAGTTGGTAGAGCAGGCATCCCGTGTCCAGAGGGTACATTCTCGACGCACTGATTGCAGGTTCGACTCCAGGTTCCTATATAATAAAGGCAAGGCAAAGGCAAAATAATCTAAAAAAGAAAAGTCCTGGAGAATCCCACAGACTGACCTGTACAGCCTCTGGATTCACATTCGGTAGCCACTGGATGCAGTGGATCAGACAGGCTCCTGGAAAAGGACTGGAGTGGGGCACTTACATCTACTATGATGGTAGCGGCAAATCCTACTCTCAGTCAGTTCAAGGCCGGTTCACCATCTCCAGAGACAACAGCAGACAGCAGCTGTATCTGCAGATGAACAGTCTGAAGACTGAAGACACTGCTGTGTATTACTGTGCCAGAAGAGACACAATAACACAAACCATCAGCAGAGCTGAACAAAAACCCCTCAGTGCCTGAACACTTGTAACATGAAGCCACCAGAGGAGGAGCCCTCAGACCACTAATGATTATAACAACAGTTCACTGTTAAGAACAGAACAGACATATTTAGAAACAGGAAAAGTCAAAGATTATAATGTATAAAAAGATATTTAATATACAGTGAAGTGTCAACATGTGAAATAGTGACATTATTTCTCTTCACAACTCTGTCTCAAAAAGGTTTCCATGAAACAAATGAAACATTAAAGATGGAATTTCTGTCTTTGACTAAATAACATGGGGTTAAATGGCATCTATGTTCTGAGGGCTTACACACGTTTCCTCACTTTGTTGTTAAAGCTTCATTAATATCCACAAATGTTTTCTACACATTTATTCCTGCTGTTTTTTTCCTAATGATGTTCTGAAAAATAAAACTGATGAGAACTCAGTGAGAAAATAAACAGCAGCAAGAAAAACTCTGAAGGTTTGATTTGTTGGGAAAACTCACTTTGGCAAAACTTTCAAACTGATTCATTGTTGTCAAAGTCGTCACATCATGCAGCCTGAGCTCCAGAACGTGAAGTTTAGTTTAGTTCATTTCGGTCATTATCTGACTTCTAATAGTACAATGCACTGGTAGATAAATAATAAATAGACAAAACAAAAACTGAATGAGTCGATGCTCCTGGCATTGACAACATATGGTAAACAAACAAAACAGGACTGAAAAGGTGTAGGTTGAAGCCTTAGCTTATGACACCTACCCTTTTAACATTCATTATTTTTCTTGTCAGCTTCCATTAAATTCTACCAAGTAATAAAAAAAAAGTAACAAGCTAAATATAGAGCTAAGTTATGTAATCCTATTGTCTACCCAAGATCCCAAACACATTTTATGTTCACTCTGATACTCTAACTTCATTTTGATATTTGTTGATCATCTTGCTTTTAAATATTTTTTTAATATTACACACTTTCATTTCCATTTCTACGCCATTCCACACATTTACTCCATATACTGAAACACATCTTTGTTTTACATTTGTTCTGTTCTTGTTGTTGTGAACATACAGGTCCCTCTCAGTTCAAACTGACATTCTCTTGTTTGGAACAGCCTCCGGATACAGTCTGGTGACGTGTTATTGAATGCTTTGTACATGAGTGATGCTATTGTAAAGTCTACAAGCTCACTGAATTTAAGTGCCTGTGAATTAATAATTTATTTGTTGGTTCTCGATAATCAGCTCTGTTTATAATTCTGATCACTTTCTTCTGCAGCAAGAACATCGGTTTTTCCCCAAACCTCCACACAATATGTAACGTATGGAAGTATGAAAGAACGACACAATATATGTAATGAATTTACGTTGAGAACATCTTTTGTCTTATGTAATATTGCAATGGACTTTGATATTTTGGTTTTAATATGACTTTAGAGCAACCAATTAAAAATGCTTTAGTCAACATATCACACAAATTAAACTGAAACATGAGAGGAACGACTCATCACACTGAACATTCATTCTCCTGTTTCATTAAACAGTAACTGAGATCCAAGTTAAACCCAGTTTCTCTCTGTGAGGAGGAGTCAATGCAAACTGTGATGTCTTCCTCCTCTACTTATGTGACTGCAGAGAGGAGGACAGAGAACAGTGGACACACAGTTTAACATGATGGACTACAGGACAGGACTGCTGCTGTTAACTGTCTGCTGGGCAGGTGAAGATCATCACTATATTCATGTTACATAGCGTATATATCTGTCAGCAGCTGATTTCACTTGATGTTTTTATCCTCTCTCCAGGTGTTGATGCTCAGACTCTGACACAATCTGGACCAGTGGTTAAACGTCCTGGAGAATCCCACAGACTGACCTGTACAGCCTCTGGATTGAGACTCAGCAGCAACTGGATGCACTGGGTCAGACAGGCTCCTGGAAAAGGACTGGAGTGGATTGCTGCTGATACTGGCAGCAGCACCAAATACTACTCTCAGTCAGTTCAAGGCCGGTTCACCATCTCCAGAGACAACAGCAGACAGCAGGTGTATCTGCAGATGAACAGTCTGAAGACTGAAGACACTGCTGTGTATTACTGTGCCAGAGACCCACAGTGAGAGACAATAACAGGAGAGTCGTACAAAAACTACTTCCTCTATTTATCACCAGCAGCAACATCATTACAATAATAACTATATATTTTTTTTACATTTGAAGGACATTAATATTAATCCAAATCAATCTCTAAATCTAATCTTGTTTTATTAACATGTTACATGATATTTTAATTGCAGGACTTCAGAGAGTTTTTCAGTGATCATCATCATTAAAGTGCTCAAACATACTTCCTGTTTCTCACTAAAGTTACTTTCTCTGTAGTTTCCTCGTGAGTGTGAAATCTAATCAAACCAGCATTACTGTGACTCACATTCATTCAATTATCTGGCAGTGATAGAAATTCCACTGATTGACTCAATGTTGGGATCTTTTTTCATCTCATTCAGCTGAATCTGAAATTCAAATTCTACCTGAGAATCAACATTAATATAGAAAGTTGTTTTTTCTCTTCTGAAGAAGAGAGCCAGAGAGTCACAATAACACAAACCATCAGCAGAGCTGAACAAAAACCCCTCAGTGCCTGAACACTTGTAACATGAAGCCACCAGAGGAGGAGCCCTCAGACCACTAATGATTATAACAACAGTCTCAGTGGGACAAACAGGCTTTAAACAACCCTGATCGCTGTACGAGAAGCACTGAAGCATGTCGGGCTTTAAAAACATTTCCCCTTCAACAATGAAGAATCAACACTGACGCACATTTGATCAATGAAAGTGTGTTTGTCAGCATGTTGGGACAGTTCATCATGACTCACAGCAACGGCTGCATTTATGTAAATACATCATCAATACGACTGAACAGAGAACTGTACTTTAAAAAGCTCTATCACATTATATTCTGTTTTTCTACATAAACCTACAAATACATCTCCACATAAACTTTTCCAAGTTTAAACACATTTTCACTGTATGACTCAAATCAGAGCGGCCCTACAAGTTTGATATATTAACCATCTAGATGGTGACATTTCATAAAAACAGAACAAATAAAAAATGACGTTTATGTTCATTTAAGAAGAAAACAGAACCTCCAACTGATTCAAATTAAACTGAGATTATTTAAAAATATGCAAATATATGTAACTTGTATTTAAGGGCGTGTTTGTGTCAGAGAGAGGACAGAAGATCTCTACCTCACTAAATGTTAACTTTATAAAGACAATACTCTCTGATTAGTAGATAAGATAAATGTTTATGTAACTCACAGAATCAGAGAGTTCAATATTTCAAAGAATCAAAGCAGATCTAGTTTCACCTTTACTGCAGCCGACATCAGTACAGAAGAATCAGAGAGAAGCTTCATCTTGTGATACCTAGAAACAGTTTGTTTCTGTTTTTATGGGATGGGGCAGAAATTACCATCTGATAACGTAACTACATAAACATTATAGCTCCCCGTCTCACACAAACAGGAAACTATTTTCCCTTTTGGAAATCGTCAAGATAAAAACAGGCTCTAAACTGCTGAACCATGAGTTAAAGATCGTCAGTGAGGAGAGAAAGGTGTATTCTCCTTCTCAGCTGGTTCAGTTACTGTATGAATATATAAGTATTAAAGTCGCGGCTCTGTGCTGCAGCGGTTTTTATTCCCTGAGATCAGAAATCGACCATTTTTTGAAAGAGAAGGACCGACCTCTTCATGAACCGAGTGACCCTCTCTGGTTGGCAGACCTGGCGTTTTTAGTTCATCCGACTGGTCATCTTGACACACTGAACAAGAGCCCACAAGGCAAAGACCAGTTTGTTCCACAGCTTTACACACAAATCATCACTGCTCCCACTGAGTGCAACGCTCTTCACATCTTCCATGCTGTTTTGAAAATGAGCTGCCAGAAAAGAACGAATTTCACAAGCTACAATTTTAGGCCATTTTATTAAAGTCATGGACCACCGAACCCGCCCTCTTTTCTGTCACCTTCCTGAGACATTCATATTCCAACCCTTTGTGCTCAGGAACAAATGAAAACCATTAATGGAAAGCTGTGATGGAGGCTGTTTGTTTCTTTAAGCATATTCAATTACCAAGCATATCTTACCTTCATTGGATTGGTTTCACTAACTTTAATACACGAGAGGTGAGGTATGTTAAAGTGGGCCAGTTTCTCTCTGTGAGGAGGAGTCAATGCAAACTGTGATGTCTTCCTCCTCTACTTATGTGACTGCAGAGAGGAGGACAGAGAACAGTGGACACACAGTTTAACATGATGGACTACAGGACAGGACTGCTGCTGTTAACTGTCTGCTGGGCAGGTGAAGATCATCACTATATTCATGTTACATAGCGTATATATCTGTCAGCAGCTGATTTCACTTTTATCCTCTCTCCAGGTGTTGATGCTCAGACTCTGAGACAATCTGAACCAGTGGTTAAAGGTCCTGGAGAATCCCACAGACTGATCTGTGCAGCCTATGGATTAACAATCAGTGGCTACTGGATGCACTGGGTCAGACAGGCTCCTGGAAAAGGACTGGAGTGGATCGCTGCTGATACTGATGGTAGCAGCAAACTCTACTCTCAGTCAGTTCAAGGCCGGTTCACCGTCTCCAGAGACAACAACAAACGGCAGCTGCATCTGCAGATGAACAGTCTGAAGACTGAAGACACTGCTGTGTATTACTGTGCCAGAAGAGCCACAGTGAGAGACAATAACAGGAGAGTCGTACAAAAACTACTTCCTCTATTTATCACCAGCAGCAACATCATTACAATAATAACTATATATTTTTTTTACATTTGAAGGACATTAATATTAATCCAAATCAATCTCTGAATCTAATCTTGTTTTATTAACATGTTACATGATATTTTAATTGCAGGACTTCAGAGAGTTTTTCAGTGATCATCATCATTAAAGTGCTCAAACATACTTCCTGTTTCTCACTAAAGTTACTTTCTCTGTAGTTTCCTCGTGAGTGTGAAATCTAATCAAACCAGCATTACTGTGACTCACATTCATTCAATTATCTGGCAGTGATAGAAATTCCACTGATTGACTCAATGTTGGGATCTTTTTTCATCTCATTCAGCTGAATCTGAAATTCACATTCAACCTGAAAATCAACATTAATATAGAAAGTTGTTTTTTCTCTTATGAACAAAAATAATGTGTGTGTGTTTTTACTGTGAAGCAATGTTTACAGATGATGGACAAAGACTGTTTCTGTTTGACACTATGTTGATTAAATTCTCTGTATTTGAGGTGAAACTGTGTCCACATATCTTCAAACAGTCCTTTACTGTCCTTTGAACAACAATCACAGTGAGGCAGTCATGGCAATAAATCTAAATATTCAGGCTCCATTCATCAATTAGTTTATCACATAACAGAAATGTATTGTGTCCCTATGGCGTCAAAAACGAGGAAACAACACATTATTCTATAATTCTTCATAGACACTCAAAACAGTCATGTGATGAGTAGGAGAAACTTCTGTCCAGTTTAGTAAATATGAGGACTTAACCCTGAAATCTATGTGGTTAAAAACATTGAAAAACCTTCGACTGTCTCTGATTGCACTGAAACGTTTGTTCATTTTATAGAGTCACAAAGAAAGGAAGGGTTTCTGTTCATGTGTCAGAGAATGAGAAAACTGTAGATCTGCATTTATTACATGAAGTCTGTGGTTGTTATATTTTCTATTCAAATCTGAATAAAGTTATAAGAAGAAGAAACTGGATCAATAATGACAAAAAATGTGACAGAGAGAGAGAGAGAGAGGGAGAGAGAGAGACCATCATCCTCTCAGAAAAGAAATTCATGCAAACTGTGATGTCTTCCTCCTCTACTTATGTGACTGCAGAGAGGAGGACAGAGAACAGTGGACACACAGTTTAACATGATGGACTACAGGACAGGACTGCTGCTGTTAACTGTCTGCTGGGCAGGTGAAGATCATCACTATATTCATGTTACATAGCGTATATATCTGTCAGCAGCTGATTTCACTTGATGTTTTTATCCTCTCTCCAGGTGTTGATGCTCAGACTCTGACAGAATCTGAACCAGTGGTTAAACGTCCTGGAGAATCCCACAGTCTGACCTGTACAGGCTCTGGATTCAAATTCAGCAGCTACAATATGGTCTGGGTCAGACAGGCTCCTGGAAAAGGACTGGAGTGGATCGCCTGGGGTCCGTTTCACAAAGAAGGTTCAACAAACTCTGAGTCTAACCCTGGACTCTGAGTTGATCTACTCTGAGATAGAAAACTCTGAGTTTTCGGTTCCAGAACAGCTGATCAGAGTTAGTTCAATCAACTCTGAGTAGGTTCACCCGGAGTTAAGTGCGTGCACGCTGACTGTAAAAAGCCAGCATTAATGGAGCCCCGACACCACGATTCACCATGGCAACGGTACACAAAAAGAGGTCCTCCTACGTCACACCAGCGGAGCTCGAAATCCTCATGCGGACGTTCAGCGAATACGAGCATGTTTTTAGAAACATAAAGTAACACGGCTGCAGCTGCAAAAGAGAGAGAAGCGGCGTGGGAAGAAACTGCTGCTCGAGTAAATTTGCAAGTTTGAACTGGTCTATTTATTTAATACTTAATCACGACCGGAAGCTAAAATTTATATTAATTTAGGAGCAATCCAGCGGGAGAAAAACGTAAATGGAAGCACTTCAATCAGATTTTAAATATTAAACAGATTAAATATCATTCAGTGGCTGTTTTAATGTGCATCAGCTTTATCCCTAACATGATGCTGACTTCACATACATTATAATTCATGTTGATTAAACTGAATGTGTTAGTTTAAAAAAAAAAAAATCCAATAACTAACGGCGTCTTATTTGAGCGCTCTCGGCAGTGGTGGTGGAAAATCTAAAAATGATGACTTTGACACAGATTTGTCTTTTGATTATTTTTATCATAAATATAAAAGACTTTTGCAAAGCGGTCAGAGCAGCACAGAGACACAACTTTTCTTCTTTTAATTCGGTAACCGCTCAAACACACGCGTGAGACGGGCTGCATGAATGAGGAAGTCGAATGAGGGTTTTATATTCTAGAGGGAGGAGACAGAACGAAACTCTGAGTTTCCTGAAGAAAACCTGCTCACGACCAGGTTAGGTTCATAGAGTCTGTTACTACAGTAACTGACCGAGAGCTTAAGTTACCTCTCTCTGTGAAACAGGCTAGAGTTACCCCTCTTTCTCTGGTTTGAGTTACCTCCCTTTGTGAAACGGAAAACTCAGAGTTTCCCTCATTTCAGGGTTAACAGACTCAGAGTTTTCAATAAACCTGCTTTGTGAAACGGACCCCTGGATTCAAACTAGTAGTAGCTACAAATACTACTCTCAGTCAGTTCAAGGCCGGTTCACCATCTCCAGAGATGACAGCAGACAGCAGGTGTATCTGCAGATGAACAGTCTGAAGACTGAAGACACTGCTGTGTATTACTGTGCCAGAGACACACAGTGAGAGACAATAACAGGAGAGTCGTACAAAAACTACTTCCTCTGTTTACAACCATCAACTTTCAGTTGTCTCAGCATCACTTTATAAAAAGGCCTCTACAACTTATATTAGACTAAATGTAAAGTATAACAAATAAAAATGTAATAATGATCACAGAGCTGATTTTCAATGACAAAAAAAACAGCTGATCGGTCTGCGGCTAAGCAGCACCATACTGTCATGGTCGGCTCAGGACCACTAACAAAGAACGGGAGGTAAACAGGAGTTCATTCAAAACAATAATTAATTTATTGTGACCTAACACAAAAATGCTCAAATGAACCAACATTATGGAAGTAGTGAGTCAGTGGTGCTAGTGTGTGTGCATGAGTGAGGTTATGCGATGTGGGGTGTTGTGTGGAAACATTTATTAATTAATTTATTTATTTATTCATTCCTTCCTTTCATGAAAAATGCACAACATACCACAAAACCGGTACATAAAATCCACAATACACATTTCAAATAAAAAATCCATGCCCTTCATGTCTGAAAAGGAAAGGAAAGGAAAGGAGCAGAAAGAAGAATATAATTCTTATTATGTGAACATGAAAAAACATAAGATTAAAGAGCGTGGCCGAGTGGGGAGCAGACAGTTCTCCAACTCCCGTCCAAGACAGACTGAGGGACGCTTAAATAGGATTGGGAACACCAGGCCCAGGTGTTCCCAATCGTGATGACACAACCACACCCAATGGCATCTGAAACACAAACTACAAAGAGCCAACAAGCAACCACAAGGTGGGGTCGTCACAATACACAACAATGTGATGCTCTGTGTGTTCTGACACGTGTCTATCAGAACCAGCATCAACTCTTTCAGCTCTTTCAGCTACAGTAGCTCTTCTGTTGGATCGGACCACATGGTCCAGCCTTCACTCCACACGAGCATCAATGAACCTCGGCTGCCCATGACCCTGTCACCAGTTCACCTGTTTTCCTTCCTTGGACCACTTTTGGTCGGTACTGACCGCTGCAGACCGGGAACACCCCACAAGAGCTGCAGTTCTGGAGATGCTCTGACCCAGTCATCCAGCCATCACAACTTGGCTCTTATCAAAGTCGCTCACATTCTTACACTTGACAAATTGTTTTCCTGCTTTCGCCACACCAACCTCGATGACAAAATGTTCCCTTGCTGCCTAACATATCCCACCCACTGACAGGGGCCATTGTAACGAGGTAATTAATGTCATTCACTTGACCTGTCAGTGGTCATAATAGGTGACTGGCGACAGCAGGAACGTTCCCCAGGAACTAGGAACCTTTTGAGGAACTATGTACGTTTCGACAGCAGGAACCAGAGTCTAAATTTAGTTCCAGGGTAATTGACTTACCCCCCTGAAAAGCCCCTGCTCAGGGGGTAGTACTTTCCAAAGGTCCAGGAACATTCAGGGCAGGGCCTGCAGTGCTGATCATTTCTGATTGGTCAAGTACTCGCAGCATTTTATTTCACACACGAGGGCTGCACAATAATGATAAAAAAAACATACATAGCGATATACTTTTTATTTGTTCTGCAATATTTATTTCAGTATTAAACAATACAGGACATTATACCAGATTAATGCAGTGTTTTTATGTCCATAAAAACAATTAACAATCATATTTCTTACCCATTTGAACTTTTAAGTCTATTTTCCTTTAACATAACAAACCCTTCTGTTACTTCTACCACTCTAGGATCAGACTCCCTTATGAAAAAGTAGGATAGATAGTTCAGGCGGAGCGACACGCTTCCTTACGAAATAAATACAAATAGACCCGTGGGCTGCTGCTGTGTTATTTATACGGCGTGCCATCATCCGTTTCTAATGGTGTTCAAATCGAAGCAGGAGACGCAAGCTTTCCTGCTCAATCCATTTGCAATGCAATTAAGCAGGATCGAACCCAGCATAAGTTGAATCTCCTCCATGCTAACAGGCTAACTGTAGTGTTGCACAAATGATGATACCTTCTTCTTCTTCTTTGAGATTTAATGGCGGTTGGCAAACCAGCTTAAAGGTGCATTACCGCTACCTACTGGACTGGCGGTGTAGAGAAGTTACTTTTACTGCTTCTCCCTATGTCACTGGCCAGATTTGCATAATCTTCCCGGGACTTTAGACTGCTGTGGAAAAGCAGATAACAAAAGGGCCACAGGATCTATTTAGTTCCTTTAAGAGAAGTTCCTGGGACTTTTGGTCGAAGATCACTTAGTGTTATGGCTGATTTGTGAATATTAAATGACTCTTAGCTGCTCAATCTTGAGGAACTTTAGTCAGGTATCAACTCATTTCCAGCTGTACGTTCTGGTGAGGAGGAGTCAATGCAAAACTCAGATGTATCATATGTAAAGCAGAGGTGATTTACAGTCATGCTTTCATATAGTCAGAGCAACACTGATGCTTCATATGTTTGATTCTATGCAAACTCAGTGAGCTTCCTTGTTACTCGGCTATAAAAGCTTCACATCAGGCTGTCAGTGGAGTTCACAGCACGTCACTTTAACATAAAGCATGTTTTTTGTAGCTCTGCTGCTGCTGTTGGCAGCTGGATGTGAGTCTCTCTGGACATGTTCTTTATTTTAACAGGTGTGAAGTGTGAACAGTTGACACAGCCAGCCTCTGTGACTGTGCAGCCAGGTCAACGTCTGACCATCACCTGTCAGGTCTCTTATTCTCTTAGCAGTTACCGGACAGCCTGGATCAGACAGCCTGCAGGGAAAGGACTGGAGTGGATTGGAATGAGAGCTGGATCAACAACACGCTACAAAGATTCACTGAAGAACAAGTTCAGTATCGACTTAGACTCTTCCAGCAACACAGTGACTCTAAACGGACAGAATGTGCAGCCTGAAGACACTGCTGTGTATTACTGTGCCAGAGAGCCACAGTGAGAGACAATAACAGGAGAGTCGTACAAAAACTACTTCCTCTGTTTACAACCATCACTGGGAACATTCAGTTCTCTCAGCATCACTTCATAAAAACTGAGTGTTATTATCTGTCAGTGATTAAAATGATGGTTATTGAATGTTTTTTATTGTCTTTTATTTGTTGGAAGGTTTAATTCAGGTCCAACTTCACAAAAACAGTGAAATAATTTCAGTTTTTACTTGTAAGAAATGTTCACAGACACTTATGAAAGATTGTGTCCTGTTTCAATGCTGATTAAATTCATTTTAATTAATGTGGTTAAACTGTGTCCGTGTGTATTCAACATGTTAAAGCCCTTTATTATTATTACTGCAATATCCACAGTGGAGTGGGCATTTGTGATGGAAATTCTGAGGCTTCCGTTAAAATAAGCAAAATGAAACATAATTCTACACAAAGAAAGTCAAAAACAAACAGTAACCACCTCTTTACAGCGGTTTGAAGAGACATCCAAACATCTAAACACATTTTAAAGAGTGGGAAACTGAGTTTAATTTGATGTTCAGAGAAGAAGAAAGCTGTTAATCTTCAGTTTTCACATGAACTCTTTTAACATCAGTGTTTTTTGTGTTGATTTACTCATGGCTTTGCCCGACCATACTGCTGTTAAAACAGAGGAAAATATGATCAAATATGACTGGTCAATACAAAGAGATGTTCTCTCTGTGAGGAGGAGTCAATGCAAACTGTGATGTCTTCCTCCTCTACTTATGTGACTGCAGAGAGGAGGACAGAGAACAGTGGACACACAGTTTAACATGATGGACTACAGGACAGGACTGCTGCTGTTAACTGTCTGCTGGGCAGGTGAAGATCATCACTATATTCATGTTACATAGCGTATATATCTGTCAGCAGCTGATTTCACTTGATGTTTTTATCCTCTCTCCAGGTGTTGATGCTCAGACTCTGACAGAATCTGAACCAGTGGTTAAACGTCCTGGAGAATCCCACAGACTGACCTGTACAGGCTCTGGATTCACATTCAGCAGCTGGGCTATGGCCTGGGTCAGACAGGCTCCTGGAAAAGGACTGGAGTGGATCGCTTACATCAGCAGCGGTGGTGGCAGCACCAAATCCTACTCTCAGTCAGTTCAAGGCCGGTTCACCATCTCCAGAGACAACAGCAGGCAGCAGGTGTATCTGCAGATGAACAGTCTGAAGACTGAAGACACTGCTGTGTATTACTGTGCCAGAGACACACAATAACACAAACCATCAGCAGAGCTGAACAAAAACCCCTCAGTGCCTGAACACTTGTAACATGAAGCCACCAGAGGAGGAGCCCTCAGACCACTAATGATTATAACAACAGTCTCACTGTTAAGAACAGAACAGACATATTTAGAAACAGGAAAAGTCAAAGATTATAATGTATAAAAAGATATTTAAAGTGAAGTGTCAACACGTGAAATAGTGACATTATTTCTCTTCACAACTCTGTCTCAAAAAGGTTTCCATGAAACAAATGAAACATTAAAGATGGAATTTCTGTCTTTGACTAAATAACATGGGGTTAAATGGCATCTATGTTCTGAGGGCTTACACACGTTTCCTCACTTTGTTGTTAAAGCTTCATTAATATCCACAAATGTTTTCTACACATTTATTCCTGCTGTTTTTTTCTAATGATGTTCTGAGAAATAAAACTGATGAGAACTCAGTGAGAAAATAAACAACAGAAAGAAAAACTCTGGAGGTTTCATTTGTTGGGAAAACTCACATTGGCAAAACTTAAAATCTGATTAATTGTTGTCAAAGTCGTCACATCATGCAGCCTGAGCTCCAGAACGTAGAGCAGGGGTGTCCAAACTACGGCCCGTGGGCCAACAGCGGCCTGTGGTCCATTTCTAATTTGCAGCAATTCCTAAACACAGAATGGAATATGGCCCGCATGAGAAAATAAAGCTTGTGCTTGACTGTATTGTACGTCTTAGTTTTGACACTAGGCGGCGCTGCTGTCTTGAACAAGGCAGCTTCTCCGTCCTCACAAAACAGGTGCAATCACTCAGAGAAGATTTTGCCACGGGTGATTAAACATGAAAACCAAAGAAACACAAATTAGCAAGCGAGTGCAGAAAGTTTCAGACACGGTGGGAAAATGAATATTTCTTCATTGAAGTCAAGGGGAAGTGTGTCTGTTGGATTTGCATTGAAACTGCTGCAGTGATGAAAGACTACAATGTTCAACGACACGATGAAACCAAGCATCAGTCCGACACGTCCTACACTGGTGCCGAGCCACAACAGAAAGTTAAGCAAATGGCAGCTAGCCTGTTAGCTCAACAACAGTATTTTTTCCATCCTAACAAAACACAAGAAGATGCCACAGTCACCAGATACGAGGTAGCTCAACTCATTGCCCGACACGGGAAACCTTCCTCAGAGGGTGACTTCATAAAACAGTGCCTCACTAAAGTGGCAGGAATAATGTGACCAGAGAAAATGCAGGAATTCAACGTCAGCACGTCCAGAAACACAGTCGCCCAGCGAATCCAAGACTTGTCAGCTGACTTAAAGCATCAAGTGTCAGATGAAGCTCGTGCTTTTGATTTCTACTTGATTGCATGTGATGAGAGCACAGAGGCCACTTTGTTCTTTTTTGTTTGCAGGAATCGACGAGAACGTTTGACAATAACTCTGTGCCAAGAAGGTCCAGCTTGGCGACGTGATGAACACTTCTGAAAACATATTTCGAGCTCGAGGGCTCTATCACAGAGAATTTCAGGCTCTCCTGAAATCGATGCTGAATATCTACCTATCTACCATTGGACCTAATCTTCCAATGTCCAAAGAGCAGTTTGTGCCACAGCTTTACACACACATGAAAGCCTTCTGTGTGAAGCTCCGTCTCTTTGAGACACAATGAGGCAACTTCAATGCTGCACACTTCCCCACGCTGTGTGAAATTAAATCTGCTTTTCCAAAGGCCAACTTCTCTGCTAAGAAAGGGAAATATGTGTCTGGGATCATTTTTCTGCTATTGACAAAGACATCCAGCTGTTCTCTACCTCCTTCTTGATGGATGCAGAAGAAGTGGATGAGAGTCTGCAATTAGAAATGATGGAAATGCAGTGTGAAGACTCTGAAGAATCAACATCAGCTTCTCTTCAAACACGACTTCTACTGGAGCTTAGAAGAGGCCAAGTTTCCTCTGATGAGGCGCCAAAAAGAATGATCAGTCTTTTTGTCTCTTCATACAAATGTGAGCAAACTTTAATACACGAGAGGTGAGGTAAATTAAAGTGGCCCAGTTTCTCTCTGTGAGGAGGAGTCAATGCAAACTGTGATGTCTTCCTCCTCTACTTATGTGACTGCAGAGAGGAGGACAGAGAACAGTGGACACACAGTTTAACATGATGGACTACAGGACAGGACTGCTGCTGTTAACTGTCTGCTGGGCAGGTGAAGATCATCACTATATTCATGTTACATAGCGTATATATCTGTCAGCAGCTGATTTCACTTGATGTTTTTATCCTCTCTCCAGGTGTTGATGCTCAGACTCTGACAGAATCTGAACCAGTGGTTAAACGTCCTGAAGAATCCCACAGACTGACCTGTACAGCCTCTGGATTAGACTTCAGCAGCTACGGCATGCACTGGATCAGACAGGCTCCTGGAAAAGGACTGGAGTGGGTCGCTTACATCAACTATGACAGTAGCAGCAAACACTACTCTCAGTCAGTTCAAGGCCGGTTCACCATCTCCAGAGACAACAGCAGACAGCAGCTGTATCTGCAGATGAACAGTCTGAAGACTGAAGACACTGCTGTGTATTACTGTGCCAGAGACCCACAGTGAGAGACAATAACAGGAGAGTCGTACAAAAACTACTTCCTCTATTTGCCAGCACCACATGGGACACTTGGAACACATTTTTGCAATACTGATTGTGATTAACTGTCATGTTCATTCTAACGGTGCCCCAATTGGTCGGCCACCGATTGTGATCAGCCGATATACATACTAACTGCTTTGATCAGTGGCCTGTATTAAAGGCCGATCATAAGAGCTGATCAGATGATGCAAAAAAACAATTTCTCTAAGCGACACTAAAATGGCGTCACTGGTCTGGCGGTTTTACTTGGTGTCTGAAGAAGATAATAAATTAGTCATTTGCAAGGTGTGTTCCAAGTTAGTACCTCGTGGGGGAACGCAAACGATAACATTCAACACCACAAATCTCAGACGTTTGAGGTTGAGTCACGTCAAAGAATATGACGAGTATTCAAAGCGAGCTTGTAGCACTGAGGAGAGAGAGCAGCTGGCATCAGCAACACTGCCACGACTCACTCAAACATCTGCAGCAGAGACATTTCAATGACAGCAACCAGAGAGCAAGGTCAGAAAGAAATCCACCAAAATAATGGTATTGATCACCAGCCGCTGTCAGTTGTGAAAGACGAGGGGCTCAGATGACTCATGTCATACATGGATCTACGTTACTCTCTGCCGGGGCGTAAGTATTTCACAGATGTACGCCAGCCGCAGTTATACCAAACAATCCATACGCTTATCGACAGCCTTATGAAGAACAAGATCACTTTGATAAGTTTCACAAGTGACATCTGGAGTTCGAGTGTGTGTCTCATGTCCATGTTGAGCCTAACTGGGCAGTTTATTGATCAAAACTTCAAACTAAACAAAGTTGTTCTTTATCCTCAAGAGTTCTGCAGGTCACACACCACAGTTGCATTCAGTGACATGTTACGAGCAACGGGGATACCGAAGGAAAAAGTGCACGTTATTCATTTTTCACCTGTTTGATTCAGTGTGATCTGTCCTGTTTAATGATCTTTAAATGCCTTAAACCACCAAGACTTTGAAAGCTTCTAGTTTTTCTTTAATATCTTAAAAGTACTTACAAAATGTTTCTATTGTTAGAAAATAAAAAGGTGTTGTACAAAAATGTAGATGTTGAAACTAATGTAGAAGATTGTGATGCAACTGTTTATTGAATATCATAGCTGACTGAAGAATGGTAATGATGGGACTGATGTTCCACCATCTCTTTCTGTGAGATTCTGAGAAAAACAAAACATTTAATCGACACTTTGAATGATTGAATAAAGTTAGTCAGCTGATTAACTGTCCTGTGTGTGTAAATACGCCTCCTTGTGTGTTGCCTTATAAGGACATGAAGTCTCTGTTGGACATGATACATTTCATGAATTATTTTATACCTAGAAATGATTAGGCACTATTATTTTTTCCACTCAACAGGGTGGAAATTCAGTTGATAACTATAAAATACTAAAATAATGTGGCTCCCTTTCTCACACAAACAGGAACTCATTTTCCCTTTTGTAAATCATCAAGATGAAAAATAAGCTCTTTTTTTACTTTCTTGGAGATGTACAACATATAGTTAATGTATTATTTCCTCCTCTGTCATTTGCTGAGGTTTGCTGTTGAAGAGATACTCTGCTGAACTAAATGTATCTGGTTCATATTTAAATTTCCCTGTTAAACCTGCAGAGGGAGGTCCATGCAAACTCTTCCTCTCTTATAAACACACCATCAGTAACCTGTGGCAGAACACCGGGACACTTTAGTTTATTCTGTAACACTGAGATCAGAGAGAACTAAACTACAGGATGGAAAAAACGATTATCTGGAGTTTAGTTTTTGTAGTTTCTATTCATGGTGAGAAAATCAATTCTGCTTCACTTTTTAATGTCCAACCTGTTCTTTACACGTTTGTTTGATAATGATCACTATTCATTTTTCTACAGGAGTTTGGAGTGAGATCAAACTGGAGCAGTCTCCCTCTGAGGTGAAAAGACCTGGAGAGACAGTGAAGATGTCATGTATCACATCAGGTTATAGCATGACAAGCAACAATATGCACTGGATACGACAGAGGCCAGGGAGAGCTCTGGAGTGGATTGGTAGGATGAATACAGGCACAAACTCTGCTAGCTATGCCAGCTCCTTTCAAAGTCGTTTCATCATGACTGAAGATGAGCCCAGCAGCACTCAGCACCTCCAGGTCAACAGCCTGACAGCAGAAGATTCTGCTGTTTACTTCTGTGCTCGAGAAGACACAGTGAGTGAAGACAGTGGAGCAGCTGCACAAAAACCTCCACAGGCAAACAGCCATGTGATCTCAATGACATCTGGGTTTACATACCATAATCCTTTTTACCAAGTCATCTGGTGAGTTTATGTAGAAACAGTTTATGTAATATCATAGATGATAAAGAATGGTAATGGACATCTAGTAGGTTGGCGTTCAATATATCAATACAAGAGTATAAAGTAATGTGATTTAAATCAAATGCTTTATACAAACTATAATGCAAAAAAGTAAATGACCTATTTAAAACCTTAAATAGTTCTGCACTGTTTCTTCAGTGCAGGAAACTGTGTTGGGTTTTTGTATGAGGGTTTATCACAGTGCTTATTCGGGTGGGGCACTGAGATACAGAGCCATACAAAAACCTTACAGCAATAATCTCAAACTCAACCATTCATGTGATGGACCAAAGAGCACAGGACGAAATATATCCCTCTAAAAACGTGGTCACTACTGTGTCGATGACTTTGATACGGAGATTTGTGGTTAGAAGTCCGGTTTTTAGTCGTTTACAGCCACAGTTAGTCCACAGATGTAAATGTTACCTCTCAGTAAACCTCTACTTTAAAATAATATTTTGCATCACTCCGAGCCGACGCTTACAAGATGACACCAGGGTTTCACACTGACCGGGACTCCTGACCAGGACTTCTGTCTAATAAGGTTTTAACACATTTTTCTGGTACTTCAGGTTTTTGTTCAAGCTTTGAATGGAGGCGTATCACTGTGACTACTTTGACTACTGGGGTAAGGGGACTCAAGTCAGCGTTTATTCAGGTAAGTCACATTTAATGTAATATATTTAGAGACTAGTTTCTTTTACTTTTCTTAAAATGATCATTGATGTTTGAGAGGTTCAGCTCAGTTCATATTTAGAAAAATGATTTCACTGCAGCCGTTTCTTAGAAAGCATTTAGAAAAGTTCCTCTTTGGCATTAAAAGTTCATATTTAAGAGATGGTTCGTTTTAATCTTTAAATCCACCCGGCCGATTGAAATCCATAGTTTTTGAGAGGTTTGTGTGTTTGAATACAAGGTCTCGAGGCCCTTCAATTAAACTCTGAGTGAAGAGATTATTGAGCTCACACTTAAATAAAATGTTAAATATATATTATAAAGTTTCTTTTGAAATTCCAGGAGCATTGACTTTAATAGGACTATATAATTACACTGAACTGTTGATCAGTTTAAGTTCTGAGAAAACAATTCTCATCAAGTGTTTTATATGTCTTGTTACAATTAAACAATAGACCCACTACATTCTAATAATAAATACTTCAATACTTTATTAAAACTGATTATTATCATATACGATTATTATGGCCACAGAACAGTGCAGTGACTTCACTGGCTTCACTAGCTTCTAACATTAAGATTTAATACGCAAGTTCATTATGTAAACATTTTTATTTAATCAGTATGTATTTCTTTATATTACGTTTTATTAAAAATTGTATTATTTAAAGTCTTTTCAGGTTCATGTCTGTGAAATGCTTAAATTTTGTATAAAGATAACAAAATAATTTTAAATTTTAGACAGAAATTGTTCAGTATATCAAATAAGAATTCTTGAACAAAACATTTGGTAGTCGTAGTTTATAGTAGTTTTAGTTTTTAGTGTTTAAGTGTCAGTATCAGAGTCACATCCCTTGAAAGTGTCCACATACTTGGCCAATAAAACTGATTCTGAAATCTGCCGCAATATATTTTATAACAATAGAATAGTTGTTATTTATATATGATTCATATATGATGAGTTGTGATCATTTGTTAATTTCTATTAATTTTATTTTAACCTTATAAAATCTCTCTCTTTGAAAGCCTCTCCACCGACTCTGTTCCCTTTGGTTCCATGCGATTCTGGGACTGGAGATACAATCACTGTTGGCTGTATGGCAGACGACTTCTACCCACAGGGTACTTTGCAGTGGACCGATGCCACAGGGAACAGCTTGACTTCTGTACAATATCCTGCGCTTGTCAAAGACAACAAATATATAGGAGTCAGTTTGGTCAACGTACCAAAATCTGACTGGAACTCCTTCAAGTCTTTGAACTGTTCTGCGACTCATCCTCAAGGCCCCCGAAGTGTGAAAGTTGAAAGTATGTCATTTTTTACCCTCTATCGTGGCTCTCTTATGTGTAGTCTAAACGCATGACCTTGTTTTTATGTTAGCAATTGATTTTCTATTTTAAATTTTTATCTACAAAGTCTACAATGAACAATCTTCTTAACTAATCTTCCTCTGCTTTTTCATTACTACGCGTAGAGGCCTCGACCCCTCCAAAGATAAATCTGGTATCAGCGCCAAGAGGAGACACTCAGACTCTGGTGTGTACAATTGAGGAATTACCTAACAAAGACCTGTCAGTAAAATGGAAGAAAAATGGAATCAATGTACAAGACTTCACTTCTTGCCCCGCCCAATCATCCGGAGACTTGTATTCATCTGTCAGTGTCCTGAATGTGAAGAACACAGACTGGGACAGTAATGCTGTTTACACATGTGAGATGACGCACAGAGGCACACCATATACAAAGAAGGCCTCTAAAGGTACAGTCATTACTGCTGTACTATTACTCCAAGTAACCTGGTCGTAAAATAACAGTGAACATTGAGCTAAAATAAGCTAAATGTTTTCTCTGTTTATCTCGTTTATGTAGCTGCTGTCACAATGACACTCAAACAACCAAGTCCCAAAGAGCTGTTCAATAACAATCAGGCACAGTTGGAGTGTATCGTTACTGGACAAGACAAGGCCATTGTAGATGTGATGAAGATAACTTGGCTAATTGACGGAAACAATGTGAATGACAACATAACAGAGAAAACAGAATCCAGAAACGGTCAACACAGCAGAACCAGCACGATGACTCGGAGTTTCTCGAAGTGGCAGGAAGTTAACAAAGTGCGCTGTTCTGCAGGAGGAGACAACAGGACACCGGTAATTCAAGAATTCACTGTCCACAAAGGAGGTATGTTACCGAGTGATGGAAACTCATTGATGAAACAGCAAGCTGTGTGTAAAATGAACATTAATCTTGTAGATGAACCTCATTGCTAAAACAAGTGTCTCTTTCAGATCAGACGAAACATACTGTGACAGTCAACATCTTCCAAGAGGATCCACTCACTGTGGTGTGTCTGGTCTCCAGTGACAAAGAGCAGGACTACTACATCACCTGGGCAGAGAATAAAGGAGAGAAGACTGGCAACTATGTTGATGGCTTTGACCTCCCCCCACAGAAGACTCCAAAGGGCTACTTAGTTACAAGTATTTACTATCCAACTGAGAAGACAAATATGTTTGTGTGCAACGTCTGGCCTGCTGGCAGCGAAAGATCCTCCATGATTACAAAATCAGTGTCTCAGACCAAGGGTAACTCGAGTGAATGCGAAACAGTTTAGATTGCATGTGGTATGTAGTGCTCACGTTTTGTTCTGTCCGTGTGTGTAATCTGTGCTGCGGTAACATGTGCACCCTGTGATGTCACCAGTCTTTGTGATTGTAAAACACAACAGTCAACATGTCAATGTAGTTTTGTTTGTCATCATATGGTGTTTCAAACTGTCTGTCACATTGTCTAACAGCTTGAGAAGCATGCTTATTGTTCCCAATAAATGTTGCATGGAGAAAAGTTTGTTACATGTTCATGAATGACTTCTACATTTTTAAACAAACTGAAAAGCTTGCACAAAGTAACTCAATAAATAGGCTTATATTTAAGGCAAATTTAAGGCAATCAATTGCCTTAATTTTTTTAAGTTTATCAACTTAAAAGTCAAGTGTTTTCAGAGCTTAAATATTTGGATTACATGCTACACATACCTTTTGATTACAGTTAAATTAAAGTGCTTATTAAGCCAACTCAAATATTTTTTGTTCATGTGACTTAAAGTTTTGATTCACCTATCCCAAGGGATTAAGTTAACAGAACTTTAACAAAATGAGTACACAAACAAACTCTTTTTTTGTTAACAAAACTCAGTATTTATTAGTCTCTTTTGTCATTATTCTTAATTAATCTCAACACAAACACATTGGTTGTGAAACTTAAAACCATGTGACTCAAAACTTAAAAACTTTGTGGCAAGTGATTGCCTCAATTACATCGAGTAAAACCAACTTTAACAGTTTGAGTAAATGTCTTCTATTGAACAGTATTTTCTTGCCCACTTCCATTTTACACACTGTTACGCCACGGTTAATAGGGATAAGACACAGAAAGACATTTTAGTAGAAAATGTGAGTACATTTTAGAGTAGATCTGGTCCTTGATCTTGGATAGGTGCGGTATAGTGCACAAATGAGTCCAAACATTACAGGAGCAAGTCTGGTGAGGCTGACCACAATGTCTCTTTGTGACGACACAGATGACGACAGAGATTTTCACCACTTAGCAGTGAACTGGACTTGTTTCATTATCACTGATGACGGTATGGATGGCCACAGAAACATCTCCAAGCTCTGGCTCATCAGACTCGTCCTGAATGAAGGAAAGAGAGATACTAATTACAAACTAGTCCAGCTAGTATGAAGGTAGTTTAAAAAGAAAAAAACAAAATATGCACACTTTACTACGCAGTACTTTTGGGGTGTTTCAGATCAACAGATTTACTTTCACATTCAGACAGTTAGATTCTAAAAATTCATCAGTCAGTGTCCCAAAAAAAGTAGACCACAGTTTCCTTATTTGAGACTCGTTAAGTTGTTAAAAAGGAGGTGTCCATTGAAGCCACTTGACTCCTTAAGGTGGGTCGTAGTGTAGAAAAAAAATCAAACATGTTCATTCAAAAATGTTTGCTAAGCAAAAACAAAGCTCTACCCAACAAGATCTTCCTATGTTGCTATATTTTTTGACTCCAACTTTTGGAGTTATGTTTGTAAGTTATATTTTAGTTAAAAATGTTTTTGAGAGTTGTGTTGTGAGATGGACCGATGCTAAGCTCAGCATATATTTGGAAATGTTTTACCAGACCTCCGTATTGCTGTGAACAAAACAACACTGATCTCATTCATTAGTAATGGGAAGACCAAATATATGGACAGACAGACTGAACAAGGGTAAGTGAGAAAATGTGCATTTTGATGAACTGTTCACTTAATATAGAGTGGTATTGGTAATCATTCAAGGAGACTCACTGTGCAGGTTCTGAAAGACTTCCTCACACAGATACAGAGGCAGGGCATGGAGAAGGGTGGTACACCTTGTGTGGATGTCATGAAGTCCCTAAAACAATAGGGAGAATAGAATAGAAGTGAAGTTTACTGAATAAACCTCATTTTAAACAGTCCAATCAGAATATATATCTACACTAAAAACCTACTCACATATTTATCAGTCGGGGAAGATGGGGGTCAAGCTCAGCGTAGAATGTGCTGGGCAGGCTCTGGCTTGTGATGTTTAAATTCTGCATTCACCTAAATTTAAAAACAGAGCGGAAGGACAATACAGCAATATCAATAAGTCAGTTCAAGAGTAATATAACTAGGTTAATGTGATAGTTGTGGTTCTTAATCAATGCTTATTCTTAAAATGCTTTCTCAAATGAAAGAAGAGAACAGATTCAGAAAAATGATGCTGAAATGTGCATTTAAAGGGCATATAAATGACAGGGCTGACCATGCTCTGCATCACTGATAACTCTGCCTGGGTAGTATCTTCTTTTTTTTTTGCATGTCACCGTAGTATATGGTATATGACGGGATTTGTGTAAAGACAACAATAACAGGAGGATGTGAAAAAGCTGTACACCAACTGTTGGCAAACACTTAGTTTTATATAAGCCCCACCACAGGAAAGGAATACCTTTAGGGAAGTGGTTAATAAATGGTACATTGGGGATTGCTTTAGTCAGTGAAACATGTTTGCTTTTCATGGTTTTTTTCATTATAAAAATGTATGTTGGTTAAAACTGTACTCAAACTAACATTTAATCTTTAGTTAAAACATAAGATCAGAGTAAATATTACATATATACACTAATTTACTGAGTAAGTACAACAATTTAGAATATGATACAAGCTCCCAAGTATTTTCGTACTATAGTTCAATTGAAACCTCTCCTTACATTTCAAATGTCATTGATATCACATAATTTGACCTCAGTGGCGTGAAAGGCGTCTTTGAGGTGCTTGTTTTTGTATGTTGGATGTGTTGACATATCACACTGTGACAATGCTTTTGACATCTGGGGAAAAGGAACCATGGTGACCGTCACATCAGGTAAAATAATTCATTTTGGTCTTGATAATGACAATTTGGTGATTACACAGTTAAATATAAGGTATTTTGACCTCAGTGGCTTGAAGGGAGTCTTTGAGGTGCTTGTTTTTGTATGTTGGATGTGTTGACATATCACACTGTGACGGTGCTTTTGACATCTGGGGAAAAGGAACGATGGTTACAGTCACATCAGGTAAGCCAAACACTTATTTTGTCTTTTTAATTTGTTTGTTTGATTTTGAAGCAGAATTAGGAAATCCAGTTTTGACTCCGTAAGTTAATGTATATCTGGAATACTGTATGTTAAAGGTGTTAAAATCCATAGACTCAATTTAAACTGAGCGGATCCAATTTCAAAGTTGGTAAGTGCAGAGGCCAATGTAACTATGTAATAGGGTAGATTATTACAAAATCACACACTATGGAACATGTAGATGCTTGAGATCCAGGTTTTTGTATGCAGCGGTTAATTATTTGTTGAACTGTGACAACTGGGCTTTTGACTACTGGGGAAAAGGCACTATGGTCACTGTCACTTCAGGTAAGTGATTTTAATATGTTTGATTAGTGAATGAAACTCCCATTGATCCCATTACTAATGCAATTTCATCTTTTTTCATGTGGTCACAAGTGTTGAACAAGGATATCATAGCCAACAGTATTTTGTAGGCTGGCATAGAATCTCTGATAATATTAAAACTCCTGGCTGGTAGTTCTATGGACAGGTTTATATCTTACTTTGGTTTTGGCAACAGTTCAAATCAACTGTTTGATGAGAAGTTATTATTAAGGGATATTACAGTAAAAAGTAAGTTTTCGTGTTAAGTCCTTATGACTTTCTGAACTGTGACAACTGGGGTGCTTTCGACTACTGGGGAAAAGGCACTATGGTAACGGTGTCATCAGGTAAGATTTGCACTGCTAAATCCCTTTTTAAGTTACATTTAAATTGATAAAACCTCTAAAGATTTGGAGTGTCACAAAATGAAAGTGTTTTACTATAAGGGTAAAAAAAAAACATCTGTTTGCCGGTAAAAATTCTCTGAAGACACTGGTGAAGATTTATACTAAGTGTATTTTATTTCATTGGAAGAAAATATATGACAAAGCGAGCATTATTAAAAGTTAGAGTAGAGTAGAGTAGCTCTCAACGTTAGTAGACAGCCTTTTCAGACTAGTGGTTCAGTAATTTCAGCGCTGTGTTACTATGAAGCTTTTGACTACTGGGGAAAGGGTACAATGGTAACTGTTACATCAGGTAAGAATACTGTTTAATCTCAAACATATTTGCCTAATTTAAACAAAAGTTAAAGTTAACAAAATGATATGATGCCATAAACTCAGTACTGTATGTTTGTCAAATGTACAGCTACACTCCATTTAACTTTGAAAAAATAACAATGATTATCATCAAAGTTACGGACTAAAAGTTATCGACATTTATATTTTAAAAAGAGTAGACCACAAATGATATTACTGAGGGAGGCTAGTTCATCAAATAACATCTAAAGAAATGTGATAAGATAAAGATGTATGTACGGAGCGCACTTCTCTCATTCAACATATGAAAAGGTTAAGGTATTAAAATGTATCCTTGATTGCAATGCTTTGCTATGCTTTTGATGAAGTAAGCCAACTTCATTCCATTGTTAACTTATGTTTGATGAAAAATATCTTATTTTAAATGTTCACTTCACTTTTTTAACGGCATTTTTGTTTCTACTTTGCTAGCATGTGTTTCCAAGCCAACTGTGTATCCTCTGATACAATGTGATTCTGGGACTGGTGACCTGGTCACTCTTGGCTGCCTTGCCACTGGCTTCACACCGTCCTCAGTGACCTACACATGGAACAAACAGGGGTCTGCCTTGCGGGAATTCACTCAGTATCCTCCAGTACTGAAAGACAATGTTTATACGGGAGTCAGTCAACTCAAAGTGAGCAGACAGGACTGGGACAACATGAAGCCCTTCCACTGTGTTGTGAGAAATACAGCAGGAACAGGACGGGGGACATTCATCAAGCCACGTAAGTCTTGTGTTTAGTCATATATAAATGCCTTTATAGTAGTTGATTTGAAATTTAGCAGGTTAACATGGCAGAGCTGTTAACATATTTTAGCATTGTGAAACAATTTAAAAGGTTTTCAAATTGATTGTGATGACACAAAGCGTACATGTATTGCCAGTAGATAACAGTAGAATACAGTACCAAATACATAAGATCCATTTCTTACGGTGCACTAATCAATAATAATAATACATTGATAAATGTTATTGGTGCAATGTGTCTCTACTAGTTGGTTTTATTACTGTGTTCTTTAGAGGTGTTATCAGAGGTAGACTAACCCCGTCATTGTTCCTTTATCCTGAGCTGATATTTTGACGTTTGAACTAAAAGTAAAAGTGAGCCATCACTGTTGTAATTGTTTTACAATATACTCAATGATGAAGGAACGTGAACACAAAGGAGAGCACAAAAAATAATTTAGCTATTAAAAGGTTAGAGTGTTTCTAAGGTTTCTAATGTCATAATGAGCAGACCTGACCGGTTAACCAAACAGTGTGGTGGAATGAGAAGGTTGGCACTTTCTCGTGCACATACAGCTGCTGACTCAGTCTATATTATTTATTACTAATATTCTGCATGCCCTCTGCACCTGCTGAAGAACAAATTATTGTTGTGTGCTCTGCTTCTTTCCATCTATCTGCATAATCATAGTGATGCAGATAGATTGAACCTTTATGGTGATAATTAACGTTCAAGTTAACTCCATGTTTGCTTGCCTGAGCAGTCAATGTATCTGCAGAAGCGAGCATCAGAGCTCTGCTGTTCAATTGTATTTTCCTCGAGTCCTTCTGCGCACTTTAAAAACAAGCTAAAGAGATCCTTTGAGTTTTATCAAACTACATGAACCTCTGCTTCTGCATATATATATTATACACACACACACACACACACACACACACACACACACACACACACACATCCCCTGCTTGCGCATACATATATTTGTTTATATCTTTTTTTTTTTCAGATATGCCTTATCAGATACCAGATGTTAAAGTGTTTGTCTCATGTTATGAGGATCAGGAGGTTGCCTTCACCTGCATTGCCAGTGATTTTTCACCAAGTAATCAAAAAGATCAAATGGCTGAAAAATGAAGCACCAATAGCCGATGAAGCAAATGTGATGAAAAGCTCTTCTGCAGAGAAAAAGACAGCTAATGGACTGTACAGTGTTTACAGTGTTCTCAAAGTACCAGCCAGTGAATGGACTGAGAGCATTAATTATACATGCGAGTTTGAAGGGAAAGGTCAAAATGGTGCAACGTTCAATAGATCCACTGTGTCCTACAAACAGACGTCCTCTCCCTCTAGTAAGTAAATGAATACTAATTATTGAAACATTTTGTGTGAATTTCTATGGTTTATATTCTCATTGGTTTGCAGCCATTCCTGTCCAATAATGTTTCCCTTATTCCTCAGCCCCAAAGGTGACGGATGCAGTGAATTAGCTGCTGACGTAGTGATCAAAGACCCTTCACTGGAGGACTTGTTTTCAAAAGGAAAAGGAACAATAGTATGTGAAGTCAAGGTAAATACGCCATCAGTAGAAGAGGTACGTTGGGAGGACGAGGAAGGAACTGAAATCGCTAATGCCAAATCGAAGGACAAAAAAGGACGTGGAGGCCTTTACAGAGTACCACTCGAGATCACATTTGAGGACTGGACCCGGGGGATAAAACCCAGCTGTGTTGTTATTCATCCAGATTTACATGAACCGCTCAAGAAACCCTTTGAAAGGAATATTGGTAAGAAAACTGAAGGGCTGTCTTTATTTTTTCTAATCATGCCATCAAATCCAGTGATCTTTCTCAGCTGATTATGGAGCAGAGATTTCCTTCAGCACTGTATGTGTGGCAGGAGGTTTAATGTTTCTCTCATGCTTGCAGGAGGACCGACTCGGCGTCCTTCAGTGTTTATGCTGGCTCCAGTAGAACATACTAGACAAGAAATGGTGACCTTGACTTGCTATGTGAAAGACTTCTACCCTCGTGAGGTTTTGGTGTCTTGGCTTGTTGATGACGAGAAAGCAGATTCAACATACACGTTCCATACCACAGAGCCTGTAGAAAACCAAGGATCCTATTCGGCTTATGGCCAGTTATCGCTCAGCCTTGATCAGTGGAAACAGAGTGATGTAGTGTATAGCTGTGAAGTGTCCCACGAGTCTATGGCTCAACCAAACTCAACCAAAGCTATTGTCAGGTCCATTGGGTACAGAATGCATGAAGGGAACAACCTGGTCCACCTCAACATGTTTCGACACATGCCAATACTGCCTTTTTAAAATGCGTTGTTGTCTATTGAATTAACTGACCGAACAACTGTTTAAATCTGGTCTTACCTCGAAGGTTATAAAGTATATAACCCTACAAAAAATGACTCAAATACTTTTGAAATCCAAAAACCAACATTTAGCTTTGAACGTTTTACTTAAACTATGAAGGGCATAATTATGAAGATGTCAGACAAGTACTCATTGTGATATTTTATTATACAGTAATGTAGGCCTAACTGGAAAAGCAGGACTTTGATTACTTTGGTGCATTTTCACTCAACATTTGTTTTCTTTGTCTTCACAGGTTAAATGAAACAAGGTGAACTTTCTGTAAGACTTATTTTGTCTGCCTTTTTTTCATTAACTTAAGAGTCATTATTAAGAGTATTGTGTAAGTATTTTCCTTTGTTTTAATTACAAAAGCTTTATGTCTGCTGAACAAAAATGTTTAAATGTCATTAACCATTGATGTTGATCCATTTTTTGCTTTTCCATTTAATTGTTCATACTATCTATTGTCTAAATGTCTATTTCACCAATAAATGTTTTAATACGTAACACTTATTTCTTGTTATTGACATTTTAATTGTTTTATCATGTTATTTATTGCATTACTCTGTTTATCATCTCCATTGCATCTGCAAAAGACAAAAGTTCTCGGTTCTATTATTAAGAGACTTAAACCTTCAGCAGGTCCTGACAAGCAATGCAAAAACTATAGTGCATGTACACTGACATGAGACGACATGAGATATTTAAATGTGCACTCTGTTTCTCTTACTGGCATAACCCCACCTCACACCTGGAGTCTGTGATGCACCGTTGCTCATAACTTTGTTTCACTTCTGTAATTTGGTACTTTACTAGGGGGCGGCTGTGGCTCAGTGCTAGAGCCGGTCGTCTTTCAAACGGAAGGTCGGAGGTTCGATCCCCAGCTCCCTCACGCTCAGGTCGAAGTGTCCTAAATTGCTCCCGGTGGCATAGCCAACGGGTATGAATGTGATATCTGATTGACAGTTGGGCACTTTACGTAGCAGTCCTGCCATCAGTGTGTGTGAATGGTTGAATGTGAAATGTAGTGTAAAAGCAGCTTTGAGTGGTCGCAAAGACTAGAAAAGCACACAAGTACAGTCCATTTACTTTATTGGGAGCTGGGTGTTACTCAATGCTTCCGCCTGCTGCTTGCCCTGATCACTCTACCCTGTCATGCTGCAACATCTGTGCAACAGACTTCCAGCCCTCTCTCCACCTAACTTTTAGGACACACACCATCTAGCCTAGACACAAAGGTATTACCATTTACAATTCAGGCCCACATAATGTAAAGGTATGTACAACTGCTGATATGATATCAGCTCATTTTTTATAAATAAACATCTAATAGTGAGAAAGAAGCAAGCAAAGGTAAAATAATACTCTCTCTCTCTCTCAGGACCGCAGGTTCTATCTCCAAACATCAATAAAATCAGCAATAAAAAAAAGGTCATAACTTTCTTCAAGGATAGGCTTATACTGCAGTACATTGTTCTCACAATACCAACACCCCTGTGTTACTTAGATTGTCCACAAGAGTGAGACAAAGCTCCACGTACAGCAATGTTGAGCTGCATCCTCTGTGAAACACCAGTTGGGTAGACATTTGATGATTCTGAACTGGACTTGCTAAATGCTAAGACACAGAGGTACATTCACTTGAAGAACAGAGACTGTTTTTCTAACCATTTCTGTTCCTCCATACATACACATGCAGAGTTACTGTCAATGTGTGCACATTCTGTCTTTGAGGTAGAACTGCTTGTTTGTATTGTTTATAGATGCCGATGGTCTCTTTTCCCATTCCCAGTGGAGTGTAGTGCTTTCAGTCTCTTTTCTGCTGCGTCACCATCTGACGTCACAAACGTGCCGGGGACAGGGTTAGTAAAGGTTTTTATTGTACCTATTACTCAGTCTATTTATCAAACTCGGCACCCACAACTTGGAACGATGTTCGAGCGCTGCTTGGAAGGAGACGGGCGGAAATTGTAGCTGAGTTGACAAGGAGTCACAGAAGTTACCGACGTAGCATGGCATTGCGCCTGAAAGGGGGCGGAGATTAGCGTGTCAACATGGTTTTTGTGTTCCCATCAATGCCGATTGGAGACGAGGCGATTATTACCCGGGTCTACTGCAGAGTCATTTGACCCGGGTCTGAATGTTGATTGTAGCCTTTCCCATTAAGAAAAAAAGATGAGTGTTCCCGAGTGTTAGAGGGTTTTTCGACCAGTGGGGAAAGGGCTTAAGAGAGAGTGTTCAAACATGGTTAGATTAACGTAAGTGGTCCATTCAGGAGACAGGGACTCATATTGGCCCCCGAGCCCACCTTGAGGCACAGATCTTATTCAACATTAAACAGAGCTGAATAAAATTCCAACAAGGTCTTCCACAACATCTATACTTTGATGTTACAAGGGTGATTCCTTTCTTCCTAAACCCTCATTTACAAAAAAACATTGAGATTTCAATTATTTTCATTTTTGGAAATAATATAGTGTAATTATAGTTAATTATAGTGTAATAGTGTGATTAAAAAGCACCTGTAAAGTGCCTTTGAGTGTCATGAAAAGCGCAATATAAATAAAATGTATTATTATTTTAAAATTAAACAGAAATTTAATAAGTGAGCCACTTGTCCCAAACAGTCAAAAAGTACATTTCTATCTGATGCTACTTCAACAGACAACCATAAAAATATTGTACCGACAAAAATTGTGACAACTTCAAATCTTCAATACAAAAACAAAAAGACACTTCACCCGTCATAGCTGCAAATGCACAGGTGTTACTCATAAAACTGATAGCTGTTTTATCAGTGTCCCAGTGAGCTGTGATAAAAGAGTCTTTGCTACGTCTCAACTTAAGGATGAGCTCTGTCTCCTCTTGGACCCTTTAACAATATAATGTGATTAAAATGTTTTTCTTGCTCTTTACTTTAATTAACGGGTTTTGCCTTTGCCGAAATTTCAACGTCATGATGCGGATTAGTAAGTAGTAAACATGAAGCTTTGTCAGGTCTGTCCTCAAGAGGAAACTACTTTTACAATGCTGGTTTGTTGAACGGAGGTCGGATTGATCATTTCTTATGCATTTGAAGAAGTCGGGAAATCTAAACGCTGAACGGCTTTTGTGACACCGTGTCAGGAAATTTAACTCACGTTGAATCTTGATCTAGATGTATCTTTAGCTGTTAGCATGATGTCTGTTTATAGAGATTAATAAAACACTAAATCATCGCCAGACAGCCGCTGATGGGAGCCGGGATGTCATCTGCCTGCTTTTGCTCTCCACACGGACTGTTTTTCCTGCATACGCAGCAGCCTGCTGATATGTGATTGGTCACAGCCTACAGATTAATGCAAGTATTAGGTCTGTGGGTAACATGAGCTTTTAAAAAGTATGACATATACATGTATATTGACAATATGTTTATACTGATGACATGTTGGCACTACAGTAAATATTGTTTGAGAAACTGACCTTGCTTGTTTTGTTCATCTTCTCGTTCTTCGGTGGAAAAAAGCAGCCAGAGTGTTAAGTTTATTACTGCCACCAAACCATGGATGCATGTGCTTCCTGGAGTGACCTTTGTTGTTACTCACTCCTGCAGTCCTTCCAGGGTGGATCGAGCAAAGTTCCCTTCAGTTTTTCAGACAGAAGGAACTACACTTGTTGGCTGCGGGGATACCCCAACTCATGGGAGTAGACACATGAAAGGCATCTTATGTGAAGTCTGCAGAAAGTTTGCTCTGAGGCCTTCGTGGAATGGATGAAATGTGGATTTGGAGAGCATTTCTTTGTTGCAGAAGAACAGTGGTAGAAATTCACGGTGGGAAATGACGTTTTTTGTAAATTTTTGGAGTATGTTTGCTTTTTCAAACATAGAAACAAAACAAGCTCCTCAGAGTGGATCAAGTTTCCATTTGTTGGTAAGCCTCAGAAAGAAATACCTTAAGCAGCATCAAGAAGCTGCAGCATCTGTTGTCCGAGCGTTTGTTAGACCTACCTGTAGGGTTGCTAGCCTTTAGGGAAGGTGGCCTGTGGGTAGGATAAGTTTGTGCCATAGACTGGCAGGTTTGTTATGTTTAGTGAATCTGACCTGTGTGTCAATTGTAATTAACTTTAATTACTCAACATGTGTGAAACATTGTCCATCAGCTTTGACTACAATTTGATAATGATGATGTATAATTGATGTAAACACAGTTTACACCAGAGGAGGAGCCCTCAGACCACCAATGATTTCAACAGCAGTTTAGTATTATAGCAGAAAGAAAAACTTTAGACTTCTTCTGTTTTTATTTGGGAGCAGATCTTCAGTTCAAGTTAGTGAATTTAAAACAGTAAAAGAAGAAACGAGTGATATCTTATTCAAATAGTTGTCACCCTCCTGTGAGGAGGAGTCAATGCAAACTGTGATGTCTTCCTCCTCTACTTATGTGACTGCAGAGAGGAGGACAGAGAACAGTGGACACACAGTTTAACATGATGGACTACAGGACAGGACTGCTGCTGTTAACTGTCTGCTGGGCAGGTGAAGATCATCACTATATTCATGTTACATAGCGTATATATCTGTCAGCAGCTGATTTCACTTGATGTTTTTATCCTCTCTCCAGGTGTTGATGCTCAGACTCTGACAGAATCTGGACCAGTGGTTAAACGTCCTGGAGAATCCCACAGACTGACCTGTACAGGCTCTGGATTCACATTCAGCAGCTACTGGATGCACTGGGTCAGACAGGCTCCTGGAAAAGGACTGGAGTGGGTCGCTGCTATAAGCGAAAGTGGTACATACAAACACTACTCTCAGTCAGTTCAAGGCCGGTTCACCATCTCCAGAGACAACAGCAGACAGCAGGTGTATCTGCAGATGAACAGTCTGAAGACTGAAGACACTGCTGTGTATTACTGTGCCAGAGACCCACAGTGAGAGACAATAACAGGAGAGTCGTACAAAAACTACTTCCTCTATTTACAACCATCACTTGGAACATTCACTTGTCCCAGCATCACTTTATTAAAAAGTCCTCTACAAACAATATTAGTCCAAATGTAAAATATAAAAAATTAACAAAAATGTAACAATGATTGCAGAGTTGAAGTAGATTGACAAAGGAAAAACAGATTGGATCATCAAACTGATGTAAAAGACTGACGGATAAAAACATTGATCTACATACACGGATCAGCCGTAACATTATGACCACCTGCCTGATATTGTGTAGGTCCCCCTTTTGCCACCACAGCCCTGACCCATCAAGGCATGGACTCCATGACACGTCTAAAGATGAGCTGAGGTATCTGGCACCAAGACGTTAGCAGCAGATCTTTTAAGTCCTGTAAGTTGCGAGGTGGGGCCTCCACAGATCGGACTTGTTTGACCTGCACATCCCACAGACGCTCGATTAAATTGAGATCTGGGTAATTTGGATGATCTTTTACATGATGTCAATGATGTCATGATGGCACCCTTGGTCCTTGTCAAACTCGCTCACATTCTTACACTTGACCATGTTTTTCTGTTTCCATTACATCAACTTTGAGGACAAAATGTTCCCTTGCTGCCTAACATATCCCACCCACTGACAGGAGCCATTGTAACGAGGTAATCAATGTTATTCACTTCACCTGTCAGTGGTCATAATGTTTTGGCTGATTGGTGAATATTAAATGACCCTTGGCTGCTTGATCTCGAGGAACTTTAGTTACAGATCAAGTCTGTTCCAGCTGTACGTTCTGGTGAGGAGGAGTCAATGCAAAACTCAGATGTATCATATGTAAAGCAGAGGTGATTTACAGTCATGCTTTCATATAGTCAGAGCAACACTGATGCTTCATATGTTTGACTCTATGCAAACTCAGTGAGCTTCCTTGTTACTCGGCTATAAAAGCTTCACATCAGGCTGTCAGTGGAGTTCACAGCACGTCACTTTAACATAAAGCATGTTTTCTGTAGCTCTGCTGCTGCTGTTGGCAGCTGGATGTGAGTCTCTCTGGATTTGTCAAAGTCAACAGTTCTTCTTTTGCACTTTAACTTGATCATTTCTTACAAAACATGTTCTTTATTTTAACAGGTGTGAAGTGTGAACAGTTGACACAGCCAGCCTCTGTGACTGTGCAGCCAGGTCAACGTCTGACCATCACCTGTCAGGTCTCTTATTCTGTTGGCAGCTACTGGACAGCCTGGATCAGACAGCCTGCAGGGAAAGCACTGGAGTGGATTGGAATGAGACAAGTATCCTCAATACGCTACAAAGATTCACTGAAGAACAAGTTCAGTATCGAATCAGACCCTTCCAGCAACACAGTGACTCTAAACGGACAGAATGTGCAGCCTGAAGACACTGCTGTGTATTACTGTGCCAGAGAGCCACAGTGAGAGACAATAACAGGAGAGTCGTACAAAAACTACTTCCTCTGTTTACAACCATCACTGGGAACATTTAGACGCACAACACAAACACACCTGCATAAAAACTCAGAGACTCAGCTACCTCACTAAATGTTAACTTTATAAAGACAATACTCTCTGATTAGTAGATAAGATAAATGTTTATGTAACTCACAGAATCAGAGAGTTCAATATTTCAAAGAATCAAAGCAGATCTAGTTTCACCTTTACTGCAGCCGACATCAGTACAGAAGAATCAGAGAGAAGCTTCATCTTGTGATACCTAGAAACAGTTTGTTTCTGTTTTTATGGGATGGGGCAGAAATTACCATCTGATAATGTAACTACATAAACATTATAGCTCCCCGTCTCACACAAACAGGAAATCGTCAAGATAAAAACAGGCTCTAAACTGCTGAACCATGAGTTAAAGATCGTCAGTGAGGAGAGAAAGGTGTATTCTCCTTCTCAGATGGTTCAGATATGAGTTGCCAGGACTCTGATATTTTACAGTTTGCTCTGCTGCTGTAGAGATACTCGACTTATGGAAATGTATCTGTGTCACATGTTCCCTGTTAAACCTGCAGAGGGAGGTCCATGCAAACTCTTCCTCTCTTATAAACACACCATCAGTAACCTGTGGCAGAACACCGGGACACTTTAGTTTATTCTGTAACACTGAGATCAGAGAGAACTAAACTACAGGATGGAAAAAATGATTATCTGGGCCGTATTCATAAAGCTTTATAGTACAAAGAGTTGCTCCTAGTGAAGAAATTCTAAGAAACTTCTTAGAATCTTGACGTTTTCTAAGAATTTCCCCTTAAAGTTAAGACAAGATCCTGGTAAAAATAGGAGTTATTCAGAAAGCATCTCAGCCCTTAAGAGAGCTCCTAAGGTGAGACACTGTTAGGAGTAGTGAGGAGGACTTTTAAGAGGCTTACAAGTTTTTTAAGCGGAGAAGAAAATGGGGGAAAGACGGAGAGAGAGGAGAAAAGTTCTCAAAACACTGAATAACAATGAGCTAATTAAACAATAGCCTACAGAGTGGATCGTGCAGGGATCATGTTTGTGGTAGATCTCATTAGAGATGTGACGCAACAACGCAATATTGCCAGAAATGAAAGTGACGACATTAAAATATTTGGCAACTGGAAACATGCAAAGTGCAGCAGTGATGACTTGGGTCTGTCGCAACTGTCAATCAGCAGAGTGATCATAATTACAGGGAATAGGAACGGGTATAGTGGGCTTGGGTATGGGACGCACATCCGTAGAACTGCACGGACATATTTTAATTCAGCATTTAATTTAACTTTGACAGCAGTTACAAGTAAGAGGTAAACTATCTCACCTGTGCTTGCAGACTCCCGTTTGGGTGCTGCAGTCTCCCCTCTCACGTTAGACTTTAACACAGAGCCTAACACTGCTTTTCGCACTCTTCACTAGTGTGCACAACCAGAGGGAAAGATGCATTTCCCTGCAGCGCTACATTTTCCCATGCCTGCCTCTTGGTTTGAGCTGTAAAACCGGGGCTGAATTTATGTCCTAAAATGTTTTTTTATTCATCAACTACTTGAGATAAAAGTAAACACTGTCCCTCCATCCAGTTGGGATTTCTGGTTCTTCTTGTTCAATGCAACAAACCCATTTTCCCTCGTTAATATCAGTTAGATCTAGAACTTAAAGTAGCAGCATGGTAAATAAAAGTGATCAAGTAAATATAACTACATCAGCATGTGAAGATGAGCAGCTTCAAACATTCTGTAGGCTACTTTAAAGTGTGGCTTACAATTCATTCAACAGAGACGTTCAGTACATAAAATAGTGTTCATGATGACACAATGTCTGAGTAAATTCTATGATTAGGCCGATAGATTTCACTGTCCTTCTCTGCCCATCATCACTGAAAGACCTTTTTTTTCAACCAATCACAGCTTCTGAAAGAATGTGTCATACCTGGCAACGGGGTCAGCCACGCCTCCTCACTAAGATACAAGTTTCTGTCCCTTCCTTGCTCAGAGTTGATCTGAGAGTGTTCCTAAATCACTCCTAAGCTAGGACTCTGCTAGAAGTGTATAAGCAAAGTGAGGAGCTCTCTGAGAGTATTCTGAGAATGTTTGTGAATACAGGCCCTGGAGTTTAGTTTTTGTAGTTTCTATTCATGGTGAGAAAATCCATTCTGCTTCACTTTTTAATGTCCAACCTGTTCTTTACACGTTTGTTTGATAATATTCACAATTCATTTTTCTACAGGAGTTTGGAGTGAGTTCAAACTGGAGCAGTCTCCCTCTGAGGTGAAAAGACCTGGAGAGACAGTGAAGATGTCATGTATCACATCAGGCTTTGACATGACGAGCTTCTTTATGCACTGGATATGACAGAGGCCAGGGAGAGCTCTGGAGTGGATTGGTGGGATGGATACAGGCTCAAACTCTGCTCGCTATGCCAGCTCCTTTCAAAGTCGTTTCTTTATGACTGAAGATGAGCCCAGCAGCACTCAGTACCTCCAGGTCAACTGGAGCCCGACATCCGCATTGAGAGACAATAACAGGAGAGTCATACAAAAACTGCTTCCTCTATTTACAACCATCACTGGGAACATCCAGTTCTCTCTGCATCACTCTATCAAAACTGATTGTGATTATCTGTCAGTGATTCAAATTCCAAGTAGTGATTGACTGAATATTGGAATCATATACCACGGTCAGGCTGAATACTTGACTCTGATTGGTTGCAGGGTGTCACTTCTTTTCTCACTTTGGATTGTTCTGGCCTCTAAGTCGTCCATAAGTTCCTCATAATGGAAACATCATCAGAGAATGTCCCTTTCTTAGTTTTTTAAGAGAACAGTGTTTATTCTTTTCTCTCGATTATAAGCATTATTAACAGGCAATATAAAAAGTCTATCTCTGTTTCTAACTATGCTGATTAAATCATTTGTATTTCTGTCATGAAACAGTATAATAAACAAGTCTTACTGCAGCAAAGAAATCAGTAGCAATGAAGTTCTTATTCTCAGGCTTCCTTTAATAATTGGTCTATTTTCATGTCAGAAATTCATGTTGTCTCTGATTCAATCATCAGAAAAATACACTGATACACATTTGAACACAGAGAACATGAAAAACAGCAGACAAGTTACAGCCACAACCGGTGATGAACGGGCCCTCGCACTCATGGCCACGTTGGGGAGTGTCGCGGCTACGGGGTGTGAGGCAGCCTCGGGGCGTGCTGCAGCAGCAGGGTGTGCATGAGCCACAGCATGTGCTGCAGCCAGGGGCTGTTAACCAGTAGGTGGTGCTATCACCATCACCCAAATTCCTATGTAGATCTGTTCAGGCCGAGACTTTAATCAAGCAAATGAAATTTGAAGCTGATTGAAAAATGTATATGAGAGTTACTACTGCCTCTTTCCACTAGGTGGCGCCAAGAGTGAGTGAAAATGTATATGCAGATCTGTTCAGGGCAGTACCCTAATGAAAAATCACCAGTGCGTGGCACTATAGCTATCATGAAAAAATGACTCTGTTCAGGGCGGGACTCAAGCATATGAAATTTGGTGCAGAGATGATGAAGTACAGCCACGTTATCAAAGCCTTGATGTTAGGCGAGGCATCATGGCGAAGGTTATCTTCGCCACGGCACCAGGGTCACGACGTCTGTTGAAACCTCACCGTGTTTTTTCACAAACCTTGATCAAGGTCTTAAGGCTTTCCTGGCCAAAGTTTGATGTTGATGTGTCTTACCACCTTGGAGGAGAAGCTTGGAGAGTAAAACATGTAATTTCCTGTTTCCAGTAGGGGGCGCTAGGCCCGATGGGAAATGTTTTCATGTAGTTGTGTTCAGGCAGGGGCTGTTATCATACATGTAAAATATAAAGAACATTGAACATTGTGTATGGGAGTTACAATGATTTTCAGATGAAGTCCCTACGAGGCATTTGTTAAAGTACGACCACTGTAAATCACCAAAAACAAGCCTTATTTTGAAATTCAAAGCAAAATGGATGACTTCCTGTTGGGTTTGAGGTATGGGTGCAAAAGGCTGTTTTGTGCATCTTGACCTGCTATATATACCTACCAAACTTCACACGTGTAGGTCAAAGTAACCTATATGGGGACCCCTTTTTGGAATTTTCTAGGGGACGCTATGGAGCCATTTTGCCACGCCCATGTGCGTAACCCACAAAATATCAAACTTTTCGTCAGACCTGATGCACAATCCAAATGTGGTGACTTTTTCGGCATGTTTAAGCTGCGAAATTTGCGCTTCATTTGGGATAAAAAGAAAGGGTCATGGCACCCATTGGTGCTCCGGCACCAATAATACGAGTGACTCCGGTCTAATTAAAAATGTCAGTAAATATTAGACTCTAGATTAAATTCTGAAAGCTATGTTATTCAACACAGTGAAATTTGAGGTGTTTCATATTCAGGAATAAAAGAAGGAAGATTTCTTTTATGTTCCAAAGAATGAGGAAATTCTACATGATCATTTTCTACGTGAAGTTTTCTTGCTTTGCCCGACCACACTGCAGTTACAACAGAGGAAACATGATGATCAAATATGACTAAATATGTCGAGGCCACACAAAGAAAATCTCCCACCTGCCCCCAAAACACTCCTTTTCTCTCTGTGAGGAGGAGTCAATGCAAACTGTGATGTCTTCCTCCTCTACTTATGTGACTGCAGAGAGGAGGACAGAGAACAGTGGACACACAGTTTAACATGATGGACTACAGGACAGGACTGCTGCTGTTAACTGTCTGCTGGGCAGGTGAAGATCATCACTATATTCATGTTACATAGCGTATATATCTGTCAGCAGCTGATTTCACTTGATGTTTTTATCCTCTCTCCAGGTGTTGATGGTCAGACTCTGACACAATCTGAACCAGTGGTTAAACGTCCTGGAGAATCCCACAGACTGACCTGTACAGGCTCTGGATTCACATTCAGCAGCTACTATATGAACTGGGTCAGACAGGCTCCTGGAGAAGGACTGGAGTGGATTGCTTACATCAGCAGTGGTGGTAGCGGCAAATACTACTCTCAGTCAGTTCAAGGCCGGTTCACCATCTCCAAAGACAACAGCAGACAGCAGGTGTATCTGCAGATGAACAGTCTGAAGACTGAAGACACTGCTGTGTATTACTGTGCCAGAGACCCACAGTGAGAGACAATAACAGGAGAGTCGTACACAAACTACTTCCTCTATTTGCCAGCACCACATGGGACACTTGGAACACATTTTTGCAATACTGATTGTGATTAACTGTCATGTTCATTCTAACGGTGCCCCAATTGGTCGGCCACCGATCGTGATCAGCCGATATACATACTAACTGGTTTGATCAGTGGCTGATCAGATGATGCAAAAAAAACAATTTCTCTAAGCGACACTAAAATGGCGTCACCGGTCTGGCGGTTTTACTTGGTGTCTGAAGAAGATAATAAATTAGTCATTTGCAAGGTGTGTTCCAAGTTAGTACCTCGTGGGGGAACGCAAACGATAACATTCAACACCACAAATCTCAGACGTTTGAGGTTGAGTCACGTCAAAGAATATGACGAGTATTCAAAGTGAGCTTGTAGCACTAAGGAGAGAGAGCAGCTGGCATCAGCAACACTGCCACGACTCACTCACACATCTGCAGCAGAGACATTTCAATGACAGCAACCAGAGAGCAAGGTCAGAAAGAAATCCACCAAAATAATGGTATTGATCACCAGCCGCTGTCAGTTGTGAAAGACGAGGGGCTCAGATGACTCATGTCATACATGGATCTAAGTTACTCTCTGCCGGGGCGTAAATATTTCACAGATGTACGCCAGCCGCAGTTATACCAAACAATCTATACGCTTATCGACAGCCTTATGAAGAACAAGATCACTTTGATAAGTTTCACAAGTGACATCTGGAGTTCGAGTGTGTGTCTCATGTCCATGTTGAGCCTAACTGGGCAGTTTATTGATCAAAACTTCAAACTAAACAAAGTTGTTCTTTATCCTCAAGAGTTCTGCAGGTCACACACCACAGTTGCATTCAGTGACATGTTACGAGCAACGGGGATACCGAAGGAAGAAGTGCACGTTATTCTAAGAGATAATGCCAAGAACATGGAAAAGGCCATGAGGGATACGGATTTACCCAGCCTGCCGTACATGGAGCGTACACTCCAGCTTCCCGTTGCCGAAGGAGTTTCGTCACAATGAAGCATCACATTTGAAGCATTTAATAGCCTCTGAAAGACGCATCGTTGGCCATTTCGAACACTCCAAGTATCCAGAAACAACTGGGTCAGTCTATCAAAAGACTTGAGCAAGACGTACCCACCCGATGGAACAGTTCGTTATTTATGCTACAGAGTCTACTTGAACAGAAACGTGCACTGTGCGCTTATGGAGCTGACTACAACAGAGTTGTTACTGTTGATCTCAAATCTACTCACGGCTGAAAGGACATTAAATTAAGCTCTCATCAATTTCAAACAATCGTCATTGCATCATTTTTATTTATCAATGTTAAACATATTCGTCTTCATTTTTCACCAGTTTGATTCAGTGTGATCTGTCCTGTTTAATGATCTTTAAATGCCTTAAACCACCAAGACTTTGAAAGCTTCTAGTTTTTCTTTAATATCTTAAAAGTACTTACAAAATGTTGCTATTGTTAGAAAATAAAAAGGTGTTGTACAAAAATGTAGATGTTTAAACTAATGTAGAACAGTAATGGCAGTTTACTGGTTTGGTGTTGTTATTATTTTTCATTTTGAATGATTGAATAAAGTTAGTCAGCTGATCTACTGTCCCATGGATGTAAATAAGCCTCCTTGTGTGTTACCTTATGAGGACATAAAGTGTCTTCTCCTCTTGCTGGTTTCTAGTTTCTATTCATGGCTGCTCCTTTAGTTTCCATTAGTGCTCATCTTCATGTTACAGCAACGCTGATTTTAAGGAACACATTTTATATTGTCCGTGAATGTTAAAATTGACATTAAGAATCATAATAATGATGCTTTTGGTTGTTTGCAATTTGAACATAAATAAAATAATGTTTCAATATCAAATTTACTGGCTATAAAAGCTTCACATCAGGCTGTCAGTGGAGTTCACAGCACGTTTTACATAAAGCATGTTTTCTGTAGCTCTGCTGCTGCTGAGGAGCCCGGACCTTCTAAACCTTCCAACAAGGACTCTGCAGCCAATACAGTACCAACTCTAACATTAAACTACATAAACATTCTATAATAACTGCACTGATACAATTTTGTCGTGTTACAAAGTGTTCTTCAAACTCTAGAGGGCAGTCTAGGACTGACTGAGTTTGATACAGGTTACTTGATTTGTCTTATGTGACATGAACACGACGACTGCTGATGGTTCATTTGTCCAAATCAAGCCCATGTTCCTATGTCACCTGGTCTGATGATGTAAACTACTAATCCATCAAAACACTGACCTACAAATACTAAATGTCTCTTTGGCTGCTTGATTTTGAGTTTTATCAGAACTTTACATCAAACTCTGTGAAAAATTAAAGGAACAGATCAACTCTGATCCAGGTTTATCCTCCCTGTGAGGAGGAGTCAATGCAAACTGTGATGTCTTCCTCCTCTACTTATGTGACTGCAGAGAGGAGGACAGAGAACAGTGGACACACAGTTTAACATGATGGACTACAGGACAGGACTGCTGCTGTTAACTGTCTGCTGGGCAGGTGAAGATCATCACTATATTCATGTTACATAGCGTATATATCTGTCAGCAGCTGATTTCACTTGATGTTTTTATCCTCTCTCCAGGTGTTGATGCTCAGACTCTGACACAATCTGAACCAGTGGTTAAACGTCCTGGAGAATCCCACAGACTGACCTGTACAGGCTCTGGATTCACATTCAGCAGCTACGGCATGCACTGGATCAGACAGGCTCCTGGAAAAGAACTGGAGTGGATCACTCTCATCTACTATGACAGTAGCACCAAACACTACTCTCAGTCAGTTCAAGGCCGGTTCACCGTCTCCAGAGACAACAGCAGACAGCAGGTGTATCTGCAGATGAACAGTCTGAAGACTGAAGACACTGCTGTGTATTACTGTGCCAGAGACCCACAGTGAGAGACAATAACAGGAGAGTCGTACAAAAACTACTTCCTCTATTTATCGCCTCTGAACATATTCAGTCGTCTCAGCACTGATACTGATTGTTATAAACTATAAGTGATGAAAATTCTTAGTTGTGATTGAATGTCTTTTTTATCTTATTTGACTGAAATTGTTTTTTTTGTTTTTTTTTAAAAAGAGACAAATCTAAAAATGTCCATCCATCCGTTATCTTCCGATTACCTCAACTGGCTCCTTTCGACGCGAAGGAGAAGCGGCTCTACTCCGAGCTCCCCCCAGATCTCTGAGCTCTGTACCCTATCTCTAAGGCTGAGCCCAGACACCCTCCGAAAGAAACTTATTTCGGCCGCTTGTATCCGTGATCTCATTCTTTCAGTCACTACCCAAAGCTCGTGACCATAGGTGAGGGTTGGAACGTAGATCGACTGGTAAACACAAAGCTTTGCCTTTAGGCTCAGCTCCCTCTTCATCACCACGGTCTGGTACAACGCCTGCATTACTGCTGATGCTGCACCAATCAGCCTGTCAATCTTACGATCCATTTTACCCTCACTCGTGAACAAGACCCCGAGATACCCACCCGGAGGGGGCAATCCATTGTTTTCCGGCAGAGAACCATGGCCTCAGACTTGGAGGTGTTGACTCTCATCCCAACCGTGTCACACAACATTATTTATCTGATGTATAGCAGCTTACCCATACCACTCTATACCCAGAGACATTATGAACAGGGATCTTAACCTCATCACTTGGAATGTCAAGGGTCTTAATCACCCAGTTAAGAGAACAAAAGTTCTAGCACACTTTGCCATTGCCTTTATGCAGGAGACCCATCTCCGCAGATTGGATCATCTCCTCCTAAAATGTGGGTGGGTGGGGCAGCTTTTTCATACTACTTTACGGGCGAAGGCAAGAGGGGTGGCCATACTGGTGGACAAGCAGGTGGCTTTTACCCCTTCTGACTCCATAATAGATCCTAATGGACGCTATGTTGTAATTACAGGTTTACTTTATAACACTAAGGTCATGCTGGCAAACATATACGCTCCAAACTCTGACGATGCCTAATTTTTTCATCACCTTATTACACAACTTCCAGATTTAAATTCACACCTCCTCATTATGGGAGGAGATTTTAATCTATGTTTGGACCCTGTGTTGGACAGGTCATCTGTCAGGGTCGGATTAGTGTATCCAAACCGGCCTCTTGCATACAATCATTTCTCTCAGAATTTGGCATGTCCGATGTTTGGCGTTCTCTACATCCAAACAGTAAATAATACTCCATCTTTTCCCACGTTCATCATTCATACAGCCGTATTGACTACTTTTTCATAGACAATAAATTGACTTCCTACATTTCCTCGTGTGAATATCAATCATAATAATATCTGATCACGCCCCGCTCGTAATGAAACTGAGTTTACCAGGAACAATGGCAAACAGAAGGAACTGGAGGTTTAACTCCCTTTTGTTAGCAGATGAAAACTTTGTGAAATTTATGTCAGAGCAAATCTCCCTATTCTTGTAAATTAACATGACCCCAGATGTCTCAGTTTCAACAGTTTGGGAGACACTAAAAGCATACTTAAGAGGTCGGATTATATCCTTTATGGCTAACAAGAAAAAGAGGTCAGAAGCAAAACAACTACAAATTAGTAAACAAATAGCAGAACTAGATAAAAGTTATGCACAGCACCCGTCCCCGAACCTATATAAAGAACGGCTTAAGCTTAAAGGGGAATATGACCGGGTCTCCTCATATTCCATTACAAATGTATTGCTTAGAAACAGAAGTAACCTGTATGAGCATGGCGAGAGGGCGGGGGCGATTTTGACCGGGCCGTTGAGGGGGGCTAGAGCTAAACAAATCATCAGCGGTGTAGCCTCTCAAGATGGCAAGGTTGCCACAGAGCAACAAGAAATAAATAACATTTTTAAGGATTGCTATTATAAATTTTACACCTCAAGTAACTCTCCTAACTCTACGATATGTCAAAATGCCTCGGAATGCATTCTCTCCATGGATGCAGAGAAGGCGTTCGACAGAGTGGAATGGCATTACATCTTTGAAACTTTGGGAAGGTTCAGTTCATGTTACAAAAACTACTTCCTCTGTTTACAACCATCACTGGGAACATTCAGTTCTCTCAGCATCACTCTATAAAACCTGATTGTGATTATCTGTCAGTGGTTAAAATTCCAAGTAGTGATTGACTGAATATTGGAATCATGTACCACGGTCAGGGTGAATACTTGACTCTGATTGGTTGCAGTTTGTCACTTAATTTCTCACTTTGGATGGTTCTGGCCTCTAAGTCATCCATAAGTTGCCCCCCAAACACTCCCTTTCTCTCTGTGAGGAGGAGTCAATGCAAACTGTGATGTCTTCCTCCTCTACTTATGTGACTGCAGAGAGGAGGACAGAGAACAGTGGACACACAGTTTAACATGATGGACTACAGGACAGGACTGCTGCTGTTAACTGTCTGCTGGGCAGGTGAAGATCATCACTATATTCATGTTACATAGCGTATATATCTGTCAGCAGCTGATTTCACTTGATGTTTTTATCCTCTCTCCAGGTGTTGATGGTCAGACTCTGACACAATCGGGACCAGTGGTTAAACGTCCTGGAGAATCCCACAGACTGACCTGTACAGGCTCTGGATTCACATTCAGCAGCTACCACATGGCCTGGGTCAGACAGGCTCCTGGAAAAGGACTGGAGTGGATCGCCTGGATTCAAACCAGTAGTAGCAGCAAACGCTACTCTCAGTCAGTTCAAGGCCGGTTCACCATCTCCAGAGACAACAGCAGACAGCAGCTGTATCTGCAGATGAACAGTCTGAAGACTGAAGACACTGCTGTGTATTACTGTGCCAGAGAGCCACAATAACACAAACCATCAGCAGAGCTGAACAAAAACCCCTCAGTGCCTGAACACTTGTAACATGAAGCCACCAGAGGAGGAGCCCTCAGACCACTAATGATTATAACAACAGTTCACTGTTAAGAACAGAACAGACATATTTAGAAACAGGAAAAGTCAAAGATTATAATGTATAAAAAGATATTTAATATACAGTGAAGTGTCAACACGTGAAATAGTGACATTATTTCTCTTCACAACTCTGTCTCAAAAAGGTTTCCATGAAACAAATGAAACATTAAAGATGGAATTTCTGTCTTTGACTAAATAACATGGGGTTAAATGGCATCTATGTTCTGAGGGCTGACACACGTTTCCTCACTTTGTTGTTAAAGCTTCATTAATATCCACAAATGTTTTCTGAACATTTATTCCTGCTGTTTTTTTCCTAATGATGTTCTGATAAATAAAACTGATGAGAACTCAGTGAGAAAATAAACGACAGCAAGAAAAACTCTGAAGGTTTGATTTGTTGGAAAAACTCACTTTGGCAAAACTTTCAAACTGATTAATTGTTGTCAAAGTCGTCACATCATGCAGCCTGAGCTCCAGAACGTAGAGCAGGGGTGTCCAAACTACGGCCCGTGGGCCAACTGCGGCCTGTGGTCCATTTCTAATTTGCAGAAATTCCTAAACACAGAATGGAATATGGCCCGCATGAGAAAATAAAGCTTGTGCTTGACTGTATTGTACGTCTTAGTTTTGACACTAGGCGGCGCTGCTGTCTTGAACAAGGCAGCTTCTCCGTCCTCATAAAACAGGTGCAATCACTCAGAGAAGATTTTGCCACGGGTGATTAAACATGAAAACCAAAGAAACACAAATTAGCAAGTGAGTGCAGAAAGTTTCAGACACGGTGGGAAAATGAATATTTCTTCATGGAAGTCAAGGGGAAGTGTGTCTGTTGGATTTGCATTGAAACTGCTGCAGTGATGAAAGACTACAATGTTCAACGACACGATGAAACCAAGCATCAGTCCGACACGTCCTACACTGGTGCCGAGCCACAACAGAAAGTTAAGCAAATGGCAGCTAGCCTGTTAGCTCAACAACAGTATTTTTTCCATCCTAACAAAACACAAGAAGATGCCACAGTCACCAGATACGAGGTAGCTCAACTCATTGCCCGACACGGGAAACCTTCCTCAGAGGGTGACTTCATAAAACAGTGCCTCACTAAAGTGGCAGGAATAATGTGACCAGAGAAAATGCAGGAATTCAACGTCAGCACGTCCAGAAACACAGTCGCCCAGCGAATCCAAGACTTGTCAGCTGACTTAAAGCATCAAGTGTCAGATGAAGCTCGTGCTTTTGATTTCTACTTGATTGCATGTGATGAGAGCACAGAGGCCGCTTTGTCCTTTTTTGTTTGCAGGAATTGACGAGAACGTTTGACAATAACTCTGTGCCAAGAAGGTCCAGCTTGGCGACGTGATGATCACTTCTGAAAACATATTTCGAGCTCGAGGGCTCTATCACAGAGAATTTCAGGCTCTCCTGAAATCGATGCTGAATACGGGGACCTAATCTTCCAGTGTCCAAAGAGCAGTTTGTGCCACAGCTTTACACACACATGAAAGCCTTCTGTGTGAAGCTCCGTCTCTTTGAGACACAATGAGGCAACTTCAATGCTGCACACTTCCCCACGCTGTGTGAAATTAAATCTGCTTTTCCAAAGGCCAACTTCTCTGCTAAGAAAGGGAAATATGTGTCTGGGATCATTTCTCTGCTATTGACAAAGACATCCAGCTGTTCTCTACCTCCTTCTTGATGGATGCAGAAAAAGTGGATGAGAGTCTGCAATTAGAACTGATGGAAATGCAGTGTGAAGACTCTGAAGAATCAACATCAGCTTCTCTTTGTACCCGACTTCTACTGGAGCTTAGAAGAGGCCAAGTTTCCTCTGATGAGGTGCCAAAAAGAATGATCAGTCTTTTTGTCTCTTCATACAAATGTGAGCAAACTTTAATACACGAGAGGTGAGGTAAATTAAAGTGGCCCAGTTTCTCTCTGTGAGGAGGAGTCAATGCAAACTGTGATGTCTTCCTCCTCTACTTATGTGACTGCAGAGAGGAGGACAGAGAACAGTGGACACACAGTTTAACATGATGGACTACAGGACAGGACTGCTGCTGTTAACTGTCTGCTGGGCAGGTGAAGATCATCACTATATTCATGTTACATAGCGTATATATCTGTCAGCAGCTGATTTCACTTGATGTTTTTATCCTCTCTCCAGGTGTTGATGCTCAGACTCTGACAGAATCTGAACCAGTGGTTAAACGTCCTGGAGAATCCCACAGACTGACCTGTACAGCCTCTGGATTCATACTCATCAGCTACTATATGAACTGGGTCAGACAGGCTCCTGGAGAAGGACTGGAATGGATCACTTACATCAGCACTGTTGGTAGCAAATTCTACTCTCAGTCAGTTCAAGGCCGGTTCACCATCTCCAAAGACAACAGCAGACAGCAGGTGTATCTGCAGATGAACAGTCTGAAGACTGAAGACACTGCTGTGTATTACTGTGCCAGAGACCCACAGTGAGAGACAATAACAGGAGAGTCGTACAAAAACTACTTCCTCTATTTACAACCATCAACTTTCAGCTGTCTCAGCATCACTTTGTAAAAAGGTCTCTACAACTTATATTGGACCAAATGTAAAATCTAAAAGTAAATAAAAATGTAATAATGATCGCAGAGTTGAAGTTCATAGAAAAAGAAAAAATCAGCTGATCGGTCTGCGGCTAAGCAGCCCCATACACAACAATGTGATGCTCTGTGTGTTCTGACACCTGTCTATCAGAACCAGCATCAACTCTTTCAGCTCTTTCAGCTACAGTAGCTCTTCTGTTGGATCGGACCACATGGTCCAGCCTTCACTCCCTCCTTGAGCGTACTGACCGCTGCAGACCGGGAACACCCCACAAGAGCTGCAGTTCTGGAGATGCTCTGACCCAGTCATCCAGCCATCACAACTTGGCTCTTATCAAAGTCGCTCACATTCTAACAAATCACCAACTTTTTTTACCTGCTTTCAACACATCAACTTTGAATGTTCCCTTGCTGCCTAACATATCCCACCCACTGACAGGAGCCATTGTAACGAGGTAATTAATGTTATTCACTTCACCTGTCAGTGGTCATAATGTTATGGCTGATTGGTGAATATTAAATGACCCTTGGCTGCTTGATCTCGAGGAACTTTAGTTACAGATCAAGTCTGTTCCAGCTGTACGTTCTGGTGAGGAGGAGTCAATGCAAAACTCAGATGTATCATATGTAAAGCAGAGGTGATTTACAGTCATGCTTTCATATAGTCAGAGCAACACTGATGCTTCATATGTTTGATTCTATGCAAACTCAGTGAGCTTCCTTGTTACTCGGCTATAAAAGCTTCACATCAGGCTGTCAGTGGAGTTCACAGCACGTCACTTTAACATAAAGCATGTTTTCTGTAGCTCTGCTGCTGCTGTTGGCAGCTGGATGTGAGTCTCTCTGGATTTGTCAAAGTCAACAGTTCTTCTTTTGCACTTTAACTTGATCATTTCTTACAAAACATGTTCTTTATTTTAACAGGTGTGAAGTGTGAACAGTTGTCACAGCCAGCCTCTGTGACTGTGCAGCCAGGTCAACGTCTGACCATCACCTGTCAGGTCTCTTATTCTGTTAGCAGCTACTACACAGGCTGGATCAGACAGCCTGCAGGGAAAGCACTGGAGTGGATTGGAATTAAATACACTGGAGGCACTCACTACAAAGATTCACTGAAGAACAAGTTCAGTATCGACTTAGACTCTTCCAGCAACACAGCGACTCTAAACGGACAGAATGTGCAGCCTGAAGACACTGCTGTGTATTACTGTGCCAGAGAGCCACAGTGAGAGACAATAACAGGAGAGTCGTACAAAAACTACTTCCTCTGTTTACAACCATCACTGGGAACATTCAGTTCTCTCAGCATCACTTCATAAAAACTGAGTGTTATTATCTGTCAGTGATTAAAATGATGGTTATTGAATGTTTTTTCTTTTCTTTTATTTGTTGGAAGGTTTAATTCAGGTCCAACTTCACAAAAACAGTGAAATAATTTCAGTTTTTACTTGTAAGAAATGTTCACAGACACTTATGAAAGATTGTGTCCTGTTTCAATGCTGATTAACTTCATTTTAATTAATGTGGTTGAACTGTGTCCATGTGTATTCAACATGTTAAAGCCCTTTATTATTATTACTGCAATATCTACAGTGGAGTGGGCATTTGTGATGGAAATTCTGAGGCTTCCGTTAAAATAAGCAAAATGAAACATAATTCTACACAAAGAAAGTCAAAAACAAACAGTAACCACCTCTTTACAGCGGTTTGAAGAGACATCCAAACATCTAAACACATTTTAAAGAGTGGGAAACTGAGTTTAATTTGATGTTCAGAGAAGAAGAAAGCTGTTAATCTTCAGTTTTCACATGAACTCTTTTAACATCAGTGTTTTTTGTGTTGATTTACTCATGGCTTTGCCCGACCATACTGCTGTTAAAACAGAGGAAAATATGATCAAATATGACTGGTCAATACAAAGAGATGTTCTCTCTGTGAGGAGGAGTCAATGCAAACTGTGATGTCTTCCTCCTCTACTTATGTGACTGCAGAGAGGAGGACAGAGAACAGTGGACACACAGTTTAACATGATGGACTACAGGACAGGACTGCTGCTGTTAACTGTCTGCTGGGCAGGTGAAGATCATCACTATATTCATGTTACATAGCGTATATATCTGTCAGCAGCTGATTTCACTTGATGTTTTTATCCTCTCTCCAGGTGTTGATGCTCAGACTCTGACACAATCTGAACCAGTGGTTAAACGTCCTGGAGAATCCCACAGACTGACCTGTTACGCCTATGGATTCACACTCAGCGACTACTATATGAACTGGGTCAGACAGGCTCCTGGAAAAGGACCGGAGTGGATCGCTGCTATAAGCACTGATAGTAGCGGCAGCAAATACTACTCTCAGTCAGTTCAAGGCCGGTTCACCGTCTCCAGAGACGACAGCAGACAGCAGCTGTATCTGCAGATGAACAGTCTGAAGACTGAAGACACTGCTGTGTATTACTGTGCCAGAGAGTCACAATAACACAAACCATCAGCAGAGCTGAACAAAAACCCCTCAGTGCCTGAACACTTGTAACATGAAGCCACCAGAGGAGGAGCCCTCAGACCACTAATGATTATAACAACAGTCTCAGTGGGACAAACAGGCTTTAAACAACCCTGATCGCTGTACGAGAAGCACTGAAGCATGTCGGGCTTTAAAAACATTTCCCCTTCAACAATGAAGAATTAACACTGACGCACATTTGATCAATGAAAGTGTGTTTGTCAGCATGTTGGGACAGTTCATCATGACTCACAGCAACAGCTGCATTCATAGGAAGACAACTGTCCTGTAAATACATCATCAATACGACTGAACAGAGAACTGTACTTTAAAAAGCTCTCTCTCACCTGTTATGTCTCTGGTTAGTCTTTGACTGACAGCAGATGTGCAACAGGTTGGATCAGTCAGTATGAAGGAAAACCAATGGACGGGATTTTTCATCAGTGGGGGGAGGAAACTTTCACCAGAATAATGTTCTGAAGAACACTACAGCAGAGACACTTGTGCTCGAACAGTGACTCTAACCAGACAGAATGTGCAGCCTGAAGACACTGCTGTGTATTACTGTGCCCGACAGCCACAGAAAGAGACAATAACAGGAGAGTCGTACAAAAATCACTTCCTCTGTTTACAACCATCAGTGGAAACATTTATTTGTCTCAGCGTCACTTCGTCTTAGCAATACAATTCTTTATACTCAGACTCCCTTCAGCTAATTTGTCTGTTTGTGTCACAAATTCATGTTGTCTCCGTTTCAATCATCACAGAAATACACCAAAACATATTTGAACTCAGAGAAGGTTAAAAACAGAAGAGAAATGATACAAGTGACTCCTGTTCAATTCAAAATGTCAGTAAATATTAGATTCTAGATAAAAGTCTGAAATCTGTTGTTTAACACGTAGTGAAAAATGAAGTGTTTTATATTCAGGAATAAAAGGAGGAAGCTTTCTTTTGTGTTCCAGAGTGTTACGTGCCGTAGTTTTGTCTCATGTTTCCTGTGTGCGTCTCTCTCCTGTGTGCTCCTCAGGTGCTGCTCTCCCTTCACTGCAGGTGATTGAGCTCACCTGGGTCTCATTCAGCAATCAGGAGAAGGCATAAAGAGCAGCAGAGAGGAGACAGCCAGGGCCAGTGGGCCATTCGGCTGCACGTGTGTTGGACGTCAACTAGCTTGTGTATATTCCTATTGTGGAAGGAAGGGGTTCTGTCTTCGAGGCCTTCGTGTTTGTTAGTCGTCATTTTGGGTTTAATAGTCTTGATTTATGTTACAGCTTCTCTTTTGTTGGTTTTGAAAGAAGCTCGCTTTGTGTTCCATTTTTGCTTAATTTGTGAATAAATTCCTTTAAATTTGCAGATACTTTGTTCCTCCCTTCTTTTTCCTGGGTTATAATTTATCGTTACTCTCCTCATCACCTAACCATCCTCGGGGAACGTAACAGAGAGAATGAGAAAAGTGTAAATGATCATTTTCTACATGAAGTTTTCTTGCTTTGCCCGACCACACTGCAGTTAGAACAGAGGAAACATGATGATCAAATATGACTAAATATGTCGAGGCCACACAAAGAAAATCTCCCACCTGCCCCCAAAACACTCCTTTTCTCTCTGTGAGGAGGAGTCAATGCAAACTGTGATGTCTTCCTCCTCTACTTATGTGACTGCAGAGAGGAGGACAGAGAACAGTGGACACACAGTTTAACATGATGGACTACAGGACAGGACTGCTGCTGTTAACTGTCTGCTGGGCAGGTGAAGATCATCACTATATTCATGTTACATAGCGTATATATCTGTCAGCAGCTGATTTCACTTGATGTTTTTATCCTCTCTCCAGGTGTTGATGCTCAGACTCTGACACAATCTGGACCAGTGGTTAAACGTCCTGGAGAATCCCACAGTCTGACCTGTACAGCCTCTGGATTAGACTTCAGCAGTGCTTATATGGCCTGGGTCAGACAGGCTCCTGGAAAAGGACTGGAGTGGATTGCTGCTATAAGCAGCGGTGGTGGCAGCAGCAAATACTACTCTCAGTCAGTTCAAGGCCGGTTCACCATCTCCAGAGACAACAGCAGACAGCAGCTGTATCTGCAGATGAGCCGTCTGAAGACTGAAGACACTGCTGTGTATTACTGTGCCAGAGAGCCACAGTGAGAGACAATAACAGGAGAGTCGTACAAAAACTACTTCCTCTATTTACAACCGTCACTGGGAACATTCACTTGTCTCAGCATCACTTTGTAAAAAGGCTACACAACACTGGCTCAACAACTTATATTGGACCAAATGTAAAATCTAAAAGTAAATAAAAATGTAATAATGATTGCAGAGTTGAAGTTCACTGAAAATGAAAAAACAGCTGATCGGTCTGCGGCTAAGCAGCCCCATACACAACAATGTGATGCTCTGTGTGTTCTGACACGTGTCTATCAGAACCAGCATCAACTCTTTCAGCTCTTTCAGCTACAGTAGCTTGTCGATTGGATAGGATCACATGGTGCAGCCTTCGCTCCCTCCTTGAGCGTGTGAAGGAAATTTGTATGTTAACCTGTTTGATCATGTGTTTAAATTTCTTTAATATTATGGAGTTAATAATCATGGTATAATCCGCTAAGGTTAATTTTAAGGATATATTTGTCTACTCCTCTCCAGGGTCTTGTGCATGATTTACTGTTGCTCCTTCTGTCCTCGAGAGATAGTTGGTGGGCTTGTCTGGGGCTGAGACCTCCAAAGCCAAGGGTAAACTCTAGATAGTCAGGCGCCTCAGCTAAAGTCATAACAATGACATGTAGCTTTGTCTCAGTGAGAAGGAATTCTATCTGAAATGTATAAAATACACTGTGAACCTTGAGTCTGTGTCAGTCAGTCAGACAGCTGCGTTCTGTGTAGTACTGATCTGGCCCAGCTCGAGTTGTTATTTGCTTTTACTCGTCTTTTAATATTCTTCAATTAAATGACATCAAAAGACAACTTTGTTTCCCTGAGAACTTTATTGGTCTCATCATCAGAAAATTGCCACCACAGAGCGTACTGACCGCTGCAGACCGGGAACACCCCACAAGAGCTGCAGTTCTGGAGATGCTCTGACCCAGTCATCCAGCCATCACAACTTGGCTCTTATCAAACTCGCTCACATTCTTACACTTGACCATGTTTTTCTGTTTCCATTACATCAAGTTCGAGGACAAAATGTTCCCTTGCTGCCTAACATATCCCACCCACTGACAGGAGCCATTGTAACGAGATAATTAATGTTATTCACTTCACCTGTCAGTGGTCATAATGTTTTGGCTGATTGGTGAATATTAAATGACCCTTGGCTGCTTGATCTCGAGGAACTTTAGTTACAGATCAAGTCTGTTCCAGCTGTACGTTCTGGTGAGGAGGAGTCAATGCAAAACTCAGATGTATCATATGTAAAGCAGAGGTGATTTACAGTCATGCTTTCATTTAGTCAGACCAACACTGATGCTTCATATGTTTGACTCTATGCAAACTCAGTGAGCTTCCTTGTTACTCGGCTATAAAAGCTTCACATCAGGCTGTCAGTGGAGTTCACAGCACGTCACTTTAACATAAAGCATGTTTTCTGTAGCTCTGCTGCTGCTGTTGGCAGCTGGATGTGAGTCTCTCTGGATTTGTCAAAGTCAACAGTTCTTCTTTTGCACTTTAACTTGATCATTTCTTACAAAACATGTTCTTTATTTTAACAGGTGTGAAGTGTCAACAGTTGACACAGCCAGCCTCTGTGACTGTGCAGCCAGGTCAACGTCTGACCATCACCTGTCAGGTCTCTTATTCTGTTAGCGACTACTACACAGCCTGGATCAGACAGCCTGCAGGGAAAGGACTGGAGTGGATTGGTAGCAGAGTTGGATCCACAACATACTACAAAGATTCACTGAAGAACAAGTTCAGTATCGACTTAGACTCTTCCAGCAACACAGTGACTCTAAACGGACAGAATGTGCAGCCTGAAGACACTGCTGTGTATTACTGTGCCAGAGAGACACAATAACACAAACCATCAGCAGAGCTGAACAAAAACCCCTCAGTGCCTGAACACTTGTAACATGAAGCCACCAGAGGAGGAGCCCTCAGACCACTAATGATTATAACAACAGTTGATAGTAAAAGAGAGATAGACATAATTAGAGATGTAAAAGTAGAAGCAACAACGTTTATCATCATCCAAAACAATAATTATAATAATGATCATGACAATAATTTGATTTAATGAGGACATTTCAGGGTACTGACATACTCTTAAATTAAACTCCTAAAATAAAAATATTAAATACAAAGTGGAGGATTTTCAGTGTGTTTTCTGACTTCTCAATATTTATGTGAGTTAACGAGAACATTATATCAGCTTTGTACATTAAATTTCACTTTGTCTAAATATCATTTTATTTGGCTGTTGTCTAAACTCTGACATTATTTTTTCAAGTGGTTCAAACAAAAGTCCAAAACTCAAGTCAATGTAAAACCTAGCTGTCTTACACCTTTACCGATGTGACTCCAGAGAGAATGACAACATGTCTGACTGTGTGTGAGGATGAGTCAGTGATAGAAAGGTTCTAGTTGATCTCCTCTCCTTTTTTATATCATTAGAAACACTAACTCTAGCAGCATTGTAAAACTGATGAACTGAAAATAACAGAGATAAAAGTCAAATGATATTCCTCCTGTGAGGAGGAGTCAATGCAAACTGTGATGTCTTCCTCCTCTACTTATGTGACTGCAGAGAGGAGGACAGAGAACAGTGGACACACAGTTTAACATGAGGGCAGGTGAAGATCATCACTATATTCATGTTACATAGCGTATATATCTGTCAGCAGCTGATTTCACTTGATGTTTTTATCCTCTCTCCAGGTGTTGATGCTCAGACTCTGACAGAATCTGAACCAGTGGTTAAACGTCCTGGAGAATCCCACAGACTGACCTGTACAGGCTCTAGATTCACATTCAGTGGCTCCCACATGAACTGGATCAGACAGGCTCCTGGAAAAGGACTGGAGTGGATCGCTTTCATTAGCAGTGCTAGTAGCAGCAAATACTACTCTCAGTCAGTTCAAGGCCGGTTCACCATCTCCAGAGACGACAGCAGACAGCAGGTGTATCTGCAGATGAACAGTCTGAAGACTGAAGACACTGCTGTGTATTACTGTGCCAGAGAGCCACAGTGAGAGACAATAACAGGAGAGTCGTACAAAAACTACTTCCTCTATTTGCCAGCACCACATGGGACACTTGGAACACATTTTCGCAATACTGATTGTGATTAACTGTCATGTTCATTCTAACGGTGCCCCAATTGGTCGGCCACCGATCGTGATCAGCCGATATACATACTAACTGCTTTGATCAGTGGCCTGTATTAAAGGCCGATCATAAGAGCTGATCAGATGATGCAAAAAAACAATTTCTCTAAGCGACACTAAAATGGCGTCACCGGTCTGGCGGTTTTACTTGGTGTCTGAAGAAGATAATAAATTAGTCATTTGCAAGGTGTGTTCCAAGTTAGTACCTCGTGGGGGAACGCAAACGATAACATTCAACTCCACAAATCTCAGACGTTTGAGGTTGAGTCACGTCAAAGAATATGACGAGTATTCAAAGCGAGCTTGTAGCACTAAGGAGAGAGAGCAGCTGGCATCAGCAACACTGCCACGACTCACTCACACATCTGCAGCAGAGACATTTCAATGACAGCAACCAGAGAGCAAGGTCAGAAAGAAATCCACCAAAATAATGGTATTGATCACCAGCCGCTGTCAGTTGTGAAAGACGAGGGGCTCAGATGACTCATGTCATACATGGATCTACGTTACTCTCTGCCGGGGCGTAAATATTTCACAGATGTACGCCAGCCGCAGTTATACCAAACAATCTATACGCTTATCGACAGCCTTATGAAGAACAAGATCACTTTGATAAGTTTCACAAGTGACATCTGGAGTTCGAGTGTGTGTCTCATGTCCATGTTGAGCCTAACTGGGCAGTTTATTGATCAAAACTTCAAACTAAACAAAGTTGTTCTTTATCCTCAAGAGTTCTGCAGGTCACACACCACAGTTGCATTCAGTGACATGTTACGAGCAACGGGGATACCGAAGGAAAAAGTGCACGTTATTCTAAGAGATAATGCCAAGAACATGGAAAAGGCCATGAGGGATACGGATTTACCCAGCCTGCCGTACATGGAGCGTACACTCCAGCTTCCCGTTGCCGAAGGAGTTTCGTCACAATGAAGCATCACATTTGAAGCATTTAATAGCCTCTGAAAGACGCATCGTTGGCCATTTCGAACACTCCAAGTATCCAGAAACAACTGGGTCAGCCTATCAACAGGCTTTGAAGAGCTCACACAACAGATCAGCTCATTAACGGCATCTGCTGCAGATGTGATAACATTCATCAGAGCTTTAACTCGTCTTGAGAAAAACTGCAGATTCTGACCATGAAGTAAAAACATCGAGAGCCACATTGTTGGAAGCAGTCCAGAGGAGATTTAGGGACATTGAATCTGAGCGCCTGTATACCATCGCTACAGTCCTAGATCCGAGGTGAGAAAACCTCATGAGCGCATGTGCGTTTGTGTGTGTCCAGTGCTTATGTCGCTCTGAGCGAATTAAAGAACAGGAAAGAAAGCAAGCAAAATGAGTAGGCTATTGAAAATGTTTAGATTCAGAAGCAATGTAAATTAAAGCGTATTCATTCCTTTGATAAAAATATGACAAATCAAAACAAGACTTATGAACAATCTTCAAAATTCATAAAATTATTGTTTACATTTATTTTTTTAAATAAAAAGGTCTAAAGAGATATTTTCCCGACACACTAAAGCCAAAGATACGTGGGCTGTTTTCTGAAGTCCTAGCTGCCCAAACGGAGCAACAGAATAGTCAGGCAAGTTCAGAAGCAAGTGGCTCCAAGCCCCCAGAGAAAGTACCACGAGCTAGGTCCTAGTATGCTATGTATGCTGAATTGTCGGATGAAGATGGGGAACATGGTGGCGGCGGCATCGTCAGCCCAACATCATCACAGATGAACCTCTGCCTATTGGAACAAGTTATCCCACGAAGCCGGCAGCCACTTGTTTTTTAGCAGGACAATAAAAGTCGCTTCCCTGCTCTTGCACAAGCAGCACGAGCCTACCTCGGTGCACCATGCACAAGTGTAGATAGCAAAAGACTTTTCAGCACAGCAGGGGATAGTGTTGATGACAAGAGGAACAAGCGGTCTGCCAAAAATGCAGAGATGCTTATATTTATAAAGAAAAATGTGCCATTGATGCCAAATAAATAAGCTTAGAGAGACACTGATCTCCACCCCCCACCACCACCACCTTTCACCCTCTAAACATGCACCAAACTGCCTCAGCTTTACAGAACAAAAGAACAGGACTGTATTATTTACTTGTGATGCCAAAGTCATCATAATGTTGGAAACATTTTTGAAACTTTATAATCAAATGTTTCAGAGTTGAAGTTATATATCCATAAGATTTATAAATGAAATGTTTTAAAAGTTAAAGGTCTTATAGTCTAATGCCTTAAAATTAACTTTCCTATAGTCTAATGCCTTTATAGTTAAAATGTCTTAAAGTTAACTTTTCTATAGTCTAAAGCCTTAAAGTTTTACAGTCAAATGTCTTAAAGTTAAAGTTTTAAAGTCAAATGTTTTATAGTTAAAGTTTTTCAGTCAAATGTTTTAAAATAAGTTTTTATAATCTAAAGTGTTAAAACTTTAAAAATAGAATCCTAAGCTGAGAAACTCGCTGGGCTCAGTATAAAAGCCAGGTGCAGGGTGGGCAGCTGGCCAAGAAAAACAGGTGTCCCCCCGAGCCCCCCCCTTATCTGTTGTACAGTGCATGAACGTGCCTAATTGGCCGGAGTGAGGAAGAGTCCTGCGGAAAAGTTGGAAATGGGTCGGGCAAAACTGAAAGGAAACAAACTGAGGGCAGAGAGCCAGAGCGAGGGGGGGGTCTCCAACAGGTGCTGTCAAATAAATGAATAGATCATGTTAAAACAATAAATAGAGCTACACAATCCATCCAGGGCTTCAAAAAGACCCTGTGATCGGCATCGGCAGATCCTGCATCCGGTGATTGGCCTGAAAACTCAGGATCGGAGCACCCCTCTTAAATCCATACTATAGATTCAATGTTGAAGTCTTGTTTAATCTCATTCGTCTGAATGTTAAAGTCGTTTCCATCAAGAATTCAATATCATTCATTTGTCATTGCACAACAGAGTTCCACAATGATTCAATGTTTTAGCCCATTCCTGCGACACACAGAACAAAAGGACACATTTTGTAAAGTAGAATAGAAAAAGAAAAAATAAATTGTTATATTTGAGTTATTTAGATACTAATACACTGTTTCATCTGCACACTTAAAGTTATAATTATGTTGCATTCTTTTTGGATTTGTTGTTTGGGGGAATGTAAACGACAGCAACAAGATAGTGCTGATAACTTTATGCTGAAATCTGAACTTTAAAAACTTGACATCTGGGAAATATTAACTTTTATTATTATTTATTATTATTTAACAATATTTGAGCACCAAGTATCATCGATAAAAACAGTTTCTCCCCTTGTGAACACTAACATGAAGCCACCACAGGAGGAGCCCTCAGACCACCAAAGATTTCAACATCAGTTCACTGTTACAGCAGCAAGAAAAACTTGAGACTTCATGAAAGAACTCTTCTGTTTCCATCAATAGAACTGATCATTATCAGAATCATGTGAGCATTGGAAACTGAACCAGAAGTCACCTTTATTATTCAGACTACAACAAATGAAGCTTTCAATACCAATCTAAACTCTGGGCAGATACCCAGAAACAAAGGAGACAAAACCTCCCACACATGTCGACAGTGAGATCTATAATGAAAGAACATCACGGGCAGTTAACACCTGATAGAGGTTTATATGGGAGCAGATCTTCTGGTGTCAAACAAGAGAAGAACTTACTGCTTCAGTCTGATGAACTGAAAATAACAGAGATAAAAGTCAAATGATATTCCTCCCTGAGGAGGAGTCAATGCAAACTGTGATGTCTTCCTCCTCTACTTATGTGACTGCAGAGAGGAGGACAGAGAACAGTGGACACACAGTTTAACATGATGGACTACAGGACAGGACTGCTGCTGTTAACTGTCTGCTGGGCAGGTGAAGATCATCACTATATTCATGTTACATAGCGTATATATCTGTCAGCAGCGGATTTCACTTGATGTTTTTATCCTCTCTCCAGGTGTTGATGGTCAGACGCTGACAGAATCTGAACCAGTGGTTAAACGTCCTGGAGAATCCCACAGACTGACCTGTACAGCCTCTGGATTCACATTCAGCAGCACGGCTATGAACTGGATCAGACAGGCTCCTGGAAAAGGACTGGAGTGGATCGCTTTCATCTACAATGATGGTAGCAGCAAACACTACTCTCAGTCAGTTCAAGGCCGGTTCACCATCTCCAGAGACAACAGCAGACAGCAGCTGTATCTGCAGATGAACAGTCTGAAGACTGAAGACACTGCTGTGTATTACTGTGTTCGACACAGTGACTGGAGGAGGCTGAGCAGCTGTACAAAATCCTACAGGACTCATCTTTACTGCACTGATAGACACTAGGAAACAGTTTAAAACTAATATAACATATTTCATTAAACATCACCAACAATAACCTTTAATCTCATAACTTAAAAGCTGTCTTTGTGTAATAATCACTTATATAACCAGCTTTTGAAAACAGACTCTGCTGTTCATTATTGTGCGACTCATGGACTGAGTTACAGCACTGCCATTAAATATAGATATTGAGATCAATGTAAAAAGTACATCCAATCTATTTCAAAGGATTCAGAGCTTAACTTCAGTCAACAAAGTGTTTTTAATGTAGAGAACAGAACTTCAAAGTGCACACTCGTGACACTCAGATATCTAAATCATCATCATTAATATCATCATCACATCAACAATAATCATCTGTCCATCCATCCTTTTTTTCTACAGCTTCTTCTCCCTGTTCACTGTCAGGTCAGTTACAGTCCCTCCTTTAAAACTGCTGAGGGCAGACAAGGACTGACTGTATTCAGTGCTGATCACAGTAATGGCCTCCATGGAACGAGCTGTATGTACAAGTAATGGCCCTGAGGAAAACACTGACAGTTTAACACAGTTAACACCCTCAAACATCCTCTGAGTGTCTGTGATGCTTTCCTCATCCTGTCAACGCACATGTATTTAGGTAAAATGGCTTTTGGAATCCTTTCAGGTGACAATATGTGTGAATGTGTTTGTCTCGTGTTTCAACTTGCTTGTTGAGAATGCAACGAGAAAAGTCCAGTCACCATGAAAAAGACAAAGTGGTTTGGAAGCTTGAAAGAATCCTGGTACCGCTCTACAAACAAAGTTGTGTCTCACGTCAGGCTATAAAACTCATTAGTGCAACGTGTCATTAATGAATGAAAGGGGTTATATGTTGCTTCTACTGTCTGTCTGTCTGTCTGCTGAAATCTGGCACCAAAGACTCGATCCATTCAGTTTGATTTATCGTGCACGTCTTGTCCAACCAGCCCTGAAACCTCCAATAAAAAACAACATGGAAATATGAGGCTAAATCTTCATGCTTCTATTTTCAGCTCTGTGAGGCGGAGTCAATGCAAATCTACATCTCTTCCATCGTTATTAATCTCACTGCAAACTGAGGACAAACCAATCCACCAACCAGACATACAAACACATTTTCACAATGACTTTGGATGTTTTTAGTTTCCATTAGTGCTTATCTTCATTGTTATAGCAGTGCTGATTCTAATAACATTTTCTATTGTCCATGAATGTTAAATTAACATGAAGTAATCATGTTTGTCATTTGAAAATGAACATAATGTTTCAGTATCATATTTCTTTCAATGCAAAACATTCAGACATTAATATTCTGTAAATGTTGGGACATTTAAATGTAAATGAAAATATCACATGTGAAGCAAAGGTGATTTCCAGGCATGTTTCCACTCGACTGCCCCTCCCTGCTTCACACACATAACATTCATAAAAAGGTTTAAATCAAGAATGTCATGAATTAAAATAAAACTATTTAAATAAAGTTATTTAGAGGAACACCAATACACGTATGCATGAAGTAATAATTCTGTAGTGCATTTGAATTTGTGTTTGCAGCTGAGGGGAAATGTAAACTGCAGAAACGAGATAGGCCTGAAAGTATGGCTGACATCTTAACATTAATAAGTCAACATCTGGGTAACATTGTCCATCGACTTTGGCTACAATACAGCCCCAAGCATCACTGATGTAAACACACAGTTTACAATGTGAACAACAGGAGGAGCCCTCAGACCAACAATGATGTCAACATCAGTTCACTGTTACAGCAGAAAGAAAAGCTTGAGACTTCATGAAAGAACTCTTCTGTTTCCATCAATAGAACTGATCATTATCAGAATCATGTGAGCATTGGAAACTGAACCAGAAGTCACCTTTATTATTCAAACTACAACAAATGAAGCTTTCAATACCAATCTAAACTCTGGGCAGATACCCAGAAACAAAGGAGACAAAACCTCCCACACATGTCGACAGTGAGATCTATAATGAAAGAACATCACGGGCAGTTAACACCTGATAGAGGTTTATATGGGAGCAGATCTTCTGGTGTCAAACAAGAGAAGAACTTACTGCTTCAGTCTGGTGAACTGAAAATAACAGAGATAAAAGTCAAATGATATTCCTCCCTGAGGAGGAGTCAATGCAAACTGTGATGTCTTCCTCCTCTACTTATGTGACTGCAGAGAGGAGGACAGAGAACAGTGGACACACAGTTTAACATGATGGACTACAGGACAGGACTGCTGCTGTTAACTGTCTGCTGGGCAGGTGAAGATCATCACTATATTCATGTTACATAGCGTATATATCTGTCAGCAGCTGATTTCACTTGATGTTTTTATCCTCTCTCCAGGTGTTGATGGTCAAACTCTGACAGAATCTGAACCAGTGGTTAAACGTCCTGGAGAATCCCACAGACTGACCTGTACAGGCTCTGGGTTCTCATTCAGTGGCTCCCACATGGCCTGGGTCAGACAGGCTCCTGGAAAAGGACTGGAGTGGGTCGCTTTCATCTACACTGATAGTAGCGGCAAATCCTACTCTCAGTCAGTTCAAGGCCGGTTCACCATCTCCAGAGACAACAGCAGACAGCAGGTGTATCTGCAGATGAACAGTCTGAAGACTGAAGACACTGCTGTGTATTACTGTGCCAGAAGAGCCACAGTGAGAGACAATAACAGGAGAGTCGTACAAAAACTACTTCCTCTATTTATCACCATCAACTTTCAGTTGTCTCAGCATCACTTTATAAAAAGGCCTCTACAACTTATATTAGACTAAATGTAAAATATAACAAATAAAAATGTAATAATGATCGCAGAGTTGAAGTTCATTGATAAAAAAAACAGCTGATCGGTCTGCGGCTAAGCAGCCCCATACACAACAATGTGATGCTCTGTGTGTTCTGACACCTGTCTATCCGAACCAGCATCAACTTTTTCAGCAATTTCAGCTACAGTAGCTCTTCTGTTGGATCGGACCACATGGTCCAGCCTTCACTCCCTCCTTGAGCGTACTGACCGCTGCAGACCGGGAACACCCCACAAGAGCTGCAGTTCTGGAGATGCTCTGACCCAGTCATCCAGCCATCACAACTTGGCTCTTATCAAACTCGCTCACATTCTTACACTTGACCATGTTTTTCTGTTTCCATTACATCAAGTTCGAGGACAAAATGTTCCCTTGCTGCCTAACATATCCCACCCACTGACAGGAGCCATTGTAACGAGGTAATTAGTGTTATTCACTTCACCTGTCAGTGGTCATAATGTTTTGGCTGATTGGTGAATATTAAATGACCCTTGGCTGCTTGATCTCGAGGAACTTTAGTTACAGATCAAGTCTGTTCCAGCTGTACGTTCTGGTGAGGAGGAGTCAATGCAAAACTCAGATGTATCATATGTAAAGCAGAGGTGATTTACAGTCATGCTTTCATTTAGTCAGAGCAACACTGATGCTTCATATGTTTGATTCTATGCAAACTCAGTGAGCTTCCTTGTTACTCGGCTATAAAAGCTTCACATCAGGCTGTCAGTGGAGTTCACAGCACGTCACTTTAACATAAAGCATGTTTTCTGTAGCTCTGCTGCTGCTGTTGGCAGCTGGATGTGAGTCTCTCTGGATTTGTCAAAGTCAACAGTTCTTCTTTTGCACTTTAACTTGATCATTTCTTACAAAACATGTTCTTTATTTTAACAGGTGTGAAGTGTCAACAGTTGACACAGCCAGCCTCTGTGACTGTGCAGCCAGGTCAACGTCTGACCATCACCTGTCAGGTCTCTTATTCTGTTAGCAGCTACTACACAGGCTGGATCAGACAGCCTGCAGGGAAAGCACTGGAGTGGATTGGAATGGCAGCTTCTGGATCCACAACAAGCTACAAAGATTCACTGAAGAACAAGTTCAGTATCGACTCAGACTCTTCCAGCAACACAGCGACTCTAAACGGACAGAATGTGCAGCCTGAAGACACTGCTGTGTATTACTGTGCCAGAGAGCCACAGTGAGAGACAATAACAGGAGAGTCGGACAAAAACTACTTCCTCTGTTTACAACCATCACTGGGAACATTCATTTACTCCAGTAGCTCTTCTTTTTTGTAATAACAATCGTGATAAACTGTCAGAGCTGGAAATGATAGAGTTGATTGAATAACAGAGTCTTATTTCATCTCATGTGTCTGAATGGTAAATACAATTCAATCATTTTCATTTATTTGTGATGTCACAGTTTCTCAATCATGTGAAGATGTTGCCTCTTCCTGCTCCACACACATATGTAGCGTTAAGGGGTAGCAAGATTAATAACTAATTAATAGCAAAAGGATTAAGGTTTACTTTAAATTCAGTGTTGGACGCCACCCAATTTTGACAAAACAGGGAAAACTTATAATTAGTTATTAATGACTTTAGGCTCATGATCTCAGGGTTGCTACGAGGTTCTTGGACATGGTGTACAGTGACTTTACCATTTCATACACACAGAAATCACATGGATCAAGGTCTTTATAAATGAAAGGTTTATTTAACTACTTCTAAGCGGAATATGAATGAATAAATGAACAGGGACAATGAATACAACGATGAACAATACATGAATGACAACGGACCACATTGTAGATGGTATCTGTGACTGGTTTCTTTGATGTTTAGAATTAAATGGGATTTAATGACTAATGCATCGCTCGGCAGTTGAGAGTTTAAAAGGGCACCAAGGAAGATTGTAAAGCAATTCAAAAGTAATTCTAATTTTTAAAGATTTTAGGTTTAATGTTTATTAATCCTAGTTAATTTAGCATCAAGCATCAACACATGGGAGATGTAATTGTATCACCTGATGATCATCTGATGGGTGTGGCAGCAGGCTCTCTTTTGGCGCTCGGGCCTTTTCAGGACGGCTTTTGTCCCTCGTGGCCGATTCGGCTTGAATCGGGTTTCTCCATCTCCCTCTCTCTCCAGCTCAGCAGGAAGCTGAATCATCTTCATCTTCACCCCCCTTTCTCTGGCTGGGGTGAAGTCTGTGGCAGTTTTGCCAGACGTTGTTCGGGAGTGTCTTTTGTGCAAAGTCTCCTTTAAAGGTTGCTAGATTTGGCTTCTTCGGCACGTTCAGTGCGGCACGGGATTAGCATGGTGATACTGGCGGCATTCTGCGGCCCAGTACACAATAAGGCCGTTCTTGACGGCTCAGGACTTCAGGAGAGGTTCAGGCTGCATAAGCTGACAGCAGAACCTGGGACAGGCCATGTGGCCAACCCTCCCCCCCCCCCCCAAGGGGGGGAAGAGAACTCAGAGGACTCAGGAACAAGAGTAACAGGACAAGACACAGGACCAAGAGAGCAAGAGGAAGTTGCTTGGAGCTTTATAACCTTGGGACCAGAGGGGTCTGGTTTCTGGGGTCCCTCTCTAGCCACACCCATGAGGAGAAGGCTCTGAGATAGAGATTATGTCTTTTAAAGCATTAAAATCAATATTGTCTACTTCACATATTTAATTCTTCCATATTTAAAAGTTGGGCTCTGTCAACTACAGAACGATACCAAACACTTTATATTAATTGTTGAATAAAACCTGTTGAAAAGGGATTAGATGAACTAAACAATTAAACAACAAGGTTGATGGCAACATCCATTATGACGACAAATAGTATATACATGTACACGTACACGTCTGCATATGCACAGGTAAACCTTTCTGCACATCACATGAATGGATCAAATGATCTCATGTGTCCACATGTGGTCTTCCTTTGTTAGCAGACAGACATGAGGAGGAGGTGTGATCAGGATGAGGAGAACTGCAGTTTCAGATTCACGTTAAAACAATTTTCTAAGTATTAAAATATGTTCGCTCAGCATAACATTACTTTAAGTACATTTCAATTGCATAGGAGAGTTAGTCACTTTAGTCCTTATATTCTTTGCAGAAAGGATGTGTCTGCATGTGAGTTATCTTCTCTGGATAACTGTGAGAAGGGCCGTAAACTTGGGGGATGGTTGGTACCTAAATTGACCATTTGTACCAGCACTCTTCTTACAGACTCTGCATGTGTCTGTTCCAATGATCAGAATACTTTGTAAAAAGATGCAGAATTAAGGTCAAGGCGATTCACGCTACACATAGAACATAAATATAACTATTTAAAGTTAGAATAACATAAATAAAAATAAAACTATATATAAGGTTATTCATATTCACAGACACCTTTACACAGAGAGGATAAATAATTATCTAGTGCATTTCTTAAAATGTCTTCTAGGGGAATGTAAACGGCAGCAACGAGATCGAGCTGAAAATATTTCTGACAACTGAACATTAACGACTCAACATGTGTGAAACATTGTCCATCAGCTTTGACTACATTTGAGCCCCATGTATAATTGATGCAAACACAGTTTACACCAGAGGAGGAGCCCTCAGACCACCAATGGTTTCAACATCAGGTTACTATTATAGCAGAAAGAAAAACTTTAGACTTCTTCTGTTTGTGTTTTTATGTTGGAGCAGATCTTCTGGTGTCAAACAAGAGAAGAACTTGCTGCTTCAGTCTGGTGTGTGAGTGTGTGTTATTTGCCTTCTGTGTTGATGTTGATGGACTTAAGTTCAAGTTAGTGAATTTAAAACAGTGAAAGAAGGAACAAGTGGTATCTTAGTCAAATAGTTGTCACCCTCCTGTGAGGAGGAGTCAATGCAAACTGTGATGTCTTCCTCCTCTACTTATGTGACTGCAGAGAGGAGGACAGAGACCAGTGGACACACAGTTTAACATGATGGACTACAGGACAGGACTGCTGCTGTTAACTGTCTGCTGGGCAGGTGAAGATCATCACTATATTCATGTTACATAGCGTATATATCTGTCAGCAGCTGATTTCACTTGATGTTTTTATCCTCTCTCCAGGTGTTGATGGTCAGACTCTGAAACAATCTGAACCAGTGGTTAAACGTCCTGGAGAATCCCACAGACTGACCTGTACAGGCTCTGGATTCACACTCAGCAGCTGGGCTATGGCCTGGGTCAGACAGGCTCCTGGAAAAGGACTGGAGTGGATCGCTGCTGATGGTAGCAGCATCTACTACTCTCAGTCAGTTCAAGGCCGGTTCACCATCTCCAGAGACAACAGCAGACAGCAGGTGTATCTGCAGATGAACAGTCTGAAGACTGAAGACACTGCTGTGTATTACTGTGCCAGAGACCCACAGTGAGAGACAATAACAGGAGAGTCGTACAAAAACTACTTCCTCTATTTATCACCAGCAGCAACATCATTACAATAATAACTATATATATTTTTTTTACATTTGAAGGACATTAATATTAATCCAAATCAATCTCTAAATCTAATCTTGTTTTATTAACATGTTACATGATATTTTAATTGCAGGACTTCAGAGAGTTTTTCAGTGATCATCATCATTAAAGTGCTCAAACATACTTCCTGTTTCTCACTAAAGTTACTTTCTCTGTAGTTTCCTCGTGAGTGTGAAATCTAATCAAACCAGCATTACTGTGACTCACATTCATTCAATTATCTGGCAGTGATAGAAATTCCACTGATTGACTCAATGTTGGGATCTTTTTTCATCTCATTCAGCTGAATCTGAAATTCACATTCAACCTGAAAATCAACATTAATATAGAAAGTTGTTTTTTCTCTCATGAAGAAGAGAGCCAGAGAGTCACAATAACACAAAACATCAGCAGAGCTGAACAAAAACCCCTCAGTGCCTGAACACTTGTAACATGAAGCCACCAGAGGAGGAGCCCTCAGACCACTAATGATTATAACAACAGTCTCAGTGGGACAAACAGGCTTTAAATAGTGTATGTAACATTTATATACAGAAGTAATGAAAACATTTGAATGGTTATGTCAGATATAAAAATAAATGTGTTAGTGTATGAATACTTAAAACATGTTTAAATGTAAGAGACTTGTATGAAACTAAACTGACCAGCATCACTTTCATAAATGGAGGATGTATTTGTTATGACTGAGTCATATTATGAGTCCAGCTGTTGTATTGAGAGTAATGATGTGGCTCTGCCTCCTTGCCTGGGGTGGGTGCTATTGTCTCTCGTTTTGTGTGTGTTTTCTCTCTCGGTGCTGTGTTGCAGGTGGCTGTTTGTGATTGGGGGAAAACTTGTGGCGCCTGTTTTAAAATCGAGCTGCAGAAGTAGACTTTGCCCCGCCTCCTTTCTTCACTCCCAACCCGAACGTAGTGTTGCAGCGTCTTTGAGACAAGTGGATGATCGCTTGAGCAAAATTCTGTAAATATTGTAAATAGAGTAAATATATATTTAAAGTCTGAAAAGCAGGGCCGCTGATTTAGCTCAGCTGGTAGAGCAGGCGTCCCATGTACAGAGGCTACAGCCCTTATTGCACTGATCGCAGGTTAGACTCCCGATCTGCCGATCATTTGGTGCATGTCATCCCCCACCCTCTCCTCCCAATATTTCCTGTCTATCTTCAGCTGTCCAATCTAATAAAAAAAAGCCAAAGAAATAAATAAAAATCTGAAAAGCAGTCCTGGTAATAGTAGGGCAGAGGAGAAGTTACTTTTCACCCTTCTTTTGCTCCTGTTTTCTGTTAGGGAGTTAGGTAAGAACTTTGCATTTTCTTTATTGAGGTGAGAAAAATTGGTTTTGGGTAAGAGGTTCTGTTGGTTGTTTTGGCCTTGCTCTCCCTGAAGATTGTTTATGCTTTGTGTTGGATTAAATAAATCAGAGATTGTGGACTGCATATTGGTTTGACTGGTCTTCCTTGGGAGTGAGGAAAAGGAGGGGGTCACCTGTGTGCTTCAGTTTCCCCTGGGCCGGGCGTGACAGCACTTTTAATGCATGTGGATGTTTTATGAAATAATTGAGCATGAACCTGTTACTTCAAACATCATTTCTCCTGTTTGATGAATGTTTCAGTATTTATCAACAAGTATTTCCAAAATCTGTGAGAATGTGCAGCCTGAAGACACTGCTGTGTATTACTGTGTGCGTGTCAGCTCCACTGTGATACAAACCACCAACACACCTGCACAAAAACTCAGAGACTCAGCTACCTCACTAAATGTTAACTTTATAAAGACAATACTCTCTGATTAGTAGATAAGATAAATGTTTATGTAACTCACAGAATCAGAGAGTTCAATATTTCAAAGTATCAAAGCAGATCTAGTTTCACCTTTACTGCAGCCGACATCAGTACAGAAGAATCAGAGAGAAGCTTCATCTTGTGATACCTAGAAACAGTTTGTTTCTGTTTTTATGGGATGGGGCAGAAATTACCATCTGATAATGTAACTACATAAACATTATAGCTCCCCGTCTCACACAAACAGGAAACTATTTTCCCTTTTGGAAATCGTCAAGATAAAAACAGGCTCTAAACTGCTGAACCATGAGTTAAAGATCGTCAGTGAGGAGAGAAAGGTGTATTCTCCTTCTCAGCTGGTTCAGATATGAGTTGCCAGTTGCCATCATACATGTAAAATATAAAGAACATTGAACATTGTGTATGGGAGTTACAATGATTTTCTGTTTTTGGCCTCAAGCTTGTAATAACTTTGAATATCCAGTGTGTCAATAAACTGAGTTTGAAAAGGATCAGATGAAGTCCCTACGAGGAAGTCGTTAAAGTACGACCACTGTAAATCACCAAAAACAAGCCTTATTTTGAAATTCAAAGCAAAATGGATGACTTCCTGTTGGGTTTGAGGTATGGGTGCAAGAGGCTGTTCTGTGCATCTTGACCTGCTATATATACCTACCAAAAACCATATGTGTATGTCAGAGTAACCTTTATGGGGACCCCTTTTTTTAATTTTCTAGGGGGCGCTATGGAGCCATTTTGCCACGCCCATGTGCATAAAACACAAAATATAAAATTTTTTCGACAGACCTGATGCACAATCTAAATGTGGTGAGTTTTTTGGCATGTTTAAGCTGTGAAATTTGTGCTTCATTTGGGGTTAAAAGAAAGGGTCTTTGCACCCATCGGTGCTCGGGCACCAATAATACGAGTGACTCTGGTTCAATTAAAAATGTCAGTAAATATTAGATTCTAGATTAAATTCTGAAAGCTATGTTATTCAACACAGTGAAATTTGAGGCGTTTCATATTCAGGAATAAAAGAAGGACGATTTATTTTATGTTCCAGAGAATGAGGAAACTGTACATGATCATTTTCTACATGAAGTTTTCTTGCTTTGCCCGACCACACTGCAGTTAGAACAGAGGAAACATGATGATCAAATATGACTAAATATGTCGAGGCCACACAAAGAAAATCTCCCACCTGCCCCCAAAACACTCCTTTTCTCTCTGTGAGGAGGAGTCAATGCAAACTGTGATGTCTTCCTCCTCTACTTATGTGACTGCAGAGAGGAGGACAGAGAACAGTGGACACACAGTTTAACATGATGGACTACAGGACAGGACTGCTGCTGTTAACTGTCTGCTGGGCAGGTGAAGATCATCACTATATTCATGTTACATAGCGTATATATCTGTCAGCAGCTGATTTCACTTGATGTTTTTATCCTCTCTCCAGGTGTTGATGGTCAGACTCTGACACAATCTGGACCAGTGGTTAAACGTCCTGGAGAATCCCACAGACTGACCTGTACAGCCTCTGGATTCACATTCAGCAGCTATCAGATGGCCTGGGTCAGACAGGCACCTGGAAAAGGACTGGAGTGGGTCGCTCTCGTCTACGGTGATGGTAGCGACGAATACTACTCTCAGTCAGTTCAAGGTCGGTTCACCATCTCCAGAGACAACAGCAGACAGCAGGTGCATCTGCAGATGAACAGTCTGAAGACTGAAGACACAGCTGTGTATTACTGTGCCAGAGTCACAGTGAGAGACAATAACAGGAGAGTCGTACAAAAACTACTTCCTCTATTTATCACCAGCAGCAACATCATTACAATAATATCTATATATTTTTTTACATTTGAAGGACATTAATATTAATCCAAATCAATCTCTAAATCTAATCTTGTTTTATTAACATGTTACATGATATTTTAATTGCAGGACTTCAGAGAGTTTTTCAGTGATCATCATCATTAAAGTGCTCAAACATACTTCCTGTTTCTCACTAAAGTTACTTTCTCTGTAGTTTCCTCGTGAGTGTGAAATCTAATCAAACCAGCATTATTGTGACTCACATTCATTCAATTATCTGGCAGTGATAGAAATTCCACTGATAGTAAATCAGTCGAATTTCTATCAATATCATCAATCAATATTGAAATGTTCCAACAGTCCTGTACTGTAACAAAAATAATTGAATGAAAATAAATCTAAATATTCAGGCTCCATTCATCAATTAGTTTATCACATAACAGAAATGTATTGTGTCCCTATGGCGTCAAAAACGAGGAAACAACACATTATTCTATAATTCTTCATAGACACTCAAAACAGTCATGTGATGAGTAGGAGAAACTTCTGTCCAGTTTAGTAAATATGAGGACTTAACCCTGAAATCTATGTGGTTAAACACATTTAAAAACCTTCGACTGTCTCTGATTGCACTGAAACGTTTGTTCATTTTATAGAGTCACAAAGAAAGGAAGGGTTTCTGTTCATGTGTCAGAGAATGAGAAAACTGTAGATCTGCATTTATTACATGAAGTCTGTGGTTGTTATATTTTCTATTCAAATCTGAATAAAGTTATAAGAAGAAGAAACTGGATCAATAATGACAAAAAATGTGACAGAGAGAGAGAGACAGAGAGAGAAAGAGAGAGAGACAGACAGACAGAGAGAGAGAGAGAGAGAGACCATCATCCTCTCAGAAAAGAAATTCATGCAAACTGTGATGTCTTCCTCCTCTACTTATGTGACTGCAGAGAGGAGGACAGAGAACAGTGGACACACAGTTTAACATGATGGACTACAGGACAGGACTGCTGCTGTTAACTGTCTGCTGGGCAGGTGAAGATCATCACTATATTCATGTTACATAGCGTATATATCTGTCAGCAGCTGATTTCACTTGATGTTTTTATCCTCTCTCCAGGTGTTGATGGTCAGACTCTGAGACAATCTGAACCAGTGGTTAAACGTCCTGGAGAATCCCACAGACTGACCTGTACAGGCTCTGGATTCTCATTCAGCAACTACTGGATGAACTGGGTCAGACAGGCTCCTGGAAAAGGACTGGAGTGGATCACTTACATCAGCACTGGTGGTAGCAGCAAATACTACTCTCAGTCAGTTCGAGGCCGGTTCACCATCTCCAGAGACGACAGCAGACAGCAGCTGTATCTGCAGATGAACAGTCTGAAGACTGAAGACACTGCTGTGTATTACTGTGCCAGAGAGCCACAATAACACAAACCATCAGCAGAGCTGAACAAAAACCCCTCAGTGCCTGAACACTTGTAACATGAAGCCACCAGAGGAGGAGCCCTCAGACCACTAATGATTATAACAACAGTTCACTGTTAAGAACAGAACAGACATATTTAGAAACAGGAAAAGTCAAAGATTATAATGTATAAAAAGATATTTAATATACAGTGAAGTGTCAACATGTGAAATAGTGACATTATTTCTCTTCACAACTCTGTCTCAAAAAGGTTTCCATGAAACAAATGAAACATTAAAGATGGAATTTCTGTCTTTGACTAAATAACATGGGGTTAAATGGCATCTATGTTCTGAGGGCTGACACACGTTTCCTCACTTTGTTGTTAAAGCTTCATTAATATCCACAAATGTTTTCTACACATTTATTCCTGCTGTTTTTTTCCTAATGATGTTCTGAGAAATAAAACTGATGAGAACTCAGTGAGAAAATAAACAACAGCAAGAAAAACTCTGAAGGTTTGATTTGTTGGGAAAACTCACTTTGGCAAAACTTTAAAACTGATTAATTGTTGTCAAAGTCGTCACATCATGCAGCCTGAGCTCCAGAACGTAGAGCAGGGGTGTCCAAACTACGGCCCGTGGGCCAACTGCGGCCTGTGGTCCATTTCTAATTTGCAGCAATTTCTAAACACAGAATGGAATATGGCCCGCATGAGAAAATAAAGCTTGTGCTTGACTGTATTGTACGTCTTAGTTTTGACACTAGGCGGCGCTGCTGTCTTGAACAAGGCAGCTTCTCCGTCCTCACAAAACAGGTGCAATCACTCAGAGAAGATTTTGCCACGGGTGATTAAACATGAAAACCAAAGAAACACAAATTAGCAAGTGAGTGCATAAAGTTTCAGACACGGTGGGAAAATGAATATTTCTTCATGGAAGTCAAGGGGAAGTGTGTCTGTTGGATTTGCATTGAAACTGCTGCAGTGATGAAAGACTACAATGTTCAACGACACGATGAAACCAAGCATCAGTCCGACACGTCCTACACTGGTGCCGAGCCACAACAGAAAGTTAAGCAAATGGCAGCTAGCCTGTTAGCTCAACAACAGTATCTTTTCCATCCTAACAAAACACAAGAAGATGCCACAGTCACCAGATACGAGGTAGCTCAACTCATTGCCCGACACGGGAAACCTTCCTCAAAGGGTGACTTCATGAAACAGTGCCTCACTAAAGTGGCAGGAATAATGTGACCAGAGAAAATGCAGGAATTCAACGTCAGCACGTCCAGAAACACAGTCGCCCAGCGAATCCAAGACTTGTCAGCTGACTTAAAGCATCAAGTGTCAGATGAAGCTCGTGCTTTTGATTTCTACTTGATTGCATGTGATGAGAGCACAGAGGCCACTTTGTTCATTTTTTGTTTGCAGGAATTGACGAGAACGTTTGACAATAACTCTGTGCCAAGAAGGTCCAGCTTGGCGACGTGATGAACACTGTTGTGAAAACTGTCAACATATTTCGAGCTCGAGGGCTCTATCACAGAGAATTTCAGGCTCTCCTGAAATCGATGCTGAATACGGGGACCTAATCTTCCAATGTCCAAAGAGCAGTTTGTGCCACAGCTTTACACACACATGAAAGCCTTCTGTGTGAAGCTCCGTCTCTTTTAGACACAATGAGGCAATTTCAATGCTGCACACTTCCCCACGCTGTGTGAAATTAAATCTGCTTTTCCAAAGGCCAACTTCTCTGCTAAGAAAGGGAAATGTGTGTCTGGGATCATTTTTCTGCTATTGACAAAGACATCCAGCTGTTCTCTACCTCCTTCTTGATGGATGCAGAAGAAGTGGATGAGAGTCTGCAATTAGAACTGATGGAAATGCAGTGTGAAGACTCTGAAGAATCAACATCAGCTTCTCTTTGTACCCGACTTCTACTGGAGCTTAGAAGAGGCCAAGTTTCCTCTGATGAGGCGCCAAAAAGAATGATCAGTCTTTTTGTCTCTTCATACAAATGTGAGTAAACTTTAATACACGAGAGGTGAGGTAAATTAAAGTGGCCCAGTTTCTCTCTGTGAGGAGGAGTCAATGCAAACTGTGATGTCTTCCTCCTCTACTTATGTGACTGCAGAGAGGAGGACAGAGAACAGTGGACACACAGTTTAACATGATGGACTACAGGACAGGACTGCTGCTGTTAACTGTCTGCTGGGCAGGTGAAGATCATCACTATATTCAGGTTACATAGCGTATATATCTGTCAGCAGCTGATTTCACTTGATGTTTTTATCCTCTCTCCAGGTGTTGATGCTCAGACTCTGACACAATCTGAACCAGTGGTTAAACGTCCTGGAGAATCCCACAGACTGACCTGTACAGGCTCTGGATTCACATTAAGTAGCTACCACATGGGTTGGGTCAGACAGGCTCCTGGAAAAGGACTGGAGTGGATTGCTTACATCTACACTGGTAGTAGCACCAAATCCTACTCTCAGTCAGTTCAAGGCCGGTTCACCATCTCCAGAGACAACAGCAGACAGCAGCTGTATCTGCAGATGAACAGTCTGAAGACTGAAGACACTGCTGTGTATTACTGTGCCAGAGACCCACAGTGAGAGACAATAACAGGAGAGTCGTACAAAAACTACTTCCTCTATTTACAACCATCAACTTTCAGTTGTCTCAGCATCACTTTGTAAAAAGGCCTCTACAACTTATATTGGACCAAATGTAAAATCTAAAAGTAAATAAAAATGTAATAATGATCGCAGAGTTGAAGTTCATTGAAAAAGAAAAACAGCTGATCGGTCTGCGGCTAAACAGCCCCATACACAACAATGTGATGCTCTGTGTGTTCTGACACGTGTCTATCAGAACCAGCATCAACTCTTTCAGCTCTTTCAGCTACAGTAGCTCTTCTGTTGGATCGGACCACACGGGCCAGCCTTATCTCCACACGAGCATCAATGAACCTCGGCTGCCCATGACCCTGTCACCAGTTCACCTGTTTTCCTTCCTTGGACCACTTTTGGTCGGTACTGACCGCTGCAGACCGGGAACACCCCACAAGAGCTGCAGTTCTGGAGATGCTCTGACCCAGTCATCCAGCCATCACAATTTGGTCCTTGTCAAAGTCGCTCACATTCTTACACTTGACCATGTTTTTCTGTTTCCATTACATCAACTTTGAGGACAAAATGTTCTCTGGCCGCCTAACATATCCCACCCACTGACAGGAGCCATTGTAACGAGATCATCAATGTTATTCACTTCACCTGTCAGTGGTCATAATGTTTTGGCTGATTGGTGAATATTAAATGACCCTTGGCTGCTTGATCTCGAGGAACTTGAGTTACAGATCAAGTCTGTTCCAGCTGTACGTTCTGGTGAGGAGGAGTCAATGCAAAACTCAGATGTATCATATGTAAAGCAGAGGTGATTTACAGTCATGCTTTCATATAGTCAGAGCAACACTGATGCTTCATATGTTTGACTCTATGCAAACTCAGTGAGCTTCCTTGTTACTCGGCTATAAAAGCTTCACATCAGGCTGTCAGTGGAGTTCACAGCACGTCACTTTAACATAAAGCATGTTTTCTGTAGCTCTGCTGCTGCTGTTGGCAGCTGGATGTGAGTCTCTCTGGATTTGTCAAAGTCAACAGTTCTTCTTTTGCACTTTAACTTGATCATTTCTTACAAAACATGTTCTTTATTTTAACAGGTGTGAAGTGTGAACAGTTGACACAGCCAGCCTCTGTGACTGTGCAGCCGGATCAACGTCTGACCATCACCTGTCAGGTCTCTTATTCTCTTAGCAGCTACCGGACAGCCTGGATCAGACAGCCTGCAGGGAAAGGACTGGAGTGGATTGGAATGAAATACACTGGTGATTCATACTACAAAGATTCACTGAAGAACAAGTTCAGTATCGACTCAGACTCTTCCAGCAACACAGTGGCCCTCATTTATCAAACGAACGTACGGCAGAAAACTGTGCGTACGACCATTTCCATGCAAGCTTCGGCATTTATCAATTTAGACGTGAGCGGAAGCTACGATCAGATCTCACGTCAGGTCTGAGCTTGTGTACGCAAATCTGAGTCTGTGGATTTGCGGTGCAGCACAGCAAAATCTGGCTGAGTCTGAAAGTAATTATTAAACAAACCTCAGCTGTCATCTAAGCATAAGCAGCCACATATTCAGAACAGATCAAAGAGGATTCTTAAAACGAATAAAACAAAATGATTATTTTTTTAAATCCCACGTTTTTACTGATACCACTTTTTTGTAAAATAAAAAAAATATGATAGGCTAAATATCCTTAACATGACAACTAATTATTCAACATTAAAATTTGAAATAATAATAAATACAAGCAGAAATCCGTGTTTGCAAATGAACTCAAAATAGCCTTTGGTAAAATTGTGCAATTGTTTTTGAGCACAGGTTCAACAGTGCGCACACACGCACACGGGTCACAGTGGAGCGCTGCTTCAGGTTGCTCAGGGGCAGGTGGCTCTGTCTTGGACCAGCGGGGGAACGCTGCTGTATACCCCAGAGAAAGTGTGCGAAATGATTTTGGCCTGTTCAGGATTGCTCAACATTGCATTGGTAAATGGAGTGCCTTTTGATGTGCCGGCGCAGCCAGAGGAGCCAATGCCCAGGGAACCGTGGCCAGCACAGCCTCCACTGGGGGCTATACGGAGGAGACAGGACCTCATCCATCGCTTTTAAAATGTAAAGTTTACCTTAAACTTTTGCAAACGTGCTGCAGTATTTAATCAGTAATGTGATGAAGTATCTTAGGTGAAATTGGCTAAAGGCATACTAAACACAGACAATGGACAACATTTAGTCATTTAAACATTTTATTAAGGCTTTTTTAGGGTTTCGTTAATTTCTTTTAATGTGTTATTTATCGCCTCAAGTGTGCCAACAACTGAGGCAGCACAGCACGGGGCGCGGAGGGCACGCGCTCGCTCTCTGCAGCCTGACTCTGTGGGTCTGGCTCAGTGGGACCGCTCTGGGGAGGAGAGCTGGCCGACATACTGCTGGTGCCTGGCTCTGAAACATTTAAACATACAATAGAAATATATACCCATGTATCATGTGTAATCCGAATTATTTGTAAGAAATTTGTAAGTTATTGAGAATTTTAATCAAACCCCAGCCAGAGTCCGTTCCTGTACGGCAACGCTGTTGACTGCCTCCGTTATCCTCTTCCACACAGCGTTTTATGAGCTCCTTTAATTCCATTTTTCAGACTGCCAAAAAGCACATCTTTGTTTTGCTCCACCTCAGATGTGAGGATGCCGATTAACATCTCGGAAAAGTTTCTTTTCTTGCCAGTGTTTCTTTTCTCCATGTTTGACCTCAGTGGGCGAGGCCTCCGAACCAGGAATATTTAAGTTGTGTAACATGTTAATGACGGTCGAATTCAGCCGCCGCATTTATCAAGACCGGATCAATCGTACGCTGGGATTGGTCAGATACGAACGTTTCATAAATCACACGTGCGTCCTGTCGTAAGACCAATTCTGCGCTCAGATCTGCACCCGTTTTCACGCAAGATTGATAAATGAGGGCCAGCGACTCTAAACGGACAGAATGTGCAGCCTGAAGACACTGCTGTGTATTACTGTGCCAGAGAGCCACAGTGAGAGACAATAACAGGAGAGTCGTACAAAAACTACTTCCTCTGTTTACAACCATCACTGGGAACATTCAGTTCTCTCAGCATCACTTCATAAAAACTGAGTGTTATTATCTGTCAGTGATTAAAATGATGGTTATTGAATGTTTTTTCTTTTCTTTTATTTGTTGGAAGGTTTAATTCAGGTCCAACTTCACAAAAACAGTGAAATCATTTCAGTTTTTACTTGTAAGAAATGTTCACAGACACTTATGAAAGATTGTGTCCTGTTTCAATGCTGATTAAATTCATTTTAATTAATGTGATTAAACTGTGTCCATGTGTATTCAACATGTTAAAGCCCTTTATTATTATTACTGCAATATCTACAGTGGAGTGGGCATTTGTGATGGAAATTCTGAGGCTTCCGTTAAAATAAGCAAAATGAAACATAATTCTACACAAAGAAAGTCAAAAACAAACAGTAACCACCTCTTTACAGCGGTTTGAAGAGACATCCAAACATCTAAACACATTTTAAAGAGTGGGAAACTGAGTTTAATTTGATGTTCAGAGAAGAAGAAAGCTGTTAATCTTCAGTTTTCACATGAACTCTTTTAACATCAGTGTTTTTTGTGTTGATTTACTCATGGCTTTGCCCGACCATACTGCTGTTAAAACAGAGGAAAATATGATCAAATATGACTGGTCAATACAAAGAGATGTTCTCTCTGTGAGGAGGAGTCAATGCAAACTGTGATGTCTTCCTCCTCTACTTATGTGACTGCAGAGAGGAGGACAGAGAACAGTGGACACACAGTTTAACATGATGGACTACAGGACAGGACTGCTGCTGTTAACTGTCTGCTGGGCAGGTGAAGATCATCACTATATTCATGTTACATAGCGTATATATCTGTCAGCAGCTGATTTCACTTGATGTTTTTATCCTCTCTCCAGGTGTTGATGCTCAGACTCTGACACAATCTGAACCAGTGGTTAAACGTCCTGGAGAATCCCACAGACTGACCTGTACAGCCTCTGGATTCACATTCAGCAGCTATCCGATGCATTGGGTCAGACAGGCTCCTGGAAAAGGACTGGAGTGGGTCGCTGCTATAAGCAGTGGTGGTAGCGACAAATACTACTCTCAGTCAGTTCAAGGCCGGTTCACCGTCTCCAGAGACAACAGCAGACAGCAGCTGTATCTGCAGATGAACAGTCTGAAGACTGAAGACACTGCTGTGTATTACTGTGCCAGAAGAGACACAATAACACAAACCATCAGCAGAGCTGAACAAAAACCCCTCAGTGCCTGAACACTTGTAACATGAAGCCACCAGAGGAGGAGCCCTCAGACCACTAATGATTATAACAACAGTTCACTGTTAAGAACAGAACAGACATATTTAGAAACAGGAAAAGTCAAAGATTATAATGTATAAAAATATCTTTAATATACAGTGAAGTGTCAACATGTGAAATAGTGACATTATTTCTCTTCACAACTCTGTCTCAAAAAGGTTTCCATGAAACAAATGAAACATTAAAGATGGAATTTCTGTCTTTGACTAAATAACATGGGGTTAAATGGCATCTATGTTCTGAGGGCTTACACACGTTTCCTCACTTTGTTGTTAAAGCTTCATTAATATCCACAAATGTTTTCTACACATTTATTCCTGCTGTTTTTTTCCTAATGATGTTCTGAGAAATAAAACTGATGAGAACTCAGTGAGAAAATAAACAACAGAAAGAAAAACTCTGAAGGTTTGATTTGTTGGGAAAACTCACTTTGGCAAAACTTTCAAACTGATTAATTGTTGTCAAAGTCGTCACATCATGCAGCCTGAGCTCCAGAACGTAGAGCAGGGGTGTCCAAACTACGGCCCGTGGGCCAACTGCGGCTTGTAGTCCATTTCTAATTTGCAGCAATTCCTAAACACAGAATGGAATATGGCCCGCATGAGAAAATAAAGCTTGTGCTTGACTGTATTGTACGTCTTAGTTTTGACACTAGGCGGCGCTGCTGTCTTGAACAAGGCAGCTTCTCCGTCCTCACAAAACAGGTGCAATCACTCAGAGAAGATTTTGCCACGGGTGATTAAACATGAAAACCAAAGAAACACAAATTAGCAAGTGAGTGCAGAAAGTTTCAGACACGGTGGGAAAATGAATATTTCTTCATGGAAGTCAAGGGGAAGTGTGTCTGTTGGATTTGCATTGAAACTGCTGCAGTGATGAAAGACTACAATGTTCAACGACACGATGAAACCAAGCATCAGTCCGACACGTCCTACACTGGTGCCGAGCCACAACAGAAAGTTAAGCAAATGGTAGCTAGCCTGTTAGCTCAACAACAGTATTTTTTCCATCCTAACAAAACACAAGAAGATGCCACAGTCACCAGATACGAGGTAGCTCAACTCATTGCCCGACACGGGAAACCTTCCTCAGAGGGTGACTTCATGAAACAGTGCCTCACTAAAGTGGCAGGAATAATGTGACCAGAGAAAATGCAGGAATTCAACGTCAGCACGTCCAGAAACACAGTCGCCCAGCGAATCCAAGACTTGTCAGCTGACTTAAAGCATCAAGTGTCAGATGAAGCTCGTGCTTTTGATTTCTACTTGATTGCATGTGATGAGAGCACAGAGGCCACTTTGTTCATTGTTTGTTTGCAGGAATTGACGAGAACGTTTGACAATAACTCTGTGCCAAGAAGGTCCAGCTTGGCGACATGATGAACACTTCTGAAAACATATTTCGAGCTCGAGGGCTCTATCACAGAGAATTTCAGGCTGTCCTGAAATCGATGCTGAATACGGGGACCTAATCTTCCAATGTCCAAAGAGCAGTTTGTGCCACAGCTTTACACACACATGAAAGCCTTCTGTGTGAAGCTCCGTCTCTTTGAGACACAATGAGGCAACTTCAATGCTGCACACTTCCCCACGCTGTGTGAAATTAAATCTGCTTTTCCAAAGGCCAACTTCTCTGCTAAGAAAGGGAAATATGTGTCTGGGATCATTTTTCTGCTATTGACAAAGACATCCAGCTGTTCTCTACCTCCTTCTTGATGGATGCAGAAGAAGTGGATGAGAGTCTGCAATTAGAACTGATGGAAATGCAGTGTGAAGACTCTGAAGAATCAACATCAGCTTCTCTTCAAACACGACTTCTACTGGAGCTTAGAAGAGGCCAAGTTTCCTCTGATGAGGCGCCAAAAACAATGATCAGTCTTTTTGTCTCTTCATACGAATGTGAGCAAACTTTAATACACGAGAGGTGAGGTAAATTAAAGTGGCCCAGTTTCTCTCTGTGAGGAGGAGTCAATGCAAACTGTGATGTCTTCCTCCTCTACTTATGTGACTGCAGAGAGGAGGACAGAGAACAGTGGACACACAGTTTAACATGATGGACTACAGGACAGGACTGCTGCTGTTAACTGTCTGCTGGGCAGGTGAAGATCATCACTATATTCATGTTACATAGCGTATATATCTGTCAGCAGCTGATTTCACTTGATGTTTTTATCCTCTCTCCAGGTGTTGATGGTGAGACTCTGACACAATCTGGACCAGTGGTTAAACGTCCTGGAGAATCCCACAGTCTGACCTGTACAGGCTCTGGATTCACATTCAGTGGCTATGAGATGCACTGGGTCAGACAGGCTCCTGGAAAAGGACTGGAGTGGATCGCCTGGATCGAAACTGATAGTAGCGACAAATCCTACTCTCAGTCAGTTCAAGGCCGGTTCACCGTCTCCAGAGACAACAGCAGACAGCAGCTGTATCTGCAGATGAACAGTCTGAAGACTGAAGACACTGCTGTGTATTACTGTGCCAGAAGAGACACAGTGAGAGACAATAACAGGAGAGTCGTACAAAAACTACTTCCTCTGTTTACAACCATCACTGGGGGCAGTTGGAACATATGTTTGTAATACTGATGTGCCATAATGTCAATTCTTATTATAGATTCAATGTTGAAGTCTTGTTTAATCTCATTCGTCTGAATGTTAAAGTCGTTTCCATCAAGAATTCAACATCATTCATTTGTCATTGCACAACAGAGTTCCACAATGATTCAATGTTTTAGCCCATTCCTGCAACACACAGAACAAAAGGACACATTTTGTAAAGTAGAATAGAAAAAGAAAAAATAAATTGTTATATCTGAGTTATTTAGATACTAATACACTGTTTCATCTGCACACTTAAAGTTATAATTATGTTGCATTCTTTTTGGATTTGTTGTTTGGGGGAATGTAAACAGCAGCAACAAGATAGTGCTGATAACTTTATGCTGAAATCTGAACTTTAAAAACTTGACATCTGGGAAATATTATTAACTTTTATTATTATTTATTATTATTTAACAATATTTGAGCACCAAGTATCATCGATAAAAACAGTTTCTCCCCTTGTGAACACTAACATGAAGCCACCACAGGAGGAGCCCTCAGACCACCAAAGATTTCAACATCAGTTCACTGTTACAGCAGCAAGAAAAACTTGAGACTTCATGAAAGAACTCTTCTGTTTCCATCAATAGAACTGATCATTATCAGAATCATGTGAGCATTGGAAACTGAACCAGAAGTCACCTTTATTATTCAAACTACAACAAATGAAGCTTTCAATACCAATCTAAACTCTGGGCAGATACCCAGAAACAAAGGAGACAAAACCTCCCACACATGTCGACAGTGAGATCTATAATGAAAGAACATCACGGGCAGTTAACACCTGATAGAGGTTTATATGGGAGCAGATCTTCTGGTGTCAAACAAGAGAAGAACTTACTGCTTCAGTCTGGTGTGTGAGTGTGTGTTATTTGCCTTCTGTGTTGATGTTGATGGACTTAAGTTCAAGTTAGTGAATTTAAAACAGTGAAAGAAGAAACAAGTGGTATCTTAGTCAAATAGTTGTCGCCCTCCTGTGAGGAGGAGTCAATGCAAACTGTGATGTCTTCCTCCTCTACTTATGTGACTGCAGAGAGGAGGACAGAGAACAGTGGACACACAGTTTAACATGATGGACTACAGGACAGGACTGCTGCTGTTAACTGTCTGCTGGGCAGGTGAAGATCATCACTATATTCATGTTACATAGCGTATATATCTGTCAGCAGCTGATTTCACTTGATGTTTTTATCCTCTCTCCAGGTGTTGATGGTCAGACTCTGACAGAATCTGGACCAGTGGTTAAAGGTCCTGGAGAATCCCACAGACTGACCTGTACAGCCTCTGGATTAACAATCAGTGGCTATGAGATGAGCTGGGTCAGACAGGCTCCTGGAAAAGGACTGGAGTGGGTCGCTTACATCAGCAGTGCTAGTAGCAGCATCTACTACTCTCAGTCAGTTCAAGGCCGGTTCACCGTCTCCAGAGACAACAGCAGACAGCAGGTGTATCTGCAGATGAACAGACTGAAGACTCAAGACACTGCTGTGTATTACTGTGCCAGAGAGCCACAGTGACTGGAGGAGGCTGAGCAGCTGTACAAAATCCTACAGGACTCATCTTTACTGCACTGATAGACACTAGGAAACAGTTTAATACTAATATAACATATTTCATTAAACATCACCAACATAACCTTTAATCTCATAACTTAAAAGCTGTCTTTGTGTAATAATCACTTTTATAACCAGCTTTTGAAAACAGACTCTGCTGTTCATTATTGTGCGACTCATGGACTGAGTTACAGCACTGCCATTAAATATAGATATTGAGATCAATGTAAAAAGTACATCCAATCTATTTCAAAGGATTCAGAGCTTAACTTCAGTCAACAAAGTGTTTTTAATGTAGAGAACAGAACTTCAAAGTGCACACTCGTGACACTCAGATATCTAAATCATCATCATTAATATCATCATCACATCAACAATAATCATCTGTCCATCCATCCTTTTATTCTTCAGCTTCTTCTCCCTGTTCACTGTCAGGTCAGTTACAGTCCCTCCATTAAAACTGTTGAGGGCAGACAAGGACTGACTGTATTCAGTGCTGATCACAGTAATGGCCTCCATGGAACGAGCTGTATGTACAAGTAATGGCCCTGAGGAAAACACTGACAGTTTAACACAGTTAACACCCTCAAACATCCTCTGAGTGTCTGTGATGCTTTCCTCATCCTGTCAACACACATGTATTTAGGTAAAATGGCTTTTGGAATCCTTTCAGGTGACAATATGTGTGAATGTGTTTGTCTCGTGTTTCAACTTGCTTGTTGAGAATGCAATGAGAAAAGTCCAGTCACCATGAAAAAGACAAAGTGGTTTGGAAGCTTGAAACAATCCTGGTACCGCTCTACAAACAAAGTTGTGTCTCACGTCAGGCTATAAAACTCATTAGTGCAACGTGTCATTAATAAATGAAAGGGGTTATATGTTGCTTCTACTGTCTGTCTGTCTGTCTGCTGAAATCTGGCACCAAAGACTCGATCCATTCAGTTTGATTTATCGTGCACGTCTTGTCCAACCAGCCCTGAAACCTCCAATAAAAAACAACATGGAAATATGAGGCTAAATCTTCATGCTTCTATTTTCAGCTCTGTGAGGCGGAGTCAATGCAAATCTACATCTCTTCCATCGTTATTAATCTCACTGCAAACTGAGGACAAACCAATCCACCAACCAGACATACAAACACATTTTCACAATGACTTTGGATGTTTTTAGTTTCCATTAGTGCTTATCTTCATTGTTATAGCAGTGCTGATTCTAATAACATTTTCTATTGTCCATGAATGTTAAATTAACATGAAGTAATAATGTTTGTCATTTGAAAATCAACATAATGTTTCAGTATCATATTTCTTTCAATGCAAAACATTCAGACATTAATATTCTGTAAATGTTGGGACATTTAAATGTAAATGAAAATATCACATGTGAAGCAAAGGTGATTTCCAGGCATGTTTCCACTCGACTGCCCCTCCCTGCTTCACACACATAACATTCATAAAAACGTTTAAATCAAGAATGTCATGAATTAAAATAAAACTATTTAAATAAAGTTATTTAGAGGAACACCAATACACGTATGCATGAAGTAATAATTCTGTAGTGCATTTGAATTTGTGTTTGCAGCTGAGGGGAAATGTAAACTGCAGAAACGAGATAGGCCTGAAAGTATGGCTGACATCTTAACATTAATAAGTCAACATCTGCGTAACATTGTCCATCGACTTTGGCTACAATACAGCCCCAAGCATCACTGATGTAAACACACAGTTTACAATGTGAACAACAGGAGGAGCCCTCAGACCAACAATGATGTCAACATCAGTTCACTGTTACAGCAGAAAGAAAAACTTGAGACTTCATGAAAGAACTCTTCTGTTTCCATCAATAGAACTGATCATTATCAGAATCATGTGAGCATTGGAAACTGAACCAGAAGTCACCTTTATTATTCAGACTACAACAAACGAAGCTTTCAATACCAATCTAAACTCTGGGCAGATACCCAGAAACAAAGGAGACAAAACCTCCCACACATGTCGACAGTGAGATCTATAATGAAAGAACATCACGGGCAGTTAACACCTGATAGAGGTTTATATGGGAGCAGATCTTCTGGTGTCAAACAAGAGAAGAACTTACTGCTTCAGTCTGATGAACTGAAAATAACAGAGATAAAAGTCAAACGATATTCCTCCCTGAGGAGGAGTCAATGCAAACTGTGATGTCTTCCTCCTCTACTTATGTGACTGCAGAGAGGAGGACAGAGAACAGTGGACACACAGTTTAACATGATGGACTACAGGACAGGACTGCTGCTGTTAACTGTCTGCTGGGCAGGTGAAGATCATCACTATATTCATGTTACATAGCGTATATATCTGTCAGCAGCTGATTTCACTTGATGTTTTTATCCTCTCTCCAGGTGTTGATGCTCAGACTCTGACAGAATCTGAACCAGTGGTTAAACGTCCTGGAGAATCCCACAGACTGACCTGTACAGGCTCCGGATTCACACTCAGCAGCTCCTGGATGGCTTGGGTCAGACAGGCTCCTGGAAAAGGACTGGAGTGGATCGCTACTGATGGTGGTAGCAGCAGCAAATACTACTCTCAGTCATTTCAAGGCCGGTTCACCGTCTCCAGAGACGACAGCAGACAGCAGGTGTATCTGCAGATGAACAGTCTGAAGACTGAAGACACTGCTGTGTATTACTGTGCCAGAAGAGCCACAGTGAGAGACAATAACAGGAGAGTCGTACAAAAACTACTTCCTCTATTTATCACCAGCAGCAACATCATTACAATAATAACTATATTTTTTTTTACATTTGAAGGACATTAATATTAATCCAAATCAATCTCTAAATCTAATCTTGTTTTATTAACATGTTACATGATATTTTAATTGCAGGACTTCAGAGAGTTTTTCAGTGATCATCATCATTAAAGTGCTCAAACATACTTCCTGTTTTTCACTAAAGTTACTTTCTCTGTAGTTTCCTCGTGAGTGTGAAATCTAATCAAACCAGCATTACTGTGACTCACATTCATTCAATTATCTGGCAGTGATAGAAATTCCACTGATTGACTCAATGTTGGGATCTTTTTTCATCTCATTCAGCTGAATCTGAAATTCACATTCAACCTGAAAATCAACATTAATATAGAAAGTTGTTTTTTCTCTTATGAAGAAAAATAATGTGTGTGTGTTTTTACTGTGAAGCAATGTTTACAGATGATGGACAAAGACTGTTTCTGTTTGACACTATGTTGATTAAATTCTCTGTATTTGAGGTGAAACTGTGTCCACATATCTTCAAACAGTCCTTTACTGTCCTTTGAACAACAATCACAGTGAGGCAGTCATGGCAATAAATCTAAATATTCAGGCTCCATTCATCAATGAGTTTATCACATAACAGAAATGTATTGTGTCCCTATGGCGTCAAAAACGAGGAAACAACACATTATTCTATAATTCTTCATAGACACTCAAAACAGTCATGTGATGAGTAGGAGAAACTTCTGTCCAGTTTAGTAAATATGAGGACTTAACCCTGAAATCTATGTGGTTAAAAACATTGAAAAACCTTCGACTGTCTCTGATTGCACTGAAACGTTTGTTCATTTTATAGAGTCACAAAGAAAGGAAGGGTTTCTGTTCATGTGTCAGAGAATGAGAAAACTGTAGATCTGCATTTATTACATGAAGTCTGTGGTTGTTATATTTTCTATTCAATTCTGAATAAAGTTATAAGAAGAAGAAACTGGATCAATAATGACAAAAAATGTGACAGAGAGAGAGAGAGAGAGAGAGAGAAGAGAGAGAGAGAGAGAGAGAAAGAGAGAGAGAGAGAGAGAAAGAGAGAGAGAGAGAGAGAGAGAGAGAGAGAGAGACAGACAGAGAGAGAGAGAGAGAGACAGAGAGAGAGAGAGAGAGACAGACAGAGAGAGAGAGAGAGAGACAGAGAGAGAGAGAGAGACAGACAGAGAGAGAGAGAGAGAGACAGACAGAGAGAGAGAGAGAGAGACACCATCATCCTCTCAGAAAAGAAAGTCATGCAAACTGTGATGTCTTCCTCCTCTACTTATGTGACTGCAGAGAGGAGGACAGAGAACAGTGGACACACAGTTTAACATGATGGACTACAGGACAGGACTGCTGCTGTTAACTGTCTGCTGGGCAGGTGAAGATCATCACTATATTCATGTTACATAGCGTATATATCTGTCAGCAGCTGATTTCACTTGATGTTTTTATCCTCTCTCCAGGTGTTGATGGTCAGACTCTGACACAATCTGGACCAGTGGTTAAACGTCCTGGAGAATCCCACAGACTGACCTGTACAGCCTCTGGATTCACATTCAGCAGCAACAGCATGAACTGGGTCAGACAGGCTCCTGGAAAAGGACTGGAGTGGATCGCTTACATCAGATATGACAGTAGCAGCAAACACTACTCTCAGTCAGTTCAAGGCCGGTTCACCATCTCCAGAGACAACAGCAGACAGCAGCTGTATCTGCAGATGAACAGTCTGAAGACTGAAGACACTGCTGTGTATTACTGTGCCAGAGAGCCACAATAACACAAACCATCAGCAGAGCTGAACAAAAACCCCTCAGTGCCTGAACACTTGTAACATGAAGCCACCAGAGGAGGAGCCCTCAGACCACTAATGATTATAACAACAGTCTCAGTGGGACAAACAGGCTTTAAGTGTATTTAGGTGTTAAACACTGCAAAATAGTTCATAGTGGTAGTATCAGACCCTCCCATCAAAATGTATAAAATGTAACTCATAAAATTTGCACAAATTACCATAAAAATGGTGCATGTAGTTGAAAATTGTCCTTCTGAAACATCCTTTAGCTGAATCCTTGTTCTTGTAAAACGTCTTCACTTAACCTCAGTGAGATGTGAACCAAAACTACAAGTTAACGTGTCTTCATGATCCAATAAAAATAAAAACAAAAATAAAGATTAAGTTCATGTGAATAAACTTAATCTTTATTTCGTCACCTGTCACCTGTCAATACTTGACTCTGATTGGTTGCAGGGTGTCACTTCTTTTCTCACTTTGGATTGTTCTGGCCTCTAAGTCGTCCATAAGTTCATCATAATGGAAACATCATCAGGGAATGTCCCTTTCCTAGTTTTTTAAGAGAACAGTGTTTATTATTTTCTCTCGATTATAAGCATTATTAACAGGCAATATAAAAAGTCTATCTCTGTTTCTAACTATGCTGATTAAATCATTTGTATTTCTGTCATGAAACAGTATAATAAAGTCTTACTGCAGCAAAGAAATCAGTAGCAATGAAGTTCTTATTCTCAGGCTTCTTTTAATAATTGGTCTATTTTCATGTCAGAAATTCATGTTGTCTCTGATTCAATCATCAGAAAAATACACTGATACACATTTGAACGCAGAGAACATGAAAAACAGCAGACAAGTTACAGCCACAAGCGGCGATGAACGGGCCCTCGCACCCATGGCCACGTTGGGGAGTGTCGCGGCTACGGGGTGTGAGGCAGCCTCGGGACGTGCTGCAGCAGCAGGGTGTGCATGAGCCACAGCATGTGCTGCAGCCAGGGGCTGTTAACCAGTAGGTGGTGCTATCAGCATGACCCAAATTCCTTTGTAGATCTGTTCAGGCCGAGACTTTAATCAAGCAAATGAAATTTGAAGCTGATTGAAAATTGTATATGCGAGTTACTACTGCCTCTTTCCACTAGGTGGCGCCAAGAGTATGAGTGAAAATGTATATGCAGATCTCTTCAGGGCAGTACCCTAATGAAACAAGAGGAGATTGGACAATGCATATGAGGGTTGATACAGGCTGTCACCAGTGTGTGGCACTATAGCTATCATGAAAAAATGACTCTGTTCAGGGCGGGACTCAAGCATATGAAATTTGGTGCAGAGATGATGAAGTACAGCCACGTTATCAAAGCCTCGATGTTAGGCGAGGCATCATGGCGAAGGTTATCTTCGCCACGGCACCAGGGTCACGACGTCTGTTGAAACCTCACCGTGTTTTTTCACAAACCTTGATCAAGGTCTTAAGGCTTTCCTGGCCAAAGTTTGATGTTGATGTGTCTTACCACCTTGGAGGAGAAGCTTGGAGAGTAAAACATGTAATTTCCTGTTTCCAGTAGGGGGCGCTAGGCCCGATGGGAAATGTTTTGATGTAGTTGTGTTCAGGCAGGGGCTGTTATCATACATGTAAAATATAAAGAACATTGAACATTGTGTATGGGAGTTACAATGATTTTCTGTTTTTGGCCTTTGACCCCCCGCCAAGGCCCCGCCCTTTGATGAAAACTCAAGCTTGTAATAACTTTGAATGTCCAGTGTGTTGTCAATACACTGACTGAGTTTGAAAAGGATCAGATGAAGTCCCTAGGAGGAATTCGTTAAAGTATGACCACTGTAAATCACCAAAAACAAGCCTTATTTTGAAATTCAAAGCAAAATGGATGACTTCCTGTTGGGTTTGAGGTATTGGTGCAAGAGGCTGTTTTGTGCATCTTGACCTGCTATATATACCTACCAAAATTCACACGTGTAGGTCAAAGTAACCTATATTTGGAATTTTCTCGGGGACGCTATGGAGCCATTTTGCCACGCCCATGTGCGTAACCCACAAAATATCTAACTTTTCGTCACACCTGATGCACAATCCAAATGTGGTGAGTTTTTCGGCATGTTTAAGCTGCGAAATTTGCGCTTCATTTGGGGTAAAAAGAAAGGGTCTTTGCACCCATCGGTGCTTGGGCACCAATAATACGAGTGACTCCGGTTCAATTAAAAATGTCAGTAAATATTAGATTCTAGATTAAATTCTGAAAGCTATGTTATTCAACACAGTGAAATTTGAGGTGTTTCATATTCAGGACTAAAAGGAGGAAGATTTCTTTTATGTTCCAAAGAATGAGGAAACTGTACATGATCATTTTCTACGTGAAGTTTTCTTGCTTTGCCCGACCACACTGCAGTTAGAACAGAGGAAACATGATGATCAAATATGACTAAATATGTCGAGAACACACAAAGAAAATCTCCCACCTGCCCCCAAAACACTCCTTTTCTCTCTGTGAGGAGGAGTCAATGCAAACTGTGATGTCTTCCTCCTCTACTTATGTGACTGCAGAGAGGAGGACAGAGAACAGTGGACACTCAGTTTAACATGATGGACTACAGGACAGGACTGCTGCTGTTAACTGTCTGCTGGGCAGGTGAAGATCATCACTATATTCATGTTACATAGCGTATATATCTGTCAGCAGCTGATTTCACTTGATGTTTTTATCCTCTCTCCAGGTGTTGATGGTCAGACTCTGACAGAATCTGAACCAGTGGTTAAACGTCCTGGAGAATCCCACAGACTGACCTGTACAGCCTCTGGATTCACACTCAGCAGCTACGGCATGAACTGGGTCAGACAGGCTCCTGGAAAAGGACTGGAGTGGATCGCTCTCATCTACCAAGACAGTAGCAGCAAATCCTACTCTCAGTCAGTTCAAGGCCGGTTCACCGTCTCCAGAGACAACAGCAGACAGCAGCTGTATCTGCAGATGAACAGTCTGAAGACTGAAGACACTGCTGTGTATTACTGTGCCAGAGAGCCACAGTGAGAGACAATAACAGGAGAGTCGTACAAAAACTACTTCCTCTATTTGCCAGCACCACATGGGACACTTGGAACACATTTTTGCAATACTGATAGTGATTAACTGTCACGTTCATTCTAACGGTGCCCCAATTGGTCGGCCACCGATCGTGATCAGCCGATATACATACTAACTGGTTTGATCAGTGGCCTGTATTAAAGGGCGATCATAAGAGCTGATCAGATGATGCAAAAAAAACAATTTCTCTAAGCGACACTAAAATGGCGTCACAGGTCTGGCGGTTTTACTTGGTGTCTGAAGAAGATAATAAATTAGTCATTTGCAAGGTGTGTTCCAAGTTAGTACCTCGTGGGGGAACGCAAACGATAAACATTCAACACCACAAATCTCAGACGTTTGAGGTTGAGTCACGTCAAAGAATATGACGAGTATTCAAAGCGAGCTTGTAGCACTAAGGAGAGAGAGCAGCTGGCATCAGCAACACTGCCACGACTCACTCAAACATCTGCAGCAGAGACATTTCAATGACAGCAACCAGAGAGCAAGGTCAGAAAGAAATCCACCAAAATAATGGTATTGATCACCAGCCGCTGTCAGTTGTGAAAGACGAGGGGCTCAGATGACTCATGTCATACATGGATCTACGTTACTCTCTGCCGGGGCGTAAATATTTCACAGATGTACGCCAGCCGCAGTTATACCAAACAATCTATACGCTTATCGACAGCCTTATGAAGAACAAGATCACTTTGATAAGTTTCACAAGTGACATCTGGAGTTCGAGTGTGTGTCTCATGTCCATGTTGAGCCTAACTGGGCAGTTTATTGATCAAAACTTCAAACTAAACAAAGTTGTTCTTTATCCTCAAGAGTTCTGCAGGTCACACACCACAGTTGCATTCAGTGACATGTTACGAGCAACGGGGATACCGAAGGAAAAAGTGCACGTTATTCTAAGAGATAATGCCAAGAACATGGAAAAGGCCATGAGGGATACGGATTTACCCAGCCTGCCGTACATGGAGCGTACACTCCAGCTTCCCGTTGCCGAAGGAGTTTCGTCACAATGAAGCATCACATTTGAAGCATTTAATAGCCTCTGAAAGACGCATCGTTGGCCATTTCGAACACTCCAAGTATCCAGAAACAACTGGGTCAGCCTATCAACAGGCTTTGAAGAGCTCACACAACAGATTAGCTCATTAACGGCATCTGCTGCAGATGTGATAACATTCATCAGAGCTTTAACTCGTCTTGAGAAAAACTGCAGATTCTGACCATGAAGTAAAAACATCGAGAGCCACATTGTTGGAAGCAGTCCAGAGGAGATTTAGGGACATTGAATCTGAGCGCCTGTATACCATCGCTACAGTCCTAGATCCGAGGTGAGAAAACCTCATGAGCGCATGTGCGTTTGTGTGTGTCCAGTGCTTATGTCGCTCTGAGCGAATTAAAGAACAGGAAAGAAAGCAAGCAAAATGAGTAGGCTATTGAAAATGTTTAGATTCAGAAGCAATGTAAATTAAAACGTATTCATTGCTTTGATAAAAATATGACAAATCAAAACGAGACTTATGAACAATCTTCGAAATTCATAAAATTATTGTTTACATTTATTTATTTGAATAAAAAGGTATAAAGAGATATTTTCCCGACACACTAAAGCCAAAGATACGTGGGCTGTTTTCTGAAGTCCTAGCTGCCCAAACGGAGCAACAGAATAGTCAGGCGAGTTCAGAAGCAAGTGGCTCCAAGCCCCCAGAGAAAGTACCACGAGCTAGGTCCTAGCATGCTATGTATGCTGAATTGTTGGATGAAGATGGGGAACATGGTGGCGGCGGCATCGTCAGCCCAACATCATCACAGATGAACCTCTGCCTATTGGAACAAGTTATCCCACGAAGCCGGCAGCCACTTGTTTTTTAAGCAGGACAATAAAAGTCGCTTCCCTGCTCTTGCACAAGCAGCACGAGCCTACCTCGGTGCACCATGCACAAGTGTAGATAGCAAAAGACTTTTCAGCACAGCAGGGGATAGTGTTGATGACAAGAGGAACAAGCTGTCTGCCAAAAATGCAGAGATGCTTATATTTATAAAGAAACATTTGCCATTGATGCCAAATAAATAAGCTTAGAGAGACACTGATCTCCACCCCCCACCACCACCACCTTTCACCCTCTAAACATGCACCAAACTGCCTCAGCTTTACAGAACAAAAGAACAGGACTGTATTATTTACTTGTGATGCCAAAGTCATCATAATGTTGGAAACATTTTTGAAACTTTATAATCAAATGTTTTAGAGTTGAAGTTATATATCCATAAGATTTATAAATTAAATGTTTTAAAAGTTAAAGGATAACATAATGCTTTTGTGACTCTGTGGCTTTGCAGAAATAACTGTGGCTGTATTCTTATGTATTATTTTCCCATTGCATTGAGTTCATGTTCATTTTATGAAAACACTGTAAACATTGTTTAAACATTAATTTACCTAAAAAAATACTGAACTCTTCATCAATGATGAAGATGAAGGATGATGGTAAGACCATGATAACAAAGTTAAATCTTTCATTTGTAATTTCAGTTGTCAGTTAAATTGTAGTAAATATTATATAGAAAAGAAAGTGGGCTACCATTAATTATAAATGGTACTGTATAGCATAGCACAAATACAATTCAGTATTGTGTCATTACTCTCGTGCACATGAGATAGTAAATCGTGGCCTCGTTTTAAATAATGGTCATAGATTCTCGAAGCTGCAGCTTCGCTCTCATCCTGATGGAGCTCAATTCTGCCACATAGGCACTTTGTACGTCTACTGCCCAAACTTTGCTGTGTTTTAGCCCAGACACCCGCTCTACGTATAGACGGCAATTAGACTTCTATTAGCTGCAAAATTGCTTGCTGGGTAATTTTGTGAGTGCAACCTTAAGAAGTCCAAACTGTGCAGTCGGCTGATGCACGGACATCTAAGTGACATAATGAAAATAGCCACTGCTCAGAAACTAGTTCCTGATGTCGACAGGCTGGTAAGAGCCAAAAGTGTCGGGTGCAAGTGAAAATGCGAGTGTACGGCATTCATCCGCGTTGTACGTCTTGTTTTGAAAGTGTGTCTGTATGTGCGGGGGGTAAGCCTTGGACAGCCTGTACTGATTTAACACCTGGTATTAACAATAATAGTAATGTCTTAATGACTTCACAGTAAACTGGTGAGAGGTGCCTCCTCCCCATCCAGCTCATCATCTGTGAGAGTGGAGGTGCGGACAGCTCCTCTCCTCAATCATACATAAACTAAGAGCAAACTGCACGGAGAAGAGAAACTTTATGCTTGTGTTTGTGCTTGATTATCATTAACACAATATGCTTTGGGAATTGGACCTTGAGACAGGCCTGACATAACCCAGCAAGCAAAAGCCATCATTTAAACAGATGGGCTCGATATAGGCCCGATTTAGTCTGGCTATGTGTAGCAAATTTCAGCCCGAATTTTAATGAAGTAGATTAGTTAGTTAGTACTGTTATGACATCAACGTGTCAGAAATACATTTTTGTTTAATCATTTTGTTAATTTGTTCATCAAAGCAATGAAAGGGTGATGAAAGTAATGACATAGCTTCATTTCTCAAAAATCATTTGGCAGTGGTATGTGAAATACGGTCCACACAAAGATGTAATTTCAACACATTTTATTTTACATACAAAAACCATAAACACCGCGCTTTATGGGCTGTGTGATGTTAATAATTACATTCAGAGACATCATAAAGGGAACAGTTTGGAACTTTTTCCACAGAAGAAGAAAAAAGAAGAGTGCGCATGCTCAGGTTCTTTGGCTGTGCAGCTCTGACTGTGAATGCTGAACGATCCCTGGATGCTGACGTAGTTCATTAATACCTAAGGGACATGTGATTAGACAAAGTGTCCGGTAGCCGACAGGGATAAGAGCTCAGCTTGAATACATGCATGCAGTGATGGAATCCCAGTCGATCCTTTTCTGCAACATTTTTTTTGGGTTACTGTGATGCACTGCTCACTTACATAATCATTTTAGCCACTATGAGACTTGAAAGTTGCTGTAAATGTGTGTCAATGTGTGATGAATCTTGTGACAGAAGCAGGTGAAATCTGGTCCAAACACAAACGTTTAATCAAAGTCTTCAAATAGACGTCTACTGAATTATCACGGACAGCCCAAATTTTGCCGTGTATTAGCCCAGACGCCAGGTCTACGCAAAAGATATGAGAATTAAATGTGGTCTGTTAAAGCTGCAGTAGGTAAGATGGTTCCCTGTGGTTGTGATTTCTAGCCATTGTGGACACAAGCTGGCTCATGCTGCGCACACTGAAGTAATTAAGCCTGACAATGTGAGCATGCACGGAGAATTGGTGATGTGCAGCGTGCAATTAAAAGCAGCCTCAGAGACTGCTCGGCTCTGATTGGTTGTGTGTTTCGGGCGTTTGAGCGTTGGATTCCTACAAATGCCATTAGGAGCAGTAGGAGGAGCCAGAGGAACATGACTTTTTTCACAGTTTATCTTTCTTATGTACTACTGCATGTTTAAAGTGACAGTACATTACTGAAGTTTGAATCTAAAATGAAAGGACCCAATACATGTTGGGTCACTACTACACTACTATTTTGTATTCATTACTTTAAATACACTAATACTAACATGAATACATTGTTAAATTCAATTGATGCTGAACAAGCTATCAAAAGAATAAGGGAAATGTCAGTACACTTTGGCCTCATGCTGAATACCAAACTGAAACAGACTGAAAGACAACGAACACAGCTGCATTTTATTGATGGCATTTTGAATGCACAGAGATACCATGACGAGATCCTGAGGCCCATTGTTGTGCCATTCATCCACGACCATCACCTCATGTTGCAGCATGATAATGCACGGCCCCATGTTGCAAGGATCTGTGCACAATTCCTGGAAGCTGAAAACATCCCAGTTCTTGCATGGCCAGCATACTCACCGGACATGTCACCCACAACTTGGCACAGCCATTGAAGAGGAGTGGACCAACATTCCACAGGCAGCAATCAACAACCTGATCAACTCTATGCGAAGGAGATGTGTTGCACTGCGTGAGGCAAATGGTGGTCACACCAGATACTGACTGGTTTTCTGACCCCCCCCGAACCCCCCCCCAATACAGTAAAACTGCACATTTTAGAGTGGCCTTTTATTGTGGCCAGCCTAAGGCTCACCTGTGCAATAATCATGCTGTCTAGTCAGCATCTTGATATGCCACACCTGGGAGGTGGATGGATTATCTCGGCAAAGGAGAAGTGCTCATTAACACTGATTTAGACAAATTTGTGAACAATATTTGAGAAAAATCGGCCTTTTGTGTTCATAGAACAAGTCTTAGATCTTTGAGTTCAGCTCATGAAAAATGGGAGCAAAAACAAAAGTGTTGCGTTTATATTTTTGTTCAGTGTATATATATATACATACATTTCATAAATTGTACTTAAAAACAACCTCAGTATATTTCCCAGCACCGAGCTTTATGACCGCAAATTGTGAGTTGAATGTCTTTGTCCTATTAAATTGTTCTGAGTGTAGCCTTTCTCCCAGGAAACCTATACTCAACAGTTGAAGTTGCTAAATTACCAGCTGAATAACACTAAAACAAATTTTGCAATTGTCTTGTAATAATGAACTTAATCTGGCATTGTTAATACAAAGCCCTGAACGAGGACATGATACATCTCCTCTATTCCGTTGGTAAAGAAGCCTAAATAAACCCTAAAATATTACAGAAATAGAAAAGAGAACACCTTCCACTGACTGTTAAATATTTGATTATTATTACTTATGCATTGATGTAGTTGGAAGATGTGGAGTTCATTTTAAACTATTTTGTAATAGTTTTTTTATTATAGGAATGTTGTCACAATAATATAGAGTCTAGCAGGTTTGAATAAATATAAAAATGTGGGGTGCCAGTCAGAGTCAAGTCTGACAAATAACAAAAATAAAGAACAAAAATAGTTTCCTGGTAAGCTGGCGTTCCTCTCCTCCACTCAACAAACAACACATTAGCCTCTGACATACAGTATATAAAGATATTTCTGGGTTTTCCACTGCGTGGTTATTTTGGGAGGGTGTGATTGGGTTATTGAATGATTGTGGCTGCTGACTGTGTGAATGAACACAAGGAATATTGGGCGGTGTTATTTGACCCAGATCGCTACAAGAGCTTAAAGGGACACCTTCCGATGTTTTGGTTTGCCCAACCTTTTGCCAAATCTGAACCATGACATGATGAATGGAGATCCTGATAATAGTTGCCAAGTTAAACAGAAAAAGCTTGTAAGCTGTTTTGACATTGCTTCTTGAAGATTCACAACCGAGAATAATTAAAAATCCTCCAGTAAGAACTGAGTCAGAATGACTAAAATCCATACGTTACCTAAACCTAAAAAGTTAATGGACTAAAACATGAGATACTTTCAGTATGGATGTTGTGGATGATTGAGTGGATATGACAGCCCGATATCATAAACCTATATCCATGTCCAAGTAATGCAGCTAAATCAAGTATATCTGGTTATCCACGTTGCAGTAACTGAAGGTGACAGGAGGATGTGATAAAGCTGTACACCAACTGTTGGCAAACACTTAGTTTTATATAAGCCCCACCACAGGAAAGGAATACCTTTAGGGAAGTGGTTAATAAATGGTACATTGGGGATTGCTTTAGTCAGTGAAACATGTTTGCTTTTCATGGTTTTTTTCATTATAAAAATGTATGTTGGTTAAAACTGTACTCAAACTAACATTTAATCTTTAGTTAAAACATAAGATCAGAGTAAATATTACATATATACACTAATTTACTGAGTAAGTACAACAATTTAGAATATGATACAAGCTCCCAAGTATTTTCCTACTATAGTTCAATTGAAACCTCTCCTTACATTTCAAATGTCATTGATATCACATAATTTGACCTCAGTGGCGTGAAAGGCGTCTTTGAGGTGCTTGTTTTTGTATGTTGGATGTGTTGACATATCACACTGTGACAATGCTTTTGACATCTGGGGAAAAGGAACCATGGTGACCGTCACATCAGGTAAAATAATTCATTTTGGTCTTGATAATGACAATTTGGTGATTACACAGTTAAATATAAGGTATTTTGACCTCAGTGGCTCGAAGGGAGTCTTTGAGGTGCTTGTTTTTGTATGTTGGATGTGTTGACATATCACACTGTGACGGTGCTTTTGACATCTGGGGAAAAGGAACGATGGTTACAGTCACATCAGGTAAGCCAAACACTTTTTTTGTCTTTTTAATTTGTTTGTTTGATTTTGAAGCAGAATTAGGAAATCCAGTTTTGACACCGTAAGTTAATGTATATCTGGAATACTGTATGTTAAAGGTGTTAAAATCCATAGACTCAATTTAAACTGAGCGGATCCAATTTCAAAGTTGGTAATTGCAGAGGCCAATGTAACTATGTAATAGGGTAGATTATTACAAAATCACACACTATGGAACATGTAGATGCTTGAGATCCAGGTTTTTGTATGCAGCGGTTAATTATTTGTTGAACTGTGACAACTGGGCTTTTGACTACTGGGGAAAAGGCACTATGGTCACTGTCACTTCAGGTAAGTGATTTTAATATGTTTGATTAGTGAATGAAACTCCCATTGATCCCATTACTAATGCAATTTCATCTTTTTTCATGTGGTCACAAGTGTTGAACAAGGATATCATAGCCAACAGTATTTTGTAGGCTGGCATAGAATCTCTGATAATATTAAAACTCCTGGCTGGTAGTTCTATGGACAGGTTTATATCTAACTTTGGTTTTGGCAACAGTTCAAATCAACTGTTTGATGAGAAGTTATTATTAAGGGATATTACAGTAAAAAGTAAGTTTTCGTGTTAAGTCCTTATGACTTTCTGAACTGTGACAACTGGGGTGCTTTCGACTACTGGGGAAAAGGCACTATGGTAACGGTGTCATCAGGTAAGATTTGCACTGCTAAATCCCTTTTTAAGTTACATTTAAATTGCTAAAACCTCTAAAGATTTGGAGTGTCACAAAATGAAAGTGTTTTACTATAAGGGTAAAAAAAAAAACATCTGTTCGCCGGTAAAAATTCTCTGAAGACACTGGTGAAGATTTATACTAAGTGTATTTAATTTCATTGGAAGAAAATATATGACAAAGCGAGCATTATTAAAAGTTAGAGTAGAGTAGAGTAGCTCTCAACGTTAGTAGACAGCCTTTTCAGACTAGTGGTTCAGTAATTTCAGCGCTGTGTTACTATGAAGCTTTTGACTACTGGGGAAAGGGTACAATGGTAACTGTTACATCAGGTAAGAATACTGTTTAATCTCAAACATATTTGCCTAATTTAAACAAAAGTTAAAGTTAACAAAATGATATGATGCCATAAACTCAGTACTGTATGTTTGTCAAATGTACAGCTACACTCCATTTAACTTTGAAAAAATAACAATGATTATCATCAAAGTTACGGACTAAAAGTTATCGACATTTATATTTTAAAAAGAGTAGACCACAAATGATATTACTGAGGGAGGCTAGTTCATCAAATAACATCTAAAGAAATGTGATAAGATAAAGATGTATGTACGGAGCGCACTTCTCTCATTCAACATATGAAAAGGTTAAGGTATTAAAATGTATCCTTGATTGCAATGCTTTGCTATGCTTTTGATGAAGTAAGCCAACTTCATTCCATTGTTAACTTATGTTTGATGAAAAATATCTTATTTTAAATGTTCACTTCACTTTTTTAACGGCATTTTTGTTTCTACTTTGTTAGCATGTGTTTCCAAGCCAACCGTGTATCCTCTGATACAATGTGATTCTGGGACTGGTGACCTGGTCACTCTTGGCTGCCTTGCCACTGGCTTCACACCGTCCTCAGTGACCTACACATGGAACAAACAGGGGTCTAACTTGCGGGAATTCACTCAGTATCCTCCAGTACTGAAAGACAATGTTTATACGGGAGTCAGTCAACTCAAAGTGAGCAGACAGGACTGGGACAACATGAAGCCCTTCCACTGTGTTGTGACAAATACAGCAGGAACAGGACAGGGGACATTCATCAATCCACGTAAGTCTTGTGTTTAGTCATATATAAATGCCTTTATAGTAGTTGATTTGAAATTTAGCAGGTTAACATGGCAGAGCTGTTAACATATTTTAGCATTGTGAAACAATTTAAAAGGTTTTCAAATTGATTGTGATGACACAAAGCGTACATGTATTGCCAGTAGATAACAGTAGAATACAGTACCAAATACATAAGATCCATTTCTTACGGTGCACTAATCAATAATAATAATACATTGATAAATGTTATTGGTGCAATGTGTCTCTACTAGTTGGTTTTATTACTGTGTTCTTTAGAGGTGTTATCAGAGGTAGACTAACCCCGTCATTGTACCTTTATCCTGAGCTGATATTTTGACGTTTGAACTAAAAGTAAAAGTGAGCCATCACTGTTGTAATTGTTTTACAATATACTCAATTATGAAGGAACGTGAACACAAAGGAGAGCACAAAAAATAATTTAGCTATTAAAAGGTTAGAGTGTTTCTAAGGTTTCTAATGTCATAATGAGCAGACCTGACCGGTTAACCAAACAGTGTGGTGGAATGAGAAGGTTGGCACTTTCTCGTGCACATACAGCTGCTGACTCAGTCTATATTATCTATTACTAATATTCTGCATGCCCTCTGCACCTGCTGAAGAACAAATTATTGTTGTGTGCTCTGCTTCTTTCCATCTATCTGCATAATCATAGTGATGCAGATAGATTGAACCTTTATGGTGATAATTAATGTTCAAGTTAACTCCATGTTTGCTTGCCTGAGCAGTCAATGTATATGCAGAAGCGAGCATCAGAGCTCTGCTGTTCAATTGTATTTTCCTCGAGTCCTTCTGCGCACTTTAAAAACAAGCTAAAGAGATCCTTTGAGTTTTATCAAACTACATGAACCTCTGCTTCTGCATATATATATTATACACACACACAGACACACACACACACACACACACACACACACACATCCCCTGCTTGCGCATACATATATTTGTTTATATCTTTTTCTTTTTCAGATATGCCTTATCAGATACCAGATGTTAAAGTGTTTGTCTCATGTTATGAGGATCAGGAGGTTGCCTTCACCTGCATTGCCAGTGATTTTTCACCAAGTAATCAAAAAGATCAAATGGCTGAAAAATGAAGCACCAATAGCCGATGAAGCAAATGTGATGAAAAGCTCTTCTGCAGAGAAAAAGACAGCTAATGGACTGTACAGTGTTTACAGTGTTCTCAAAGTACCAGCCAGTGAATGGACTGAGAGCATTAATTATACATGCGAGTTTGAAGGGAAAGGTCAAAATGGTGCAACGTTCAATAGATCCACTGTGTCCTACAAACAGACGTCCTCTCCCTCTAGTAAGTAAATGAATACTAATTATTGAAACATTTTGTGTGAATTTCTATGGTTTATATTCTCATTGGTTTGCAGCCATTCCTGTCCAATAATGTTTCCCTTATTCCTCAGCCCCAAAGGTGACGGATGCAGTGAATTAGCTGCTGACGTAGTGATCAAAGACCCTTCACTGGAGGACTTGTTTTCAAAAGGAAAAGGAACAATAGTATGTGAAGTCAAGGTAAATACGCCATCAGTAGAAGAGGTACGTTGGGAGGACGAGGAAGGAACTGAAATCGCTAATGCCAAATCGAAGGACAAAAAAGGACGTGGAGGCCTTTACAGAGTACCACTCGAGATCACATTTGAGGACTGGACCCGGGGGATAAAACCCAGCTGTGTTGTTATTCATCCAGATTTACATGAACCGCTCAAGAAACCCTTTGAAAGGAATATTGGTAAGAAAACTGAAGGGCTGTCTTTATTTTTTCTAATCATGCCATCAAATCCAGTGATCTTTCTCAGCTGATTATGGAGCAGAGATTTTCTTCAGCACTGTATGTGTGGCAGGAGGTTTAATGTTTCTCTCATGCTTGCAGGAGGACCGACTCGGCGTCCTTCAGTGTTTATGCTGGCTCCAGTAGAACATACTAGACAAGAAATGGTGACCTTGACTTGCTATGTGAAAGACTTCTACCCTCGTGAGGTTTTGGTGTCTTGGCTTGTTGATGACGAGAAAGCAGATTCAACATACACGTTCCATACCACAGAGCCTGTAGAAAACCAAGGATCCTATTCGGCTTATGGCCAGTTATCGCTCAGCCTTGATCAGTGGAAACAGAGTGATGTAGTGTATAGCTGTGAAGTGTCCCACGAGTCTATGGCTCAACCAAACTCAACCAAAGCTATTGTCAGGTCCATTGGGTACAGAATGCATGAAGGGAACAACCTGGTCCACCTCAACATGTTTCGACACATGCCAATACTGCCTTTTTAAAATGCGTTGTTGTCTATTGAATTAACTGACCGAACAACTGTTTAAATCTGGTCTTACCTCGAAGGTTATAAAGTATATAACCCTACAAAAAATGACTCAAATACTTTTGAAATCCAAAAACCAACATTTAGCTTTGAACGTTTTACTTAAACTATGAAGGGCATAATTATGAAGATGTCAGACAAGTACTCATTGTGATATTTTATTATACAGTAATGTAGGCCTAACTGGAAAAGCAGGACTTTGATGACTTTGGTGCATTTTCACTCAACATTTGTTTTCTTTGTCTTCACAGGTTAAATGAAACAAGGTGAACTTTCTGTAAGACTTATTTTGTCTGCCTTTTTTTCATTAACTTAAGAGTCATTATTAAGAGTATTGTGTAAGTATTTTCCTTTGTTTTAATTACAAAAGCTTTATGTCTGCTGAACAAAAATGTTTAAATGTCATTAACCATTGATGTTGATCCATTTTTTGCTTTTCCATTTAATTGTTCATACTATCTATTGTCTAAATGTCTATTTCACCAATAAATATTTTAATACGTAACACTTATTTCTTGTTATTGACATTTTAATTGTTTTATCATGTTATTTATTGCATTACTCTGTTTATCATCTCCATTGCATCTGCAAAAGACAAAAGTTCTCGGTTCTATTATTAAGAGACTTAAACCTTCAGCAGGTCCTGACAAGCAATGCAAAAACTATAGTGCATGTACACTGACATGAGACGACATGAGATATTTAAATGTGCACTCTGTTTCTCTTACTGGCATAACCCCACCTCACACCTGGAGTCTGTGATGCTCCGTTGCTCATAACTTTGTTTCACTTCTGTAATTTGGTGCTTTACTAGGGGCGGCTGTGGCTCAGTGCTAGAGCCGGTCGTCTTTCAAACGGAAGGTCGGAGGTTCGATCCCCAGCTCCCTCACGCTCAGGTCGAAGTGTCCTAAATTGCTCCCGGTGGCATAGCCAACGGGTATGAATGTGATATCTGATTGACAGTTGGGCACTTTACGTAGCAGTCCTGCCATCAGTGTGTGTGAATGGTTGAATGTGAAATGTAGTGTAAAAGCAGCTTTGAGTGGTCGCAAAGACTAGAAAAGCACACAAGTACAGTCCATTTACTTTAGTGGGAGCTGGGTGTTACTCAATGCCTGCTGCTTGCCCTGATCACTCTACCCTGTCATGCTGCAACATCTGTGCAACAGACTTCCAGCCTTCTCTACACCTAACTTTTAGGACACACACCATCTAGCCTAGACACAAAGGTATTACCATTTACAATTCAGGCCCACATAATGTAAAGGTATGTACAACTGCTGATATGATATCAGCTCATTTTTTATAAATAAACATCTAATAGTTAGAAAGAAGCAAGCAAAGGTAAAATAATACTCTCTCTCTCTCTCAGGACCGCAGGTTCTATCTCCAAACATCAATAAAATCAGCAATAAAAAAAAGGTCATAACTTTCTTCAAGGATAGGCTTATACTGCAGTACATTGTTCTCACAATACCAACACCCCTGTGTTACTTAGACTGTCCACAAGAGTGAGACAAAGCTCCACGTACAGCAATGTTGAGCTGCATCCTCTGTGAAACACCAGCTGGGTAGACATTTGATGATTCTGAACTGGACTTGCTAAATGCTAAGACACAGAGGTACATTCACTTGAAGAACAGAGACTGTTTTTCTAACCATTTCTGTTCCTCCATACATACACATGCAGAGTTACTGTCAATGTGTGCACATTCTGTCTTTGAGGTAGAACTGCTTGTTTGTATTGTTTATAGATGCCGATGGTCTCTTTTCCCATTCCCAGTGGAGTGTAGTGCTTTCAGTCTCTTTTCTGCTGCGTCACCATCTGACGTCACAAACGTGCCGGGGACAGGGTTAGTAAAGGTTTTTATTGTACCTATTACTCAGTCTGTTTATCAAACTCGGCACCCACAACTTGGAACGATGTTCGAGCGCTGCTTGGAAGGAGACGGGCGGAAATTGTAGCTGAGTTGACAAGGAGTCACAGAAGTTACCGACGTAGCATGGCATTGCGCCTGAAAGGGGGCGGAGATTAGCGTGTCAACATGGTTTTTGTGTTCCCATCAATGCCGATTGGAGACGAGGCGATAATTACCCGGGTCTACTGCAGAGTCATTTGACCCGGGTCTGAATGTTGATTGTAGCCTTTCCCATTAAGAAAAAAAGATGAGTGTTCCCGGGTGTTAGAGGGTTTTTCGACCAGTGGGGAAAGGGCTTAAGAGAGAGTGTTCAAACATGGTTAGATTAACGTAAGTGGTCCATTCAGGAGACAGGGACTCATATTGGCCCCCGAGCCCACGTTGAGGCACAGATCTTATTCAACATTAAACAGAGCTGAATAAAATTCCAACAAGGTCTTCCACAACATCTATACTTTGATGTTACAAGGGTGATTCCTTTCTTCCTAAACCCTCATTTACAAAAAAACATTGAGATTTCAATTATTTTCATTTTTGGAAATAATATAGTGTAATTATAGTTAATTATAGTGTAATAGTGTGATTAAAAAGCACCTGTAAAGTGCCTTTGAGTGTCATGAAAAGCGCAATATAAATAAAATGTATTATTATTTTAAAATTAAACTGAAATTTAATAAGTGAGCCACTTGTCCCAAACAGTCAAAAAGTACATTTCTATCTGATGCTACTTCAACACACAACCATAAAAATATTGTACCGACAAAAATTGTGACAACTTCAAATCTTCAATACAAAAACAAAAAGACACTTCACCCGTCATAGCTGCAAATGCACAGGTGTTACTCATAAAACTGATAGCTGTTTTATCAGTGTCCCAGTGAGCTGTGATAAAAGAGTCTTTGCTACGTCTTAACTTAAGGATGAGCTCTGTCTCCTCTTGGACCCTTTAACAATATAATGTGATTAAAATGTTTTTCTTGCTCTTTACTTTAATTAACGGGTTTTGCTTTTGCCGAAATTTCAACGTCATGATGCGGATTAGTAAGTAGTAAACATGAAGCTTTGTCAGGTCTGTCCTCAAGAGGAAACTACTTTTACAATGCTGGTTTGTTGAACGGAGGTCGGATTGATCATTTCTTATGCATTTGAAGAAGTCGGGAAATCTAAACGCTGAACGGCTTTTGTGACACCGTGTCAGGAAATGTAACTCAAGTTGAACCTTGATCTAGATGTATCTTTAGCTGTTAGCATGATGTCTGTTTATAGAGATTAATAAAACACTAAATCATCGCCAGACAGCCGCTGATGGGAGCCGGGATGTCATCTGCCTGCTTTTGCTCTCCACACAGACTGTTTTTCCTGCATACGCAGCAGCCTGCTGATATGTGATTGGTCACAGCCTACAGATTAATGCAAATATTAGGTCTGTGGGTAACATGAGCTTTTAAAAAGTATGACATATACATGTATATTGACAATATGTTTATACTGATGACATGTTGGCACTGCAGTAAATATTGTTTGAGAAACTGACCTTGCTTGTTTTGTTCATCTTCTCGTTCTTCGGTGGAAAAAAGCAGCCAGAGTGTTAAGTTTATTACTGCCACCAAACCATGGATGCATGTGCTTCCTGGAGTGACCTTTGTTGTTACTCACTCCTGCAGTCCTTCCAGGGTGGATCGAGCAAAGTTCCCTTCAGTTTTTCAGACAAAAGGAACTACACTTGTTGGCTGCGGGGATACCCCAACTCATGGGAGTAGACACATGAAAGGCATCTTATGTGAAGTCTGCAGAAAGTTTGCTCTGAGGCCTTCGTGGAATGGATGAAATGTGGATTTGGAGAGCATTTCTTTGTTGCAGAAGAACAGTGGTAGAAATTCACGGTGGGAAATGACGTTTTTTGTACGTTTTTGGAGTATGTTTGCTTTTTCAAACATAGAAACAAAACAAGCTCCTCAGACTGGATCAAGTTTCCATTTGTTGGTAAGCCTCAGAAAGAAATACCTTAAGCAGCATCAAGAAGCTGCAGCATCTGTTGTCCGAGCGTTTGTTAGACCTACCTGTAGGGTTGCAAGCCTTTAGGGAAGGTGGCCTGTGGGTAGGATAAGTTTGTGGCATAGACTGGCAGGTTTGTTATGTTTAGTGAATCTCACCTGTGTGTCAATTGTAATTAACTTTAATTACTCAACATGTGTGAAACATTGTCCATCAGCTTTGACTACAATTTGATAATGATGATGTATAATTGATGTAAACACAGTTTACACCAGAGGAGGAGCCCTCAGACCACCAATGATTTCAACAGCAGTTTAGTATTATAGCAGAAAGAAAAACTTTAGACTTCTTCTGTTTTTATTTGGGAGCAGATCTTCAGTTCAAGTTAGTGAATTTAAAACAGTAAAAGAAGGAACGAGTGGTATCTTATTCAAATAGTTGTCGCCCTCCTGTGAGGAGGAGTCAATGCAAACTGTGATGTCTTCCTCCTCTACTTATGTGACTGCAGAGAGGAGGACAGAGAACAGTGGACACACAGTTTAACATGATGGACTACAGGACAGGACTGCTGCTGTTAACTGTCTGCTGGGCAGGTGAAGATCATCACTATATTCATGTTACATAGCGTATATATCTGTCAGCAGCTGATTTCACTTGATGTTTTTATCCTCTCTCCAGGTGTTGATGCTCAGACTCTGACACAATCTGGACCAGTGGTTAAACGTCCTGGAGAATCCCACAGACTGACCTGTACAGGCTCTGGATTCTCATTCAGCAGCTACTGGATGCACTGGGTCAGACAGGCTCCTGGAAAAGGACTGGAGTGGATCGCTGCTGATGGTGGTGGTAGCAGCAAATACTACTCTCAGTCAGTTCATGGCCGGTTCACCATCTCCAGAGACAACAGCAGACAGCAGCTGTATCTGCAGATGAACAGTCTGAAGACTGAAGACACTGCTGTGTATTACTGTGCCAGAGACACACAGTGAAAAACAATAACAGGAGAATCGTACAAAAACTACTTCCTCTATTTGCCAGCACCACATGGGACACTTGGAACACATTTTTGCAATACTGATTGTGATTAACTGTCATGTTCATTCTAACGGTGCCCCAATTGGTCGGCCACCGATCGTGATCAGCCGATATACATACTAACTGGTTTGATCAGTGGCCTGTATTAAAGGCCGATCATAAGAGCTGATCAGATGATGCAAAAAAACAATTTCTCTAAGCGACACTAAAATGGCGTCACCGGTCTGGCAGTTTTACTTGGTGTCTGAAGAAGACAATAAATTAGTCATTTGCAAGGTGTGTTCCAAGTTAGTACCTCGTGGGGGAACGCAAACGATAACATTCAACACCACAAATCTCAGACGTTTGAGGTTGAGTCACGTCAAAGAATATGACGAGTATTCAAAGCGAGCTTGTAGCACTAAGGAGAGAGAGCAGCTGGCATCAGCAACACTGCCACGACTCACTCAAACATCTGCAGCAGAGACATTTCAATGACAGCAACCAGAGAGCAAGGTCAGAAAGAAATCCACCAAAATAATGGTATTGATCACCAGCCGCTGTCAGTTGTGAAAGACGAGGGGCTCAGATGACTCATGTCATACATGGATCTACGTTACTCTCTGCCGGGGCGTAAGTATTTCACAGATGTACGCCAGCCGCAGTTATACCAAACAATCTATACGCTTATCGACAGCCTTATGAAGAACAAGATCACTTTGATGAGTTTCACAAGTGACATCTGGAGTTCGAGTGTGTGTCTCATGTCCATGTTGAGCCTAACTGGGCAGTTTATTGATCAAAACTTCAAACTAAATGTGGCAGTGACAGCGAGTGGAAGCGCATTGGAACAATATCTGTCTAATGTTATCAGATCAATTGAATATTTAGTTGCCAAACAACGCCACTCTGGGAGTTTCACCCAGAGAATTATTTAGTTTACCCACACTTAGGACACACAGATTCATATAGTCAGGAGGCCAGAGACGTGGTTCCAATACTTACAATACCAATACTTTATTTTTAAATCCGTTTTCTTTTTAAAGTACTGAAAACACATCAATCACACAAGGGGGGGGGGGAGGAAAATAAAGAAAAACCTAATCAGGTGCTGAGGCTTACCAGATGGACGAGGGACTAGTGAAGGGCGGAGGGATCCACCAAAACAAACCAAACAAATCACCCAGGCACAAGTGACACACACACGATGGTGAAGTAACTAAATCCCAGGGGAGCACAGCACACAAAGGGGGGGGATACCGCCACCTGGATCACCAGTACCACCACCGGCCCTCAGCAACTGAAAAGGAATAACACATTTAGTGAAGTTGAAACAATAAAACAAACAAACAATATAACAAAACTATACTAACTTATCGGTAGGTTACAAATTAGACAAACTATACAAATTAACTTCCCAAATGAAACAAAACAAACAACTTAAGTTCACACAAAAAGGAAACTACCTACACACCCAAAGGAAAACCCACAAACTACCCAAATTCAAATAAAGGAACTAAGGAACAGGTAATCTGACTAAATCAAAATAATCAAACAACAGGAGTACACTTCTAGAAATTAATCTAAACAAAAAGGGACATAAATCCCCACCACTCGATCACACCATTAAAATGTCCATTAAATGCCAATAAGCGGTGTGGCTGGCATCCGTCTCCCTCTGAAGGAGGAGGTGAAGCAGCCAACTCTAGCAGGTGGCCAGACGAGCAGCATGCAGGGCAAGAGACGGACAACCAAACAACTTCCAAACAGTCAGTCGGATCCTCGAACACAAAGCAGCAGTGTTTCCTCGTCAGCTGATGGTGACGTGACGTATAGCGGCGAAATATTTACAGCCACTCAGTTCAACTTCACCTGTCAGAAATATTAACATTTACCATCTAGCTGACAATGATGCGGTTGCGACCTACAGTGATGGATCTACATACCTCTCAGCAGCAGCAGACCCACACACACACGAGAGGAGGGCAGAAGAGAGAGACCCAGGCAGCTACCGGCATCTCACTTGCGACCACACTAGCATTAGCCAGCTATGAGCATGCACAATAACGCAGAGAGAGATGAGAACACTCACCACAGCAACCCGGAGAGAGACATGCACGCGCCAGGGGCACACCAGTCGCTCTGTCACAGCCGGAAGTGACAGACAGGAGCGCAAAAGAAAGAGGCAGGGGGGAAGTCGCTGCTTAAATGCTTCCCTCTAGTTCAATGATTGGCCACCAGTGGCGCTCCGTTAATTGAAGCCGCACACTGCATAGAGAAATAAATATATTTCTATGCTGCTACATAAACAAAGTTGTTCTTTATCCTCAAGAGTTCTGCAGGTCACACACCACAGTTGCATTCAGTGACATGTTACGAGCAACGGGGATACCGAAGGAAAAAGTGCACGTTATTCTAAGAGATCATGCCAAGAACATGGAAAAGGCCATGAGGGATACGGATTTACCCAGCCTGCCGTACATGGAGCGTACACTCCAGCTTCCCGTTGCCGAAGGAGTTTCGTCACAATGAAGCATCACATTTGAAGCATTTAATAGCCTCTGAAAGACGCATCGTTGGCCAACACTCCCAGCTTGCCTACTGGCGACTTCAAAGTATCCAGAAACAACTGGGTCAGTCTATCAAAAGACTTGAGCAAGACGTACCCACCCGATGGAACAGTTCGTTATTTATGCTACAGAGTCTACTTGAACAGAAACGTGCACTGTGCACTTATGGAGCTGACTACAACAGAGTTGTTACTGTTGATCTCAAATCTACTCACGGCTGAAAGGACATTAAATTAAGCTCTCATCAATTTCAAACAATCGTCATTGCATCATTTTTGTTTATCCTTGTTTACAGCCTCTGGATTCACACTCAGCAGCTACTGGATGCACTGGGTCAGACAGGCTCCTGGAAAAGGACTGGAGTGGCTTGCCTGGATACACACTGGTAGTAGCAGCAAATACTACTCTCAGTCAGTTCAAGGCCGGTTCACCGTCTCCAGAGACAACAGCAGACAGCAGCTGTATCTGCAGATGAACAGTCTGAAGACTGAAGACACTGCTGTGTATTACTGTGCCAGAGAGCCACAATAACACAAACCATCAGCAGAGCTGAACAAAAACCCCTCAGTGCCTGAACACTTGTAACATGAAGCCACCAGAGGAGGAGCCCTCAGACCACTAATGATTATAACAACAGTCTCAGTGGGACAAACAGGCTTTAAATAATATACAATCATATTCGGAAATAATTTTAAAAATGTAATGGTCATATCAGATACTTAAACAAAAAGTCTGAATCTTTTCATCAGTGATCATGAATGAAAAATGTACAAATAGAATATAAACAAAAGTTGTATTCAATTGTGTTAGTGTATGAATTATTAAAACATGTTTAAATGTAAGAGACTCAGATTAAATTAAATTGACCTGCTTCAGTTTAATAAATGGAGGATGTATTTTAAATGGATGTGTTATGAAATGATTGAGCATGAACCTGTTACTTCAAACATGCAGCATAGATGGACAATCAGCTACATGAAATGTTGAATTGAACTCTAACAGTGCTGAGTTCAGGAGCCACTCCCTCTTGATGCAAATGTTCAGTGTGTGCAGAGTACTTGTGTCCTGCTGACTGCTCTCGTCCTCTGTGTGGAGCTTCAGAGGTCACATCTCCAGCCTCAGGATGATGAACACACTCACTCTTCTGCTGGTTGCTCTCTCTCTGCCCTGTGAGTTCTCCTGCTTCTTGCTCTTTAATATTTTATCAGACAACATCGCCTGATGGTCAGTCAGTGATTCCAGATCCCCGTCTCACTTTCTCCTGTGGTTCCTGTCTGCTTTCCTCTCATCAGGTTGTACAGGTCAGAGTATGGAGTCCATTCCTTCCAGTTCAGTGGTGAAAATGCCCGGGGAGACTCTCAGTCTCTCCTGCAGGGGATCTGGCTTCACTTTTAGCTGCTGTGTTATGAGCTGGATAAGACGACCTGCAGGAAAAGCCCTGGAATGGATAGGGAGCAGTTTCTCTGATGCCAGCAGGAACACTTATGCCAGATGACTCTAAGGAGAGTGTAACACACTCTAAAACACACACGCATGAACACACTGAAGGCAACAGCTGTAGTTGTGGTTTGTGACTTCCTGTTTCTTAGTGTCACATTAAACATGAGCTTTTCTACAACAACAATGGTCAGTGCTGTTATCATTACTCACTTTTAACAGCAGCTGTCAATCATTTATTCGGTCATGTATAATATATCCAGGTTATGGATGAAATGCTGCTGTGCAGAATGAATCTACATTTAATGGTTCTGTGGCTTAAAAGGCCTCTTCATCATTTAAAAAAACATGTTTAGAATCATGATGTTAAAAAATGTCTACATCAGATCTCTCTCAGATACATGTATGAGGAGGAGGAGTCAGTGCAAATCTCTGATGTCTTCCATCACTACATATGTGTGTGTCAGAGTGAGGACAGAGACTGAATCACTGACACACACACTGGAGACTGGACAGAGACAACCGGCTTTAACAACGACAACACCTGATTATTTGGTTGTTTTTCTCATACTGTCTTTTCACTGGGCAGGTAAGAACAGTCATTGTTTTTCTGACAAACCTGTTGGAACATTACAGGAACTAATGAGCTGTTGAAATGTCTGCAGGTACTGACCCTGCAGACCCTGACCCTCTGAGGCAGTGGTTAAAAGTCCTGGAGAAGGGCACTGGTTTAGCTCAGTTGGTAGAGCAGGCATCCTATGTCCAGAGGCTACATTCTCGACGCACTGATTGCAGGTTCGACTCCAGGTTCCTATATAATAAAGGCAAGGCAAAGGCAAAATAATCTAAAAAAGAAAAGTCCTGGAGAATCCCACAGACTGACCTGTACAGGCTCTGGATTCACATTCGGTAGCCACTGGATGCAGTGGATCAGACAGGCTCCTGGAAAAGGACTGGAGTGGGTCGCTTACATCTACTATGATGGTAGCAGCAAATCCTACTCTCAGTCAGTTCGAGGCTGGTTCACCGTCTCCAGAGACAACAGCAGACAGCAGCTGTATCTGCAGATGAACAGTCTGAAGACTGAAGACACTGCTGTGTATTACTGTGCCAGAGAGTCACAATAACACAAACCATCAGCAGAGCTGAACAAAAACCCCTCAGTGCCTGAACACTTGTAACATGAAGCCACCAGAGGAGGAGCCCTCAGACCACTAATGATTATAACAACAGTCTCAGTGGGACAAACAGGCTTTAAACAACCCTGATCGCTGTACGAGAAGCACTGAAGCATGTCGGGCTTTAAAAACATTTCCCCTTCAACAATGAAGAATTAACACTGACGCACATTTGATCAATGAAAGTGTGTTTGTCAGCATGTTGGGACAGTTCATCATGACTCACAGCAACAGCTGCATTTATGTAAATACATCATCAATACGACTGAACAGAGAACTGTACTTTAAAAAGCTCTATCACATTATATTCTGTTTTTCTACATAAACCTACAAATACATCTCCACATAAACTTTTACAAGTTTAAACACATTTTCACTGTATGACTCAAATCAGAGCGGCCCTACAAGTTTGATATATTAACCATCTAGATGGTGACATTTCATAAAAACAGAACAAATAAAAAATTACGTTTATGTTCATTTAAGAAGAAAACAGAACCTCCAACTGATTCAAATTAAACTGAGATTATTTAAAAATATGCAAATATATGTAACTTGTACTTAAGGGCGTGTTTGTGTCAGAGAGAGGACAGAAGATCTCTACCTCACTAAATGTTAACTTTATAAAGACAATACTCTCTGATTAGTAGATAAGATAAATGTTTATGTAACTCACAGAATCAGAGAGTTCAATATTTCAAAGAATCAAAGCAGATCTAGTTTCACCTTTACTGCAGCCGACATCAGTACAGAAGAATCAGAGAGAAGCTTCATCTTGTGATACCTAGAAACAGTTTGTTTCTGTTTTTATGGGATGGGGCAGAAATTACCATCTGATAATGTAACTACATAAACATTATAGCTCCCCGTCTCACACTTTTGTAAATCGTCAAGATAAAAACAGGCTCTAAACTGCTGAACCATGAGTTAAAGATCGTCAGTGAGGAGAGAAAGGTGTATTCTCCTTCTCAGCTGGTTCAGTTACTGTATGAATATATAAGTATTAAAGTCGCGGCTCTGTGCTGCAGCGGTTTTTATTCCCTGAGATCAGAAATCGACCAGTTTTTGAAAGAGAAGGACCGACCTCTTCATGAACCGAGTGACCCTCTCTGGTTGGCAGACCTGGCGTTTTTAGTTCATCCGACTGGTCATCTTGACACACTGAACAAGAGCCCACAAGGCAAAGACCAGTTTGTTCCACAGCTTTACACACAAATCATCACTGCTCCCACTGAGTGCAACGCTCTTCACATCTTCCCTGCTGTTTTGAAAATGAGCTGCCAGAAAAGAACGAATTTCACAAGCTACAATTTTAGGCCATTTTATTAAAGTCATGGACCACCGAACCCGCCCTCTTTTCTGTCACCTTCCTGAGACATTCATATTTCAACCCTTTGTGCTCAGGAACAAATGAAAACCATTCATGGAAAGCTGTGATGGAGGCTGTTTGTTTCTTTAAGCATATTCAATTACCAAGCATATCTTACCTTCATTGGATTGGTTTCACTAACTTTAATACACGAGAGGTGAGGTATGTTAAAGTGGGCCAGTTTCTCTCTGTGAGGAGGAGTCAATGCAAACTGTGATGTCTTCCTCCTCTACTTATGTGACTGCAGAGAGGAGGACAGAGAACAGTGGACACACAGTTTAACATGATGGACTACAGGACAGGACTGCTGCTGTTAACTGTCTGCTGGGCAGGTGAAGATCATCACTATATTCATGTTACATAGCGTATATATCTGTCAGCAGCTGATTTCACTTTTATCCTCTCTCCAGGTGTTGATGGTCAGACTCTGAAACAATCTGAACCAGTGGTTAAAGGTCCTGGAGAATCCCACAGACTGATCTGTGCAGCCTATGGATTAGACTTCAGCAACTTCCGGATGCACTGGGTCAGACAGGCTCCTGGAAAAGGACTGGAGTGGATCGCTGCTATAAGCGATGGTGGTGGTAGCAGCAAATACTACTCTCAGTCAGTTCAAGGCCGGTTCACCGTCTCCAGAGACAACAGCAAACGGCAGCTGCATCTGCAGATGAACAGTCTGAAGACTGAAGACACTGCTGTGTATTACTGTGCCAGAGAGACACAGTGAGAGACAATAACAGGAGAGTCGTACAAAAACTACTTCCTCTATTTATCACCAGCAGCAACATCATTACAATAATAACTATATTTTTTTTTTTACATTTGAAGGACATTAATATTAATCCAAATCAATCTCTAAATCTAATTTAGTTTTATTAACATGTTACATGATATTTTAATTGCAGGACTTCAGAGAGTTTTTCAGTGATCATCATCATTAAAGTGCTCAAACATACTTCCTGTTTCTCACTAAAGTTACTTTCTCTGTAGTTTCCTCGTGAGTGTGAAATCTGATCAAACCAGCATTACTGTGACTCACATTCATTCAATTATCTGGCAGTGATAGAAATTCCACTGATTGACTCAATGTTGGGATCTTTTTTCATCTCATTCAGCTGACCACTAATGATTATAACAACAGTCTCAGTGGGACAAACAGGCTTTAAATAATATACAATCATATTCGGAAATAATTTAAAAATGTAATGGTCATATCAGATATTTCCAAAAAATCTGAATCTTTTCATCAGTGATCATGAATGAAAAATGTACAAATAGAATATAAACAAAAGTTTTATTCAAATGTGTTAGTGTATGAATTATTAAAACATGTTTAAATGTAAGAGACTCAGATTAAATTAAATTGACCTGCTTCAGTTTAATAAATGGAGGATGTATTTTAAATGGATGTGTTATGAAATGATTGAGCATGAACCTGTTACTTCAAACATCCAGCATAGATGGACAATCAGCTACATGAAATGTTGAATTGAACTCTAACAGTGCTGAGTTCAGGAGCCACTCCCTCTTGATGCAAATGTTCAGTGTGTGCAGAGTACTTGTGTCCTGCTGACTGCTCTCGTCCTCTGTGTGGAGCTTCAGAGGTCACATCTCCAGCCTCAGGATGATGAACACACTCACTCTTCTGCTGGTTGCTCTCTCTCTGCCCTGTGAGTTCTCCTGCTTCTTGCTCTTTAATATTTTATCAGACAACATCGCCTGATGGTCAGTCAGTGATTCCAGATCCCCGTCTCACTTTCTCCTGTGGTTCCTGTCTGCTTTCCTCTCATCAGGTTGTACAGGTCAGAGTATGGAGTCCATTCCTTCCAGTTCAGTGGTGAAAATGCCCGGGGAGACTCTCAGTCTCTCCTGCAGGGGATCTGGCTTCACTTTTAGCTGCTGTGTTATGAGCTGGATAAGACGACCTGCAGGAAAAGCCCTGGAATGGATAGGGAGCAGTTTCTCTGATGCCAGCAGGAACACTTATGCCAGCAGTGTGCGAGGACGTGCAGAAGTCAGCAGAGATGACAGCAGCAGCATGGTGTATCTGAGACTGTCCAACTTAAAGCCAGAGGACTCTGCTGTGTATTACTGTGCCAGAGACACACTGGTTACAAGAAGCACAGAGGCTTTACAAAAGCGTCTCAGACAGTGTTTTAACAAAGACCTACAGGTGGCAGCAGAACACATGAAGTCAGATGACTTTAAGGAGAGTGTAACACGCTCTAAAACACACATGCAGGAACACACTGAAGGCAACAGCTGTAGTTGTGGTTTGTGACTTCCTGTTTCTTAGTGTCACATTAAACGAATGTTGACCCTGACCCTGCAGACCCTGACTCAGTCTGGACCAGTGGTTAAACGTCCTGGAGAATCCCACAGACTGACCTGTTACGCCTCTGGATTCACATTCAGCAGCCACTGGATGCACTGGATCAGACAGGCTCCTGGAAAAGGACTGGAGTGGGTCGCTGCTATAACTGATGGTGGTGGTAGCAACAAATACTACTCTCAGTCAGTTCGAGGCCGGTTCACCATCTCCAGAGACGACAGCAGACAGCAGCTGTATCTGCAGATGAACAGTCTGAAGACTGAAGATTCTGCTGTTTATTATTGTGCTCGAGACCCACAGTGACCGGAGGAGGCTGAGCAGCTGTACAAAATCCTGTTTCATATTCTTTATTTTACATTATAAACATTATTTAAATAACAAACAAAATATAGAATCCTTCAAACTGCTCCTAAAATGTTTCTAAGAAACACAATAAAGATCACTGGCTCGAACAGGCCGAACACAAAACAACAGTTTGGTTGCTGAAATTATATTTTGTAATATTTTTTTTATCTTGTTCACACAAGATAATAAAAGATTATTTCCACAAGAGTTCAAACACAAGACACACACAGGGCAGCAAGTTAATACATCTCTGAGAAGATGATCGCATTGTGCGCACAAGATTTGCATCTGGTCTCAGATCCTCTGGCCTGCTTGAAGTTTCTTGTATTTCTGTGTCTTTAAACTGTGATAACACTGACACCTTTAAGAGTCTGTATGCAAACCTGCAAAGCAGCGCTATTAAATATGACTACTATTTACATGATGCTGACTGACGTCACTGTATTTCTGTTAGCAGCAAATGAGTAGAGTTAGTGAGAAAATACATTAATTCATAAATGCTACAATTAGAAACAAAGCTGTTTATAAATGTTCAAAGTCAATCATAAATTTAATGTAGCAGGCGACCGGTGATAAATTCTGTCAGGAAAACTGCTGAAGTAATATTTAAAGTGGATTTTAATCATTTGTAAACTTATTATTAAACTTAAGAGATAATGCCAAGAACATGGAAAAGGCCATGAGGGATACGGATTTACCCAGCCTGCCGTACATGGAGCGTACACTCCAGCTTCCCGTTGCCGAAGGAGTTTCGTCACAATGAAGCATCACATTTGAAGCATTTAATAGCCTCTGAAAGACGCATCGTTGGCCAACACTCCCAGCTTGCCTACTGGCGACTTCAAAGTATCCAGAAACAACTGGGTCAGCCTATCACAAGACTTGAGCAAGACGTACCCACCCGATGGAACAGTTCGTTATTTATGCTACAGAGTCTACTTGAACAGAAACGTGCACTGTGCGCTTATGGAGCTGACTACAACAGAGTTGTTACTGTTGATCTCAAATCTACTGACGGCTGAAAGGACATTAAATTAAGCTCTCATCAATTTCAAACGATCGTCATTGCATCATTTTTATTTATCAATGTTAAACATATTCGCCTTCATTTTTCACCAGTTTGATTCAGTGTGATCTGTCCTGTTTAATGATCTTTAAATGCCTTAAACCACCAAGACTTTGAAAGCTTCTAGTTTTTCTTTAATATCTTAAAAGTACTTACAAAATGTTGCTATTGTTAGAAAATAAAAAGGTGTTGTACAAAAATGTAGATGTTTAAACTAATGTAGAAGATTGTGATGCAACAGTTTATTGAATATCATAGCTGACTGAAGAATGGTAATGATGGGACTGATGTTCCACCATCTCTTTCTGTGAGATTCTGAGAAAAACAAAACATTTCATCGACACTTTGAATGATTGAATAAAGTTAGTCAGCTGATTAACTGTCCTGTGTGTGTAAATACGCCTCCTTGTGTGTTGCCTTATAAGGACATGAAGTCTCTGTTGGACATGATACATTTCATGAATTATTTTATACCTAGAAATGATTAGGCACTATTATTTTTTCCACTCAACAGGGTGGAAATTCAGTTGATAACTATAAAATACTAAAATAATGTGGCTCCCTTTCTCACACAAACAGGAACTCATTTTCCCTTTTGTAAATCATCAAGATGAAAAATAAGCTCTTTTTTTACTTTCTTGGAGATGTACAACATATAGTTAATGTATTATTTCCTCCTCTGTCATTTGCTGAGGTTTGCTGTTGAAGAGATACTCTGCTGAACTAAATGTATCTGGTTCATATTTAAATTTCCCTGTTAAACCTGCAGAGGGAGGTCCATGCAAACTCTTCCTCTCTTATAAACACACCATCAGTAACCTGTGGCAGAACACCGGGACACTTTAGTTTATTCTGTAACACTGAGATCAGAGAGAACTAAACTACAGGATGGAACTACTGGATGTTTGATAATGATCACAATTCATTTTTCTACAGGAGTTTGGAGTGAGATCAAACTGGAGCAGTCTCCCTCTGAGGTGAAAAGACCTGGAGAGACAGTGAAGATGTCATGTATCACATCAGGTTATAGCATGACAAGCAACAATATGCACTGGATACGACAGAGGCCAGGGAGAGCTCTGGAGTGGATTGGTAGGATGAATACAGGCACAAACTCTGCTAGCTATGCCAGCTCCTTTCAAAGTCGTTTCATCATGACTGAAGATGAGCCCAGCAGCACTCAGCACCTCCAGGTCAACAGCCTGACAGCAGAAGATTCTGCTGTTTACTTCTGTGCTCGAGAAGACACAGTGAGTGAAGACAGTGGAGCAGCTGCACAAAAACCTCCACAGGCAAACAGCCATGTGATCTCAATGACATCTGGGTTTACATACCATAATCCTTTTTACCAAGTCATCTGGTGAGTTTATGTAGAAACAGTTTATGTAATATCATAGATGATAAAGAATGGTAATGGACATCTAGTAGGTTGGCGTTCAATATATCAATACAAGAGTATAAAGTAATGTGATTTAAATCAAATGCTTTATACAAACTATAATGCAAAAAAGTAAATGACCTATTTAAAACCTTAAATAGTTCTGCACTGTTTCTTCAGTGCAGGAAACTGTGTTGGGTTTTTGTATGAGGGTTTATCACAGTGCTTATTCGGGTGGGGCACTGAGATACAGAGCCATACAAAAACCTTACAGCAATAATCTCAAACTCAACCATTCATGTGATGGACCAAAGAGCACAGGACGAAATATATCCCTCTAAAAACGTGGTCACTACTGTGTCGATGACTTTGATACGGAGATTTGTGGTTAGAAGTCCGGTTTTTAGTCGTTTACAGCCACAGTTAGTCCACAGATGTAAATGTTACCTCTCAGTAAACCTCTACTTTAAAATAATATTTTGCATCACTCCGAGCCGACGCTTACAAGATGACACCAGGGTTTCACACTGACCGGGACTCCTGACCAGGACTTCTGTCTAATAAGGTTTTAACACATTTTTCTGGTACTTCAGGTTTTTGTTCAAGCTTTGAATGGAGGCGTATCACTGTGATATTATCACTATGGCTACTTTGACTACTGGGGGAAGGGGACTCAAGTCAGCGTTTATTCAGGTAAGTCACATTTAATGTAATATATTTAGAGACTAGTTTCTTTTACTTTTCTTAAAATGATCATTGATGTTTGAGAGGTTCAGCTCAGTTCATATTTAGAAAAATGATTTCACTGCAGCCGTTTCTTAGAAAGCATTTAGAAAAGTTCCTCTTTGGCATTAAAAGTTCATATTTAAGAGATGGTTCGTTTTAATCTTTAAATCCACCCGGCCGATTGAAATCCATAGTTTTTGAGAGGTTTGTGTGTTTGAATACAAGGTCTCGATGCCCTTCAATTAAACTCTGAGTGAAGAGATTATTGAGCTCACACTTAAATAAAATGTTAAATATATATTATAAAGTTTATTTTGAAATTCCAGGAGCATTGACTTTAATAGGACTATATAATTACACTGAACTGTTGATCAGTTTAAGTTCTGAGAAAACAATTCTCATCAAGTGTTTTATATGTCTTGTTACAATTAAACAATAGACCCACTACATTCTAATAATAAATACTTCAATACTTTATTAAAACTGATTATTATCATATACGATTATTATGGCCACAGAACAGTGCAGTGACTTCACTGGCTTCACTAGCTTCTAACATTAAGATTTAATACGCAAGTTCATTATGTAAACATTTTTATTTAATCAGTATGTTTTTCTTTATATTACGTTTTATTAAAAATTGTATTATTTAAATTCTTTTCAGGTTCATGTCTGTGAAATGCTTAAATTTTGTATAAAGATAACAAAATAATTTTAAATTTTAGACAGAAATTGTTCAGTATATCAAATAAGAATTCTTGAACAAAACATTTGGTAGTCGTAGTTTATAGTAGTTTTAGTTTTTAGTGTTTAAGTGTCAGTATCAGAGTCACATCCCTTGAAAGTGTCCACATACTTGGCCAATAAAACTGATTCTGAAATCTGCCGCAATATATTTTATAACAATAGAATAGTTGTTATTTATATATGATTCATATATGATGAGTTGTGATCATTTGTTAATTTCTATTAATTTTATTTTAACCTTATAAAATCTCTCTCTTTGAAAGGACCTCCACCGACTCTGTTCCCTTTGGTTCCATGCGATTCTGGGACTGGAGATACAATCACTGTTGGCTGTATGGCAGACGACTTCTACCCACAGGGTACTTTGCAGTGGACCGATGCCACAGGGAACAGCTTGACTTCTGTACAATATCCTGCGCTTGTCAAAGACAACAAATATATAGGAGTCAGTTTGGTCAACGTACCAAAATCTGACTGGAACTCCTTCAAGTCTTTGAACTGTTCTGCGACTCATCCTCAAGGCCCCCGAAGTGTGAAAGTTAAAAGTATGTAATTTTTTACCCTCTATCGTGGCTCTCTTATGTGTAGTCTAAACGCATGACCTTGTTTTTATGTTAGCAACTGATTTTCTATTTTAAATTTGTATCTACAAAGTCTACAATGAACAATCTTCTTAACTAATCTTCCTCTGCTTTGTCATTACTACGCATAGAGGCCTCCCCTCCAAAGATAAATCTGGTATCAGCGCCAAGAGGAGACACTCAGACTCTGGTGTGTACAATTGAGGAATTACCTAACAAAGACCTGTCAGTAAAATGGAAGAAAAATGGAATCAATGTACAAGACTTCACTTCTTGCCCCGTCCAATCATCCGGAGACCTGTATTCATCTGTCAGTGTCCTGAATGTGAAGAACACAGACTGGGACAGTAATGCTGTTTACACATGTGAGATGACGCACAAAGGCACACCATATACAAAGAAGGCCTCTAAAGGTACAGTCATTACTGTTACTCCAAGTAACCTAGCTGCTGTCACAATGACACTCAAACAACCAAGTCCCAAAGAGCTGTTCAATAACAATCAGGCACAGTTGGAGTGTATCGTTACCGGACAAGACAAGGCCATTGTAGATGTGATGAAGATAACTTGGCTAATTGACGGAAACAATGTGACTGACAACATAACAGAGAAAACAGAATCCAGAAACGGTCAACACAGCAGAACCAGCACGATGACTCGGAGTTTCTCGAAGTGGCAGGAAGTTAACAAAGTGCGCTGTTCTGCTGGAGGAGACAACAGGACACCGGTAATTCAAGAATTCACTGTCCACAAAGGAGGTATGTTACCGAGTGATGGAAACTCATTGATGAAACAGCAAGCTGTGTGTAAAATGAACATTAATCTTGTAGATGAACCTCATTGCTAAAACAAGTGTCTCTTTCAGATCAGACGAAACATACTGTGACAGTCAACATCTTCCAAGAGGATCCACTCACTGTGGTGTGTCTGGTCTCCAGTGACAAAGAGCAGGACTACTACATCACCTGGGCAGAGAATAAAGGAGACAAGACTGGCAACTATGTTGATGGCTTTGACCTCCCCCCACAGAAGACTCCAAAGGGCTACTTAGTTACAAGTATTTACTATCCAACTGAGAAGACAAATATGTTTGTGTGCAACGTCTGGCCTGCTGGCAGCGAAAGATCCTCCATGATTCCAAAATCAGTGTCTCAGACCAAGGGTAACTCGAGTGAATGCGAAACAGTTTAGATTGCATGTGGTATGTAGTGCTCACGTTTTGTTCTGTCTGTGTGTGTAATCTGTGCTGCGGTAACATGTGCACCCTGTGATGTCACCAGTCTTTGTGATTGTAAAACACAACAGTCAACATGTCAATGTAGTTTTGTTTGTCATCATATGGTGTTTCAAACTGTCTGTCACATTGTCTAACAGCTTGAGAAGCATGCTTATTGTTCCAAATAAATGTTGCATGGAGAAAAGTTTGTTACATGTTCATGAATGACTTCTACATTTTTAAACAAACTGAAAAGCTTGCACAAAGTAACTCAATAAATAGGCTTTAATATTAGATTCATTTTGTACTGTTCAACTGGAGAAACCTCCACACATGTGATCATAGAGTTAACAATGCTTCACGTTCACACACGCTTCAAAATAACCACCTTTACCTTCCTCTTCTTAGATTGTTTTGCTCTGAACTGCATAGATGATGCCAGTGAAGAGGATGAGTTCAGCAGCCTGTGGTCTACAACCTCCTCTTTCATATTCCTCTTCATATCCTCTCTCTTCTATAGCATGATAATCAGCCTGGTCAAGGTAAACATGGAGGTATTTTCTTCATTTTAGCTTTACTGTGTTATGATCATCATAACGTAAGTTATGAAATAAAGGCCAGTGACATACACAATGGAAATGCTGATGATAAAGGAAAGACACCTCTGACCAACTCATCTTTGCATAAGTGCTCTGAGTGCCACAGTTTCCTCTGATCTTCACAGACAAATATGTGCAGGAGAAGAAAAGACTTGTTCAGAGACATCACTGTGAAAGTTAGTGTAGTCTACGTGAGCTTGTGATGAACTGCAAACTCAAATACAGTATAATAATGGTCTTACTGATTATCAACGATCTGTAAAGTTTACTGGCACCAAATCATACATTGTGATACATTATATTTTGTTGACGTTGAAGGACACAATTACACAATAAAGTGGTTAGCTCTGTTATGAAGAGTTTCAATGAAAAGCTTCTCCAAACACTTAAAATGTGCTGGTCTGTGCGTTTAAAATGCTCCACAGCACATAATAAGGATTAAACACTGTGCTGAATCAAATGCATTGCAAGTGTTGGAGTTCCTCTTGCATCAAAGCAAACCTTCAGGCAAATTATTCCAAAAGCAATAACAATGAAGGAATCGGTCCAACACTGAATACAACTGTCATTAAACATCAGTCGCCTGCAGCAAATCTGCAGGTCAGAACTGTCTTCTGTCTTGAAGACACTGGTGAACTCCAGTTTGATTAATCAGTCAAATTGTACTATTGATTAACAATCTGTATTGAATAAGTGAAAATAATCTATTGTTTGTAATTGTTTGATGTTTCTTTATTCCTAGATGAGGAGTCAATAAGGGACGAAATTGCTGCACAGCAGAAACAAGTATTTGTCTTCATTTGTTTGTCTTTTTTTTATCAAGTTTTAAAGCAAAGTACATAATGCTACTGCTGTATATCTGCTAAATAAAACTGTCATACATAATGCTTTAAATATTGTTTAAAGTGTACTTATATGTAACCTTTAAAAATATACAGAATATACAGCAGACAATTATTTTGCCATTTTATTTCTGACACTTTTACTGTCATCAAAATGTTGTGTAAGTGAGGTGTAGTGCTAACTTTTGATTGGCGCATTAATAAATTGCACTGCAGTGAAAATGGATTTATTGTGATGCTTTTTAAATTTTGACTTGAAATCTTTGCTTTCTACAAACACTCACATAATAGACAAAAACATATGAGATTATGGGAGACATAAAACTAAAGGGAGAAGGAATGATGGAGTGCTCATGATTAAAAGCTTTTGAGGATTTTGTTGTCACTCGAGGCCCAACAAAGGAATTTAAGAACAGCATGTGAAGTCAACGTCCTGCAGACTTCTGTTATCAGTTAAGAGCAGAAGGGTTTTCAATTTCCTGCCGCTGCTAAACATATCATCTTTCGAGAGTCACTTCCCCTTTTCTATGCACCTCTGGGACCACACCTGTGGCAATGGAACTTTGTAGAAACTGTCAGAGCTAGAAATACACTTCCTTGAAGTGAGACACTCATCTTTCACTGCATATATTTGCAAATCAGCACGTAACCAAGCGTGAAGAGGCGAATTTGCACACAGCAGACACATCCTCACAGACAAAGATAACATTAAAAAATGTCTAGAGAAAAGTGTTGATGAAAGCTTTTTACACAAACGTGAAGCAGCAGCATAAATCAGATATATCCAATACACAGAATATTGAAAGCTCGTTAAACAGTACAACAGAACATATGTATGTGTGTAGTGTGTTTGTTTTGCTGTGTGGTGAAGAGTTCATGGTGATATAGAGAGGGATAGTTTCATATAAGCGTTCTTGGTTTGTAGAACATCATGGCAGCACACATCAGACAGAGCTGGAAGCCTCTGAGGTGGTGTTTAATGAGTCTGACCTTCTCACTGGTTCAATTGAGACCAAAGTTAAGAGGCTAGAAATGTGTGATCTTGTAACCAAATTGGCAGATATGAATGGTGATGACAGAGCCAACGAGCAGTTTGCTGCAGTTACTTATAAGGTATGTCATCCAACATTTCTAACAATGTTTAAATATATGTTTAATGAGCGTAATCAGCCTGATGACAGTAACTTTTGGAAATGAAAGCTCGCTGCATCCCACTTCCTGATGGCACACACAACCTCACGCCGTGTGTGTGCTGCAGGTGAAGCCGCTAAAGTAAACCTTTCGCAGTATGTCCACTCAGTTACCAGCCAGTATCTGTAGCACCGAGACGAGGTGCCGCTGACAAAAGCACGCACCCCAAACGTTTTAGCCCAAACTGGATGAAGATTCAGCTGAGCAATTCATGAAAAAAGCAACTGTGCTTAAAGATGGAAACAACTTCAACATTTAATAATAATAATAATACATTTTATTTATAAGCGCCTTTCAGGACACTCAAGGTCGCTGTACAAAAAAACACAAACAAGAGTAAAAACACCAGCAAAGGTAAAACAGACCAGATAAAATACATTAGGAGTGGGTGAGGGACAGTGCTTAGAGTTGGGGAGAGTAGGTGAGGCGGAACAGATGGGTTTTGAGATTTGATTTAAAGATCGGGAGGGTGGAGCAGTTTCGGAGTTCGGGTGGGAGGGAATTCCAGAGCTGGGGAGCAGAGTGGCTGAAAGCTCTGGCCCCCATGGTGCTGAGGCGGGCAGGGGGTACGGTGAGGTGGATGGAGGAGGAAGACCGGAGGGTGCGGGATGGAGTGGCAATGTGCAGGAGGTCGGAGAGGTAAGGAGGGGCGAGGTTGTGAATAGATTTGAAAGTATACAGAAGGATTTTGTAGGTGATCCGTTGGTTGATTGGGAGCCAGTGGAGTTGCTGAAGGATGGGGGTGATGTGGTGGGAAGAAGGTGTTCTGGTGATGATCCGGGCGGCAGAGTTCTGGACAAGCTGAAGTTTATGGAGGGCTTTCTGGGGGAGGCCGAAGAGAAGGGAGTTGCAGTAGTCAAGGCGGGAGGTGACGAGGCTGTGGACAAGAATAGCAGAGGTGTGGGGAGTGAGGGAGGGGCGGAGACGGTTGATATTACGTAAGTGAAAGTAAGCGGACCGGGTGACGTTATTGATGTGTGATTGGAAAGATAGAGTACTGTCGAGGATGACACCCAGACTCTTAACCTGAGGGGAGGGGGAAACAGGGGTGTCGTCAATGGAGAGTGAGAAACTGTCAACTTTAGATAGGGTGGATTTGGTGCCGATAAGAAGGATTTCGGTTTTATTGCTGTTTAATTTTAGAAAGTTTGAGGTGAACCAGGATTTTATTTCAGAAAGGCAGGAGGAGAGGGAGGGGGGTGGGAGTGTGGAATTCGGTTTGCAGGAGAGGTAGAGCTGGGTGTCATCCGCGAAGCAGTGGAAATGGATGTTAAATTTGCGGAGGATATGGCCAAGGGGGAGGAGGTAAGTGATGAAGAGGAGGGGCCCCAGGACAGAGCCCTGGGGCACACCTGTAGTGACTGGGGAGGGGACGGATGTGAAGGACTTGAGCTGAATGAACTGGGTGCGGCCTGTGAGGTAGGAGCGGAACCAGGAAAGGGGGGTGTGAGTGATGCCAATGGAGGAGAGTCTACTGAGGAGGATGGGGTGGGAGATAGTGTCGAAGGCCGCACTCAGGTCAAGGAGGATGAGGATGGAGAGTGAACCGGTGTCAGCTGCAGTGAGGAGATCGTTGGTGATTTTGATGAGGGCAGTTTCGGTGCTGTGACGGGGACGGAAACCAGATTGAAAAGGCTCGTAGAGGCTATTGTGGGTGAGATGGGCGTGAAGTTGAAAAGAGACTATTTTTTAGAAGAACTTCCTATTGCAGAAACGTGGGGTTTAAGCACATCGACGGTATCACCTTTAAGTTCATCACCTTTGTTTACTAAACAAACTCCTTTATTAAAAAGTCATACTTTACTAACCCCAGATACCATAAAAGGTTTGTCTGATATATGATCTGATAAATGCAATGTCACTTCTAACGTAGATGTCAAATTCATTTTGCACATTCAGAACCTCTTGGGCCACCAGAAGAGCCACTTTTTGTAAACTAATTCAATAAAACTAATTTTAAATCATATTTATTGGGCAGTTTACTTGTATGTTGTTTATTGAATGTTGTACTATGTTTCATTCAAACTCACTACAACAACTGTGTCCTCCTTGAGAATCATATCAAACCGTCAGATGGACAGTTTCAACCATCAAGAAATGTTTCAGTTTCAGCTTGTTGATATGCAAGAGAGATATTTTGGTTTAAATGCCAGCTCCTTACTAGAAGTGGGAAAAGTAGGTAAAAACCACCATCTAGTGGCAAAAGCATCAAGTGTTCTGTCATATTGCTGCAGCAAATGAAGGGGACACAGTTTACAACTTAAACCTCTCCTATGTGAGAAGATTTTAACATTGTATAACACTGTTAGATTTGACACATTTATGACATTTGTTGTTTAAGAAAACAAATCATTACAAAGATATAAAAAAAACCCCTCTACACTACCACAACATTATTACTAATACTTTGCTGCCATCCACAGGCTTCTACTTTTACTGAACCAGCTGCCCACTCTGCCCGGTGTCACCACTTCACAACACATCATTATCTGACACGACATGCAACGCTGATTTCCATTCTTTTTTGTAATTGATCTTTTAAAAGCTCAAGTGATGAGATAGATCTGAGATGACCAGCATCAGAGGAAGGGTCTAAATGATACTGAAATTCTCACACACAGAGAAATACATTTAAAAATATGCACTAAGGCTATAATTCATCCACCACTAAGATATTAAAAGCATAGACCTAACACTAACACCAGAAGCAGTGGAAGCAGACGGCACTGATTCAGCCCATATTCTAACATTAGCTGCAGCCAAATGCATCTTGGTGTATCTTTGATGTTATAAAATATGCAGCTTTATATTCTTGTATTGCGTTCACATCGTTCACATCCTGCTTGAAAAAATAACATAAAACATCAAGAGAATTGCACTTTCATTTATTTTCATATTTTTGTAAAACAATCTCTAAACCATTTTAATTTTTATTTAAAATAAAATCCACTGATTTTCTGACCAAGTCAGAGAACTGTGTTGTCTCCTGCAGATGTGGTGAGGTTTTGTCATGTACTTTTGTCACTGTGGTAACTGATAGCAGCTGGGGTTACGACACAGTGTTACACACTGTAACCAAAACCCTGTTCATACATTCATCTCTCTTTTTAATTGAAATGGCAGCAGAGCTGCTGGTGAATGACCATCAGGCTGTCACAGGATTGGTTCAGTAAAAGTACTTATGTTCATTTCAACTATGGAGATTGTAGAAATATAGCAAAAAACATGTTAAGAGAAGTGAAATCCTGTGTTTATATGCAGAGAATATTGTCTGACTTGACTCTGCATTTACTAAAATGAGTCAGCATAAACGATGTCAGCTATAAAGTCATATTTAGTTTGCTTTGCAACATAATGCTTTTGTGACTCTGTGGCTTTGCAGAAATAACTGTGGCTGTATTCTTATGTATTATTTTCCCATTGCATTGAGTTCATGTTCATTTTATGAAAACACTGTAAACATTGTTTAAACATTAATTTACCTAAAATACTGAACTCTTCATCAATGATGAAGATGAAGGATGATGGTAAGACCATGATAATAAAGTTAAATCTTTCATTTGTAATTTCAGTTGTCAGTTAAACTGTAGTAAATATTATATAGAAAAGAAAGTGGGCTACCATTAATTATAAATGGTACTGTATAGCATAGCACAAATACAATTCAGTATTGTGTCATTACTCTCGTGCACATGAGATAGTAAATCGTGGCCTCGTTTTAAATAATGGTCATAGATTCTCGAAGCTGCAGCTTCGCTCTCATCCTGATGGAGCTCAATTCTGCCACATAGGCACTTTGTACGTCTACTGCCCAAATTTTGTCGTGTATTAGCCCAGACGCCAGGTCTACGCAAAAGATATGAGAATTAAATGTGGTCTGTTAAAGCTGCAGTAGGTAGCTGTAATAATGAACTTAATCTGGCATTGTTAATACAAAGCCCTGAACAAGGACATGATACATCTCCTCTATTCCGTTGGTAAAGAAGCCTAAATAAACCCTAAAATATTACAGAAATAGAAAAGAGAACACCTTCCACTGACTGTTAAATATTTGATTATTATTACTTATGCATTGATGTAGCTGGAAGATGTGGAGTTCATTTTAAACTATTTTGTAATAGTTTTTTTATTATAGGAATGTTGTCACAATAATATAGAGTCTAGCAGGTTTGAATAAATATAAAAATGTGGGGTGCCAGTCAGAGTCAAGTCTGACAAATACCAAAAATAAAGAACAAAAATAGTTTCCTGGTAAGCTGGCGTTCCTCTCCTCCACTCAACAAACAACACATTAGCCTCTGACATACAGTATATAAAGATATGTCTGGGTTTTCCACTGCATGGTTATTTTGGGAGGGTGTGATTGGGTTATTGAATGATTGTGGCTGCTGACTGTGTGAATGAACACAAGGAATATTGGGCGGTGTTATTTGAACCAGATCGCTACAAGAGCTTAAAGGGACACCTTCCGATGTTTTGGTTTGCCCAACCTTTTGTCAAATCTGAACCATGACATGATGAATGGAGGTCCTGATAATAGTTGCCAAGCTAAACAGAAAAAGCTTGTAAGCTGTTTTGACATTGCTTCTTGAAGATTCACAACCGAGAATAATTAAAAATCCTCCAGTAAGAACTGAGTCAGAATGACTAAAATCCATACGTTACCTAAACCTAAAAAGTTAATGGACTAAAACATGAGATACTTTCAGTATGGATGTTGTGGATGATTGAGTGGATATGACAGCCCGATATCATAAACCTATATCCATGTCCAAGTAATGCAGCTAAATCAAGTATATCTGGTTATCCACGCTGCAGTAACTGAAGGTGACAGGAGGATGTGATAAAGCTGTACACCAACTGTTGGCAAACACTTAGTTTTATATAAGCCCCACCACAGGAAAGGAATATCTTTAGGGAAGTGGTTAATAAATGGTACATTGGGGATTGCTTTAGTCAGTGAAACATGTTTGCTTTTCATGGTTTTTTTCATTATAAAAATGTATGTTGGTTAAAACTGTACTCAAACTAACATTTAATCTTTAGTTAAAACATAAGATCAGAGTAAATATTACATATATACACTAATTTACTGAGTAAGTACAACAATTTAGAATATGATACAAGCTCCCAAGTATTTTCGTACTATAGTTCAATTGAAACCTCTCCTTACATTTAAAATGTCATTGATATCACATAATTTGACCTCAGTGGCGTGAAAGGCGTCTTTGAGGTGCTTGTTTTTGTATGTTGGATGTGTTGACATATCACACTGTGACAATGCTTTTGACATCTGGGGAAAAGGAACCATGGTGACCGTCACATCAGGTAAAATAATTCATTTTGGTCTTGATAATGACAATTTGGTGATTACACAGTTAAATATGAGGTATTTTGACCTCAGTGGCTCGAAGGGAGTCTTTGAGGTGCTTGTTTTTGTATGTTGGATGTGTTCACATATCACACTGTGACGGTGCTTTTGACATCTGGGGAAAAGGAACGATGGTTACAGTCACATCAGGTAAGCCAAACACTTTTTTTGTCTTTTTAATTTGTTTGTTTGATTTTGAAGCAGAATTAGGAAATCCAGTTTTGACACCGTAAGTTAATGTATATCTGGAATACTGTATGTTAAAGGTGTTAAAATCCATAGACTCAATTTAAACTGAGCGGATCCAATTTCAAAGTTGGTAATTGCAGAGGCCAATGTAACTATGTAATAGGGTAGATTATTACAAAATCACACACTATGGAACATGTAGATGCTTGAGATCCAGGTTTTTGTATGCAGCGGTTAATTATTTGTTGAACTGTGACAACTGGGCTTTTGACTACTGGGGAAAAGGCACTATGGTCACTGTCACTTCAGGTAAGTGATTTTAATATGTTTGATTAGTGAATGAAACTCCCATTGATCCCATTACTAATGCAATTTCATCTTTTTTCATGTGGTCACAAGTGTTGAACAAGGATATCATAGCCAACAGTATTTTGTAGGCTGGCATAGAATCTCTGATAATATTAAAACTCCTGGCTGGTAGTTCTATGGACAGGTTTATATCTTACTTTGGTTTTGGCAACAGTTCAAATCAAACTGTTTGATGAGAAGTTATTATTAAGGGATATTACAGTAAAAAGTAAGTTTTCGTGTTAAGTCCTTATGACTTTCTGAACTGTGACAACTGGGGTGCTTTCAACTACTGGGGAAAAGGCACTATGGTAACGGTGTCATCAGGTAAGATTTGCACTGCTAAATCCCTTTTTAAGTTACATTTAAATTGCTAAAACCTCTAAAGATTTGGAGTGTCACAAAATGAAAGTGTTTTACTATAAGGGTAAAAAAAAAAAATCTGTTTGCCGGTAAAAATTCTCTGAAGACACTGGTGAAGATTTATACTAAGTGTATTTTATTTCATTGGAAGAAAATATATGACAAAGCGAGCATTATTAAAAGTTAGAGTAGAGTAGAGTAGCTCTCAACGTTAGTAGACAGCCTTTTCAGACTAGTGGTTCAGTAATTTCAGCGCTGTGTTACTATGAAGCTTTTGACTACTGGGGAAAGGGTACAATGGTAACTGTTACATCAGGTAAGAATACTGTTTAATCTCAAACATATTTGCCTAATTTAAACAAAAGTTAAAGTTAACAAAATGATATGATGCCATAAACTCAGTACTGTATGTTTGTCAAATGTACAGCTACACTCCATTTAACTTTGAAAAAATAACAATGATTATCATCAAAGTTACGGACTAAAAGTTATCGACATTTATATTTTAAAAAGAGTAGACCACAAATGATATTACTGAGGGAGGCTAGTTCATCAAATAACATCTAAAGAAATGTGATAAGATAAAGATGTATGTACGGAGCGCACTTCTCTCATTCAACATATGAAAAGGTTAAGGTATTAAAATGTATCCTTGATTGCAATGCTTTGCTATGCTTTTGATGAAGTAAGCCAACTTCATTCCATTGTTAACTTATGTTTGATGAAAAATATCTTATTTTAAATGTTCACTTCACTTTTTTAACGGCATTTTTGTTTCTACTTTGTTAGCATGTGTTTCCAAGCCAACCGTGTATCCTCTGATACAATGTGATTCTGGGACTGGTGACCTGGTCACTCTTGGCTGCCTTGCCACTGGCTTCACACCGTCCTCAGTGACCTACACATGGAACAAACAGGGGTCTGACTTGCGGGAATTCACTCAGTATCCTCCAGTACTGAAAGACAATGTTTATACGGGAGTCAGTCAACTCAAAGTGAGCAGACAGGACTGGGACAACATGAAGCCCTTCCACTGTGTTGTGAGAAATACAGCAGGAACAGGACAGGGGACATTCATCAAGCCACGTAAGTCTTGTGTTTAGTCATATATAAATGCCTTTATAGTAGTTGATTTGAAATTTAGCAGGTTAACATGGCAGAGCTGTTAACATATTTTAGCATTGTGAAACAATTTAAAAGGTTTTCAAATTGATTGTGATGACACAAAGCGTACATGTATTGCCAGTAGATAACAGTAGAATACAGTACCAAATACATAAGATCCATTTCTTACGGTGCACTAATCAATAATAATAATACATTGATAAATGTTATTGGTGTAATGTGTCTCTACTAGTTGGTTTTATTACTGTGTTCTTTAGAGGTGTTATCAGAGGTAGACTAACCCCGTCATTGTACCTTTATCCTGAGCTGATATTTTGACGTTTGAAGTAAAAGTAAAAGTGAGCCATCACTGTTGTAATTGTTTTACAATATACTCAATTATGAAGGAACGTGAACACAAAGGAGAGCACAAAAAAGAATTTAGCTATTAAAAGGTTAGAGTGTTTCTAAGGTTTCTAATGTCATAATGAGCAGACCTGACCGGTTAACCAAACAGTGTGGTGGAATGAGAAGGTTGGCACTTTCTCGTGCACATACAGCTGCTGACTCAGTCTATATTATCTATTACTAATATTCTGCATGCCCTCTGCACCTGCTGAAGAACAAATTATTGTTGTGTGCTCTGCTTCTTTCCATCTATCTGCATAATCATAGTGATGCAGATAGATTGAACCTTTATGGTGATAATTAACGTTCAAGTTAACTCCATGTTTGTTTGCCTGAGCAGTCAATGTATATGCAGAAGCGAGCATCAGAGCTCTGCTGTTCAATTGTATTTTCCTCGAGTCCTTCTGCGCACTTTAAAAACAAGCTAAAGAGATCCTTTGAGTTTTATCAAACTACATGAACCTCTGCTTCTGCATATATATATTATACACACACACACACACACACACACACACACACATCCCCTGCTTGCGCATACATATATTTGTTTATATCTTTTTTTTTTTCAGATATGCCTTATCAGATACCAGATGTTAAAGTGTTTGTCTCATGTTATGAGGATCAGGAGGTTGCCTTCACCTGCATTGCCAGTGATTTTTCACCAAGTAATCAAAAAGATCAAATGGCTGAAAAATGAAGCACCAATAGCTGATGAAGCAAATGTGATGAAAAGCTCTTCTGCAGAGAAAAAGACAGCTAATGGACTGTACAGTGTTTACAGTGTTCTCAAAGTACCAGCCAGTGAATGGACTGAGAGCATTAATTATACATGCGAGTTTGAAGGGAAAGGTCAAAATGGTGCAACGTTCAATAGATCCACTGTGTCCTACAAACAGACGTCCTCTCCCTCTAGTAAGTAAATGAATACTAATTATTGAAACATTTTGTGTGAATTTCTATGGTTTATATTCTCATTGGTTTGCAGCCATTCCTGTCCAATAATGTTTCCCTTATTCCTCAGCCCCAAAGGTGACGGATGCAGTGAATTAGCTGCTGACGTAGTGATCAAAGACCCTTCACTGGAGGACTTGTTTTCAAAAGGAAAAGGAACAATAGTATGTGAAGTCAAGGTAAATACGCCATCAGTAGAAGAGGTACGTTGGGAGGACGAGGAAGGAACTGAAATCGCTAATGCCAAATCGAAGGACAAAAAAGGACGTGGAGGCCTTTACAGAGTACCACTCGAGATCACATTTGAGGACTGGACCCGGGGGATAAAACCCAGCTGTGTTGTTATTCATCCAGATTTACATGAACCGCTCAAGAAACCCTTTGAAAGGAATATTGGTAAGAAAACTGAAGGGCTGTCTTTATTTTTTCTAATCATGCCATCAAATCCAGTGATCTTTCTCAGCTGATTATGGAGCAGAGATTTTCTTCAGCACTGTATGTGTGGCAGGAGGTTTAATGTTTCTCTCATGCTTGCAGGAGGACCGACTCGGCGTCCTTCAGTGTTTATGCTGGCTCCAGTAGAACATACTAGACAAGAAATGGTGACCTTGACTTGCTATGTGAAAGACTTCTACCCTCGTGAGGTTTTGGTGTCTTGGCTTGTTGATGACGAGAAAGCAGATTCAACATACACGTTCCATACCACAGAGCCTGTAGAAAACCAAGGATCCTATTCGGCTTATGGCCAGTTATCGCTCAGCCTTGATCAGTGGAAACAGAGTGATGTAGTGTATAGCTGTGAAGTGTCCCACGAGTCTATGGCTCAACCAAACTCAACCAAAGCTATTGTCAGGTCCATTGGGTACAGAATGCATGAAGGGAACAACCTGGTCCACCTCAACATGTTTCGACACATGCCAATACTGCCTTTTTAAAATGCGTTGTTGTCTATTGAATTAACTGACCGAACAACTGTTTAAATCTGGTCTTACCTCGAAGGTTATAAAGTATATAACCCTACAAAAAATGACTCAAATACTTTTGAAATCCAAAAACCAACATTTAGCTTTGAACGTTTTACTTAAACTATGAAGGTCATAATTATGAAGATGTCAGACAAGTACTCATTGTGATATTTTATTATACAGTAATGTAGGCCTAACTGGAAAAGCAGGACTTTGATTACTTTGGTGCATTTTCACTCAACATTTGTTTTCTTTGTCTTCACAGGTTAAATGAAACAAGGTGAACTTTCTGTAAGACTTATTTTGTCTGCCTTTTTTTCATTAACTTAAGAGTCATTATTAAGAGTATTGTGTAAGTATTTTCCTTTGTTTTAATTACAAAAGCTTTATGTCTGCTGAACAAAAATGTTTAAATGTCATTAACCATTGATGTTGATCCATTTTTTGCTTTTCCATTTAATTGTTCATACTATCTATTGTCTAAATGTCTATTTCACCAATAAATGTTTTAATACGTAACACTTATTTCTTGTTATTGACATTTTAATTGTTTTATCATGTTATTTATTGCATTACTCTGTTTATCATCTCCATTGCATCTGCAAAAGACAAAAGTTCTCGGTTCTATTATTAAGAGACTTAAACCTTCAGCAGGTCCTGACAAGCAATGCAAAAACTATAGTGCATGTACACTGACATGAGACGACATGAGATATTTAAATGTGCACTCTGTTTCTCTTACTGGCATAACCCCACCTCACACCTGGAGTCTGTGATGCACCGTTGCTCATAACTTTGTTTCACTTCTGTAATTTGGTACTTTACTAGGGGGCGGCTGTGGCTCAGTGCTAGAGCCGGTCGTCTTTCAAACGGAAGGTCGGAGGTTCGATCCCCAGCTCCCTCACGCTCAGGTCGAAGTGTCCTAAATTGCTCCCGGTGGCATAGCCAACGGGTATGAATGTGATATCTGATTGACAGTTGGGCACTTTACGTAGCAGTCCTGCCATCAGTGTGTGTGAATGGTTGAATGTGAAATGTAGTGTAAAAGCAGCTTTGAGTGGTCGCAAAGACTAGAAAAGCACACAAGTACAGTCCATTTACTTTATTGGGAGCTGGGTGTTACTCAATGCTTCCGCCTGCTGCTTGCCCTGATCACTCTACCCTGTCATGCTGCAACATCTGTGCAACAGACTTCCAGCCTTCTCTCCACCTAACCTTTAGGACACACACCATCGAGCCTAGACACAAAGGTATTACCATTTACAATTCAGGCCCACATAATGTAAAGGTATGTACGACTGCTGATATGATATCAGCTCATTTTTTATAAATAAACATCTAATAGTGAGAAAGAAGCAAGCAAAGGTAAAATAATACTCTCTCTCTCTCTCAGGACCGCAGGTTCTATCTCCAAACATCAATAAAATCAGCAATAAAAAAAAGGTCATAACTTTCTTCAAGGATAGGCTTATACTGCAGTACATTGTTCTCACAATACCAACACCCCTGTGTTACTTAGACTGTCCACAAGAGTGAGACAAAGCTCCACGTACAGCAATGTTGAGCTGCATCCTCTGTGAAACACCAGTTGGGTAGACATTTGATGATTCTGAACTGGACTTGCTAAATGCTAAGACGCAGAGGTACATTCACTTGAAGAACAGAGACTGTTTTTCTAACCATTTCTGTTCCTCCATACATACACATGCAGAGTTACTGTCAATGTGTGCACATTCTGTCTTTGAGGTAGAACTGCTTGTTTGTATTGTTTATAGATGCCGATGGTCTCTTTTCCCATTCCCAGTGGAGTGTAGTGCTTTCAGTCTCTTTTCTGCTGCGTCACCATCTGACGTCACAAACGTGCCGGGGACAGGGTTAGTAAAGGTTTTTATTGTACCTATTACTCAGTCTATTTATCAAACTCGGCACCCACAACTTGGAACAATGTTCGAACGCTGCTTGGAAGGAGACGGGCGGAAATTGTAGCTGAGTTGACAAGGAGTCACAGAAGTTACCGACGTAGCATGGCATTGCGCCTGAAAGGGGGCGGAGATTAGCGTGTCAACATGGTTTTTGTGTTCCCATCAATGCCGATTGGAGACGAGGCGATTATTACCCAGGTCTACTGCAGAGTCATTTGACCCGGGTCTGAATGTTGATTGTAGCCTTTCCCATTAAGAAAAAAAGATGAGTGTTCCCGGGTGTTAGAGGGTTTTTCGACCAGTGGGGAAAGGGCTTAAGAGAGAGTGTTCAAACATGGTTAGATTAACGTAAGTGGTCCATTCAGGAGACAGGGACTCATATTGGCCCCCGAGCCCACCTTGAGGCACAGATCTTATTCAACATTAAACAGAGCTGAATAAAATTCCAACAAGGTCTTCCACAACATCTATACTTTGATGTTACAAGGGTGATTCCTTTCTTCCTAAACCCTCATTTACAAAAAAACATTGAGATTTCAATTATTTTCATTTTTGGAAATAATATAGTGTAATTATAGTTAATTATAGTGTAATAGTGTAATTAAAAAGCACCTGTAAAGTGCCTTTGAGTGTCATGAAAAGCGCAATATAAATAAAATGTATTATTATTTTAAAATTAAACTGAAATTTAATAAGTGAGCCACTTGTCCCAAACAGTCAAAAAGTACATTTCTATCTGATGCTACTTCAACAGACAACCATAAAAATATTGTACCGACAAAAATAGTGACAACTTCAAATCTTCAATACAAAAACAAAAAGACACTTCACCCGTCATAGCTGCAAATGCACAGGTGTTACTCATAAAACTGATAGCTGTTTTATCAGTGTCCCAGTGAGCTGTGATAAAAGAGTCTTTGCTACGTCTTAACTTAAGGATGAGCTCTGTCTCCTCTTGGACCCTTTAACAATATAATGTGATTAAAATGTTTGAAATGCCCCACAGCATTAATGGAGGCATAGCAAATCAGTTCATGCAAATGCAATCTCGGATCCCATTGGCTACAGTCTGACGATGATATAGTCTCTGGGCACACCTGTTAACATGCCGGAGCAAGTACCCAGCGGTTAGCAATAAACAACTTCCTTTTCTGCCTGCTGCATTGTATACAGAAAAAGAAACCGTTTTTCTTGCTCTTTACTTTAATTAACGGGTTTTGCCTTTGCCGAAATTTCAACGTCATGATGCGGATTAGTAAGTAGTAAACATGAAGCTTTGTCAGGTCTGTCCTCAAGAGGAAACTACTTTTACAATGCTGGTTTGTTGAACGGAGGTCGGATTGATCATTTCTTATGCATTTGAAGAAGTCGGGAAATCTAAACGCTGAACGGCTTTTGTGACACCGTGTCAGGAAATTTAACTCAAGTTGAATCTTGATCTAGATGTATCTTTAGCTGTTAGCATGATGTCTGTTTATAGAGATTAATAAAACACTAAATCATCGCCAGACAGCCGCTGATGGGAGCCGGGATGTCATCTGCCTGCTTTTGCTCTCCACACGGACTGTTTTTCCTGCATACGCAGCAGCCTGCTGATATGTGATTGGTCACAGCCTACAGATTAATGCAAGTATTAGGTCTGTGGGTAACATGAGCTTTTAAAAAGTATGACATATACATGTATATTGACAATATGTTTATACTGATGACATGTTGGCACTGCAGTAAATATTGTTTTAGAAACTGACCTTGCTTGTTTTGTTCATCTTCTCGTTCTTCGGTGGTAAAAAGCAGCCAGAGTGTTAAGTTTATTACTGCCACCAAACCATGGATGCATGTTCTTCCTGGAGTGACCTTTGTTGTTACTCACTCCTGCAGTCCTTCCAGGGTGGATCGAGCAAAGTTCCCTTCAGTTTTTCAGACAAAAGGAACTACACTTGTTGGCTGCGGGGATACCCCAACTCATGGGAGTAGACACATGAAAGGCATCTTATGTGAAGTCTGCAGAAAGTTTGCTCTGAGGCCTTCGTGGAATGGATGAAATGTGGATTTGGAGAGCATTTCAGAATGTGTCCAAAGTGAAGAGACATTTACGAGACAGAACTGATGAATGTCATTCAGGTTTGCTAAAAATATAAATCACACCGACACATTACTGCTTATGTTGGCATTAGAGTATTTGTCAACTAGCTACCATGCATTTTGGCCTGCAGGCAGATAGCATTGTTGACTATGATAGACTCATTACACTCTATTTAAACAGTTTTACTCAGACCCTAAACATTACATGTAGAACCGTGCGCATGCTCTCATTTGAAGGACATTAAAATAAATCCAAATCAATCTCTAAATCTAATCTTGTTTTATTAACATGTTACATGATATTTTAATTGCAGGACTTCAGAGAGTTTTTCAGTGATCATCATCATTAAAGTGCTCAAACATACTTCCTGTTTCTCACTAAAGTTACTTTCTCTGTAGTTTCCTCGTGAGTGTGAAATCTAATCAAACCAGCATTACTGTGACTCACATTCATTCAATTATCTGGCAGTGATAGAAATTCCACTGATTGACTCAATGTTGGGATCTTTTTTCATCTCATTCAGCTGAATCTGAAATTCACATTCAACCTGAAAATCAACATTAATATAGAAAGTTGTTTTTTCTCTCATGAAGAAAAATAATGTGTGTGTGTTTTTACTGTGAAGCAATGTTTACAGATGATGGACAAAGACTGTTTTCTGTTTGACACTATGTTGATTAAATTCTCTGTATTTGAGGTGAAACTGTGTCCACATATCTTCAAACAGTCCTTTACTGTCCTTTGAACAACAATCACAGTGAGGCAGTCATGGCAATAAATCTAAATATTCAGGCTCCATTCATCAATTAGTTTATCACATAACAGAAATGTATTGTGTCCCTATGGCGTCAAAAACGAGGAAACAACACATTATTCTATAATTCTTCATAGACACTCAAAACAGTCATGTGATGAGTAGGAGAAACTTCTGTCCAGTTTAGTAAATATGAGGACTTAACCCTGAAATCTATGTGGTTAAAAACATTGAAAAACCTTCGACTGTCTCTGATTGCACTGAAACGTTTCATTTTATAGAGTCACAAAGAAAGGAAGGGTTTCTGTTCATGTGTCAGAGAATGAGAAAACTGTAGATCTGCATTTATTACATGAAGTCTGTGGTTGTTATATTTTCTATTCAAATCTGAATAAAGTTATAAGAAGAAGAAACTGGATCAATAATGACAAAAAATGTGACAGAGAGAGAGAGAGAGAGAGAGAGAGACACCATCATCCTCTCAGAAAAGAAATTCATGCAAACTGTGATGTCTTCCTCCTCTACTTATGTGACTGCAGAGAGGAGGACAGAGAACAGTGGACACACAGTTTAACATGATGGACTACAGGACAGGACTGCTGCTGTTAACTGTCTGCTGGGCAGGTGAAGATCATCACTATATTCATGTTACATAGCGTATATATCTGTCAGCAGCTGATTTCACTTGATGTTTTTATCCTCTCTCCAGGTGTTGATGGTCAGACTCTGACAGAATCTGAACCAGTGGTTAAACGTCCTGGAGAATCCCACAGACTGACCTGTACAGGCTCTGGATTCTCATTCAGCAGCTTCTGGATGGCCTGGGTCAGACAGGCTCCTGGAAAAGGACTGGAGTGGATCACTTACATCAGCACTGGTGGTAGCAGCAAATACTACTCTCAGTCAGTTCAAGGCCGGTTCACCATCTCCAGAGACGACAGCAGACAGCAGCTGTATCTGCAGATGAACAGTCTGAAGACTGAAGACACTGCTGTGTATTACTGTGCCAGAGACCCACAGTGAGAGACAATAACAGGAGAGTCGTACAAAAACTACTTCCTCTATTTACAACCATCAACTTTCAGCTGTCTCAGCATCACTTTGTAAAAAGGCCTCTACAACTTATATTAGACTAAATGTAAAATATAACAAATAAAAATGTAATAATGATCGCAGAGTTGAAGTTCATTGAAAAAGAAAAACAGCTGATCGGTCTGCGGCTAAGCAGCCCCATACACAACAATGTGATGCTCTGTGTGTTCTGACACCTGTCTATCAGAACCAGCATCAACACTTTCAGCTCTTTCAGCTACAGTAGCTCTTCTGTTGGATCGGACCACATGGTCCAGCCTTCACTCCACACGAGCATCAATGAACCTCGGCTGCCCATGACCCTGTCAGCAGTTCACCTGTTTTCCTTCCTTGGACCACTTTTGGTCGGTACTGACCGCTGCAGACCGGGAACACCCCACAAGAGCTGCAGTTCTGGAGATGCTCTGACCCAGTCATCCAGCCATCACATTTTGGTCCTTGTCAAACTCGCTCACATTCTTACACTTGACCATGTTTTTCTGTTTCCATTACATCAACTTTGAGGACAAAATGTTCCCTTGCTGCCTAACATATCCCACCCACTGACAGGAGCCATTGTAACGAGATCATCAATGTTATTCACTTCACCTGTCAGTGGTCATAATGTTATGGCTGATTAGTGAATATTAAATGACCCTTGGCTGCTTGATCTCGAGGAACTTTAGTTACAGATCAAGTCTGTTCCAGCTGTACGTTCTGGTGAGGAGGAGTCAATGCAAAACTCAGATGTATCATATGTAAAGCAGAGGTGATTTACAGTCATGCTTTCATATAGTCAGAGCAACACTGATGCTTCATATGTTTGATTCTATGCAAACTCAGTGAGCTTCCTTGTTACTCGGCTATAAAAGCTTCACATCAGGCTGTCAGTGGAGTTCACAGCACGTCACTTTAACATAAAGCATGTTTTCTGTAGCTCTGCTGCTGCTGTTGGCAGCTGGATGTGAGTCTCTCTGGATTTGTCAAAGTCAACAGTTCTTCTTTTGCACTTTAACTTGATCATTTCTTACAAAACATGTTCTTTATTTTAACAGGTGTGAAGTGTGAACAGTTGACACAGCCAGCCTCTGTGACTGTGCAGCCAGGTCAACGTCTGACCATCACCTGTCAGGTCTCTTATTCTCTTAGCGGCTACTGGACAGCCTGGATCAGACAGCCTGCAGGGAAAGGACTGGAGTGGATTGGAATGAGAGCTGGATCCACAACTTACTACAAAGATTCACTGAAGAACAAGTTCAGTATCGACTTAGACTCTTCCAGCAAGACAGTGACTCTAAACGGACAGAATGTGCAGCCTGAAGACACTGCTGTGTATTACTGTGCCAGAGAGCCACAGTGAGAGACAATAACAGGAGAGTCGTACAAAAACCACTTCCTCTATTTACAACCATCATTGGGAACATTCACTTGTCTCAGCATCACTTTATTAAAAAGGCCTCTACAAACAATATTAGTCCGAATGTAAAATATAAAAAAATAAACAAAAATGTAACAATGATTGCAGAGTTGAAGTAGATTGACAAAGGAAAAACAGATTGGATCATCAAACTGATGTAAAAGACTGACGGATAAAAACATTGATCTACATACACGGATCAGCCGTAATATTATGACCACCTGCCTGATATTGTGTAGGTCCCCCTTTTGCCACCACAGCCCTGACCCATCAAGGCATGGACTCCATGACACGTCTAAAGATGAGCTGAGGTATCTGGCACCAAGACGTTAGCAGCAGATCTTTTAAGTCCTGTAAGTTGCGAGGTGGGGCCTCCACAGATCGGACTTGTTTGACCTGCACATCCCACAGACGCTCGATTAAATTGAGATCTGGGTAATTTGGATGATCTTTTACATGATGTCAATGATGTCATGATGGCACCCTTGGTCCTTGTCAAACTCGCTCACATTCTTACACTTGACCATGTTTTTCTGTTTCCATTACATCAACTTTGAGGACAAAATGTTCCCTTGCTGCCTAACATATCCCACCCACTGACAGGAGCCATTGTAACGAGGTAATCAATGTTATTCACTTCACCTGTCAGTGGTCATAATGTTTTGGCTGATTGGTGAATATTAAATGACCCTTGGCTGCTTGATCTCGAGGAACTTTAGTTACAGATCAAGTCTGTTCCAGCTGTACGTTCTGGTGAGGAGGAGTCAATGCAAAACTCAGATGTATCATATGTAAAGCAGAGGTGATTTACAGTCATGCTTTCATATAGTCAGAGCAACACTGATGCTTCATATGTTTGACTCTATGCAAACTCAGTGAGCTTCCTTGTTACTCGGCTATAAAAGCTTCACATCAGGCTGTCAGTGGAGTTCACAGCACGTCACTTTAACATAAAGCATGTTTTCTGTAGCTCTGCTGCTGCTGTTGGCAGCTGGATGTGAGTCTCTCTGGATTTGTCAAAGTCAACAGTTCTTCTTTTGCACTTTAACTTGATCATTTCTTACAAAACATGTTCTTTATTTTAACAGGTGTGAAGTGTGAACAGTTGACACAGCCAGCCTCTGTGACTGTGCAGCCAGGTCAACGTCTGACCATCACCTGTCAGGTCTCTTATTCTGTTGGCAGCTACTACACAGCCTGGATCAGACAGCCTGCAGGGAAAGCACTGGAGTGGATTGGAATGAAATACACTGGTGATTCTTACTACAAAGATTCACTGAAGAACAAGTTCAGTATCGACTTAGACTCTTCCAGCAACACAGTGACTCTAAACGGACAGAATGTGCAGCCTGAAGACACTGCTGTGTATTACTGTGCCAGAGAGCCACAGTGAGAGACAATAACAGGAGAGTCGTACAAAAACTACTTCCTCTGTTTACAACCATCACTGGGAACATTCAGTTCTCTCAGCATCACTTCATAAAAACTGAGTGTTATTATCTGTCAGTGATTAAAATGATGGTTATTGAATGTTTTTTCTTTTCTTTTATTTGTTGGAAGGTTTAATTCAGGTCCAACTTCACAAAAACAGTGAAATAATTTCAGTTTTTACTTGTAAGAAATGTTCACAGACACTTATGAAAGATTGTGTCCTGTTTCAATGCTGATTAAATTCATTTTAATTAATGTGGTTAAACTGTGTCCATGTGTATTCAACATGTTAAAGCCCTTTATTATTATTACTGCAATATCTACAGTGGAGTGGGCATTTGTGATGGAAATTCTGAGGCTTCCGTTAAAATAAGCAAAATGAAACATAATTCTACACAAAGAAAGTCAAAAACAAACAGTAACCACCTCTTTACAGCGGTTTGAAGAGACATCCAAACATCTAAACACATTTTAAAGAGTGGGAAACTGAGTTTAATTTGATGTTCAGAGAAGAAGAAAGCTGTTAATCTTCAGTTTTCACATGAACTCTTTTAACATCAGTGTTTTTTGTGTTGATTTACTCATGGCTTTGCCCGACCATACTGCTGTTAAAACAGAGGAGAATATGATCAAATATGACTGGTCAATACAAAGAGATGTTCTCTCTGTGAGGAGGAGTCAATGCAAACTGTGATGTCTTCCTCCTCTACTTATGTGACTGCAGAGAGGAGGACAGAGAACAGTGGACACACAGTTTAACATGATGGACTACAGGACAGGACTGCTGCTGTTAACTGTCTGCTGGGCAGGTGAAGATCATCACTATATTTATGTTACATAGCGTATATATCTGTCAGCAGCTGATTTCACTTGATGTTTTTATCCTCTCTCCAGGTGTTGATGCTCAGACTCTGACAGAATCTGAACCAGTGGTTAAACGTCCTGGAGAATCCCACAGACTGACCTGTACAGGCTCTGGATTCACATTAAATAGCTACCACATGGGTTGGGTCAGACAGGCTCCTGGAAAAGGACTCGAGTGGATCGCCCGGATACACACTGGTAGTAGCAGCAAATACTACTCTCAGTCAGTTCAAGGCCGGTTCACCATCTCCAGAGATGACAGCAGACAGCAGCTGCATCTGCAGATGAACAGTCTGAAGACTGAAGACACTGCTGTGTATTACTGTGCCAGAGAGCCACAGTGAGAGACAATAACAGGAGAGTCGTACAAAAACTACTTCCTCTATTTATCACCAGCAGCAACATCATTACAATAATATCTATATATTTTTTTACATTTGAAGGACATTAATATTAATCCAAATCAATCTCTAAATCTAACAACAGTCTCAGTGGGACAAACAGGCTTTAAATAGTGTATGTAACATTTATATACAGAAGTAATGAAAACATTTGAATGGTTATGTCAGATAGAAAAATAAATGTGTTAGTGTATGAATACTTAAAACATGTTTAAATGTAAGAGACTTGTATGAAACTAAACTGACCAGCATCACTTTCATAAATGGAGGATGTATTTGTTATGACTGAGTCATATTATGAGTCCAGCTGTTGTATTGAGAGTAATGATGTGGCTCTGCCTCCTTGCCTGGGGTGGGTGCTATTGTCTCTCGTTTTGTGTATGTGTTCTCTCTCGGTGCTGTGTTGCAGGTGGCTGTTTGTGATTGGGGGAAAACTTGTGGCGCCTGTTTTAAAATCGAGCTGCAGAAGTAGACTTTGCCCCGCCTCCTTTCTTCACTCCCAACCCGAACGTAGTGTTGCAGCGTCTTTGAGACAAGTGGATGATCGCTTGAGCGAAATTGTGTAAATATTGTAAATAGAGTAAATATATATTTAAAGTCTGAAAAGCAGGGCCGCTGATTTAGCTCAGCTGGTAGAGCAGGCGTCCCATGTACAGAGGCTACAGCCCTTATTGCACTGATCGCAGGTTAGACTCCCGATCTGCCGATCATTTGGTGCACGTCATCCCCCACCCTCTCCTCCCAATATTTCCTGTCTATCTTCAGCTGTCCAATCTAATAAAAAAAAGCCAAAGAAATAAATACAAATCTGAAAAGCAGTCCTGGTAATAGTAGGGCAGAGGAGAAGTTACTTTTCACCCTTCTTTTGCTCCTGTTTTCTGTTAGGGAGTTAGGTAAGAACTTTGCATTTTCTTTATTGAGGTGAGAAAAATTGGTTTTGGGTAAGAGGTTCTGTTGGTTGTTTTGGCCTTGCTCTCCCTGAAGATTGTTTATGCTTTGTGTTGGATTAAATAAATCAGAGATTGTGGACTGCATATTGGTTTGACTGGTCTTCCTTGGGAGTGAGGAAAAGGAGGGGGTCACCTGTGTGCTTCAGTTTCCCCTGGGCCGGGCGTGACAGCACTTTTAATGCATGTGGATGTATTATGAAATAATTGAGCATGAACCTGTTACTTCAAACATCATTTCTCCTGTTTGATGAATGTTTTCAGTATTTATCAACAAGTATTTCCAAAATCTGTGAGAATGTGCAGCCTGAAGACACTGCTGTGTATTACTGTGTGCGTGTCAGCTCCACTGTGATACAAACCACCAACACACCTGCATAAAAACTCAGAGACTCAGCTACCTCACTAAATGTTAACTTTATAAAGACAATACTCTCTGATTAGTAGATAAGATAAATGTTTATGTAACTCACAGAATCAGAGAGTTCAATATTTCAAAGTATCAAAGCAGATCTAGTTTCACCTTTACTGCAGCCGACATCAGTACAGAAGAATCAGAGAGAAGCTTCATCTTGTGATACCTAGAAACAGTTTGTTTCTGTTTTTATGGGATGGGGCAGAAATTACCATCTGATAATGTAACTACATAAACATTATAGCTCCCCGTCTCACACTTTTGTAAATCGTCAAGATAAAAACAGGCTCTAAACTGCTGAACCATGAGTTAAAGATCGTCAGTGAGGAGAGAAAGGTGTATTCTCCTTCTCAGCTGGTTCAGTTACTGTATGAATATATAAGTATTTAAGTCGCGGCTCTGTGCTGCAGCGGTTTTTATTCCCTGAGATCAGAAATCGACCAGTTTTTGAAAGAGAAGGACCGACCTCTTCATGAACCGAGTGACCCTCTCTGGTTGGCAGACCTGGCGTTTTTAGTTCATCCGACTGGTCATCTTGACACACTGAACAAGAGCCCACAAGGCAAAGACCAGTTTGTTCCACAGCTTTACACACAAATCATCACTGCTCCCACTGAGTGCAACGCTCTTCACATCTTCCCTGCTGTTTTGAAAATGAGCTGCCAGAAAAGAATGAAGGACACAAGCTACAATTTTAGGCCATTTTATTAAAGTCATGGACCACCGAACCCGCCCTCTTTTCTGTCACCTTCCTGAGACATTCATATTTCAACGCTTTGTGCTCAGGAACAAATGAAAACCATTAATGGAAAGCTGTGATGGAGGCTGTTTGTTTCTTTAAGCATATTCAATTACCAAGCATATCTTACCTTCATTGGATTGGTTTCACTAACTTTAATGCACGAGAGGTGAGGTATGTTAAAGTGGGCCAGTTTCTCTCTGTGAGGAGGAGTCAATGCAAACTGTGATGTCTTCCTCCTCTACTTATGTGACTGCAGAGAGGAGGACAGAGAACAGTGGACACACAGTTTAACATGATGGACTACAGGACAGGACTGCTGCTGTTAACTGTCTGCTGGGCAGGTGAAGATCATCACTATATTCATGTTACATAGCGTATATATCTGTCAGCAGCTGATTTCACTTGATGTTTTTATCCTCTCTCCAGGTGTTGATGCTCAGACTCTGACAGAATCTGGACCAGTGGTTAAACGTCCTGGAGAATCCCACAGACTGACCTGTACAGGCTCTGGATTCACATTCAGCAGCTATCAGATGAACTGGATCAGACAGGCTCCTGGAAAAGGACTGGAGTGGATCGCTGCTGATGATGGTGGTAGCAGCAAATACTACTCTCAGTCAGTTCAAGGCCGGTTCACCGTCTCCAGAGACAACAGCAGACAGCAGGTGTATCTGCAGATGAATTGTCTGAAGACTGAAGACACTGCTGTGTATTACTGTGCCAGAAGAGACACAATAACACAAACCATCAGCAGAGCTGAACAAAAACCCCTCAGTGCCTGAACACTTGTAACATGAAGCCACCAGAGGAGGAGCCCTCAGACCACTAATGATTATAACAACAGTCTCAGTGGGACAAACAGGCTTTAAGTGTATTTAGGTGTTAAACACTGCAAAATAGTTTATAGTGGTAGTATCAGACCCTCCCATCAAAATCAGAATTTCTGCATGTATAAAATGTAAGTCATAAAATTTGCACAAATTACCATAAAAATGGTGCATGTAGTTGAAAATTGTTCTTCTGAAACATCCTTTAGCTGAATCCTTGTTCTTGTAAAACGTCTTCACTTAACCTCAGTGAGATGTGAACCAAAACTACAAGTTAACGTGTCTTCATGATTCAATAAAAATAAAAACAACAATAAATATTAAGTTCATGTGAATAAACTTAATCTTTATTTCGTCACCTGTCAATACTTGACTCTGATTGGTTGCAGGGTGTCACTTCTTTTCTCACTTTGGATTGTTCTGGCCTCAAAGTCGTCCATAAGTTCCTCATAATGGAAACATCATCAGAGAATGTCCCTTTCTTAGTTTTTTAAGAGAACAGTGTTTATTCTTTTCTCTCGATTATAAGCATTATTAACAGGCAATATAAAAAGTCTATCTCTGTTTCTAACTATGCTGATTAAATCATTTGTATTTCTGTCATGAAACAGTATAATAAACAAGTCTTACTGCAGCAAAGAAATCAGTAGCAATGAAGTTCTTATTCTCAGGCTTCTTTTAATAATTGGTCTATTTTCATGTCAGAAATTCATGTTGTCTCTGATTCAATCATCAGAAAAATACACTGATACACATTTGAACACAGAGAACATGAAAAACAGCAGACAAGTTACAGCCGCAAGCGGCGATGAACGGGCCCTCGCACCCATGGCCACGTTGGGGAGTGTCGCGGCTACGGGGTGTGAGGCAGCCTCGGGACGTGCTGCAGCAGCAGCAGGGTGTGCATGAGCCACAGCATGTGCTGCAGCCAGGAGCTGTTAACCAGTAGGTGGTGCTATCAGCATGACCCAAATTCCTATGTAGATCTGTTCAGGCCGAGACTTTAATCAAGCAAATGAAATTTGAAGCTGATTGAAAAATGTATATGAGAGTTACTACTGCCTCTTTCCACTAGGTGGCGCCAAGAGTGAGTGAAAATGTATATGCAGATCTGTTCAGGGCAGTACCCTCATGAAAAATTTGTGAGGAGATTGGACAATGCATATGAGGGTTGATACAGGCTGTCACCAGTGTGTGGCACTATAGCTATCATGAAAAGATGACTCTGTTCAGGGCGGGACTCAAGCATATGAAATTTGGTGCAGAGATGATGAAGTACAGCCACGTTATCAAAGCCTCGATGTTAGGCGACGCATCATGGCGAAGGTTATCTTCGCCACGGCACCAGGGTCACGACGTCTGTTGAAACCTCACCGTGTTTTTTCACAATCCTTGATCAAGGTCTTAAGGCTTTCCTGGCCAAAGTTTGTTGTTGATGTGTCTTACCACCTTGGAGGAGAAGCTTGGAGAGTAAAACATGTCATTTCCTGTTTCCAGTAGGGGGCGCTAGGCCCGATGGGAAATGTTTTCATGTAGTTGTGTTCAGGCAGGGGCTGTTATCATACATGTAAAATATGAAGAACATTGAACATTGTGTATGGGAGTTACAATGATTTTCTGTTTTTGGCCTTCGACCCCCCGCCAAGGCCCCGCCCTTTGATGAAAACTCAAGCTTGTAATAACTTTGAATGTCCAGTGTGTTGTCAATACACTGACTGAGTTTGAAAAGGATCAGATGAAGTCCCTACGAGGAATTCGTTAAAGTATGACCACTGTAAATCACCAAAAACAAGCCTTATTTTGAAATTCAAAGCAAAATGGATGACTTCCTGTTGGGTTTGAGGTATGGGTGCAAGAGGCTTTTTTGTGCATCCTGACCTGCTATATATACCTACCAAAATCCATATGTGTACGTCAGAGTAACCTTTATGGGGACCCCTTTTTGAAATTTTCTGGGGGCGCTATGGAGCCATTTTGCCACGCCCATGTGCGTAAAACACAAAATATCAAACATTTTGTCAGACCAGGGGTCCGTTTCACAAAGCAGGTTTATTGAAAACTCTGAGTCTGTTAACCCTGAAATGAGGGAAACTCTGAGTTTTCCGTTTCACAAAGGGAGGTAACTCAAACCAGAGAAAGAGGGGTAACTCTAGCCTGTTTCACAGAGAGAGGTAACTTAAGCTCTCGGTCAGTAACCGTAGTAACAGCCTCTATGAACCTAACCTGGTCGGGAGCAGGTTTTTCTCAATGAACCTCGAGTTTCTCTCTGTCTCCGCCCTCTTTCAGCCACACACGGTATTTGATTTACTCATTCATTGAGTCAGCAGGCGAGTTTTGGCGTAGCAAAGTTCTGCCGTGTGTTATTTAAAAAAATCAGTCAGTAGGCTTATATTAGGCCATAGGCACAGTAGGTGGCGACTTTTTCCACTAACATGGCATGTCCGTTTGACAACGATCCCGTGGATGAAGGTGCAGCATTACTGCGCAGAGAATTAAATATTCGTCGGGAGATGGTTATCAGACCGCGCATAGATGTTCTCGCATTTCCAGACAATTATCTTTTTGAGCGGTACCGTTTCACGTCACAGTCCATCATCTACATACACAACCTAATCCGTCCTTACATTTGCAACATTACCAACCGTAGCCATGCTCTCACATCCCAACAGATATTGTGTGTTGCGCTGCGTTTCTTCGCAAATGGGAGTTTTTTGTATAATGTTGGAGATGCAGAGCACCTGAGTAAGGCAACTGTATGCAGGGCGGTCAGAAAAGTGTGCCTCGCCCTGAAACGGCTATTATCCATCTTCGTTGTTTTCCCTGGACATAAACCTGTCAGAGCCATCAAGGAGGAGTTTCACAGGATTGCAGGTGAATGATGTAGAGATCCGTTCAATGAATTTTAAATTATATTCTGTTAATGACATTGTGCTGCAACCTCATACTGGGATTAGTCATTTTAATTTCTTTTAGGATTTCCCAGTGTGATTGGCTGCATAGATGGCACACACATCCCCATCACGGCTCCGTCACATAATGAAGCAGATTATGTGAATAGGAAGTCAATTCACAGTATAAATGTGCAGGTACATGAAGATTGACTACTGTTTCAAAATGTTAAAGAGTGCATCATAGTTCAACATCTGTCATTCTCTGCACTGTCAAGATCATATGTGATGCTGCATACATCATTTCCAATGTGGTGGCCAAGTGGCCTGGGTCTGTTCATGACTCAAGGATTTATCGCGAGTCTAACCTGAGCAACAGACTGCAACGTGGTAAGCAGCCTAAAGATTTGCACAATATAATTCACTCGTCTCCCTCATTTAATATACTCTAATGTATCCACTATACATTACAGGAGAGTTTGATGGCCTTCTGCTGGGTGACAGGGGTTACCCATGCCAACCTAGGCTGCTGACCCCTTACCCTGACCCTGAACCAGGCCCCCAACAGAACTTCAACCGGGCTCACTGCAGGACGAGAGCCCGGGTGGAGATATCCATAGGCCTGCTGAAAGCCCGTTTCCAGTGCCTACGTCACCTTAGGGTGACCCCTGAGAGGGCCTGTGATATTATTGTGGCATGTGTTGTTCTTCATAATATTGCCACTATTAGAGGAGAGCAACACCCTGCCCTACAAATCGAAGACCTTGATGATGACCCCATCCACCTGCCAGCTATGCAGGACGGCAGAGCAGTCAGAGACACCATATGCCATAACCACTTCAGAGACTAATCATCACCATCATCACCACCACAGCAGTCAAATAAAGACATAATACAAATTTCATTTGGTCTTCTTTATTTCCTACAAATACAAGGGCTAGTTTAGTTAATGTTCCAATAGTTAACATAATTAACATAATTCAGCTGTGACCATGCACCTACCTCTAACTTGTGCTCCAGTATTTCAATTTCTAGGTCTGCCCTCCTAATCTGGCGGTCCGAGTATTGCATTTCTTTGTCGGTTTTTTGAATTTTTTTCAGCAGGTGAATTTTGTAAATGTCTTTTACTGGTAACTGGTAAAACATAAAGACATTAAATTATACAGTTACACATGAATTCCACAGAATGAACCTCTGGTGTTTACTGAACATCCATCTCACTGTGTCAATCTGTGCAGTGGAAGTTGAGGGACCCTCCTGCTGCTGCCCAGCCATGCCCTGTTAAAAAGGATGAGAATGTGTTAATACTTCAGTGTAGGCTAAATGTCACACTCTATATTCCACCAGAATGTTAAGAAATGTGAATGAGAAGAGAACTATCAGTAACATATCAAGATGTTACCTCTATAGGCCTTTCTGGATCCCCCTCTGTAAAGGCAGCAGACACAGTTTCCTCATACTCTTCTTCCTGGATGAGTGATATGTTTCAGTATACTTAAACTACCATTTGGCAAAATATTTGGAGTATTGCCTACTTACAGTTACAAGGTATGTTGTGGCGTGAGGGGGCTCCACCAGGCAGATAGCACCATCAGAATCTGTTTGGACAAAAGGGAAAAAAAAGACATGAAAGGGAAATACATATTTGTATGAATAGGCTTAAAAAAGGTATATAGGCCTAGGCATATTACATTTTATAAAGGCACTTGTGTCTTGAGGGGTGGGCTCAGAGGATGAGCTCCCTCCAGGGATTCCCTCAGCCACTGGCCTTCCTAAATTCTGGCTAAGGGCCAGCTTCTCTGCCTCTGTTAGAGGTGGCGGTGCTGGGCCACCACCCGTTTTACGGGCATCTGCCTTCTTTCTGTTGGCTGAGTAGAAGTCTGTGTTAGTTTAAATAGGCTTAATTATTTAACAGAACATGATATAGATAAGAAGACATTTATGTTTGTGAAAACAGCATTATGTTGGGGATAAAACAACTGCACAGTCAAACAGCCACTTAATATTTACTTTACAATGTAAAACATGATCAAAAAGAGGTGCCCCCATGAGGTTATGCCGAGGTCTTACCTGTTTGAACAATGTTTTTATATTTCATCTTAAGCTGCTGCCAAGTGCGCTTCTCCCCCGCGGGATTGCACCTAAATGAAATAAATTAATAGGCTACCATTGAAGCAGTTTTCCCCTGTAATATTATTGTGATTGCAAAGGACTACATTTAAACTTACGCATTGACCCGAGCAGCGATGTTCTCCCACGCCATCTCCCTCTCTTTTGCAGCTGCAGCGGTGTTGCACTTCCTTCTAAAAACATGTTCAAACTCGCCGTATGAGCGCATTAAAATGTCCAGTTTAAGTGGGGTGAAAAACGCAGCCCTCCCCTTCCCCATTGCCATGGTGACTCGTCGAATCGGGGCTCCACTGATGCTGTCTTTTTATAGTTGTGGTGCACGCGCTTAACTCCAGGTGAAACTACTCTGAGTTGATCAAACTAACTCAAATCAGCTGTTCTGGAACCGGAAAACTCAGAGTAGATCAACTCAGAGTTCAGGGTTAGACTCAGAGATGGTGAACCTGCTTTGTGAAACGGACCCCAGATGCACAATCCAAATGTGGTGAGTTTTTCGGCATGTTTAAGCTGCGAAATTTGCGCTTCATTTGGGATAAAAAGAAAGGGTCTTTGCACCCATCGGTGCTCGGGCACCAATAATACGAGTGACTCTGGTTCAATTAAAAATGTCAGTAAATATTAGATTCTAGATTAAATTCTGAAAGCTATGTTATTCAACACAGTGAAATTTGAGGCGTTTCATATTCAGGAATAAAAGAAGGAAGATTTATTTTATGTTCCAGAGAATGAAGAAACTGTAAATGATCATTTTCTACATGAAGTTTTCTTGCTTTGCCCGACCACACTGCAGTTAGAACAGAGGAAACATGATGATCAAATATGACTAAATATGTCGAGGCCACACAAAGAAAATCTCCCACCTGCCCCCAAAACACTCCTTTTCTCTCTGTGAGGAGGAGTCAATGCAAACTGTGATGTCTTCCTCCTCTACTTATGTGACTGCAGAGAGGAGGACAGAGAACAGTGGACACACAGTTTAACATGATGGACTACAGGACAGGACTGCTGCTGTTAACTGTCTGCTGGGCAGGTGAAGACCATCACTATATTCATGTTACATAGCGTATATATCTGTCAGCAGCTGATTTCACTTGATGTTTTCATCCTCTCTCCAGGTGTTGATGGTCAGACTCTGACACAATCTGAACCAGTGGTTAAACGTCCTGGAGAATCCCACAGACTGACCTGTACAGGCTCTGGGTTCACATTCAGTGGCTCCCACATGGCCTGGGTCAGACAGGCTCCTGGAAAAGGACTGGAGTGGATCGCCTGGATTCAAACCAGTAGTAGCAGCAAACGCTACTCTCAGTCAGTTCAAGGCCGGTTCACCATCTCCAGAGACGACAGCAGACAGCAGCTGTATCTGCAGATGAACAGTCTGAAGACTGAAGACACTGCTGTGTATTACTGTGCCAGAGACCCACAGTGAGAGACAATAACAGGAGAGTCGTACAAAAACTACTTCCTCTATTTGCCAGCACCACATGGGACACTTGGAACACATTTTTGCAATACTGATTGTGATTAACTGTCATGTTCATTCTAACGGTGCCCCAATTGGTCGGCCACCGATCGTGATCAGCCGATATACATACTAACTGGTTTGATCAGTGGTTTCACAAGTGACATGTGGAGTTCGAGTGTGTGTCTCATGTCCATGTTGAGCCTAACTGGGCAGTTTATTGATCAAAACTTCAAACTAAACAAAGTTGTCCTTTATCCTCAAGAGTTCTGCAGGTCACACACCACAGTTGCATTCAGTGACATGTTACGAGCAACGGGGATACCGAAGGAAAAAGTGCACGTTATTCTAAGAGATAATGCCAAGAACATGGAAAAGGCCATGAGGGATACGGATTTACCCAGCCTGCCGTACATGGAGCGTACACTCCAGCTTCCCGTTGCCGAAGGAGTTTCGTCACAATGAAGCATCACATTTGAAGCATTTAATAGCCTCTGAAAGACGCATCGTTGGCCAACACTCCCAGCTTGCCTACTGGCGACTTCAAAGTATCCAGAAACAACTGGGTCAGTCTATCAAAAGACTTGAGCAAGACGTACCCACCCGATGGAACATTTCGTTATTTATGCTACAGAGTCTACTTGAACAGAAACGTGCACTGTGCGCTTATGGAGCTGACTACAACAGAGTTGTTGAGACTGTTGATCTCAAATCTACTCACGGCTGAAAGGACATTAAATTAAGCTCTCATCAAGTTCAAACAATCGTCATTGCATCATTTTTGTTTATCCTTGTTTACAGCCTCTGGATTCACACTCAGCAGCTACTGGATGCACTGGGTCAGACAGGCTCCTGGAAAAGGACTGGAGTGGGTCGCTGCTGATGCTGGCGGCAGCACCAAATCCTACTCTCAGTCAGTTCAAGGCTGGTTCACCGTCTCCAGAGACAACAGCAGACAGCAGGTGTATCTGCAGATGAACAGTCTGAAGACTGAAGACACTGCTGTGTATTACTGTGCCAGAGACCCACAATAACACAAACCATCAGCAGAGCTGAACAAAAACCCCTCAGTGCCTGAACACTTGTAACATGAAGCCACCAGAGGAGGAGCCCTCAGACCACTAATGATTATAACAACAGTTCACTGTTAAGAACAGAACAGACATATTTAGAAACAGGAAAAGTCAAAGATTATAATGTATAAAAATATCTTTAATATACAGTGAAGTGTCAACATGTGAAATAGTGACATTATTTCTCTTCACAACTCTGTCTCAAAAAGGTTTCCATGAAACAAATGAAACATTAAAGATGGAATTTCTGTCTTTGACTAAATAACATGGGGTTAAATGGCATCTATGTTCTGAGGGCTTACACACGTTTCCTCACTTTGTTGTTAAAGCTTCATTAATATCCACAAATGTTTTCTACACATTTATTCCTGCTGTTTTTTTCCTAATGATGTTCTGAAATATCTGATGAGAAAATAAACAACAGAAAGAAAAACTCTGAAGGTTTGATTTGTTGGAAAAACTCACTTTGGCAAAACTTTAAAGTGGCTATATGTAAGATTTTATTTATATTCATCAATCAAATATCTTTTTTTTTTAATTGCCAATGTGTGAAGGGATAGTAGAGGAAGTGAGATGTGGCCCGTAGGCCAACAGCGGCCTGTGGTCCATTTCTAATTTGCAGCAATTCCTAAACACAGAATGGAATATGGCCCGCATGAGAAAATAAAGCTTGTGCTTGACTGTATTGTACGTCTTAGTTTTGACACTAGGCGGCGCTGCTGTCTTGAACAAGGCAGCTTCTCCGTCCTCACAAAACAGGTGCAATCACTCAGAGAAGATTTTGCCACGGGTGATTAAACATGAAAACCAAAGAAACACAAATTAGCAAGTGAGTGCAGAAAGTTTCAGACACGGTGGGAAAATGAATATTTCTTCATGGAAGTCAAGGGGAAGTGTGTCTGTTGGATTTGCATTGAAACTGCTGCAGTGATGAAAGACTACAATGTTCAACGACACGATGAAACCAAGCATCAGTCCGACACGTCCTACACTGGTGCCGAGCCACAACAGAAAGTTAAGCAAATGGCAGCTAGCCTGTTAGCTCAACAACAGTATTTTTTCCATCCTAACAAAACACAAGAAGATGCCACAGTCACCAGATACGAGGTAGCTCAACTCATTGCCCGACACGGGAAACCTTCCTCAGAGGGTGACTTCATAAAACAGTGCCTCACTAAAGTGGCAGGAATAATGTGACCAGAGAAAATGCAGGAATTCAACGTCAGCACGTCCAGAAACACAGTCGCCCAGCGAATCCAAGACTTGTCAGCTGACTTAAAGCATCAAGTGTCAGATGAAGCTCGTGCTTTTGATTTCTACTTGATTGCATGTGATGAGAGCACAGAGGCCACTTTGTTCATTTTTTGTTTGCAGGAATCGACGAGAACGTTTGACAATAACTCTGTGCCAAGAAGGTCCAGCTTGGCGACGTGATGAACACTGTTGTGAAAACTGTCAACATATTTCGAGCTCGAGGGCTCTATCACAGAGAATTTAGGCTCTCCTGAAATCGATGCTGAATACGGGGACCTACTCTTCCACTCTGACGTGCGCTGGCTAAGTCGTGGCTCCGTGCTGCAGCAGTTTTTATTCCCTGAGATCAGAAATCGACCAGTTTTTGAAAGAGAAGGACCGACCTCTTCATGAAGTGAGTGACCCTCTATGGTTGGCAGACCTGGCGTTTTTAGTTCATCTGACTGGTCATCTTGACACACTGAACAAGAGCCCACAAGGCAAAGACCAGTTTGTTCCACAGCTTTACACACACATGAAAGCCTTCTGTGTGAAGCTCCGTCTCTTTGAGACACAATGAGGCAACTTCAATGCTGCACACTTCCCCACGCTGTGTGAAATTAAATCTGCTTTTCCAAAGGCCAACTTCTCTGCTAAGAAAGGGAAATATGTGTCTGGGATCACATCTCTTTGGACAGAATTCAATCTGCACTTCCAAGATTTTTCTGCTATTGACAAAGACATCCAGCTGTTCTCTACATCCTTCTTGAGGGATGCTTCTACTGGAGCTTGGAAAAAATGGCGCCGCGGATGGCTGCCTCGATGTGTTGGTGCCATGTTTTGTCTTGTTTTGTTTGTAAATACCATTTTTTGCCAAAACACACGCAGCTCTTACACCAGAGAAGAGCTCATGGACATAAGGACTACAACACCATCGGACTTATTTCCCTCTTTCCTTATAGAATCCTAGGAATACTTGGACATTCTGGTTAAAGGTGCCCTCACCTTTGCCAATGCAGTGAAATGCAGGAGGAGAGGGAAACGACCGGCACGCTCGTGCATCTACGCATCTACATGAGTTTGCATCTACGCATCTACATGAGTTTGCTTTGAGGACATCAAAAAAGTGGACCAGTGAAGCTGTGGAGGATCTTCAGGTGTGCTTAAACTGCACGGATTGGGACGCTTTCAGGACTGCTACCAACAGTCTGGATGAGTGTACAGAGGCTGTGACGTCATACATCAGCTTCTGTAAGGACTGCTGTGTAACATCACGCACCACGGTGAGTTACAACAACGACAAGCCCTGGTTAACAGCCAAACTCAGACGGCTGAGGCAGTTAAAGGGGGAGGCATTAAGGAGTGGGGACAGAGACGGCTACAAACAGGCTAAATACACCTTCAGCCGGGCGGTGAGAGAAGCTAAGCGTCTGTACTCTGATAAACTACAACAGCAGTTTTCAGGCGGAGATGCTGGCTCAGTCTGGAAGGGTCTCGGACAGCTCGGGCAGCTCACCAGGGCAGGCTGCAGCGTATCATCCGCTCTGCAGAGAGGGTGATTGGCTGCAATCTGCCATCTCTCGAGGACCTGTACACCTCCAGGACCCCCTCTGGCAAGAGGCTGCGCTCCATCAGGACGAAAACCTCCCGTCACAGGAACAGTTTCTTCTCCTCTGCTGCCAGCCTCGTCAACAAGGCCCCGACCCCACCCCACCCCCCCACGTGACATGGACTCTCATGCAGCCTCTCAGTCACTCAACATTCCACGATTGTTTAAGACTCTAATTCAGACTATGCGTTACATTAACGCACACTGGACTTTTATATTGTCTATACGCTGCACTATTTTTATTCTTATCTTTAACTTTATACCGCAAGCTTTTGCACTCACTTATATCCTGCACATATGTACAGTTTTTAATTTTTAATTCACACCTGTTGTACATATTTTGTGTTATACGTGTTGTTTTTTACATTTTTATGCTTATTGCCTATTTTTTATCTTATTCTATTGAAGTCTTTTACGTATTTTATTCTAGTTCTGTGTTAATGGTTCTGCACCAAAACGACCAAAACTAATTCCTTGTATGTGTGAACCTACTTGGCAATAAACCTGATTCTGAAAAGGCCAAGTTTCCTCTGATGAGGCGCCAAAAAGAATGATCAGTCTTTTTGTCTCTTCATACAAATGTGAGCAAACTTTAATACACGAGAGGTGAGGTAAATTAAAGTGGCCCAGTTTCTCTCTGTGAGGAGGAGTCAATGCAAACTGTGATGTCTTCCTCCTCTACTTATGTGACTGCAGAGAGGAGGACAGAGAACAGTGGACACACAGTTTAACATGATGGACTACAGGACAGGACTGCTGCTGTTAACTGTCTGCTGGGCAGGTGAAGATCATCACTATATTCATGTTACATAGCGTATATATCTGTCAGCAGCTGATTTCACTTGATGTTTTTATCCTCTCTCCAGGTGTTGATGCTCAGACTCTGACACAATCTGAACCAGTGGTTAAACGTCCTGGAGAATCCCACAGACTGACCTGTACAGCCTCTGGATTAGACTTCAGCAGCTCTCACATGGCCTGGGTCAGACAGGCTCCTGGAAAAGGACTGGAGTGGATCGCTTACATCTACTATGATGGTAGCTACAAATACTACTCTCAGTCAGTTCAAGGCCGGTTCACCATCTCCAGAGACGACAGCAGACAGCAGGTGTATCTGCAGATGAACAGTCTGAAGACTGAAGACACTGCTGTGTATTACTGTGCCAGAGAGCCACAGTGAGAGACAATAACAGGAGAGTCGTACAAAAACTACTTCCTCTATTTACAACCATCAACTTTCAGTTGTCTCAGCATCACTTTATAAAAAGGCCTCTACAACTTATATTAGACTAAATGTAAAATATAACAAATAAAAATGTAATAATGATCACAGAGCTGATTTTCAATGACAAAAAAAACAGCTGATCGGTCTGCGGCTAAGCAGCACCATACTGTCATGGTCGGCTCAGGACCACTAACAAAGAACGGGAGGTAAACAGGAGTTCATTCAAAACAATAATTAATTTATTGTGACCTAACACAAAAATGCTCAAATGAACCAACATTATGGAAGTAGTGAGTCAGTGGTGCTAGTGTGTGTGCATGAGTGAGGTTATGCGATGTGGGGTGTTGTGTGGAAACATTTATTTATTTATTTATTTATTTATTCATTCCTTCCTTTCATGAAAAATGCACAACATACCACAAAACCGGTACACAAATCCACAATACACATTTCAAATAAAAAATCCATGCCCTTCATGTCTGAAAAGGAAAGGAAAGGAAAGGAGCAGAAAGAAGAATATAATTCTTATTAAGAAGAATATAATTCTTATTATGTGAACATGAAAAAACATAAGATTAAAGAGCGTGGCCGAGTGGGGAGCAGACAGTTCTCCAACTCCCGTCCAAGACAGACTGAGGGACGCTTAAATAGGATTGGGAACACCAGGCCCAGGTGTTCCCAATCGTGATGACACAACCACACCCAATGGCATCTGAAACACAAACTACAAAGAGCCAACAAGCAACCACAAGGTGGGGTCGTCACAATACACAACAATGTGATGCTCTGTGTGTTCTGACACCTGTCTATCAGAACCAGCATCAACTCCCACAAGAGCTGCAGTTCTGGAGATGCTCTGACCCAGTCGTCCAGCCATCACAACTTGGCTCTTATCAAAGTCGCTCACATTCTTACACTTGACAAATTGTTTTCCTGCTTTCTCCACACCAACCTCGATGACAAAATGTTCCCTTGCTGCCTAACATATCCCACCCACTGACAGGGGCCATTGTAACGAGGTAATTGATGTCATTCACTTGACCTGTCAGTGGTCATAATAGGTGACTGGCGACAGCAGGAACTTTCCCCAGGAACTAGGAACCTTTTGAGGAACTATGTACGTTTCGACAGCAGGAACCAGAGTCTAAATTTAGTTCCAGGGTAATTGACTTACCCCCCTGAAAAGCCCCTGCTCAGGGGGTAGTACTTTCCAAAGGTCCAGGAACATTCAGGGCAGGGCCTGCAGTGCTGATCATTTCTGATTGGTCAAGTACTCACAGCATTTTATTTCACACACGAGGGCTGCACAATAATGATAAAAAAAACATACATAGCGATATACTTTTTATTTGTTCTGCAATATTTATTTCGGTATTAAACAATACAGGACATTATACCAGATTAATGCAGTGTTTTTATGTCCATAAAAACAATTAACAATCATATTTCTTACCCATTTGCACTTTTAAGTCTATTTTCCTTTAACATAACAAACCCTTCTTTTACTTCTACCACTCTAGGATCAGACTCCCTTATGAAAAAGTAGGATAGATAGTTCAGGCGGAGCGACACGCTTCCTTACGAAATAAATACAAATAGACCCGTGGGCTGCTGCTGTGTTATTTATACGGCGTGCCATCATCCGTTTCTAATGGTGTTCAAATTGAAGCAGGAGACGCGAGCTTTCCTGCTCAATCCATTTGCAATGCAATTAAGCAGGATCGAACCCAGCATAAGTTGAATCTCCTCCATGCTAACAGGCTAACTGTAGTGTTGCACAAATGATGATACCTTCTTCTTCTTCTTTGAGATATAATGGCGGTTGGCAAACCAGCTTAAAGGTGCATTACCGCTACCTACTGGACTGGCGGTGTAGAGAAGTTACTTTTACTGCTTCTCCCCATGTCACTGGCCAGATTTGCATAATCTTCCCGGGACTTTAGACTGCTGTGGAAAAGCAGATAACAAAAGGGCCACAGGATCTATTTAGTTCCTTTAAGAGAAGTTCCTGGGACTTTTGGTCGAAGATCACTTAGTGTTATGGCTGATTTGTGAATATTAAATGACTCTTAGCTGCTCGATCTTGAGGAACTTTAGTCACGTATCAACTCATTTCCAGCTGTACGTTCTGGTGAGGAGGAGTCAATGCAAAACTCAGATGTATCATATGTAAAGCAGAGGTGATTTACAGTCATGCTTTCATTTAGTCAGAGCAACACTGATGCTTCATATGTTTGACTCTATGCAAACTCAGTGAGCTTCCTTGTTACTCGGCTATAAAAGCTTCACAGCAGGCTGTCAGTGGAGTTCACAGCACGTCACTTTAACATAAAGCATGTTTTCTGTAGCTCTGCTGCTGCTGTTGGCAGCTGGATGTGAGTCTCTCTGGATTTGTCAAAGTCAACAGTTCTTCTTTTGCACTTTAACTTGATCATTTCTTACAAAACATGTTCTTTATTTTAACAGGTGTGAAGTGTGAACAGTTGACACAGCCAGCCTCTGTGACTGTGCAGCCAGGTCAACGTCTGACCATCACCTGTCAGGTCTCTTATTCTCTTAGCACCTACTGGACAGCCTGGATCAGACAGCCTGCAGGGAAAGGACTGGAGTGGATTGGAATGAGATTCATTAAAGTGCTCAAACATACTTCCTGTTTCTCACTAAAGTTACTTTCTCTGTAGTTTCCTCGTGAGTGTGAAATCTAATCAAACCAGCATTACTGTGACTCACATTCATTCAATTATCTGGCAGTGATAGAAATTCCACTGATTGACTCAATGTTGGGATCTTTTTTCATCTCATTCAGCTGAATCTGAAATTCACATTCAACCTGAAAATCAACACTAATATAGAAAGTTGTTTTTTCTCTTATGAAGAAAAATAATGTGTGTGTGTTTTTACTGTGAAGCAATGTTTACAGATGATGGACAAAGACTGTTTTCTGTTTGACACTATGTTGATTAAATTCTCTGTATTTGAGGTGAAACTGTGTCCACATATCTTCAAACAGTCCTTTACTGTCCTTTGAACAACAATCACAGTGAGGCAGTCATGGCAATAAATCTAAATATTCAGGCTCCATTCATCAATTAGTTTATCACATAACAGAAATGTATTGTGTCCCTATGGCGTCAAAAACGAGGAAACAACACATTATTCTATAATTCTTCATAGACACTCAAAACAGTCATGTGATGAGTAGGAGAAACTTCTGTCCAGTTTAGTAAATATGAGGACTTAACCCTGAAATCTATGTGGTTAAAAACATTGAAAAACCTTCGACTGTCTCTGATTGCACTGAAACGTTTGTTCATTTTATAGAGTCACAAAGAAAGGAAGGGTTTCTGTTCATGTGTCAGAGAATGAGAAAACTGTAGATCTGCATTTATTACATGAAGTCTGTGGTTGTTATATTTTCTATTCAATTCTGAATAAAGTTATAAGAAGAAGAAACTGGATCAATAATGACAAAAAATGTGACAGAGAGAGAGAGAGAGAGAGAGAGAAAGAGAGAGAGAGAGAGACAGAGAGAGAGAAAGAGAGAGAGAGAGAAAGAGAGAGAGAGAGAGACCATCATCCTCTCAGAAAAGAAATTCATGCAAACTGTGATGTCTTCCTCCTCTACTTATGTGACTGCAGAGAGGAGGACAGAGAACAGTGGACACACAGTTTAACATGATGGACTACAGGACAGGACTGCTGCTGTTAACTGTCTGCTGGGCAGGTGAAGATCATCACTATATTCATGTTACATAGCGTATATATCTGTCAGCAGCTGATTTCACTTGATGTTTTCATCCTCTCTCCAGGTGTTGATGCTCAGACTCTGACAGAATCTGAACCAGTGGTTAAACGTCCTGGAGAATCCCACAGACTGACCTGTACAGGCTCTGGATTCACACTCAGCAGTGCTTATATGGCCTGGGTCAGACAGGCTCCTGGAAAAGGACTGGAGTGGATCGCTTACATCTACTATGATGGTAGCGACAAATTCTACTCTCAGTCAGTTCGAGGCCGGTTCACCATCTCCAGAGACAACAGCAGACAGCAGCTGTATCTGCAGATGAACAGTCTGAAGACTGAAGACACTGCTGTGTATTAATGTGCCAGAGACCCACAGTGAGAGACAATAACAGGAGAGTCGTACAAAAACTACTTCCTCTATTTGCCAGCACCACATGGGACACTTGGAACACATTTTTGCAATACTGATTGTGATTAACTGTCATGTTCATTCTAACGGTGCCCCAATTGGTCGGCCACCGATCGTGATCAGCCGATATACATACTAACTGGTTTGATCAGTGGCCTGTATTAAAGGCCGATCATAAGAGCTGATCAGATGATGCAAAAAAACAATTTCTCTAAGCGACACTAAAATGGCGTCACCGGTCTGGCAGTTTTACTTGGTGACAAGCAGCACGAGCCTACCTCGGTGCACCATGCACAAGTGTAGATAGCAAAAGACTTTTCAGCACAGCAGGGGATAGTGTTGATGACAAGAGGAAAAAGCGGTCTGCCAAAAATGCAGAGATGCTTATATTTATAAAGAAACATTTGCCATTGATGCCAAATAAATAAGCTTAGAGAGACACTGATCTCCACCCCCCACCACCACCACCTTTCACCCTCTAAACATGCACCAAACTGCCTCAGCTTTACAGAACAAAAGAACAGGACTGTATTATTTACTTGTGATGCCAAAGTCATCATAATGTTGGAAACATTTTTGAAACTTTATAATCAAATGTTTTAGAGTTGAAGTTATATATCCATAAGATTTATAAATGAAATGTTTTAAAAGTTAAAGGTCTTATAGTCTAATGCCTTAAAATTAACTTTCCTATAGTCTAATGCCTTTATAGTTAAAATGTCTTAAAGTTAACTTTTCTATAGTCTAAAGCCTTAAAGTTTTACACTCAAATGTCTTAAAGTTAAAGTTTTAAAGTCAAATGTTTTATAGTTAAGGTTTTTCAGTCAAATGTTTTAAAATAAGTTTTTATAATCTAAAGTGTTAAAACTTTAAAAATAGAATCCTAAGCTGAGAAACTCGCTGGGCTCAGTATAAAAGCCAGGTGCAGGGTGGGCAGCTGGCCAAGAAAAACAGGTGTCCCCCCGAGCCCCCCCCTTATCTGTTGTACAGTGCATGAACGTGCCTAATTGGCCGGAGTGAGGAAGAGTCCTGCGGAAAAGTTGGAAATGGGTCGGGCAAAACTGAAAGGAAACAAACTGAGGGCAGAGAGCAAGAGCGAGGGGGGGTCTCCAACAGGTGCTGTCAAATAAATGAATAGATCATGTTAAAACAATAAATAGAGCTACACAATCCATCCAGGGCTTCAAAAAGACCCTGTGATCGGCATCGGCAGATCCTGCATCCGGTGATTGGCCTGAAAACTCAGGATCGGAGCACCCCTCTTAAATCCATACTATAGATTCAATGTTGAAGTCTTGTTTAATCTCATTCGTCTGAATGTTAAAGTCGTTTCCATCAAGAATTCAACATCATTCATTTGTCATTGCACAACAGAGTTCCACAATGATTCAATGTTTTAGCCCATTCCTGCAACACACAGAACAAAAGGACACATTTTGTAAAGTAGAATAGAAAAAGAAAAAAGAAATTGTCATATTTGAGTTATTTAGATACTAATACACTGTTTCATCTGCACACTTAAAGTTATAATTCTGTTGCACTCTTTTTGGATTTGTTGTTTGGGGGAATGTAAACGGCAGCAACAAGATAGTGCTGATAACTTTATGCTGAAATCTGAACTTTAAAAACTTGACATCTGGGAAATATTAACTTTTATTATTATTTATTATTATTTAACAATATTTGAGCACCAAGTATCATCGATAAAAACAGTTTCTCCCCTTGTGAACACTAACATGAAGCCACCACAGGAGGAGCCCTCAGACCACCAAAGATTTCAACATCAGTTCACTGTTACAGCAGAAAGAAAAACTTGAGACTTCATGAAAGAACTCTTCTGTTTCCATCAATAGAACTGATCATTATCAGAATCATGTGAGCATTGGAAACTGAACCAGAAGTCACCTTTATTATTCAGACTACAACAAATGAAGCTTTCAATACCAATCGAAACTCTGGGCAGATACCCAGAAACAAAGGAGACAAAACCTCCCACACATGTCGACAGTGATATCTATAATGAAAGAACATCACGGGCAGTTAACACCTGATAGAGGTTTATATGGGAGCAGATCTTCTGGTGTCAAACAAGAGAAGAACTTACTGCTTCAGTCTGATGAACTGAAAATAACAGAGATAAAAGTCAAATGATATTCCTCCCTGAGGAGGAGTCAATGCAAACTGTGATGTCTTCCTCCTCTACTTATGTGACTGCAGAGAGGAGGACAGAGAACAGTGGACACACAGTTTAACATGATGGACTACAGGACAGGACTGCTGCTGTTAACTGTCTGCTGGGCAGGTGAAGATCATCACTATATTCATGTTACATAGCGTATATATCTGTCAGCAGCTGATTTCACTTGATGTTTTTATCCTCTCTCCAGGTGTTGATGGTCAGACTCTGACAGAATCTGAACCAGTGGTTAAACGTCCTGGAGAATCCCACAGACTGACCTGTACAGGCTCTGGATTCACATTCAGTGGCTCCCACATGGCCTGGGTCAGACAGGCTCCTGGAAAAGGACTGGAGTGGATCACCTGGATTCAAACTAGTAGTAGCTACAAATTCTACTCTCAGTCAGTTCAAGGCCGGTTCACCATCTCCAGAGACGACAGCAGACAGCAGGTGTATCTGCAGATGAACAGTCTGAAGACTGAAGACACTGCTGTGTATTACTGTGCCAGAGAGCCACAATAACACAAACCATCAGCAGAGCTGAACAAAAACCCCTCAGTGCCTGAACACTTGTAACATGAAGCCACCAGAGGAGGAGCCCTCAGACCACTAATGATTATAACAACAGTTCACTGTTAAGAACAGAACAGACATATTTAGAAACAGGAAAAGTCAAAGATTATAATGTATAAAAAGATATTTAATATACAGTGAAGTGTCAACATGTGAAATAGTGACATTATTTCTCTTCACAACTCTGTCTCAAAAAGGTTTCCATGAAACAAATGAAACATTAAAGATGGAATTTCTGTCTTTGACTAAATAACATGGGGTTAAATGGCATCTATGTTCTGAGGGCTTACACACGTTTCCTCACTTTGTTGTTAAAGCTTCATTAATATCCACAAATGTTTTCTACACATTTATTCCTGCTGTTTTTTTCCTAATGATGTTCTGAAAAATAAAACTGATGAGAACTCAGTGAGAAAATAAACAACAGAAAGAAAAACTCTGAAGGTTTGATTTGTTGGAAAAACTCACTTTGGCAAAACTTTAAAGTGGCTATATGTAAGATTTTATTTATATTCATCTATCAAATATCTTTTTTTTTTAATTGCCAATGTGTGAAGGGATAGTAGAGGAAGTGAGATACGGCCCGTGGGCCAACAGCGGCCTTTGGTCCATTTCTAATTTGCAGCAATTCCTAAACACAGAATGGAATATGGCCCGCATGAGAAAATAAAGCTTGTGCTTGACTGTATTGTACGTCTTAGTTTTGACACTAGGCGGCGCTGCTGTCTTGAACAAGGCAGCTTCTCCGTCCTCACAAAACAGGTGCAATCACTCAGAGAAGATTTTGCCACGGGTGATTAAACATGAAAACCAAAGAAACACAAATTAGCAAGCGAGTGCAGAAAGTTTCAGACACGGTGGGAACATGAATATTTCTTCATGGAAGTCAAGGGGAAGTGTGTCTGTTGGATTTGCATTGAAACTGCTGCAGTGATGAAAGACTACAATGTTCAACGACACGATGAAACCAAGCATCAGTCCGACACGTCCTACACTGGTGCCGAGCCAGAACAGAAAGTTAAGCAAATGGCAGCTAGCCTGTTAGCTCAACGACAGTATTTTTTCCATCCTAACAAAACACAAGAAGATGCCACAGTCACCAGATACGAGGTAGCTCAACTCATTGCCCGACACGGGAAACCTTCCTCAGAGGGTGACTTCATGAAACAGTGCCTCACTAAAGTGGCAGGAATAATGTGACCAGAGAAAATGCAGGAATTCAACGTCAGCACGTCCAGAAACACAGTCGCCCAGCGAATCCAAGACTTGTCAGCTGACTTAAAGCATCAAGTGTCAGATGAAGCTCGTGCTTTTGATTTCTACTTGATTGCATGTGATGAGAGCACAGAGGCCACTTTGTTCATTTTTTGTTTGCAGGAATTGACGAGAACGTTTGACAATAACTCTGTGCCAAGAAGGTCCAGCTTGGCGACGTGATGAACACTGTTGTGAAAACTGTCAACATATTTCGAGCTCGAGGGCTCTATCACAGAGAATTTAGGCTCTCCTAAAATCGCTGCTGAGTACGGGGACCTAATCTTCCAATGTCCAAAGAGCAGTTTGTGCCACAGCTTTACACACACATGAAAGCCTTCTGTGTGAAGCTCCGTCTCTTTGAGACACAATGAGGCAACTTCAATGCTGCACACTTCCCCACGCTGTGTGAAATTAAATCTGCTTTTCCAAAGGCCAACTTCTCTGCTAAGAAAGGGAAATATGTGTCTGGGATCATTTTTCTGCTATTGACAAAGACATCCAGCTGTTCTCTACCTCCTTCTTGATGGATGCAGAAGAAGTGGATGAGAGTCTGCAATTAGAAATGATGGAAATGCAGTGTGAAGACTCTGAAGAATCAACATCAGCTTCTCTTCAAACACGACTTCTACTGGAGCTTAGAAGAGGCCAAGTTTCCTCTGATGAGGCGCCAAAAAGAATGATCAGTCTTTTTGTCTCTTCATACAAATGTGAGCAAACTTTAATACACGAGAGGTGAGGTAAATTAAAGTGGCCCAGTTTCTCTCTGTGAGGAGGAGTCAATGCAAACTGTGATGTCTTCCTCCTCTACTTATGTGACTGCAGAGAGGAGGACAGAGAACAGTGGACACACAGTTTAACATGATGGACTACAGGACAGGACTGCTGCTGTTAACTGTCTGCTGGGCAGGTGAAGATCATCACTATATTCATGTTACATAGCGTATATATCTGTCAGCAGCTGATTTCACTTGATGTTTTTATCCTCTCTCCAGGTGTTGATGGTCAGACTCTGACACAATCTGAACCAGTGATTAAACGTCCTGAAGAATCCCACAGACTGACCTGTACAGCCTCTGGATTCACATTCAGCAGTGCTTATATGGCCTGGGTCAGACAGGCTCCTGGAAAAGGACTGGAGTGGATCGCTTACATCTACACTGGTAGTAGCAACAAATACTACTCTCAGTCAGTTCAAGGCCGGTTCACCATCTCCAGAGACGACAGCAGACAGCAGGTGTATCTGCAGATGAACAGTCTGAAGACTGAAGACACTGCTGTGTATTACTGTGCCAGAGACCCACAGTGAGAGACAATAACAGGAGAGTCGTACAAAAACTACTTCCTCTATTTGCAACCATCAACTTTCAGCTGTCTCAGCATCACTTTATAAAAAGGCCTCTACAACTTATATTAGACTAAATGTAAAATATAACAAATAAAAATGTAATAATGATCGCAGAGTTGAAGTTCATTGATTACAAAAACAGCTGATCGGTCTGCGGCTAAGCAGCCCCATACACAACAATGTGATGCTCTGTGTGTTCTGACACCTGTCTATCAGAACCAGCATCAACTCTTTCAGCTCTTTCAGCTACAGTAGCTCTTCTGTTGGATCGGACCACATGGTCCAGCCTTATCTCCCCATGAGCATCAATGAACCTCGGCTGCCCATGACCCTGTCAGCAGTTCACCTGTTTTCCTTCCTTCACCACTTTTGGTTGGTACTGACCGCTGCAGACCGGGAACACCCCACAAGAGCTGCAGTTCTGGAGATGCTCTGACCCAGTCATCCAGCCATCACAATTTGGTCCTTGTCAAACTCGCTCACATTCTTACACTTGACCATGTTTTTCTGTTTCCATTACATCAACTTCGAGGACAAAATGTTCCCTTGCTGTCTGACATATCCCACCCACTGACAGGAGCCATTGTAACGAGATCATCAATGTTATTCACTTCACCTGTCAGTGGTCATAATGTTTTGGCTGATTGGTGAATATTAAATGACCCTTGGCTGCTTGATCTCGAGGAACTTTAGTTACAGATCAAGTCTGTTCCAGCTGTACGTTCTGGTGAGGAGGAGTCAATGCAAAACTCAGATGTATCATATGTAAAGCAGAGGTGATTTACAGTCATGCTTTCATATAGTCAGAGCAACACTGATGCTTCATATGTTTGACTCTATGCAAACTCAGTGAGCTTCCTTGTTACTCGGCTATAAAAGCTTCACATCAGGCTGTCAGTGGAGTTCACAGCACGTCACTTTAACATAAAGCATGTTTTCTGTAGCTCTGCTGCTGCTGTTGGCAGCTGGATGTGAGTCTCTCTGGATTTGTCAAAGTCAACAGTTCTTCTTTTGCACTTTAACTTGATCATTTCTTACAAAACATGTTCTTTATTTTAACAGGTGTGAAGTGTGAACAGTTGACACAGCCAGCCTCTGTGACTGTGCAGCCAGGTCAACGTCTGACCATCACCTGTCAGGTCTCTTATTCTGTTGGCAGCTACTGGACAGCCTGGATCAGACAGCCTGCAGGGAAAGGACTGGAGTGGATTGGAATGAAATACACTGGAGGCACTCACTACAAAGATTCACTGAAGAACAAGTTCAGTATCGACTTAGACTCTTCCAGCAACACAGTGACTCTAAACGGACAGAATGTGCAGCCTGAAGACACTGCTGTGTATTACTGTGCCAGAGAGCCACAGTGAGAGACAATAACAGGAGAGTCGGACAAAAACTACTTCCTCTGTTTACAACCATCACTGGGAACATTCAGTTCTCTCAGCATCACTTCATAAAAACTGAGTGTTATTATCTGTCAGTGATTAAAATGATGGTTATTGAATGTTTTTTCTTTTCTTTTATTTGTTGGAAGGTTTAATTCAGGTCCAACTTCACAAAAACAGTGAAATCATTTCAGTTTTTACTTGTAAGAAATGTTCATAGACACTTATGAAAGATTGTGTCCTGTTTCAATGCTGATTAAATTCATTTTAATTAATGTGGTTGAACTGTGTCCATGTGTATTCAACATGTTAAAGCCCTTTATTATTATTACTGCAATATCTACAGTGGAGTGGGCATTTGTGATGGAAATTCTGAGGCTTCCGTTAAAATAAGCAAAATGAAACATAATTCTACACAAAGAAAGTCAAAAACAAACAGTAACCACCTCTTTACAGCGGTTTGAAGAGACATCCAAACATCTAAACACATTTTAAAGAGTGGGAAACTGAGTTTAATTTGATGTTCAGAGAAGAAGAAAGCTGTTAATCTTCGGTTTTCACATGAACTCTTTTAACATCAGTGTTTTTTGTGTTGATTTACTCATGGCTTTGCCCGACCATACTGCTGTTAAAACAGAGGAAAATATGATCAAATATGACTGGTCAATACAAAGAGATGTTCTCTCTGTGAGGAGGAGTCAATGCAAACTGTGATGTCTTCCTCCTCTACTTATGTGACTGCAGAGAGGAGGACAGAGAACAGTGGACACACAGTTTAACATGATGGACTACAGGACAGGACTGCTGCTGTTAACTGTCTGCTGGGCAGGTGAAGATCATCACTATATTCATGTTACATAGCGTATATATCTGTCAGCAGCTGATTTCACTTGATGTTTTTATCCTCTCTCCAGGTGTTGATGCTCAGACGCTGACACAATCTGAACCAGTGGTTAAACGTCCTGGAGAATCCCACAGACTGACCTGTACAGGCTCTGGATTCACATTCAGTGGCTCCTGGATGAACTGGGTCAGACAGGCTCCTGGAAAAGGACTGGAGTGGATCGCTTTCATCAGTGATGGCGGCAGCACCAAATACTACTCTCAGTCAGTTCAAGGCCGGTTCACCATCTCCAGAGACAACAGCAGACAGCAGGTGTATCTGCAGATGAACAGTCTGAAGACTGAAGACACTGCTGTGTATTACTGTGCCAGAGACCCACAGTGAGAGACAATAACAGGAGAGTCGTACAAAAACTACTTCCTCTATTTACAACCGTCACTGGGAACATTCACTTGTCTCAGCATCACTTTGTAAAAAGGCTACACAACACTGGCTCAACAACTTATATTGGACCAAATGTAAAATCTAAAAGTAAATAAAAATGTAATAATGATCGCAGAGTTGAAGTTCATTGAAAATGAAAAAAACAGCTGATCGGTCTGCGGCTAAGCAGCCCCATACACAACAATGTGATGCTCTGTGTGTTCTGACACCTGTCTATCAGAACCAGCATCAACTCTTTCAGCTCTTTCAGCTACAGTAGCTTGTCGATTGGATAGGATCACATGGTGCAGCCTTCGCTCCCTCCTTGAGCGTGTGAAGGAAATTTGTATGTTAACCTGTTTGATCATGTGTTTAAATTTCTTTAATATTATGGAGTTAATAATCATGGTATAATCCGCTAAGGTTAATTTTAAGGATATATTTGTCTACTCCTCTCCAGGGTCTTGTGCATGATTTACTGTTGCTCCTTCTGTCCTCGAGAGATAGTTGGTGGGCTTGTCTGGGGCTGAGACCTCCAAGGCCAAGGGTAAACTCTAGATAGTCAGGCGCCTCAGCTAAAGTCATAACAATGACATGTAGCTTTGTCTCAGTGAGAAGGAATTCTATCTGAAATGTATAAAATACACTGTGAACCTTGAGTCTGTGTCAGTCAGTCAGACAGCTGCGTTCTGTGTAGTACTGATCTGGCCCAACTCGAGTTGTTATTTGCTTTTACTCGTCTTTTAATATTCTTCAATTAAATGACATCAAAAGACAACTTTGTTTCCCTGAGAACTTTATTGGTCTCATCATCAGAAAATTGCCACCACAGAGCGTACTGACCGCTGCAGACCGGGAACACCCCACAAGAGCTGCAGTTCTGGAGATGCTCTGACCCAGTCATCCAGCCATCACAACTTGGCTCTTATCAAACTCGCTCACATTCTTACACTTGACCATGTTTTTCTGTTTCCATTACATCAAGTTCGAGGACAAAATGTTCCCTTGCTGCCTAACATATCCCACCCACTGACAGGAGCCATTGTAACGAGATAATTAATGTTATTCACTTCACCTGTCAGTGGTCATAATGTTTTGGCTGATTGGTGAATATTAAATGACCCTTGGCTGCTTGATCTCGAGGAACTTTAGTTACAGATCAAGTCTGTTCCAGCTGTACGTTCTGGTGAGGAGGAGTCAATGCAAAACTCAGATGTATCATATGTAAAGCAGAGGTGATTTACAGTCATGCTTTCATATAGTCAGAGCAACACTGATGCTTCATATGTTTGACTCTATGCAAACTCAGTGAGCTTCCTTGTTACTCGGCTATAAAAGCTTCACATCAGGCTGTCAGTGGAGTTCACAGCACGTCACTTTAACATAAAGCATGTTTTCTGTAGCTCTGCTGCTGCTGTTGGCAGCTGGATGTGAGTCTCTCTGGATTTGTCAAAGTCAACAGTTCTTCTTTTGCACTTTAACTTGATCATTTCTTACAAAACATGTTCTTTATTTTAACAGGTGTGAAGTGTGAACAGTTGACACAGCCAGCCTCTGTGACTGTGCAGCCAGGTCAACGTCTGACCATCACCTGTCAGGTCTCTTATTCTGTTAGCGACTACTACACAGCCTGGATCAGACAGCCTGCAGGGAAAGGACTGGAGTGGATTGGTAGCAGAGTTGGATCCACAACAAGCTACAAAGATTCACTGAAGAACAAATTCAGTATCGACTTAGACTCTTCCAGCAACACAGCGACTCTAAACGGACAGAATGTGCAGCCTGAAGACACTGCTGTGTATTACTGTGCCAGAGAGCCACAATAACACAAACCATCAGCAGAGCTGAACAAAAACCCCTCAGTGCCTGAACACTTGTAACATGAAGCCACCAGAGGAGGAGCCCTCAGACCACTAATGATTATAACAACAATTGATAGTAAAAGAGAGAGATAGACATAATTAGAGATGTAAAAGTAGAAGCAACAACGTTTATCATCATCCAAAACAATAATTATAATAATGATCATGACAATAATTTGATTTAATGAGGACATTTCAGGGTACTGGCATACTCTTAAATTAAACTCCTAAAATAAAAATATTAAATACAAAGTGGAGGATTTTCAGTGTGTTTTCTGACTTCTCAATATTTATGAGTTAACGAGAACATTATATCAGCTTTGTACATTAAATTTCACTTTGTCTAAATATCATTTTATTTGGCTGTTGTCTAAACTCTGACATTATTTTTTCAAGTGGTTCAAACAAAAGTCCAAAACTCAAGTCAATGTAAAACCTAGCTGTCTTACAGCTTTACCGATGTGACTCCAGAGAGAATGACAACATGTCTGACTGTGTGTGAGGATGAGTCAGTGATAGAAAGGTTCTAGTTGATCTCTTCTCCTTTTTTATATCATTAGAAACACTAACTCTAGCAGCATTGTAAAACTGATGAACTGAAAATAACAGAGATAAAAGTCAAATGATATTCCTCCTGTGAGGAGGAGTCAATGCAAACTGTGATGTCTTCCTCCTCTACTTATGTGACTGCAGAGAGGAGGACAGAGAACAGTGGACACACAGTTTAACATGATGGACTACAGGACAGGACTGCTGCTGTTAACTGTCTGCTGGGCAGGTGAAGATCATCACTGTATTCATGTTACATAGCGTATATATCTGTCAGCAGCTGATTTCACTTGATGTTTTTATCCTCTCTCCAGGTGTTGATGGTCAGACTCTGACACAATCTGAACCAGTGGTTAAAGGTCCTGGAGAATCCCACAGTCTGACCTGTACAGCCTCTGGATTCACATTCAGTGACTACTATATGGCCTGGGTCAGACAGGCTCCTGGAAAAGGACTGGAGTGGGTCGCTGCTATAAACCCTGGTGGTAGCGACAAATACTACTCTCAGTCAGTTCAAGGCCGGTTCACCATCTCCAGAGACAACAGCAGACAGCAGGTGTATCTGCAGATGAACAGTCTGAAGACTGAAGACACTGCTGTGTATTACTGTGCCAGAGAGACACAGTGAGAGACAATAACAGGAGAGTCAAACAAAAACTACTTCCTCTATTTATCACCTCTGAACATATTCAGTCGTCTCAGCACTGATACTGACTGTGATCAACTATAAATGATGAAAATTCTTAGTTGTGATTTAATGTCTTTTTTTTCATCCTATTTGATTGAAATAGTTCTTTTAAAAGAAACATAAATCCAATAGAAGATGTGATGTAAAAAGACTATTTCTTGGTTCATACAATGCTGCTAAATAAATTATTTTATTAGTGTAATTGTCATCAGTACACATGGAGATCATGCATGTGAGTCTTCAGTTTGTAACATCTTACATCTGTGAGGAGGAGAATACAGTGATTTGCAAATCCTTTTCAAGCTATATTCAAGTGAATACAGCACAAAGACAAGATATGTAATGTTCAAACTGATAAAACAATATTGTTTATGATGAAATATACAAACATTCTGAATTTGATGCCTGCGACACGTTCCAAAGTAGTTGGGACAGGAACATGTTCACAACTGTGTTACATCACCTTTTCTTCTAACAACACTCTGTAATATACACAAAATGTGTGTATATTTCCCCCCCAAAAATGAGGTTTATCAGTTTGAACACTAAATATCTTGTCTTTGTGCTGTATTCAATTGAATATAAGTTGAAAAGGATTTGCAAATCACTGTATTCTTTTTTTACTCACATTTTACAAAACATGTTCTTTATTTTAACAGGTGTGAAGTGTGAACAGTTGACACAGCCAGCCTCTGTGACTGTGCAGCCAGGTCAACGTCTGACCATCACCTGTCAGGTCTCTTATTCTGTTAGCGGCTACAACACAGCCTGGATCAGACAGCCTGCAGGGAAAGGACTGGAGTGGATTGGAATGAAATACACTGGAGGCACTCACTACAAAGATTCACTGAAGAACAAGTTCAGTATCGACTTAGACTCTTCCAGCAACACAGCGACTCTAAACGGACAGAATGTGCAGCCTGAAGACACTGCTGTGTATTACTGTGCCAGAGAGCCACAGTGAGAGACAATAACAGGAGAGTCGGACAGAAACTACTTCCTCTATTTACAACCATCACTGGGAACATTCATTTACTCCAGTAGCTCTTCATTTTTGTAATAACAGTCGTGATAAACTGTCAGAGCTGGAAATGATAGAGTTGATTGAATAACAGAGTCTTATTTCATCTCATGTGTCTGAATGGTAAATACAATTCAATCATTTTCATTTATTTGTGATGTCACAGTTTCTCAATCATGTGAAGATGTTGCCTCTTCCTGCTCCACACACATAGAACATAAATATAACTATTTAAAGTAAGAATAACATAAATAAAAATGAAACTATATATAAGGTTATTCATATTCACAGACACCTTTACACAGAGAGGATAAATAATTATCTAGTGCATTTCTTAAAATGTCTTCTAGGGGAATGTAAACGGCAGCAACGAGATCGAGCTGAAAATATTTCTAACATCTGAACATTAACAACTCAACATGTGTGAAACATTGTCCATCAGCTTTGACTGCATTTGAGCCCCATGTATAATTGATGCAAACACAGTTTACACCAGAGGAGGAGCCCTCAGACCACCAATGGTTTCAACATCAGGTTACTATTATAGCAGAAAGAAAAACTTTACACTTCTTCTGTTTCTGTTTTTATGTTGGAGCAGATCTTCTGGTGTCAAACAAGAGAAGAACTTGCTGCTTCAGTCTGGTGTGTGAGTGTGTGTTATTTGCCTTCTGTGTTGATGTTGATGGACTTAAGTTCAAGTTAGTGAATTTAAAACAGTGAAAGAAGGAACGAGTGGTATCTTAGTCAAATAGTTGTCGCCCTCCTGTGAGGAGGAGTCAATGCAAACTGTGATGTCTTCCTCCTCTACTTATGTGACTGCAGAGAGGAGGACAGAGAACAGTGGACACACAGTTTAACATGATGGACTACAGGACAGGACTGCTGCTGTTAACTGTCTGCTGGGCAGGTGAAGATCATCACTATATTCATGTTACATAGCGTATATATCTGTCAGCAGCTGATTTCACTTGATGTTTTTCTCCTCTCTCCAGGTGTTGATGCTCAGACTCTGACAGAATCTGGACCAGTGGTTAAACGTCCTGGAGAATCCCACAGACTGACCTGTACAGGCTCTGGATTCACACTCAGCAGCTGGGCTATGGCCTGGGTCAGACAGGCTCCTGGAAAAGGACTGGAGTGGATCGCTGCTGATGGTAGCAGCATCTACTACTCTCAGTCAGTTCAAGGCCGGTTCACCATCTCCAGAGACAACAGCAGACAGCAGCTGCATCTGCAGATGAACAGTCTGAAGACTGAAGACACTGCTGTGTATTACTGTGCCAGAGAGACACAGTGAGAGACAATAACAGGAGAGTCGTACAAAAACTACTTCCTCTATTTATCACCAGCAGCAACATCATCACAATAATATCTATATTTTTTTTACATTTGAAGGACATTAATATTAATCCAAATCAATCTCTAAATCTAATCTTGTTTTATTAACATGTTACATGATATTTTAATTGCAGGACTTCAGAGAGTTTTTCAGTGATCATCATCATTAAAGTGCTCAAACATACTTCCTGTTTCTCACTAAAGTTACTTTCTCTGTAGTTTCCTCGTGAGTGTGAAATCTAATCAAACCAGCATTACTGTGACTCACATTCATTCAATTATCTGGCAGTGATAGAAATTCAACTGATTGACTCAATGTTGGGATCTTTTTTCATCTCATTCAGCTGAATCTGAAATTCACATTCAACCTGAAAATCAACATTAATATAGAAAGTTGTTTTTTCTCTCATGAAGAAGAGAGCCAGAGAGTCACAATAACACAAACCATCAGCAGAGCTGAACAAAAACCCCTCAGTGCCTGAACACTTGTAACATGAAGCCACCAGAGGAGGAGCCCTCAGACCACTAATGATTATAACAACAGTCTCAGTGGGACAAACAGGCTTTAAATAGTGTATGTAACATTTATATACAGAAGTAATGAAAACATTTGAATGGTTATGTCAGATAGAAAAATAAATGTGTTAGTGTATGAATACTTAAAACATGTTTAAATGTAAGAGACTTGTATGAAACTAAACTGACCAGCATCACTTTCATAAATGGAGGATGTATTTGTTATGACTGAGTCATATTATGAGTCCAGCTGTTGTATTGAGAGTAATGATGTGGCTCTGCCTCCTTGCCTGGGGTGGGTGCTATTGTCTCTCGTTTTGTGTGTGTTTTCTCTCTCGGTGCTGTGTTGCAGGTGGCTGTTTGTGATTGGGGGAAAACTTGTGGCGCCTGTTTTAAAATCGAGCTGCAGAAGTAGACTTTGCCCCGCCTCCTTTCTTCACTCCCAACCCGAACGTAGTGTTGCAGCGTCTTTGAGACAAGTGGATGATCGCTTGAGCGAAATTGTGTAAATATTGTAAATAGAGTAAATATATATTTAAAGTCTGAAAAGCAGGGCCGCTGATTTAGCTCAGCTGGTAGAGCAGGCGTCCCATGTACAGAGGCTACAGCCCTTATTGCACTGATCGCAGGTTAGACTCCCGATCTGCCGATCATTTGGTGCATGTCATCCCCCACCCTCTCCTCCCAATATTTCCTGTCTATCTTCAGCTGTCCAATCTAATAAAAAAAAGCCCAAAAAATAAATAAAAATCTGAAAAGCAGTCCTGGTAATAGTAGGGCAGAGGAGAAGTTACTTTTCACCCTTCTTTTGCTCCTGTTTTCTGTTAGGGAGTTAGGTAAGAACTTTGCATTTTCTTTATTGAGGTGAGAAAAATTGGTTTTGGGTAAGAGGTTCTGTTGGTTGTTTTGGCCTTGCTCTCCCTGAAGATTGTTTATGCTTTGTGTTGGATTAAATAAATCAGAGATTGTGGACTGCATATTGGTTTGACTGGTCTTCCTTGGGAGTGAGGAAAAGGAGGGGGTCACCTGTGTGCTTCAGTTTCCCCTGGGCCGGGCGTGACAGCACTTTTAATGCATGTGGATGTATTATGAAATAATTGAGCATGAACCTGTTACTTCAAACATCATTTCTCCTGTTTGATGAATGTTTTCAGTATTTATCAACAAGTATTTCCAAAATCTGTGAGAATGTGCAGCCTGAAGACACTGCTGTGTATTACTGTGTGCGTGTCAGCTCCACTGTGATACAAACCACCAACACACCTGCATAAAAACTCAGAGACTCAGCTACCTCACTAAATGTTAACTTTATAAAGACAATACTCTCTGATTAGTAGATAAGATAAATGTTTATGTAACTCACAGAATCAGAGAGTTCAATATTTCAAAGTATCAAAGCAGATCTAGTTTCACCTTTACTGCAGCCGACATCAGTACAGAAGAATCAGAGAGAAGCTTCATCTTGTGATACCTAGAAACAGTTTGTTTCTGTTTTTATGGGATGGGGCAGAAATTACCATCTGATAATGTAACTACATAAACATTATAGCTCCCCGTCTCACACAAACAGGAAACTATTTTCCCTTTTGTAAATCGTCAAGATAAAAACAGGCTCTAAACTGCTGAACCATGAGTTAAAGATCGTCAGTGAGGAGAGAAAGGTGTATTCTCCTTCTCAGCTGGTTCAGATATGAGTTGCCAGTTGCCATCATACATGTAAAATATAAAGAACATTGAACATTGTGTATGGGAGTTACAATGATTTTCTGTTTTTGGCCTCAAGCTTGTAATAACTTTGAATGTCCAGTGTGTCAATAAACTGAGTTTGAAAAGGATCAGATGAAGTCCCTACGAGGAATTCGTTAAAGTATGACCACTGTAAATCACCAAAAACAAGCCTTATTTTGAAATTCAAAGCAAAATGGATGACTTCCTGTTGGGTTTGAGGTATGGGTGCAAGAGGCTGTTTTGTGCATCTTGACCTGCTATATATACCTACCAAAAACCATATGTGTACGTCAGAGTAACCTTTATGGGGACCCCTTTTTTTAATTTTCTAGGGGGCGCTATGGAGCCATTTTGCCACGCCCATGTGCATAAAACACAAAATATAAATTTTTTTCGTCAGACCTGATGCACAATCCAAATGTGGTGAGTTTTTTGGCATGTTTAAGCTGCGAAATTTGCGCTTCATTTGGGATAAAAAGAAAGGGTCTTTGCACCCATCGGTGCTCGGGCACCAATAATACGAGTGACTCCGGTTCAATTAAAAATGTCAGTAAATATTAGATTCTAGATTAAATTCTGAAAGCTATGTTATTCAACACAGTGAAATTTGAGGTGTTTCATATTCAGGAATAAAAGAAGGACGATTTATTTTATGTTCCAGAGAATGAGGAAACTGTACATGATCATTTTCTACATTAAGTTTTCTTGCTTTGCCCGACCACACTGCAGTTAGAACAGAGGAAACATGATGATCAAATATGACTAAATATGTCGAGGCCACACAAAGAAAATCTCCCACCTGCCCCCAAAACACTCCTTTTCTCTCTGTGAGGAGGAGTCAATGCAAACTGTGATGTCTTCCTCCTCTACTTATGTGACTGCAGAGAGGAGGACAGAGAACAGTGGACACACAGTTTAACATGATGGACTACAGGACAGGACTGCTGCTGTTAACTGTCTGCTGGGCAGGTGAAGATCATCACTATATTCATGTTACATAGCGTATATATCTGTCAGCAGCTGATTCCACTTGATGTTTTTATCCTCTCTCCAGGTGTTGATGCTCAGACTCTGACACAATCTGAACCAGTGGTTAAACGTCCTGGAGAATCCCACAGTCTGACCTGTACAGGCTCTGGATTGTCATTCAGCAGCTATGAAATGGTCTGGGTCAGACAGGCTCCTGGAAAAGGACTGGAGTGGATCGCTTTCATCAGCTATGGTGGCAGCAGCATCTACTACTCTCAGTCAGTTCAAGGCCGGTTCACCATCTCCAAAGACGACAGCAGACAGCAGACAGCAGCTGTATCTGCAGATGAACAGTCTGAAGACTGAAGACACTGCTGTGTATTACTGTGCCAGAGAGACACAGTGAGAGACAATAACAGGAGAGTCGTACAAAAACTACTTCCTCTGTTTACAACCATCACTGGGGACAGTTGGAACATATGTTTGTAATACTGATGTGCCATAATGTAAATTCTTATTATAGATTCAATGTTGAAGTCTTGTTTAATCTCATTCGTCTGAATGTTAAAGTCGTTTCCATCAAGAATTCAACATCATTCATTTGTCATTGCACAACAGAGTTCCACAATGATTAAATGTTTTAGCCCATTCCTGCAACACACAGAACAAAAGGACACATTGTTTAAAGTAGAATAGAAAAAGATACATTGTCATATTTGAGTTATTTACATACTAATACACTGGTTCATTAGCACAATTAAAATTATAATTCTGTTGCACTCTTTTTGGATTTGTTGTTTGGGGGAATGTAAACGACAGCAACAAGATAGTGCTGATAACTTTATGCTGAAATCTGAACTTTAAAAACTTGACATCTGGGAAATATTATTAACTTTTACAATATTTGAGCACCAAGTATCATCGATAAAAACAGTTTCTCCCCTTGTGAACACTAACATGAAGCCACCACAGGAGGAGCCCTCAGACCACCAAAGATTTCAACATCAGTTCACTGTTACAGCAACAACAGAAACAGTCTTTAGAACATTGGAAATAATAGACAATGTTCCAATCACTGATAAAATAGTGTATGTTGTCACAGTAACAAACTCCACGATACATTATTAAATATTAAAGCATTCAACAACTTATACAAATGAGGTTGATTACTTTGCTCAGTGTTCCTCGTCTCTGAAAGTCAGTTCCTTTTTGAGAACATACTAAAAAATATAAAACTGATAAGTTATCAGAATCATACGTGCATTAGAGACTGAACCGGTCTTTAGCCAAAGTCATGGTGGTGTTTATTATTTAGGACATAAAACATGTGATTTAAACATCAATCTCATGACGTTTGATATGACTGAAGTTTCACCAACTCTTTCTGTGAGACGGAGAGAAAACATTTTAATAAACTTTACTGTCCCATGGATGTAAATAAGCCTCCTTGTGTGTTGCCTTATAAGGACATAAAGTGTCTTCTCCTCTTGCTGGTTTCTAGTTTCTATTCATGGCTGCTCCTTTAGTTTCCAGTAGTCCTCTTCTTCATTGTTACAGCAACGCTGATTTTAATAAATATTATCAATGAATGCTTCTGGTTGTTTGCAATTTGAAAATAAATTACATGATGCTTAAAAATCAAATGTCTCTCAGTGCAAAACATTCAGACATTTATATTCTGTAAATGTTGGGACATTTTAAATGTTGAGTGTTCTGAAATGAAAATATCACATGTGAAGCAAAGGTGATTTCCAGGCATGTTTCTACTCGACTGCCCCTCCCTGCTTCACACACATAACATTCATAAAAACGTTTAAATCAAGAATTCATGAATTTAAAAAAATAAGTTGAGATAAACACCAATACACGTATGCATGAAGTGATATTATATAATATAATTTCCATCAATAGAACTGATCATTATCAGAATCATGTGGGCATTGGAAACTGAACCAGAAGTCACCTTTATTATTCAAATGGTAAATGGACTGTACTTATAGAGCGCTTTTCTCACTCAGAGCTGCTTTTTACACTACATATCACATTCACCCATTCACACACTGATGGCAGAGGCTGCTACTAAAGTGCCCAACTGTCAATCAGATATCACATTCATACCCTTTGGCTATGCCACCGGGAGCAATTTGGGGTTCAGTGTCTTGCCCAAGGACACTTCGACATGTAGCCTGAGGGAGCTGGGTATCGAACCTTCGACCTTCCGATTGAAAGACGACCGACTCTACCACTGAGCCACAGCCGCCACAAACTACAAAACTACAACAAATGAAGCTTTCAATACCAATCTAAACTCTGGGCAGAAACCCAGAAACAAAGGAGACAAAACCTCCCACACATGTCGACAGTGAGATCTATAATGAAAGAACATCACGGGCAGTTAACACCTGATAGAAGTTTATATGGGAGCAGATCTTCTGGTGTCAAACAAGAGAAGAACTTACTGCTTCAGTCTGATGAACTGAAAATAACAGAGATGAAAGTCAAATGATATTCCTCCTGAGGAGGAGTCAATGCAAACTGTGATGTCTTCCTCCTCTACTTATGTGACTGCAGAGAGAAGGACAGAGAACAGTGGACACACAGTTTAACATGATGGACTACAGGACAGGACTGCTGCTGTTAACTGTCTGCTGGGCAGGTGAAGATCATCACTATATTCATGTTACATAGCGTATATATCTGTCAGCAGCTGATTTCACTTGATGTTTTTATCCTCTCTCCAGGTGTTGATGCTCAGACTCTGACACAATCTGGACCAGTGGTTAAACGTCCTGGAGAATCCCACAGACTGACCTGTACAGGCTCTGGATTCACACTCAGCAGCTTCTGGATGGTCTGGGTCAGACAGGCTCCTGGAAAAGGACTGGAGTGGATCGCTACTGATGGTGGTAGCAGCAGCAAATACTACTCTCAGTCAGTTCAAGGCCGGTTCACCGTCTCCAGAGACAACAGCAGACAGCAGGTGTATCTGCAGATGAACAGTCTGAAGACTGAAGACACTGCTGTGTATTACTGTGCCAGAGACCCACAGTGAGAGACAATAACAGGAGAGTTGTACAAAAACTACTTCCTCTATTTGCCAGCACCACATGGGACACTTGGAACACATTTTTGCAATACTGATTGTGCTTAACTGTCATGTTCATTCTAACGGTGCCCCAATTGGTCGGCCACCGATCGTGATCAGCCGATATACATACTAACTGGTTTGATCAGTGGCCTGTATTAAAGGCCGATCATAAGAGCTGATCAGATGATGCAAAAAAACAATTTCTCTAAGCGACACTAAAATGGCGTCACTGGTCTGGCAGTTTTACTTGGTGTCTGAAGAAGATAATAAATTAGTCATTTGCAAGGTGTGTTCCAAGTTAGTACCTCGTGGGGGAACGCAAACGATAACATTCAACACCACAAATCTCAGACGTTTGAGGTTGAGTCACGTCAAAGAATATGACGAGTATTCAAAGCGAGCTTGTAGCACTAAGGAGAGAGAGCAGCTGGCATCAGCAACACTGCCACGACTCACTCAAACATCTGCAGCAGAGACATTTCAATGACAGCAACCAGAGAGCAAGGTCAGAAAGAAATCCACCAAAATAATGGTATTGATCACCAGCCGCTGTCAGTTGTGAAAGACGAGGGGCTCAGATGACTCATGTCATACATGGATCTACGTTACTCTCTGCCGGGGCGTAAATATTTCACAGATGTACGCCAGCCGCAGTTATACCAAACAATCTATACGCTTATCGACAGCCTTATGAAGAACAAGATCACTTTGATAAGTTTCACAAGTGACATCTGGAGTTCGAGTGTGTGTCTCATGTCCATGTTGAGCCTAACTGGGCAGTTTATTGATCAAAACTTCAAACTAAACAAAGTTGTTCTTTATCCTCAAGAGTTCTGCAGGTCACACACCACAGTTGCATTCAGTGACATGTTACGAGCAACGGGGATACCGAAGGCAAAAGTGCACGTTATTCTAAGAGATAATGCCAAGAACATGGAAAAGGCCATGAGGGATACGGATTTACCCAGCCTGCCGTACATGGAGCGTACACTCCAGCTTCCTGTTGCCGAAGGAGTTTCGTCACAATGAAGCATCACATTTGAAGCATTTAATAGCCTCTGAAAGACGCATCGTTGGCCATTTCGAACACTCCAAGTATCCAGAAACAACTGGGTCAGCCTATCAACAGGCTTTGAAGAGCTCACACAACAGATCAGCTCATTAACGGCATCTGCTGCAGATGTGATAACATTCATCAGAGCTTTAACTCGTCTTGAGAAAAACTGCAGATTCTGACCATGAAGTAAAAACATCGAGAGCCACATTGTTGGAAGCAGTCCAGAGGAGATTTAGGGACATTGAATCTGAGCGCCTGTATACCATCGCTACAGTCCTAGATCCGAGGTGAGAAAACCTCATGAGCGCATGTGCGTTTGTGTGTGTCCAGTGCTTATGTCGCTCTGAGCGAATTAAAGAACAGGAAAGAAAGCAAGCAAAATGAGTAGGCTATTGAAAATGTTTAGATTCAGAAGCAATGTAAATTAAAGCGTATTCATTCCTTTGATAAAAATATGACAAATCAAAACAAGACTTATGAACAATCTTCAAAATTCATAAAATTATTGTTTACATTTATTTTTTTAAATAAAAAGGTCTAAAGAGATATTTTCCCGACACACTAAAGCCAAAGATACGTGGGCTGTTTTCTGAAGTCCTAGCTGCCCAAACGGAGCAACAGAATAGTCAGGCGAGTTCAGAAGCAAGTGGCTCCAAGCCCCCAGAGAAAGTACCACGAGCTAGGTCCTAGCATGCTATGTATGCTGAATTGTTGGATGAAGATGGGGAACATGGTGGCGGCGGCATCGTCAGCCCAACATCATCACAGATGAACCTCTGCCTATTGGAACAAGTTATCCCACGAAGCCGGCAGCCACTTGTTTTTTAGCAGGACAATAAAAGTCGCTTCCCTGCTCTTGCACAAGCAGCACGAGCCTACCTCGGTGCACCATGCACAAGTGTAGATAGCAAAAGACTTTTCAGCACAGCAGGGGATAGTGTTGATGACAAGAGGAAGAAGCGGTCTGCCAAAAATGCAGAGATGCTTATATTTATAAAGAAAAATGTGCCATTGATGCCAAATAAATAAGCTTAGAGAGACACTGATCTCCACCCCCCACCACCACCACCTTTCACCCTCTAAACATGCACCAAACTGCCTCAGCTTTACAGAACAAAAGAACAGGACTGTATTATTTACTTGTGATGCCAAAGTCATCATAATGTTGGAAACATTTTTGAAACTTTATAATCAAATGTTTTAGAGTTGAAGTTATATATCCATAAGATTTATAAATGAAATGTTTTAAAAGTTAAAGGTCTTATAGTCTAATGCCTTAAAATTAACTTTCCTATAGTCTAATGCCTTTATAGTTAAAATGTCTTAAAGTTAACTTTTCTATAGTCTAAAGCCTTAAAGTTTTACAGTCAAACGTCTTAAAGTTAAAGTTTGAAAGTCAAATGTTTTATAGTTAAGGTTTTTTAGTCAAATGTTTTAAAATAAGTTTTTATAATCTAAAGTGTTAAAACTTTAAAAATAGAATCCTAAGCTGAGAAACTCGCTGGGCTCAGTATAAAAGCCAGGTGCAGGGTGGGCAGCTGGCCAAGAAAAACAGGTGTCCCCCCGAGCCCCCCCCTTATCTGTTGTACAGTGCATGAACGTGCCTAATTGGCCGGAGTGAGGAAGAGTCCTGCGGAAAAGTTGGAAATGGGTCGGGCAAAACTGAAAGGAAACAAACTGAGGGCAGAGAGCCAGAGCGAGGGGGGGTCTCCAACAGGTGCTGTCAAATAAATGAATAGATCATGTTAAAACAATAAATAGAGCTACACAATCCATCCAGGGCTTCAAAAAGACCCTGTGATCGGCATCGGCAGATCCTGCATCCGGTGATTGGCCTGAAAACTCAGGATCGGAGCACCCCTCTTAAATCCATACTATAGATTCAATGTTGAAGTCTTGTTTAATCTCATTCGTCTGAATGTTAAAGTCGTTTCCATCAAGAATTCAACATCATTCATTTGTCATTGCACAACAGAGTTCCACAATGATTCAATGTTTTAGCCCATTCCTGCAACACACAGAACAAAAGGACACATTGTTTAAAGTAGAATAGAAAAAGAAAAAATAAATTGTTATATCTGAGTTATTTAGATACTAATACACTGTTTCATCTGCACACTTAAAGTTATAATTCTGTTGCACTCTTTTTGGATTTGTTGTTTGGGGGAATGTAAACGGCAGCAACAAGATAGTGCTGATAACTTTATGCTGAAATCTGAACTTTAAAAACTTGACATCTGGGAAATATTAACTTTTATTATTATTTATTATTATTTAACAATATTTGAGCACCAAGTATCATCGATAAAAACAGTTTCTCCCCTTGTGAACACTAACATGAAGCCACCACAGGAGGAGCCCTCAGACCACCAAAGATTTCAACATCAGTTAACTGTTACAGCAGAAAGAAAAACTTGAGACTTCATGAAAGAACTCTTCTGTTTCCATCAATAGAACTGATCATTATCAGAATCATGTGAGCATTGGAAACTGAACCAGAAGTCACCTTTATTATTCAGACTACAACAAATGAAGCTTTCAATACCAATCTAAACTCTGGGCAGATACCCAGAAACAAAGGAGACAAAACCTCCCACACATGTCGACAGTGAGATCTATAATGAAAGAACATCACGGGCAGTTAACACCTGATAGAGGTTTATATGGGAGCAGATCTTCTGGTGTCAAACAAGAGAAGAACTTACTGCTTCAGTCAGATGAACTGAAAATAACAGAGATAAAAGTCAAATGATATTCCTCCCTGAGGAGGAGTCAATGCAAACTGTGATGTCTTCCTCCTCTACTTATGTGACTGCAGAGAGGAGGACAGAGAACAGTGGACACACAGTTTAACATGATGGACTACAGGACAGGACTGCTGCTGTTAACTGTCTGCTGGGCAGGTGAAGATCATCACTATATTCATGTTACATAGCGTATATATCTGTCAGCAGCTGATTTCACTTGATGTTTTTATCCTCTCTCCAGGTGTTGATGGTGAGACTCTGACAGAATCTGAACCAGTGGTTAAACGTCCTGGAGAATCCCACAGACTGACCTGTTACGCCTATGGATTAGACTTCAGCAGCTACTGGATGGCCTGGATCAGACAGGCTCCTGGAAAAGGACTGGAGTGGATCGCTCTCATCAAGTATGACAGTAGCCACAAATTCTACTCTCAGTCAGTTCAAGGCCGGTTCACCGTCTCCAGAGACAACAGCAGACAGCAGGTGTATCTGCAGATGAACAGTCTGAAGACTGAAGACACTGCTGTGTATTACTGTGCCAGAGACCCACAGTGACTGGAGGAGGCTGAGCAGCTGTACAAAATCCTACAGGACTCATCTTTACTGCACTGATAGACACTAGGAAACAGTTTAACACTAATATAACATATTTCATTAAACATCACCAACAATAACCTTTAATCTCATAACTTAAAAGCTGCTTTTGAAAAGAAACTCTGCCGTTCATTATTGTGCGACTCGTGGACTGAGTTATAGTACTGCCATTAAATATATATTGAGATCAATGTAAAAAGTAATAATAATAATAATAACTTTATTTATATAGCACCTTTAAAAACAAGAGTTTACAAAGTGCTTTGACAGCCAAGCAAACAAAGTAAAGCAGAGAACAAGCAGATCATAAAACCAGCAACTCACTCAGGACCAGCAAATCACACAACAAGCAAAGCACAAAACCCAATACCCAGTAGGCAGCAGGAGAACCCACACAACCAAGACCAAGGGGACGAAGCAGGAAGAAGTAGAAAGAGTAAATACAATAAAATAAAATACCTAAAAGAGATAAAGAAAGGAAATAATGCAAAAAGAAATAACAGCTGTAAAAGCAATAGGAGAGATAGAAACCAGTAAAAGGCAATTAAAACAACAAAAGAGCTAAAACAATACAAGCAATAAAAAGGAATCAAATCAGTCAAGCATGAAAGAGATTAAAGAAATAAAAGCAATAAAGGAGATAAAGGATCAATAAAAACAAGGAAAGAAGGAAAAGTAAGAATAAGGTGAAATAACATTTAAAAAACATAAATAAGAGCCAATAAGAAGACGTGTACATCCAATCTATTTCAAAGGATTCAGAGCTTAACTTCAGTCAAAAAAGTGTTTTTAATGTAGAGAACAGAAGTTCAAAGGGCACACTCGTGACACTCAGATATCTAAATCATCATCATTAATATCATCATCACAACATCAACAATAATCATCTGTCCATCCATCCTTTTATTCTTCAGCTTCTTCTCCCTGTTCACTGCCAGGTCAGTTACAGTCCCTCCATTAAAACTGCTGAGGGCAGACAAGGACTGACTGTATTCAGTGCTGATCACAGTAATGGCCTCCATGGAACGAGCTGTATGTACAAGTAATGGCCCTGAGGAAAACACTGACAGTTTAACACAGTTAACACCCTCAAACATCCTCTGAGTGTCTGTGATGCTTTCCTCATCCTGTCAACACACATGTATTTAGGTAAAATGGCTTTTGGAATCCTTTCAGGTGACAATATGTGTGAATGTGTTTGTCTCGTGTTTCAACTTGCTTGTTGAGAATGCAATGAGAAAAGTCCAGTCACCATGAAAAAGACAAAGTGGTTTGGAAGCTTGAAAGAATCCTGGTACCGCTCTACAAACAAAGTTGTGTCTCACGTCAGGCTATAAAACTCATTAGTGCAACGTGTCATTAATTAATGAAAGGGGTTATATGTTGCTTCTACTGTCTGTCTGTCTGTCTGCTGAAATCTGGCACCAAAGACTCGATCCATTCAGTTTGATTTATCGTGCACGTCTTGTCCAACCAGCCCTGAAACCTCCAATAAAAAACAACATGGAAATATGAGGCTAAATCTTCATGCTTCTATTTTCAGCTCTGTGAGGCGGAGTCAATGCAAATCTACATCTCTTCCATCGTTATTAATCTCACTGCAAACTGAGGACAAACCAATCCACCAACCAGACATACAAACACATTTTCACAATGACTTTGGATGTTTTTAGTTTCCATTAGTGCTTATCTTCATTGTTATAGCAGTGCTGATTCTAATAACATTTTCTATTGTCCATGAATGTTAAATTAACATTAAGTAATAATGTTTGTCATTTGAAAATGAACATAATGTTTCAGTATCATATTTCTTTCAATGCAAAACATTCAGACATTAATATTCTGTAAATGTTGGGACATTTAAATGTAAATGAAAATATCACATGTGAAGCAAAGGTGATTTCCAGGCATGTTTCCACTCGACTGCCCCTCCCTGCTTCACACACATAACATTCATAAAAACGTTTAAATCAAGAATGTCATGAATTAAAATAAAACTATTTAAATAAAGCTATTTAGAGGAACACCAATACACGTATGCATGAAGTAATAATTCTGTAGTGCATTTGAATTTGTGTTTGCAGCTGAGGGGAAATGTAAACTGCAGAAACGAGATAGGCCTGAAAGTATGGCTGACATCTTAACATTAATAAGTCAACATCTGGGTAACATTGTCCATCGACTTTGGCTACAATACAGCCCCAAGCATCACTGATGTAAACACACAGTTTACAATGTGAACAACAGGAGGAGCCCTCAGACCAACAATGATGTCAACATCAGTTCACTGTTACAGCAGAAAGAAAAGCTTGAGACTTCATGAAAGAACTCTTCTGTTTCCATCAATAGAACTGATCATTATCAGAATCATGTGAGCATTGGAAACTGAACCAGAACTCACCTTTATTATTCAGACTACAACAAATGAAGCTTTCAATACCAATCTAAACTCTGGGCAGATACCCAGAAACAAAGGAGACAAAACCTCCCACACATGTCGACAGTGAGATCTATAATGAAAGAACATCACGGGCAGTTAACACCTGATAGAGGTTTATATGGGAGCAGATCTTCTGGTGTCAAACAAGAGAAGAACTTACTGCTTCGGTCTGATGAACTGAAAATAACAGAGATAAAAGTCAAATGATATTCCTCCCTGAGGAGGAGTCAATGCAAACTGTGATGTCTTCCTCCTCTACTTATGTGACTGCAGAGAGGAGGACAGAGAACAGTGGACACACAGTTTAACATGATGGACTACAGGACAGGACTGCTGCTGTTAACTGTCTGCTGGGCAGGTGAAGATCATCACTATATTCATGTTACATAGCGTATATATCTGTCAGCAGCTGATTTCACTTGATGTTTTTATCCTCTCTCCAGGTGTTGATGCTCAGACTCTGACACAATCTGAACCAGTGGTTAAACGTCCTGGAGAATCCCACAGACTGACCTGTACAGGCTCTGGATTCACATTCAGCAGCTACAATATGGCCTGGGTCAGACAGGCTCCTGGAAAAGGACTGGAGTGGGTCGCTCTCGTCTACGGTGATGGTAGCGACGAATACTACTCTCAGTCAGTTCAAGGTCGGTTCACCATCTCCAGAGACAACAGCAGACAGCAGCTGTATCTGCAGATGAACAGTCTGAAGACTGAAGACACTGCTGTGTATTACTGTGCCAGAGAGCCACAATAACACAAACCATCAGCAGAGCTGAACAAAAACCCCTCAGTGCCTGAACACTTGTAACATGAAGCCACCAGAGGAGGAGCCCTCAGACCACTAATGATTATAACAACAGTTCACTGTTAAGAACAGAACAGACATATTTAGAAACAGGAAAAGTCAAAGATTATAATGTATAAAAAGATATTTAATATACAGTGAAGTGTCAACACGTGAAATAGTGACATTATTTCTCTTCACAACTCTGTCTCAAAAAGGTTTCCATGAAACAAATGAAACATTAAAGATGGAATTTCTGTCTTTGACTAAATAACATGGGGTTAAATGGCATCTATGTTCTGAGGGCTTACACACGTTTCCTCACTTTGTTGTTAAAGCTTCATTAATATCCACAAATGTTTTCTACACATTTATTCCTGCTGTTTTTTTCCTAATGATGTTCTGAGAAATAAAACTGATGAGAACTCAGTGAGAAAATAAACAACAGAAAGAAAAACTCTGAAGGTTTGATTTGTTGGAAAAACTCACTTTGGCAAAACTTTCAAACTGATTAATTGTTGTCAAAGTCGTCACATCATGCAGCCTGAGCTCCGGAACGTAGAGCAGGGGTGTAAACTACGGCCCGTGGGCCAACTGCGGCCTGTGGTCCATTTCTAATTTGCAGCAATTCCTAAACACAGAATGGAATATGGCCCGCATGAGAAAATAAAGCTTGTGCTTGACTGTATTGTACGTCTTAGTTTTGACACTAGGGGGCGCTGCTGTCTTGAACAAGGCAGCTTCTCCGTCCTCACAAAACAGGTGCAATCACTCAGAGAAGATTTTGCCACGGGTGATTAAACATGAAAACCAAAGAAACACAAATTAGCAAGTGAGTGCAGAAAGTTTCAGACATGGTGGGAAAATGAATATTTCTTCATGGAAGTCAAGGGGAAGTGTGTCTGTTGGATTTGCATTGAAACTGCTGCAGTGATGAAAGACTACAATGTTCAACGACACGATGAAACCAAGCATCAGTCCGACACGTCCTACACTGGTGCCGAGCCACAACAGAAAGTTAAGCAAATGGCAGCTAGCCTGTTAGCTCAACAACAGTATTTTTTCCATCCTAACAAAACACAAGAAGATGCCACAGTCACCAGATACGAGGTAGCTCAACTCATTGCCCGACACGGGAAACCTTCCTCAGAGGGTGACTTCATGAAACAGTGCCTCACTAAAGTGGCAGGAATAATGTGACCAGAGAAAATGCAGGAATTCAACGTCAGCACGTCCAGAAACACAGTCGCCCAGCGAATCCAAGACTTGTCAGATGACTTAAAGCATCAAGTGTCAGATGAAGCTCGTGCTTTTGATTTCTACTTGATTGCATGTGATGAGAGCACAGAGGCCGCTTTGTTCATTGTTTGTTTGCAGGAATTGACGAGAAAGTTTGACAATAACTCTGTGCCAAGAAAGTCCAGCTTGGCGACGTGATGATCACTTCTGAAAACATATTTCGAGCTCGAGGGCTCTATCACAAAGAATTTCAGGCTCTCCTGAAATCGATGCTGAATACGGGGACCTAATCTTCCAATGTCCAAAGAGCAGTTTGTGCCACAGCTTTACACACACATGAAAGCCTTCTGTGTGAAGCTCCGTCTCTTTGAGACACAATGAGGCAACTTCAATGCTGCACACTTCCCCACGCTGTGTGAAATTAAATCTGCTTTTCCAAAGGCCAACTTCTCTGCTAAGAAAGGGAAATATGTGTCTGGGATCATTTTTCTGCTATTGACAAAGACATCCAGCTGTTCTCTACCTCCTTCTTGATGGATGCAGAAGAAGTGGATGAGAGTCTGCAATTAGAACTGATGGAAATGCAGTGTGAAGACTCTGAAGAATCAACATCAGCTTCTCTTTGTACCCGACTTCTACTGGAGCTTAGAAGAGGCCAAGTTTCCTCTGATGAGGCGCCAAAAAGAATGATCAGTCTTTTTGTCTCTTCATACAAATGTGAGCAAACTTTAATACACGAGAGGTGAGGTAAATTAAAGTGGCCCAGTTTCTCTCTGTGAGGAGGAGTCAATGCAAACTGTGATGTCTTCCTCCTCTACTTATGTGACTGCAGAGAGGAGGACAGAGAACAGTGGACACACAGTTTAACATGATGGACTACAGGACAGGACTGCTGCTGTTAACTGTCTGCTGGGCAGGTGAAGATCATCACTATATTCATGTTACATAGCGTATATATCTGTCAGCAGCTGATTTCACTTGATGTTTTTATCCTCTCTCCAGGTGTTGATGCTCAGACTCTGACACAATCTGAACCAGTGGTTAAAGGTCCTGGAGAATCCCACAGACTGACCTGTACAGGCTCTGGATTCACATTCAGCAGTGCTTATATGGCCTGGGTCAGACAGGCTCCTGGAAAAGGACTGGAGTGGCTTGCCTGGATTAACACTGGTAGTAGCAGCAAACACTACTCTCAGTCAGTTCAAGGCCGGTTCACCATCTCCAGAGACAACAGCAGACAGCAGGTGTATCTGCAGATGAACAGTCTGAAGACTGAAGACACTGCTGTGTATTACTGTGCCGGAGAGAGTCACAGTGAGAGACAATAACAGGAGAGTCGTACAAAAACTACTTCCTCTATTTGCCAGCACCACATGGGACACTTGGAACACATTGTTGTAATACTGAATGTGATTAACTGTCATGTTCATTCTAACGGTGCCCCAATTGGTCGGCCACCGATCGTGATCAGCCGATATACATACTAACTGCTTTGATCAGTGGCCTGTATTAAAGGCCGATCATAAGAGCTGATCAGATGATGCAAAAAAACAATTTCTCTAAGCGACACTAAAATGGCGTCACTGGTCTGGCGGTTTTACTTGGTGTCTGAAGAAGATAATAAATTAGTCATTTGCAAGGTGTGTTCCAAGTTAGTACCTCGTGGGGGAACGCAAACGATAACATTCAACACCACAAATCTCAGACGTTTGAGGTTGAGTCACGTCAAAGAATATGACTTGTATTCAAAGTGAGCTTGTAGCACTAAGGAGAGAGAGCAGCTGGCATCAGCAACACTGCCACGACTCACTCAAACATCTGCAGCAGAGACATTTCAATGACAGCAACCAGAGAGCAAGGTCAGAAAGAAATCCACCAAAATAATGGTATTGATCACCAGCCGCTGTCAGTTGTGAAAGACGAGGGGCTCAGATGACTCATGTCATACATGGATCTACGTTACTCTCTGCCGGGGCGTAAATATTTCACAGATGTACGCCAGCCGCAGTTATACCAAACAATCTATACACTTATCGACAGCCTTATGAAGAACAAGATCACTTTGATAAGTTTCACAAGTGACATCTGGAGTTCGAGTGTGTGTCTCATGTCCATGTTGAGCCTAACTGGGCAGTTTATTGATCAAAACTTCAAACTAAACAAAGTTGTTCTTTATCCTCAAGAGTTCTGCAGGTCACACACCACAGTTGCATTCAGTGACATGTTACGAGCAACGGGGATACCGAAGGAAAAAGTGCACGTTATTCTAAGAGATAATGCCAAGAACATGGAAAAGGCCATGAGGGATACGGATTTACCCAGCCTGCCGTACATGGAGCGTACACTCCAGCTTCCCGTTGCCGAAGGAGTTTCGTCACGATGAAGCATCACATTTGAAGCATTTAATAGCCTCTGAAAGACGCATCGTTGGCCAACACTCCCAGCTTGCCTACTGGCGACTTCAAAGTATCCAGAAACAACTGGGTCAGCCTATCAAAAGACTTGAGCGAGACGTACCCACCCGATGGAACAGTTCGTTATTTATGCTACAGAGTCTACTTGAACAGAAACGTGCACTGTGCGCTTATGGAGCTGACTACAACAGAGTTGTTACTGTTGATCTCAAATCTACTCAAGGCTGAAAGGACATTAAATTAAGCTGTCATCAATTTCAAACAATCGTCATTGCATCATTTTTGTTTATCCTTGTTTACAGCCTCTGGATTCACACTCAGCAGCTACTGGATGCACTGGGTCAGACAGGCTCCTGGAAAAGGACTGGAGTGGATCGCTTTCATCAGCACTGGTGGTAGCACCAAATACTACTCTCAGTCAGTTCAAGGCCGGTTCACCGTCTCCAGAGACAACAGCAGACAGCAGGTGTATCTGCAGATGAACAGTCTGCAGACTGAAGACACTGCTAATAGATGACAACAGCAAAATGGATGAATTTCTGAGATCAGTGGATCTGCCAGTCCTCTCTGAAACTCAAAATAACACATTAATATCAGCGATAACAACGGAAGAAGTCAAAGCCGCCATTACAAGACTGAAAACAAATAAATCCCCAGGCCCTGATGGATACACAGCACAATGGTACAAAACCCTAAGAGATGTTTTGACACCTATTTTAGTGAAAGCATTTAACTGGGTTTTGCAGACAAAGGAGACCCCAATTTCCTGGAGGGAAGCGATAATATCTGTTATTCCAAAACCAGGAAAGGATAAATCAGAATGCACTAATTACAGGCCAATTAGCGTACTAAACTTAGATTACAAGTTGTTCACTTCTATTCTTGCTAAAAGAATCGACAAGATTCTGCCACAGATCATACATTTGGATCAAACAGGGTTCATTCAAAATAGACAAACTCAAGACAATATAAGACGAACATTACAGATTATCCGACATATTACCCAAAACAATCTCCAGGCTATGATAGTGAGCTTAGATGCAGAAAAAGCCTTTGACTCTGTGAGATGGACCTTCCTATTCAAGGTCATGGAAAAATTTGGCTTTGATGAGACAATTATACAAACAATAGAAACACTATACAAAAACCCATCAGCACGACTGAAGATTAACGGAGAACTCTCAGAATCATTTATACTTGAACGATCAACGAGACAAGGATGCCCACTGAGTCCTCTTCTCTTTGCTATTTTTATTGAGCCTCTGGCTCAAGGAATAAGACAAAACGAAGCAATAAGGGGGATAAAAATGGGAGATGATCAGAAATTGGCGTTATTTGCAGATGACGTATTAATATATCTAAGTAATCCAACACTATCCTTGCCAGCACTAATGACATGTTTAAATGAATATGGCTCTTTCTCAGGCTATAAATTAAATGTTCAAAAAACACAAATTCTTAGTTTTGATTACAATCCTCCCACTGATCTCCATCAGGAATATCAGCTAAACTGGGATGAAAAATCTATAAAATATTTAGGAATTCATATCCCTAAAAATCTGTCAAGAATAGCGGAAATAAATTATAAACCTCTTAATAAGGAAATTAAGGAAGATATTCATAGATGGAGCTTGATACCCTATCTAAGTCTCAGCTCACGTATTGAATCCGTCAAGATGAACATCCTGCCAAGGGTTTTATACCTTTTTCAGTCATTACCCTTAGAAGCACCAGAAAAACAATTCCAAGAATGGGACAGACTAATCTCTAGATACATATGGGCGGGGGAAAAACCCAGGATACGATATAAGATACTCCAGCTGTCAAAAGAAAAAGGAGGACTAGCTCTTCCTCTTCTAAAAGACTACTACAAGGCAGCCCAACTTAGGCCTTTAATAGGCTGGTGTACTCCTAGTTACAAGGCCAGATGGAAAAATATTGAACAAACAATGGGAAAAGAATTTCCAGTCACTGCGTTGATTGGGGATCCATCACTACATAAACACCTTACAGATCAAGATAATCCATGGATCACTAATTCATTACAGCTTTGGAGTGATGTACTAAAACAGTCCAATTTAAAAAAGACATTTGAAATCTTGAAATGGTTTGCATATGACCCACAATTTATACCTAGCCAACACGACCAAAGATTCAAAGAATGGACCTCCTTAGGGCTTACAACATACTATTCACTAATAAGTAAAGGTACGGTAAGGAGTTTCCAAGATCTCAAGGATAAATTTGGTCTGCAGAACCAGGACCACTTCAGATATCTACAAATAAGAGATTATATTGGGAAAAAAATTATAAAAAATTATGAACCCGAAAACGATATTCTACAGGTATTTGTAAAAGCCCACCAAGATGAACCTTATAAGAAGATCATTTCAAAATTATACACAGGTCTTCAATCTCTTAACAAAGAAAATACATCTAATGTAAAATCAAGATGGGAAACTGAGGGCAACATCATAATCACACAGGTGAATTGGAGCGAAATTTTTAAACAACAATGGAAAACAACAAATTCTCCACTTTGGAGAGAATTTACGTGGAAAAATGTAATCTGCTATTTCTGCACTCCATATCAAAAAAAATCATATTCCAATCAGACAGAATGTTGGAGATGCCGCGGAAGCAAAGAGGCGAATCATTACCATATATTTTGGAGTTGCCCTGCTGTGACCCCATTCTGGTTGTGCATACATCAAATCCTAGAGACTGTGTTTTCAACAAAAATAACTTTATGTTTCAATTTGTTATATCTGGTTGATCTAGAGGAACTGGAGTGGAGGAACAAAGATAAATATTTGCTGAGAATATTACTGGTGGCTTGTAAGAAATCTATAACCAAGAAATGGCTGAAGAGGGAGGCACCTAGTGTAGATGAAGGGATTGATACTGTGCACAGCATCTTTGTGATGAAAGAATTACTTCTAATCTAAGAACACAAAAGGAGATATTTATTGAAAATTGGCAAAAATGGATTACATATGTCTCTGCCGTCAGACCGGACTTCAGATAATCTTTGATTGGACTATTATTAATACTTTTATTTACTTTCCTTTTTACCTTTTTTTATTTGTATTGCTTATTTTCATAACTGGAGATGTCTATCAGTCTCTTTATGCACGTCTTCACTTTCCCCCTGATATTTTTGCACTTCTCTATAGGTCTTCATGTTCATTGTTTGATTGTTTGTTTGTTTATATACAAATCAAAAATCAATAAAAAGTAAATGAAAAAAAAAAAAAGAAAGAAAAACTCTGAAGGTTTCATTTGTTGGAAAAACTCACTTTGGCAAAACTTAAAAACTGATTAATTGTTGTCAAAGTCGTCACATCATGCAGCCTGAGCTCCGGAACGTAGAGCAGGGGTGTCCAAACTACGGCCCGTGGGCCAACTGCGGCCTGTGGTCCATTTCTAATTTGCCCGCAGCAATTCCTAAACACAGAATGGAATATGGCCCGCATGAGAAAATAAAGCTTGTGCTTGACTGTATTGTACGTCTTAGTTTTGACACTAGGCGGCGCTGCTGTCTTGAACAAGGCAGCTTCTCCGTCCTCACAAAACAGGTGCAATCACTCAGAGAAGATTTTGCCACGGGTGATTAAACATGAAAACCAAAGAAACACAAATTAGCAAGTGAGTGCAGAAAGTTTCAGACACGGTGGGAAAATGAATATTTCTTCATGGAAGTCAAGGGGAAGTGTGTCTGTTGGATTTGCATTGAAACTGCTGCAGTGATGAAAGACTACAATGTTCAACGACACGATGAAACCAAGCATCAGTCCGACACGTCCTACACTGGTGCCGAGCCACAACAGAAAGTTAAGCAAATGGCAGCTAGCCTGTTAGCTCAACAACAGTATTTTTTCCATCCTAACAAAACACAAGAAGATGCCACAGTCACCAGATACGAGGTAGCTCAACTCATTGCCCGACACGGGAAACCTTCCTCAGAGGGTGACTTCATAAAACAGTGCCTCACTAAAGTGGCAGGAATAATGTGACCAGAGAAAATGCAGGAATTCAACGTCAGCACGTCCAGAAACACAGTCGCCCAGCGAATCCAAGACTTGTCAGCTGACTTAAAGCATCAAGTGTCAGATGAAGCTCGTGCTTTTGATTTCTACTTGATTGCATGTGATGAGAGCACAGAGGCCACTTTGTTCATTTTTTGTTTGCAGGAATCGACGAGAACGTTTGACAATAACTCTGTGCCAAGAAGGTCCAGCTTGGCGACGTGATGAACACTGTTGTGAAAACTGTCAACATATTTCGAGCTCGAGGGCTCTATCACAGAGAATTTAGGCTCTCCTAAAATCGATGCTGAATACGGGGACCTAATCTTCCAATGTCCAAAGAGCAGTTTGTGCCAAAGCTTTACACACGCATGAAAGCCTTCTGTGTGAAGCTCCGTCTCTTTGAGACACAATGAGGCAACTTCAATGCTGCACACTTCCCCACGCTGTGTGAAATTAAATCTGCTTTTCCAAAGGCCAACTTCTCTGCTAAGAAAGGGAAATATGTGTCTGGGATCATTTTTCTGCTATTGACAAAGACATCCAGCTGTTCTCTACCTCCTTCTTGATGGACGCAGAAGAAGTGGATGAGAGTCTGCAATTAGAACTGATGGAAATGCAGTGTGAAGACTCTGAAGAATCAACATCAGCTTCTCTTTGTACCCGACTTCTACTGGATCTTAGAAGAGGCCAAGTTTCCTCTGATGAGGCGCCAAAAAGAATGATCAGTCTTTTTGTCTCTTCATACAAATGTGAGCAAACTTTAATACACGAGAGGTGAGGTAAATTAAAGTGGCCCAGTTTCTCTCTGTGAGGAGGAGTCAATGCAAACTGTGATGTCTTCCTCCTCTACTTATGTGACTGCAGAGAGGAGGACAGAGAACAGTGGACACACAGTTTAACATGATGGACTACAGGACAGGACTGCTGCTGTTAACTGTCTGCTGGGCAGGTGAAGATCATCATTATATTCATGTTACATAGCGTATATATCTGTCAGCAGCTGATTTCACTTGATGTTTTTATCCTCTCTCCAGGTGTTGATGGTCAGACTCTGACACAATCTGAACCAGTGGTTAAACGTCCTGGAGAATCCCACAGACTGACCTGTACAGCCTCTGGATTCACATTCAGCGACTATCCGATGCACTGGGTCAGACAGGCTCCTGGAAAAGGACTGGAGTGGATCGCTTACATCAGCGGTGCTAGTAGCTACAAATACTACTCTCAGTCAGTTCAAGGCCGGTTCACCATCTCCAGAGACAACAGCAGACAGCAGCTGTATCTGCAGATGAACAGTCTGAAGACTGAAGACACTGCTGTGTATTACTGTGCCAGAGAGCCACAGTGAGAGACAATAACAGGAGAGTCGTACAAAAACTACTTCCTCTGTTTACAACCATCACTGGGGACAGTTGGAACATATGTTTGTAATACTGATGTGCCATAATGTAAATTCTTATTATAGATTCAATGTTGAAGTCTTGTTTAATCTCATTCGTCTGAATGTTAAAGTCGTTTCCATCAAGAATTCAACATCATTCATTTGTCATTGCACAACAGAGTTCCACAATGATTCAATGTTTTAGCCCATTCCTGCAACACACAGAACAAAAGGACACATTGTTTAAAGTAGAATAGAAAAAGATACATTGTCATATTTGAGTTATTTAGATACTAATACACTGGTTCATTAGCACAATTAAAATTATAATTCTGTTGCACTCTTTTTGGATTTGTTGTTTGGGGGAATGTAAACGGCAGCAACAAGATAGTGCTGATAACTTTATGCTGAAATCTGAACTTTAAAAACTTGACATCTGGGAAATATTATTAACTTTTACAATATTTGAGCACCAAGTATCATCGATAAAAACAGTTTCTCCCCTTGTGAACACTAACATGAAGCCACCACAGGAGGAGCCCTCAGACCACCAAAGATTTCAACATCAGTTCACTGTTACAGCAACAACAGAAACAGTCTTTAGAACATTGGAAATAATAGACAATGTTCCAATCACTGATAAAATAGTGTATGTTGTCACAGTAACAAACTCCACGATACATTATTAAATATTAAAGCATTCAACAACTTATACAAATGAGGTTGATTACTTTGCTCAGTGTTCCTCGTCTCTGAAAGTCAGTTCCTTTTTGAGAACATACTAAAAAATATCAAACTGATAAGTTATCAGAATCATACGTGCATTAGAGACTGAACCGGTCTTTAGCCAAAGTCATGGTGGTGTTTATTATTTAGGACATAAAACATGTGATTTAAACATCAATCTCATTACGTTTGATATGACTGAAGTTTCACCAACTCTTTCTGTGAGACGGAGAGAAAACATTTTAATAAACTTTACTGTCCCATGGATGTAAATAAGCCTCCTTGTGTGTTGCCTTATAAGGACATAAAGTGTCTTCTCCTCTTGCTGGTTTCTAGTTTCTATTCATGGCTGCTCCTTTAGTTTCCGTTAGTGCTCATCTTCATTGTTACAGCAACGCTGATTTTAAGAAACACATTTTATATTGTCCGTGAATGTTAAAATTGACATTAAGAATCATAATAATGATGCTTTTGGTTGTTTGCAATTTGAACATAAATAAAATAATGTTTCAATATCAAATTTACTGGCTATAAAAGCTTCACATCAGGCTGTCAGTGGAGTTCACAGCACGTTTTACATAAAGCATGTTTTCTGTAGCTCTGCTGCTGCTGAGGAGCCCGGACCTTCTAAACCTTCCAACAAGGACTCTGCAGCCAATACAGTACCAACTCTAACATTAAACTACATAAACATTCTATAATAACTGCACTGATACAATTTTGTCGTGTTACAAAGTGTTCTTCAAACTCTAGAGGGCAGTCTAGGACTGACTGAGTTTGATACAGGTTACTTGATTTGTCTTATGTGACATGAACACAACGACTGATGATGGTTCATTTGTCCAAATCAAGCCCATGTTCCTATGTCACCTGGTCTGATGATGTAAACTACTAATCCATCAAAACACTGACCTACAAATACTAAATGTCTCTTTGGCTGCTTGATTTTGAGTTTTATCAGAACTTTACATCAAACTCTGTGAAAAATTAAAGGAACAGATCAACTCTGATCCAGGTTTATCCTCCCTGTGAGGAGGAGTCAATGCAAACTGTGATGTCTTCCTCCTCTACTTATGTGACTGCAGAGAGGAGGACAGAGAACAGTGGACACACAGTTTAACATGATGGACTACAGGACAGGACTGCTGCTGTTAACTGTCTGCTGGGCAGGTGAAGATCATCACTATATTCAGGTTACATAGCGTATATATCTGTCAGCAGCTGATTTCACTTGATGTTTTTATCCTCTCTCCAGGTGTTGATGGTCAGACTCTGACAGAATCTGAACCAGTGGTTAAACATCCTGGAGAATCCCACAGACTGACCTGTACAGGCTCTGGATTCACATTCAGCAGCCACAGCATGCACTGGGTCAGACAGGCTCCTGGAAAAGGACTGGAGTGGATCGCCTGGATTGAAACTGATAGTAGCGAAAAATACTACTCTCAGTCAGTTCGAGGCCGGTTCACCATCTCCAGAGACAACAGCAGACAGCAGCTGTATCTGCAGATGAACAGTCTGAAGACTGAAGACACTGCTGTGTATTACTGTGCCAGAGAGCCACAATAACACAAACCATCAGCAGAGCTGAACAAAAACCCCTCAGTGCCTGAACACTTGTAACATGAAGCCACCAGAGGAGGAGCCCTCAGACCACTAATGATTATAACAACAGTCTCAGTGGGACAAACAGGCTTTAAACAACCCTGATCGCTGTACGAGAAGCACTGAAGCATGTCGGGCTTTAAAAACATTTCCCCTTCAACAATGAAGGATTAACACTGACGCACATTTGATCAATGAAAGTGTGTTTGTCAGCATGTTGGGACAGTTCATCATGACTCACAGCAACGGCTGCATTTATGTAAATACATCATCAATACGACTGAACAGAGAACTGTACTTTAAAAAGCTCTATCACATTATATTCTGTTTTTCTACATAAACCTACAAATACATCTCCACATAAACTTTTACAAGTTTAAACACATTTTCACTGTATGACTCAAATCAGAGCGGCCCTACAAGTTTGACATATTAACCATCTAGATGGTGACATTTCATAAAAACAGAACAAATAAAAAATGATGTTTATGTTCATTTAAGAAGAAAACAGAACCTCCAACTGATTCAAATTAATCTGAGATTATTTAAAAATATGCAAATATATGTAACTTGTACTTAAGGGCGTGTTTGTGTCAGAGAGAGGACAGAAGATCTCTACCTCACTAAATGTTAACTTTATAAAGACAATACTCTCTGATTAGTAGATAAGATAAATGTTTATGTAACTCACAGAATCAGAGAGTTCAATATTTCAAAGAATCAAAGCAGATCTAGTTTCACCTTTACTGCAGCCGACATCAGTACAGAAGAATCAGAGAGAAGCTTCATCTTGTGATACCTAGAAACAGTTTGTTTCTGTTTTTATGGGATGGGGCAGAAATTACCATCTGATAATGTAACTACATAAACATTATAGCTCCCCGTCTCACACTTTTGTAAATCGTCAAGATAAAAACAGGCTCTAAACTGCTGAACCATGAGTTAAAGATCGTCAGTGAGGAGAGAAAGGTGTATTCTCCTTCTCAGCTGGTTCAGTTACTGTATGAATATATAAGTATTTAAGTCGCGGCTCTGTGCTGCAGCGGTTTTTATTCCCTGAGATCAGAAATCGACCAGTTTTTGAAAGAGAAGGACCGACCTCTTCATGAACCGAGTGACCCTCTCTGGTTGGCAGACCTGGGGTTTTTAGTTCATCCGACTGGTCATCTTGACACACTGAACAAGAGCCCACAAGGCAAAGACCAGTTTGTTCCACAGCTTTACACACAAATCATCACTGCTCCCACTGAGTGCAACGCTCTTCACATCTTCCCTGCTGTTTTGAAAATGAGCTGCCAGAAAAGAACGAAGGACACAAGCTGCAATTTTAGGCCATATTATTAAAGTCATGGACCACCGAACCCGCCCTCTTTTCTGTCACCTTCCTGAGACATTCATATTCCAACCCTTTGTGCTCAGGAACAAATGAAAACCATTCATGGAAAGCTGTGATGGAGGCTGTTTGTTTCTTTAAGCATATTCAATTACCAAGCATATCTTACCTTCATTGGATTGGTTTCACTAACTTTAATACACGAGAGGTGAGGTATGTTAAAGAGGGCCAGATTCTCTCTGTGAGGAGGAGTCAATGCAAACTGTGATGTCTTCCTCCTCTACTTATGTGACTGCAGAGAGGAGGTCAGAGAACAGTGGACACACAGTTTAACATGATGGACTACAGGACAGGACTGCTGCTGTTAACTGTCTGCTGGGCAGGTGAAGATCATCACTATATTCATGTTACATAGCGTATATATCTGTCAGCAGCTGATTTCACTTGATGTTTTTATCCTCTCTCCAGGTGTTGATGCTCAGACTCTGACACAATCTGGACCAGTGGTTAAACGTCCTGGAGAATCCCACAGTCTGACCTGTACAGGCTCTGGATTCACACTCAGCAGCTACTGGATGCACTGGGTCAGACAGGCTCCTGGAAAAGGACTGGAGTGGGTCGCTTTCATCAGTGATGGTGGTGGCAGCATCTATTACTCTCAGTCAGTTCAAGGCCGGTTCACCATCTCCAGAGACAACAGCAGACAGCAGCTGTATCTGCAGATGAACAGTCTGAAGACTGAAGACACTGCTGTGTATTACTGTGCCAGAGACACACAGTGACTGGAGGAGGCTGAGCAGCTGTACAAAATCCTACAGGACTCATCTTTTCTGCACTGATAGACACTAGGAAACAGTTTAAAACTAATATAACATATTTCATTAAACATCACCAACAATAACCTTTAATCTCATAACTTAAAAGCTGTCTTTGTGTAATAATCACTTTTATAACCAGCTTTTGAAAACAGACTCTGCTGTTCATTATTGTGCGACTCATGGACTGAGTTACAGCACTGCCATTAAATATAGATATTGAGATCAATGTAAAAAGTACATCCAATCTATTTCAAAGGATTCAGAGCTTAACTTCAGTCAACAAAGTGTTTTTAATGTAGAGAACAGAACTTCAAAGGGCACACTCGTGACACTCAGATATCTAAATCATCATCATTAATATCATCATCACATCAACAATGATCATCTGTCCATCCATCCTTTTATTCTTCAGCTTCTTCTCCCTGTTCACTGTCAGGTCAGTTGCAGTTCCTCCTTTAAAACTGTTGAGGGCAGACAAGGACTGACTGTATTCAGTGCTGATCACAGTAATGGCCTCCATGGAACGAGCTGTATGTACAAGTAATGGCCCTGAGGAAAGCACTGACAGTTTAACACAGTTAACACCCTCAAACATCCTCTGAGTGTCTGTGATGCTTTCTTCATCCTGTCAACACACATGTATTTAGGTAAAATGGCTTTTGGAATCCTTTCAGGTGACAATATGTGTGAATGTGTTTGTCTCGTGTTTCAACTTGCTTGTTGAGAATGCAATGAGAAAAGTCCAGTCACCATGAAAAAGACAAAGTGGTTTGGAAGCTTGAAAGAATCCTGGTACCGCTCTACAAACAAAGTTGTGTCTCACGTCAGGCTATAAAACTCATTAGTGCAACGTGTCATTAATGAATGAAAGGGGTTATATGTTGCTTCTGCTGTCTGTCTGTCTGTCTGCTGAAATCTGGCACCAAAGACTCGATCCATTCAGTTTGATTTATCGTGCACGTCTTGTCCAACCAGCCCTGAAACCTCCAATAAAAAACAACATGGAAATATGAGGCTAAATCTTCATGCTTCTATTTTCAGCTCTGTGAGGCGGAGTCAATGCAAATCTACATCTCTTCCATCGTTATTAATCTCACTGCAAACTGAGGACAAACCAATCCACCAACCAGACATACAAACACATTTTCACAATGACTTTGGATGTTTTTAGTTTCCATTAGTGCTTATCTTCATTGTTATAGCAGTGCTGATTCTAATAACATTTTCTATTGTCCATGAATGTTAAATTAACATGAAGTAATAATGTTTGTCATTTGAAAATCAACATAATGTTTCAGTATCATATTTCTTTCAATGCAAAACATTCAGACATTAATATTCTGTAAATGTTGGGACATTTAAATGTAAATGAAAATATCACGTGTGAAGCAAAGGTGATTTCCAGGCATGTTTCCACTCGACTGCCCCTCCCTGCTTCACACACATAACATTCATAAAAAGGTTTAAATCAAGAATGTCATGAATTAAAATAAAACTATTTAAATAAAGTTATTTAGAGGAACACCAATACACGTATGCATGAAGTAATAATTCTGTAGTGCATTTGAATTTGTGTTTGCAGCTGAGGGGAAATGTAAACTGCAGAAACGAGATAGGCCTGAAAGTATGGCTGACATCTTAACATTAATAAGTCAACATCTGGGTAACATTGTCCATCGACTTTGGCTACAATACAGCCCCAAGCATCACTGATGTGAACACACAGTTTACAATGTGAACAACAGGAGGAGCCCTCAGACCAACAATGATGTCAACATCAGTTCACTGTTACAGCAGAAAGAAAAACTTGAGACTTCATGAAAGAACTCTTCTGTTTCCATCAATAGAACTGATCATTATCAGAATCATGTGAGCATTGGAAACTGAACCAGAAGTCACCTTTATTATTCAAACTACAACAAATGAAGCTTTCAATACCAATCTAAACTCTGGGCAGATACCCAGAAACAAAGGAGACAAAACCTCCCACACATGTCGACAGTGAGATCTATAATGAAAGAACATCACGGGCAGTTAACACCTGATAGAGGTTTATATGGGAGCAGATCTTCTGGTGTCAAACAAGAGAAGAACTTACTGCTTCAGTCTGATGAACTGAAAATAACAGAGATAAAAGTCAAATGATATTCCTCCCTGAGGAGGAGTCAATGCAAACTGTGATGTCTTCCTCCTCTACTTATGTGACTGCAGAGAGGAGGACAGAGAACAGTGGACACACAGTTTAACATGATGGACTACAGGACAGGACTGCTGCTGTTAACTGTCTGCTGGGCAGGTGAAGATCATCACTATATTCATGTTACATAGCGTATATATCTGTCAGCAGCTGATTTCACTTGATGTTTTTATCCTCTCTCCAGGTGTTGATGGTCAGACTCTGACACAATCTGAGCCAGTGGTTAAAGGTCCTGGAGAATCCCACAGACTGACCTGTACAGGCTCTGGGTTCTCATTCAGTGGCTCCCACATGGCCTGGGTCAGACAGGCTCCTGGAAAAGGACTGGAGTGGGTCGCTTTCATCTACACTGATAGTAGCGGCAAATCCTACTCTCAGTCAGTTCAAGGCCGGTTCACCATCTCCAGAGACAACAGCAGACAGCAGCTGTATCTGCAGATGAACAGTCTGAAGACTGAAGACACTGCTGTGTATTACTGTGCCAGAGAGACACAGTGAGAGACAATAACAGGAGAGTTGTACAAAAACTACTTCCTCTATTTACAACCATCAACTTTCAGTTGTCTCAGCATCACTTTATAAAAAGGTCTCTACAACTTATATTAGACTAAATGTAAAATATAACAAATAAAAATGTAATAATGATCGCAGAGTTGAAGTTCATTGATAAAAAAAACAGCTGATCGGTCTGCGGCTAAGCAGCCCCATACACAACAATGTGATGCTCTGTGTGTTCTGACACCTGTCTATCAGAACCAGCATCAACTTTTTCAGCAATTTCAGCTACAGTAGCTCTTCTGTTGGATCGGACCACATGGTCCAGCCTTCACTCCCTCCTTGAGCGTACTGACCGCTGCAGACCGGGAACACCCCACAAGAGCTGCAGTTCTGGAGATGCTCTGACCCAGTCATCCAGCCATCACAACTTGGCTCTTATCAAAGTCGCTCACATTCTTACACTTGACCATGTTTTTCTGTTTCCATTACATCAACTTTGAGGACAAAATGTTGTCTGGCTGCCTAACATATCCCACCCACTGACAGGAGCCATTGTAACGAGATAATTAATGTTATTCACTTCACCTGTCAGTGGTCACAATGTTATGGCTGATTGGTGAATATTAAATGACCCTTGTCTGCTTGATCTCGAGGAACTTTAGTTACAGATCAAGTCTGTTCCAGCTGTACGTTCTGGTGAGGAGGAGTCAATGCAAAACTCAGATGTATCATATGTAAAGCAGAGGTGATTTACAGTCATGCTTTCATATAGTCAGAGCAACACTGATGCTTCATATGTTTGATTCTATGCAAACTCAGTGAGCTTCCTTGTTACTCGGCTATAAAAGCTTCACATCAGGCTGTCAGTGGAGTTCACAGCACGTCACTTTAACATAAAGCATGTTTTCTGTAGCTCTGCTGCTGCTGTTGGCAGCTGGATGTGAGTCTCTCTGGATTTGTCAAAGTCAACAGTTCTTCTTTTGCACTTTAACTTGATCATTTCTTACAAAACATGTTCTTTATTTTAACAGGTGTGAAGTGTCAACAGTTGACACAGCCAGCCTCTGTGACTGTGCAGCCAGGTCAACGTCTGACCATCACCTGTCAGGTCTCTTATTCTGTTAGCAGCTACTACACAGGCTGGATCAGACAGCCTGCAGGGAAAGCACTGGAGTGGATTGGAATGGCAGCTTCTGGATCCACAACAAGCTACAAAGATTCACTGAAGAACAAGTTCAGTATCGACTCAGACTCTTCCAGCAACACAGCGACTCTAAACGGACAGAATGTGCAGCCTGAAGACACTGCTGTGTATTACTGTGCCAGAGAGCCACAGTGAGAGACAATAACAGGAGAGTTGGACAAAAACTACTTCCTCTGTTTACAACCATCACTGGGAACATTCATTTACTCCAGTAGCTCTTCTTTTTTGTAATAACAATCGTGATAAACTGTCAGAGCTGGAAATGATAGAGTTGATTGAATAACAGAGTCTTATTTCATCTCATGTGTCTGAATGGTAAATACAATTCAATCATTTTCATTTATTTGTGATGTCACAGTTTCTCAATCATGTGAAGATGTTGCCTCTTCCTGCTCCACACACATATGTAGCGTTAAGGGGTAGCAAGATTAATAACTAATTAATAGCAAAAGGATTAAGGTTTACTTTAAATTCAGTGTTGGACGCCACCCAATTTTGACAAAACAGGGAAAACTTATAATTAGTTATTAATGACTTTAGGCTCATGATCTCAGGGTTGCTACGAGGTTCTTGGACATGGTGTACAGTGACTTTACCATTTTATACACACACAAATCACATGGATCAAGGTCTTTATAAATGAAAGGTTTATTTAACTACTTCTAAGCGGAATATGAATGAATAAATGAACAGGGACAATGAATACAACGATGAACAATACATGAATGACAACGGACCACATTGTAGATGGTATCTGTGACTGGTTTCTTTGATGTTTAGAATTAAATGGGATTTAATGACTAATGCATCGCTCGGCAGTTGAGAGTTTAAAAGGGCACCAAGGAAGATTGTAAAGCAATTCAAAAGTAATTCTAATTTTTAAAGATTTTAGGTTTAATGTTTATTAATCCTAGTTAATTTAGCATCAAGCATCAACACATGGGAGATGTAATTGTATCACCTGATGATCATCTGATGGGTGTGGCAGCAGGCTCTCTTTTGGCGCTCGGGCCTTTTCAGGACGGCTTTTGTCCCTCGTGGCCGATTCGGCTTGAATCGGGTTTCTCCATCTCCCTCTCTCTCCAGCTCAGCAGGAAGCTGAATCATCTTCATCTTCACCCCCCTTTCTCTGGCTGGGGTGAAGTCTGTGGCAGTTTTGCCAGACGTTGTTCGGGAGTGTCTTTTGTGCAAAGTCTCCTTTAAAGGTTGCTAGATTCGGCTTCTTCGGCACGTTCAGTGCGGCACGGGATCAGCATGGTGATACTGGCGGCATTCTGCGGCCCAGTACACAATAAGGCCGTTCTTGACGGCTCAGGACTTCAGGAGAGGTTCAGGCTGCATAAGCTGACAGCAGAACCTGGGACAGGCCATGTGGCCAAACCTCCCCCCCCCCCCAAGGGGGGGAAGAGAACTCAGAGGACTCAGGAACAAGAGTAACAGGACAAGACACAGGACCAAGAGAGCAAGAGGAAGTTGCTTGGAGCTTTATAACCTTGGGACCAGAGGGGTCTGGTTTCTGGGGTCCCTCTCTAGCCACACCCATGAGGAGAAGGCTCTGAGATAGAGATTATGTCTTTTAAAGCATTAAAATCAATATTGTCTACTTCACATATTTAATTCTTCCATATTTAAAAGTTGGGCTCTGTCAACTACAGAACGATACCAAACACTTTATATTAATTGTTGAATAAAACCTGTTGAAAAGGGATTAGATGAACTAAACAATTAAACAACAAGGTTGATTGCAACATCCATTATGACGACAAATAGTATATACATGTACACGTACACGTCTGCATATGCACAGGTAAACCTTTCTGCACATCACATGAATGGATCAAATGATCTCATGTGTCCACATGTGGTCTTCCTTTGTTAGCAGACAGACATGAGGAGGAGGTGTGATCAGGATGAGGAGAACTGCAGTTTCAGATTCACGTTAAAACAATTTTCTAAGTATTAAAATATGTTCGCTCAGCATAACATTACTTTAAGTACATTTCAATTGCATAGGAGAGTTAGTCACTTTAGTCCTTATATTCTTTGCAGAAAGGATGTGTCTGCATGTGAGTTATCTTCTCTGGATAACTGTGAGAAGGGCCGTAAACTTGGGGGATGGTTGGTACCTAAATTGACCATTTGTACCAGCACTCTTCTTACAGACTCTGCATGTGTCTGTTCCAATGATCAGAATACTTTGTAAAAAGATGCAGAATTAAGGTCAAGGCGATTCACGCTACACATAGAACATAAATATAACTATTTAAAGTTAGAATAACATAAATAAAAATAAAACTATATATAAGGTTATTCATATTCACAGACACCTTTACACAGAGAGGATAAATAATTATCTAGTGCATTTCTTAAAATGTCTTCTAGGGGAATGTAAACGGCAGCAACGAGATCGAGCTGAAAATATTTCTGACATCTGAACATTAACAACGCAACATGTGTGAAACATTATCAGCTTTGACTACATTTGAGCCCCATGTATAATTGATGCAAACACAGTTTACACCAGAGGAGGAGCCCTCAGACCACCAATGGTTTCAACATCAGGTTACTATTATAGCAGAAAGAAAAACTTTACACTTCTTCTGTTTCTGTTTTTATGTTGGAGCAGATCTTCTGGTGTCAAACAAGAGAAGAACTTGCTGCTTCAGTCTGGTGTGTGAGTGTGTGTTATTTGCCTTCTGTGTTGATGTTGATGGACTTAAGTTCAAGTTAGTGAATTTAAAACAGTGAAAGAAGGAACGAGAGGTATCTTAGTCAAATAGTTGTCACCCTCCTGTGAGGAGGAGTCAATGCAAACTGTGACGTCTTCCTCCTCTACTTATGTGACTGCAGAGAGGAGGACAGAGAACAGTGGACACACAGTTTAACATGATGGACTACAGGACAGGACTGCTGCTGTTAACTGTCTGCTGGGCAGGTGAAGATCATCACTATATTCATGTTACATAGCGTATATATCTGTCAGCAGCTGATTTCACTTGATGTTTTTATCCTCTCTCCAGGTGTTGATGGTCAGACTCTGACAGAATCTGAACCAGTGGTTAAACGTCCTGGAGAATCCCACAGACTGACCTGTACAGGCTCTGGATTCACACTCAGCAGCTGGGCTATGGCCTGGGTCAGACAGGCTCCTGGAAAAGGACTGGAGTGGATCGCTGCTGATGGTAGCAGCATCTACTACTCTCAGTCAGTTCAAGGCCGGTTCACCATCTCCAGAGACAACAGCAGACAGCAGCTGCATCTGCAGATGAACAGTCTGAAGACTGAAGACACTGCTGTGTATTACTGTGCCAGAGACCCACAGTGAGAGACAATAACAGGAGAGTCGTACAAAAACTACTTCCTCTATTTATCACCAGCAGCAACATCATTACAATAATAACTATATATATTTTTTTTACATTTGAAGGACATTAATATTAATCCAAATCAATCTCTAAATCTAATCTTGTTTTATTAACATGTTACATGATATTTTAATTGCAGGACTTCAGAGAGTTTTTCAGTGATCATCATCATTAAAGTGCTCAAACATACTTCCTGTTTCTCACTAAAGTTACTTTCTCTGTAGTTTCCTCGTGAGTGTGAAATCTAATCAAACCAGCATTACTGTGACTCACATTCATTCAATTATCTGGCAGTGATAGAAATTCCACTGATTGACTCAATGTTGGGATCTTTTTTCATCTCATTCAGCTGAATCTGAAATTCACATTCAACCTGAAAATCAACATTAATATAGAAAGTTGTTTTTTCTCTCATGAAGAAGAGAGCCAGAGAGTCACAATAACACAAAACATCAGCAGAGCTGAACAAAAACCCCTCAGTGCCTGAACACTTGTAACATGAAGCCACCAGAGGAGGAGCCCTCAGACCACTAATGATTATAACAACAGTCTCAGTGGGACAAACAGGCTTTAAATAGTGTATGTAACATTTATATACAGAAGTAATGAAAACATTTGAATGGTTATGTCAGATATAAAAATAAATGTGTTAGTGTATGAATACTTAAAACATGTTTAAATGTAAGAGACTTGTATGAAACTAAACTGACCAGCATCACTTTCATAAATGGAGGATGTATTTGTTATGACTGAGTCATATTATGAGTCCAGCTGTTGTATTGAGAGTAATGATGTGGCTCTGCCTCCTTGCCTGGGGTGGGTGCTATTGTCTCTCGTTTTGTGTGTGTTTTCTCTCTCGGTGCTGTGTTGCAGGTGGCTGTTTGTGATTGGGGGAAAACTTGTGGCGCCTGTTTTAAAATCGAGCTGCAGATGTAGACTTTGCCCCGCCTCCTTTCTTCACTCCCAACCCGAACGTAGTGTTGCAGCGTCTTTGAGACAAGTGGATGATCGCTTGAGCGAAATTCTGTAAATATTGTAAATAGAGTAAATATATATTTAAAGTCTGAAAAGCAGGGCCGCTGATTTAGCTCAGCTGGTAGAGCAGGCGTCCCATGTACAGAGGCTACAGCCCTTATTGCACTGATCGCAGGTTAGACTCCCGATCTGCCGATCATTTGGTGCATGTCATCCCCCACCCTCTCCTCCCAATATTTCCTGTCTATCTTCAGCTGTCCTATCTAATAAAAAAAAGCCAAAGAAATAAATAAAAATCTGAAAAGCAGTCCTGGTAATAGTAGGGCAGAGGAGAAGTTACTTTTCACCCTTCTTTTGCTCCTGTTTTCTGTTAGGGAGTTAGGTAAGAACTTTGCATTTTCTTTATTGAGGTGAGAAAAATTGGTTTTGGGTAAGAGGTTCTGTTGGTTGTTTTGGCCTTGCTCTCCCTGAAGATTGTTTATGCTTTGTGTTGGATTAAATAAATCAGAGATTGTGGACTGCATATTGGTTTGACTGGTCTTCCTTGGGAGTGAGGAAAAGGAGGGGGTCACCTGTGTGCTTCAGTTTCCCCTGGGCCGGGCGTGACAGCACTTTTAATGCATGTGGATGTATTATGAAATAACTGAGCATGAACCTGTTACTTCAAACATCATTTCTCCTGTTTGATGAATGTTTTCAGTATTTATCAACAAGTATTTCCAAAATCTGTGAGAATGTGCAGCCTGAAGACACTGCTGTGTATTACTGTGTGCGTGTCAGCTCCACTGTGATACAAACCACCAACACACCTGCATAAAAACTCAGAGACTCAGCTACCTCACTAAATGTTAACTTTATAAAGACAATACTCTCTGATTAGTAGATAAGATAAATGTTTATGTAACTCACAGAATCAGAGAGTTCAATATTTCAAAGTATCAAAGCAGATCTAGTTTCACCTTTACTGCAGCCGACATCAGTACAGAAGAATCAGAGAGAAGCTTCATCTTGTGATACCTAGAAACAGTTTGTTTCTGTTTTTATGGGATGGGGCAGAAATTACCATCTGATAATGTAACCACATAAACATTATAGCTCCCCGTCTCACACAAACAGGAAACTATTTTCCCTTTTGGAAATCGTCAAGATAAAAACAGGCTCTAAACTGCTGAACCATGAGTTAAAGATCGTCAGTGAGGAGAGAAAGGTGTATTCTCCTTCTCAGCTGGTTCAGATATGAGTTGCCAGTTGCCATCATACATGTAAAATATAAAGAACGTTGAACATTGTGTATGGGAGTTACAATGATTTTCTGTTTTAGGCCTCAAGCTTGTAATAACTTTGAATGTCCAGTGTGTCAATAAACTGAGTTTGAAAAGGATCAGATGAAGTCCCTACGAGGAAGTCGTTAAAGTATGACCACTGTAAATCACCAAAAACAAGCCTTATTTTGAAATTCAAAGCAAAATGGATGACTTCCTGTTGGGTTTGAGGTATGGGTGCAAAAGGCTGTTTTGTGCATCTTGACCTGCTATATATACCTACCAAAATCCATATGTGTACGTCAGAGTAACCTATATGGGGACCCCTTTTTGAAATTTTCTAGGGGGCGCTATGGAGCCATTTTGCCACGCCCATGTGCATAAAACACAAAATATAACATTTTTCCATCAGACCTGATGCACAATCCAAATGTGGTGAGTTTTTCGGCATGTTTAAGCTGCGAAATTTGCGCTTCATTTGGGGTAAAAAGAAAGGGTCTTTGCACCCATCGGTGCTCGGGCACCAATAATACGAGTGACTCTGGTTCAATTAAAAATGTCAGTAAATATTAGATTCTAGATTAAATTCTGAAAGCTATGTTATTCAACACAGTGAAATTTGAGGCGTTTCATATTCAGGAATAAAAGAAGGACGATTTATTTTATGTTCCAAAGAATGAGGAAACTGTACATGATCATTTTCTACGTGAAGTTTTCTTGCTTTGCCCGACCACACTGCAGTTAGAACAGAGGAAACATGATGATCAAATATGACTAAATATGTCGAGGCCACACAAAGAAAATCTCCCACCTGCCCCCAAAACACTCCTTTTCTCTCTGTGAGGAGGAGTCAATGCAAACTGTGATGTCTTCCTCCTCTACTTATGTGACTGCAGAGAGGAGGACAGAGAACAGTGGACACACAGTTTAACATGATGGACTACAGGACAGGACTGCTGCTGTTAACTGTCTGCTGGGCAGGTGAAGATCATCACTATATTCATGTTACATAGCGTATATATCTGTCAGCAGCTGATTTCACTTGATGTTTTTATCCTCTCTCCAGGTGTTGATGGTCAGACTCTGACAGAATCTGAACCAGTGGTTAAACGTCCTGGAGAATCCCACAGTCTGACCTGTACAGCCTCTGGATTCACATTCAGCAGCCACAGCATGGCCTGGATCAGACAGGCTCCTGGAAAAGGACTGGAGTGGATCGCTTACATCTACTATGATGGTAGCGACAAATTCTACTCTCAGTCAGTTCGAGGCCGGTTCACCATCTCCAGAGACGACAGCAGACAGCAGGCGTATCTGCAGATGAACAGACTGAAGACTGAAGACACTGCTGTGTATTACTGTGCCAGAGAGCCACAGTGACTGGAGGAGGCTGAGCAGCTGTACAAAATCCTACAGGACTCATCTTTACTGCACTGATAGACACTAGGAAACAGTTTAAAACTAATATAACATATTTCATTAAACATCACCAACATAACCTTTAATCTCATAACTTAAAAGCTGTCTTTGTGTAATAATCACTTATATAACCAGCTTTTGAAAACAGACTCTGCTGTTCATTATTGTGCGACTCATGGACTGAGTTACAGCACTGCCATTAAATATAGATATTGAGATCAATGTAAAAAGTACATCCAATCTATTTCAAAGGATTCAGAGCTTAACTTCGGTCAACAAAGTGTTTTTAATGTAGAGAACAGAACTTCAAAGTGCACACTCGTGACACTCAGATATCTAAATCATCATCATTAATATCATCATCACATCAACAATAATCATCTGTCCATCCATCCTTTTATTCTTCAGCTTCTTCTCCCTGTTCACTGTCAGGTCAGTTACAGTCCCTCCTTTAAAACTGTTGAGGGCAGACAAGGACTGACTGTATTCAGTGCTGATCACAGTAATGGCCTCCATGGAACGAGCTGTATGTACAAGTAATGGCCCTGAGGAAAACACTGACAGTTTAACACAGTTAACACCCTCAAACATCCTCTGAGTGTCTGTGATGCTTTCCTCATCCTGTCAACACACATGTATTTAGGTAAAATGGCTTTTGGAATCCTTTCAGGTGACAATATGTGTGAATGTGTTTGTCTCGTGTTTCAACTTGCTTGTTGAGAATGCAATGAGAAAAGTCCAGTCACCATGAAAAAGACAAAGTGGTTTGGAAGCTTGAAAGAATCCTGGTACCGCTCTACAAACAAAGTTGTGTCTCACGTCAGGCTATAAAACTCATTAGTGCAACGTGTCATTAATTAGTGAAAGGGGTTACACTGATCAGCCATAACATTATGACCACTGACAGTTCTAGTGAATAGCACTGATTACATTGCTACAAAGGCACCGTTCAGTGGGTGGGATATGTTAGGCAGCAAGTGAACATTTTCAAAGTTGATGTGTTGAAAGCTGAAAAATGTGAGCGACTTTGACAAGGGCCAAATTGTGATGGCTAGATCAGGGGTTCCCAACCTTTTTGACAACAAGGACCAGACAGTAGCAATAATATTTTTGATGGACCGGGGGGTGGGGGGACACTATGTCTTGTCAAGTTCTAGGTACTCTTCCCGATCCTTAGGAATCCGCTCTGCTCATTGACATGCATGCGCATAAATCATTGTCTCACGCACGGAAATACAGACAGATCGTGTCTATATTTATTCAGTGAGGAGACTGCTTCTAAGTTTTTAATACTGGATGATATGACGAGAGGGATAGACGGCGCAGGTCAGAGAGAGATGATCCAAAGTGTGATCCTGGCAGTTTATCCGGAAACATAATAAACACTCGAAAACTGCAGCTCTTGTAGGCTGTTCCCGGTCTGCAGTGGTCAGAACCTACCAGAAGTGGTTAAGGACAGAAAACCGGTGAGTCGGTGACAGGGCAATGGGCAGCAAATGCTCATTGATGCTAGTGGGGAGCAAAGGCTGGACCACGTGGTCTGATCCAACGGAAGCTCAAGGTGCTAAACACCTGTCCACCGCTGAAAGTTCCTACAATGGACAAGAGAGCATCTGAACTGGACCTCGGAGCAATGGAAGGAGGCGGCCTGGTCTGATGAATCACGTTTTCTTTTACATCATGTGGATGGCAGGGTGCATGTGCGTCACTTACCTGGGGAAGACGTGGTACCAGGATGCACTATGGGAAGAAGGCAAGCTGGCCGAGGCAGTGTGATGTTTTGGGCACCTAAACATGGTTGCAGACCAAGTCCACCTCTTCATGGAAATGGTATTCCCTAATAGCTGTAACCTCTTTCGGCAGGATAATGCGCCCTGCCACACTACAGAAATGGTTCAGGAATGGTGTGACGAACACAACAAGTTCAAGATGTTGCCTTGGCCTCCAAATTCCCCAGATCTCAATCCAATCGAGCATCTGTGGGATGTGCTAGACAAACAAGTCTGATCAATGGAGGCCCCGCCTCGCAACTTACAGGACTTAAAGGATCTGCTGCTAATGTCTAAGTGCCAGCACAGCTTCAGAGGTCTAGTGGAGTCTGTGCCTTAATGAAACTTTAGACTTCATGAAAGTAATCATCTGTTTCCATCAATAGAACCTCCCACACATGTCGACAGTGAGATCTATAATGAAAGAACAAAATGGGCAGTTAAAACCTGATAGAGGTTTATATGGGAGCAGATCTTCTGGTGTCAAACAAGAGAAGAACTTACTGCTTCAGTCTGGTGTGTGAGTGTGTGTTATTTGCCTTCTGTGTTGGTGTTGATGGACTTAAGTTCAAGTTAGTGAATTTAAAACAGTAAAAGAAGGAACAAGTGGTATCTTAGTCAAATAGTTGTCACCCTCCTGTGAGGAGGAGTCAATGCAAACTGTGATGTCTTCCTCCTCTACTTATGTGACTGCAGAGAGGAGGACAGAGAACAGTGGACACACAGTTTAACATGATGGACTACAGGACAGGACTGCTGCTGTTAACTGTCTGCTGGGCAGGTGAAGATCATCACTATATTCATGTTACATAGCGTATATATCTGTCAGCAGCTGATTTCACTTGATGTTTTTATCCTCTCTCCAGGTGTTGATGCTCAGACTCTGACAGAATCTGAACCAGTGGTTAAACGTCCTGGAGAATCCCACAGACTGACCTGTACAGCCTCTGGATTCACATTCAGCAGCTACGGCATGAACTGGGTCAGACAGGCTCCTGGAAAAGGACTGGAGTGGATCACTTTCATCAGCACTGGTGGCAGCAGCATCTACTACTCTCAGTCAGTTCAAGGCCGGTTCACCGTCTCCAGAGACAACAGCAGACAGCAGCTGTATCTGCAGATGAACAGTCTGAAGACTGAAGACACTGCTGTGTATTACTGTGCCAGAGAGCCACAATAACACAAACCATCAGCAGAGCTGAACAAAAACCCCTCAGTGCCTGAACACTTGTAACATGAAGCCACCAGAGGAGGAGCCCTCAGACCACTAATGATTATAACAACAGTCTCAGTGGGACAAACAGGCTTTAAATAATATACAATCATATTCGGAAATAATTTAAAAATGTAATGGTCATATCAGATATTTCCAAAAAGTCTGAATCTTTTCATCAGTGATCATGAATGAAAAATGTACAAATAGAATGTAAAATAAAAGTTTTATTCAAATGTGTTAGTGTATGAATTATTAAAACATGTTTAAATGTAAGAGATTAAATTAAATTGACCTGCTTCAGTTTAATAAATGGAGGATGTATTTTAAATGGATGTGTTATGAAATGATTGAGCATGAACCTGTTACTTCAAACATCCAGCATAGATGGACAATCAGCTACATGAAATGTTGAATTGAACTCTAACAGTGCTGAGTTCAGGAGCCACTCCCTCTTGATGCAAATGTTCAGTGTGTGCAGAGTACTTGTGTCCTGCTGACTGCTCTCGTCCTCTGTGTGGAGCTTCAGAGGTCACATCTCCAGCCTCAGGATGATGAACACACTCACTCTTCTGCTGGTTGCTCTCTCTCTGCCCTGTGAGTTCTCCTGCTTCTTGCTCTTTAATATTTTATCAGACAACATCGCCTGATGGTCAGTCAGTGATTCCAGATCCCCGTCTCACTTTCTCCTGTGGTTCCTGTCTGCTTTCCTCTCATCAGGTTGTACAGGTCAGAGTATGGAGTCCATCCCTTCCAGTTCAGTGGTGAAAATGCCCGGGGAGACTCTCAGTCTCTCCTGCAGGGGATCTGGCTTCACTTTTAGCTGCTGTGTTATGAGCTGGATAAGACGACCTGCAGGAAAAGCCCTGGAATGGATAGGGAGCAGTTTCTCTGATGCCAGCAGGAACACTTATGCCAGCAGTGTGCGAGGACGTGCAGAAGTCAGCAGAGATGACAGCAGCAGCATGGTGTATCTGAGACTGTCCAACTTAAAGCCAGAGGACTCTGCTGTGTATTACTGTGCCAGAGACACACTGGTTACAAGAAGCACAGAGGCTTTACAAAAGCGTCTCAGACAGTGTTTTAACAAAGACCTACAGGTGGCAGCAGAACACATGAAGTCAGATGACTTTAAGGAGAGTGTAACACACTCTAAAACACACATGCAGGAACACACTGAAGGCAACAGCTGTAGTTGTGGTTTGTGACTTCCTGTTTCATAGTGTCACATTAAACGAATGTTGACCCTGACCCTGCAGACCCTGACTCAGTCTGGACCAGTGGTTAAACGTCCTGGAGAATCCCACAGACTGACCTGTTACGCCTCTGGATTCACATTCAGCAGCCACTGGATGCACTGGATCAGACAGGCTCCTGGAAAAGGACTGGAGTGGGTCGCTGCTATAACTGATGGTGGTGGTAGCAACAAATACTACTCTCAGTCAGTTCGAGGCCGGTTCACCATCTCCAGAGACGACAGCAGACAGCAGCTGTATCTGCAGATGAACAGTCTGAAGACTGAAGATTCTGCTGTTTATTATTGTGCTCGAGACCCACAGTGACCGGAGGAGGCTGAGCAGCTGTACAAAATCCTGTTTCATATTCTTTATTTTACATTATAAACATTATTTAAATAACAAACAAAATATAGAATCCTTCAAACTGCTCCTAAAATGTTTCTAAGAAACACAATAAAGATCACTGGCTCGAACAGGCCGAACACAAAACAACAGTTTGGTTGCTGAAATTATATTTTGTAATATTTTTTTTATCTTGTTCACACAAGATAATAAAAGATTATTTCCACAAGAGTTCAAACAGGACTGTCAGTGGAGTTCTTTATTTTAACAGGTGTGAAGTGTGAACAGTTGACACAGCCAGCCTCTGTGACTGTGCAGCCAGGTCAACGTCTGACCATCACCTGTCAGGTCTCTTATTCTGTTAGCGGCTACTACACAGGCTGGATCAGACAGCCTGCAGGGAAAGGACTGGAGTGGATTGGAATGAGATTCATTAAAGTGCTCAAACATACTTCCTGTTTCTCACTAAAGTTACTTTCTCTGTAGTTTCCTCGTGAGTGTGAAATCTAATCAAACCAGCATTACTGTGACTCACATTCATTCAATTATCTGGCAGTGATAGAAATTCCACTGATTGACTCAATGTTGGGATCTTTTTTCATCTCATTCAGCTGAATCTGAAATTCACATTCAACCTGAAAATCAACATTAATATAGAAAGTTGTTTTTTCTCTTATGAAGAAAAATAATGTGTGTGTGTTTTTACTGTGAAGCAATGTTTACAGATGATGGACAAAGACTGTTTTCTGTTTGACACTATGTTGATTAAATTCTCTGTATTTGAGGTGAAACTGTGTCCACATATCTTCAAACAGTCCTTTACTGTCCTTTGAACAACAATCACAGTGAGGCAGTCATGGCAATAAATCTAAATATTCAGGCTCCATTCATCAATTAGTTTATCACATAACAGAAATGTATTGTGTCCCAATGGCGTCAAAAACGAGGAAACAACACATTATTCTATAATTCTTCATAGACACTCAAAACAGTCATGTGATGAGTAGGAGAAACTTCTGTCCAGTTTAGTAAATATGAGGACTTAACCCTGAAATCTATGTGGTTAAAAACATTGAAAAACCTTCGACTGTCTCTGATTGCACTGAAACGTTTGTTCATTTTATAGAGTCACAAAGAAAGGAAGGGTTTCTGTTCATGTGTCAGAGAATGAGAAAACTGTAGATCTGCATTTATTACATGAAGTCTGTGGTTGTTATATTTTCTATTCAATTCTGAATAAAGTTATAAGAAGAAGAAACTGGATCAATAATGACAAAAAATGTGACAGAGAGAGAGAGAGAGAGAGAGAGAGAGAGAGAGAGAAAGAGAGAGAGAGAGAGAGAGAGACAGAGAGAGAGAGAGAGAGAGCGAGAGAGAGAGAGAGAGAGACACCATCATCCTCTCAGAAAAGAAATTCATGCAAACTGTGACGTCTTCCTCCTCTACTTATGTGACTGCAGAGAGGAGGACAGAGAACAGTGGACACACAGTTTAACATGATGGACTACAGGACAGGACTGCTGCTGTTAACTGTCTGCTGGGCAGGTGAAGATCATCACTATATTCATGTTACATAGCGTATATATCTGTCAGCAGCTGATTTCACTTGATGTTTTTATCCTCTCTCCAGGTGTTGATGCTCAGACTCTGACAGAATCTGAACCAGTGGTTAAACGTCCTGGAGAATCCCACAGACTGACCTGTACAGGCTCTGGATTCACATTCAGCAGCCACAGCATGGCCTGGGTCAGACAGGCTCCTGGAAAAGGACTGGAGTGGATCGCTCTCATCTACGGTGATAGTAGCGGCAAATTCTACTCTCAGTCAGTTCAAGGCCGGTTCACCATCTCCAGAGACAACAGCAGACAGCAGCTGTATCTGCAGATGAACAGTCTGAAGACTGAAGACACTGCTGTGTATTACTGTGCCAGAGACCCACAGTGAGAGACAATAACAGGAGAGTCGTACAAAAACTACTTCCTCTATTTGCCAGCACCACATGGGACACTTGGAACACATTTTTGCAATACTGATTGTGATTAACTGTCATGTTCATTCTAACGGTGCCCCAATTGGTCGGCCACCGATCGTGATCAGCCGATATACTAACTGGTTTGATCAGTGGCCTGTATTAAAGGGCGATCATAAGAGCTGATCAGATGATGCAAAAAAACAATTTCTCTAAGCGACACTAAAATGGCGTCACCGGTCTGGCGGTTTTACTTGGTGACAAGCAGCACGAGCCTACCTCGGTGCACCATGCACAAGTGTAGATAGCAAAAGACTTTTTAGCACAGCAGGGGATAGTGTTGATGACAAGAGGAACAAGCGGTCTGCCAAAAATGCAGAGATGCTTATATTTATAAAGAAAAATGTGCCATTGATGCCAAAGAAATAAGCTTAGAGAGACACTGATCTCCACCCCCCACCACCACCACCTTTCACCCTCTAAACATGCACCAAACTGCCTCAGCTTTACAGAACAAAAGAACAGGACTGTATTATTTACTTGTGATGCCAAAGTCATCATAATGTTGGAAACATGTTTGAAACTTTATAATCAAATGTTTTAGAGTTGAAGTTATATATCCATAAGATTTATAAATGAAATGTTTTAAAAGTTAAAGGTCTTATAGTCTAATGCCTTAAAATTAACTTTCCTATAGTCTAATGCCTTTATAGTTAAAATGTCTTAAAGTTAACTTTTCTATAGTCTAAAGCCTTAAAGTTTTAGTCAAATGTCTTAAAGTTAAAGTTTTAAAGTCAAATGTTTTATAGTTAAGGTTTTTCAGTCAAATGTTTTAAAATAAGTTTTTATAATCTAAAGTGTTAAAACTTTAAAAATAGAATCCTAAGCTGAGAAACTCGCTGGGCTCAGTATAAAAGCCAGGTGCAGGGTGGGCAGCTGGCCAAGAAAAACAGGTGTCCCCCCGAGCCCCCCCCTTATCTGTTGTACAGTGCATGAACGTGCCTAATTGGCCGGAGTGAGGAAGAGTCCTGCGGAAAAGTTGGAAATGGGTCGGGCAAAACTGAAAGGAAACAAACTGAGGGCAGAGAGCCAGAGCGAGGGGGGGTCTCCAACAGGTGCTGTCAATTAAATGAATAGATCATGTTAAAACAATAAATAGAGCTACACAATCCATCCAGGGCTTCAAAAAGACCCTGTGATCGGCATCGGCAGATCCTGCATCCGGTGATTGGCCTGAAAACTCAGGATCGGAGCACCCCTCTTAAATCCATACTATAGATTCAATGTTGAAGTCTTGTTTAATCTCATTCGTCTGAATGTTAAAGTCGTTTCCATCAAGAATTCAACATCATTCATTTGTCATTGCACAACAGAGTTCCACAATGATTCAATGTTTTAGCCCATTCCTGCAACACACAGAACAAAAGGACACATTGTTTAAAGTAGAATAGAAAAAGATACATTGTCATATTTGAGTTATTTAGATACTAATACACTGGTTCATTAGCACACTTAAAGTTATAATTCTGTTGCACTCTTTTTGGATTTGTTGTTTGGGGGAATGTAAACAGCAGCAACAAGATAGTGCTGATAACTTTATGCTGAAATCTGAACTTTAAAAACTTGACATCTGGGAAATATTAACTTTTATTATTATTTATTATTATTTAACAATATTTGAGCACCAAGTATCATCGATAAAAACAGTTTCTCCCCTTGTGAACACTAACATGAAGCCACCACAGGAGGAGCCCTCAGACCACCAAAGATTTCAACATCAGTTCACTGTTACAGCAGCAAGAAAAACTTGAGACTTCATGAAAGAACTCTTCTGTTTCCATCAATAGAACTGATCATTATCAGAATCATGTGAGCATTGGAAACTGAACCAGAAGTCACCTTTATTATTCAAACTACAACAAATGAAGCTTTCAATACCAATCTAAACTCTGGGCAGATACCCAGAAACAAAGGAGACAAAACCTCCCACACATGTCGACAGTGAGATCTATAATGAAAGAACATCACGGGCAGTTAACACCTGATAGAGGTTTATATGGGAGCAGATCTTCTGGTGTCAAACCAGAGAAGAACTTACTGCTTCAGTCTGATGAACTGAAAATAACAGAGATAAAAGTCAAATGATATTCCTCCCTGAGGAGGAGTCAATGCAAACTGTGATGTCTTCCTCCTCTACTTATGTGACTGCAGAGAGGAGGACAGAGAACAGTGGACACACAGTTTAACATGATGGACTACAGGACAGGACTGCTGCTGTTAACTGTCTGCTGGGCAGGTGAAGATCATCACTATATTCATGTTACATAGCGTATATATCTGTCAGCAGCTGATTTCACTTGATGTTTTTATCCTCTCTCCAGGTGTTGATGCTCAGACTCTGACAGAATCTGAACCAGTGGTTAAACGTCCTGGAGAATCCCACAGACTGACCTGTACAGCCTCTGGATTCACACTCAGCAGCTACTATTTGAACTGGGTCAGACAGGCTCCTGGAAAAGGACTGGAGTGGATCGCTTACATCAGCAAAGCCAGTACTCCTATCCATTACTCGAGTTCAGTCCAGGGCAGATTCACCATCTCCAGAGACAACAGCAGACAGCAGGCGTATCTGCAGATGAACAGTCTGAAGACTGAAGACTCTGCTGTGTATTACTGTGCCAGAAGAGACACAGTGAGAGACAATAACAGGAGAGTCGTACAAAAACTACTTCCTCTGTTTACAACCATCACTGGGGACAGTTGGAACATATGTTTGTAATACTGATGTGCCATAATGTAAATTCTTATTATAGATTCAATGTTGAAGTCTTGTTTAATCTCATTCGTCTGAATGTTAAAGTCGTTTCCATCAAGAATTCAACATCATTCATTTGTCATTGCACAACAGAGTTCCACAATGATTCAATGTTTTAGCCCATTCCTGCAACACACAGAACAAAAGGACACATTGTTTAAAGTAGAATAGAAAAAGATACATTGTCATATTTGAGTTATTTAGATACTAATACACTGGTTCATTAGCACAATTAAAATTATAATTCTGTTGCACTCTTTTTGGATTTGTTGTTTGGGGGAATGTAAACGGCAGCAACAAGATAGTGCTGATAACTTTATGCTGAAATCTGAACTTTAAAAACTTGACATCTGGGAAATATTATTAACTTTTACAATATTTGAGCACCAAGTATCATCGATAAAAACAGTTTCTCCCCTTGTGAACACTAACATGAAGCCACCACAGGAGGAGCCCTCAGACCACCAAAGATTTCAACATCAGTTCACTGTTACAGCAACAACAGAAACAGTCTTTAGAACATTGGAAATAATAGACAATGTTCCAATCACTGATAAAATAGTGTATGTTGTCACAGTAACAAACTCCACGATACATTATTAAATATTAAAGCATTCGACAACTTATACAAATGAGGTTGATTACTTTGCTCAGTGTTCCTCGTCTCTGAAAGTCAGTTCCTTTTTGAGAACATACTAAAAAATATCAAACTGATAAGTTATCAGAATCATACGTGCATTAAAGACTGAACCGGTCTTTAGCCAAAGTCATGGTGGTGTTTATTATTTAGGACATAAAAAATGTGATTTAAACATCAATCTCATGACGTTTGATATGACTGAAGTTTCACCAACTCTTTCTGTGAGACGGAGAGAAAACATTTTAATAAACTTTACTGTCCTATGGATGTAAATAAGCCTCCTTGTGTGTTGCCTTATTAGGACATAAAGTGTCTTCTCCTCTTGCTGGTTTCTAGTTTCTATTCACGGCTGCTCCTTTAGTTTCCATTAGTGCTCTTCTTCATTGTTACAGCAACGCTGATTTTAATAAATATTATCAATGAATGCTTCTGGTTGTTTGCAATTTGAAAATAAATTACATGATGCTTAAAAATCAAATGTCTCTCAGTGCAAAACATTCAGACATTTATATTCTGTAAATGTTGGGACATTTTAAATGTTGAGTGTTCTGAAATGAAAATATCACATGTGAAGCAAAGGTGATTTCCAGGCATGTTTCTACTCGACTGCCCCTCCCTGCTTCACACACATAACATTCATAAACACGTTTAAATCAAGAATGTCATGAATTAAAATAAAACTATTTAAATAAAGTTATTTAGAGGAACACCAATACACGTATGCATGAAGTAATAATTCTGTAGTGCATTTGAATTTGTGTTTGCAGCTGAGGGGAAATGTAAACTGCAGAAACGAGATAGGCCTGAAAGTATGGCTGACATCTTAACATTAATAAGTCAACATCTGGGTAACATTGTCCATCGACTTTGGCTACAATACAGCCCCAAGCATCACTGATGTAAACACACAGTTTACAATGTGAACAACAGGAGGAGCCCTCAGACCAACAATGATGTCAACATCAGTTCACTGTTACAGCAGAAAGAAAAACTTGAGACTTCATGAAAGAACTCTTCTGTTTCCATCAATAGAACTGATCATTATCAGAATCATGTGAGCATTGGAAACTGAACCAGAAGTCACCTTTATTATTCAAACTACAACAAATGAAGCTTTCAATACCAATCTAAACTCTGGGCAGATACCCAGAAACAAAGGAGACAAAACCTCCCACACATGTCGACAGTGAGATCTATAATGAAAGAACATCACGGGCAGTTAACACCTGATAGAGGTTTATATGGGAGCAGATCTTCTGGTGTCAAACAAGAGAAGAACTTACTGCTTCAGTCTGATGAACTGAAAATAACAGAGATAAAAGTCAAATGATATTCCTCCCTGAGGAGGAGTCAATGCAAACTGTGATGTCTTCCTCCTCTACTTATGTGACTGCAGAGAGGAGGACAGAGAACAGTGGACACACAGTTTAACATGATGGACTACAGGACAGGACTGCTGCTGTTAACTGTCTGCTGGGCAGGTGAAGATCATCACTATATTCATGTTACATAGCGTATATATCTGTCAGCAGCTGATTTCACTTGATGTTTTTATCCTCTCTCCAGGTGTTGATGCTCAGACTCTGACAGAATCTGAACCAGTGGTTAAACGTCCTGGAGAATCCCACAGACTGACCTGTACAGGCTCTGGATTCACATTCAGCAGCTACTATATGAACTGGGTCAGACAGGCTCCTGGAAAAGGACTGGAGTGGATCACTGCTATAAGCAGTGGTGGTGGTAGCTACAAATACTACTCTCAGTCAGTTCAAGGCCGTTTCACCATCTCCAGAGACGACAGCAGACAGCAGGTGCATCTGCAGATGAACAGTCTGAAGACTGAAGACACTGCTGTGTATTACTGTGCCAGAGACCCACAGTGAGAGACAATAACAGGAGAGTCGTACAAAAACTACTTCCTCTATTTGCCAGCACCACATGGGACACTTGGAACACATTTTTGCAATACTGATAGTGATTAACTGTCATGTTCATTCTAACGGTGCCCCAATTGGTCGGCCACCGATCGTGATCAGCCGATATACATACTAACTGCTTTGATCAGTGGCCTGTATTAAAGGCCGATCATAAGAGCTGATCAGATGATGCAAAAAACAATTTCTCTAAGCGACACTAAAATGGCGTCACCGGTCTGGCGGTTTTACTTGGTGTCTGAAGAAGATAATAAATTAGTCATTTGCAAGGTGTGTTCCAAGTTAGTACCTCGTGGGGGAACGCAAACGATAACATTCAACTCCACAAATCTCAGACGTTTGAGGTTGAGTCACGTCAAAGAATATGACGAGCATTCAAAGCGAGCTTGTAGCACTAAGGAGAGAGAGCAGCTGGCATCAGCAACACTGCCACGACTCACTCAAACATCTGCAGCAGAGACATTTCAATGACAGCAACCAGAGAGCAAGGTCAGAAAGAAATCCACCAAAATAATGGTATTGATCACCAGCCGCTGTCAGTTGTGAAAGACGAGGGGCTCAGATGACTCATGTCATACATGGATCTACGTTACTCTCTGCCGGGGCGTAAATATTTCACAGATGTACGCCAGCCGCAGTTATATCAAACAATCTATACGCTTATCGACAGCCTTATGAAGAACAAGATCACTTTGATAAGTTTCACAAGTGACATCTGGAGTTCGAGTGTGTGTCTCATGTCCATGTTGAGCCTAACTGGGCAGTTTATTGATCAAAACTTCAAACTAAACAAAGTTGTTCTTTATCCTCAAGAGTTCTGCAGGTCACACACCACAGTTGCATTCAGTGACATGTTACGAGCAACGGGGATACCGAAGGAAAAAGTGCACGTTATTCTAAGAGATAATGCCAAGAACATGGAAAAGGCCATGAGGGATACGGATTTACCCAGCCTGCCGTACATGGAGCGTACACTCCAGCTTCCCGTTGCCGAAGGAGTTTCGTCACAATGAAGCATCACATTTGAAGCATTTAATAGCCTCTGAAAGACGCATCGTTGGCCATTTCGAACACTCCAAGTATCCAGAAACAACTGGGTCAGCCTATCAACAGGCTTTGAAGAGCTCACACAACAGATCAGCTCATTAAAGGCATCTGCTGCAGATGTGATAACATTCATCAGAGCTTTAACTCGTCTTGAGAAAAACTGCAGATTCTGACCATGAAGTAAAAACATCGAGAGCCACATTGTTGGAAGCAGTCCAGAGGAGATTTAGGGACATTGAATCTGAGCGCCTGTATACCATCGCTACAGTCCTAGATCCGAGGTGAGAAAACCTCATGAGCGCATGTGTGTTTGTGTGTGTCCAGTGCTCATGTCGCTCTGAGCGAATTAAAGAACAGGAAAGAAAGCAAGCAAAATGAGTAGGCTATTGAAAATGTTTAGATTCAGAAGCAATGTAAATTAAAACGTATTCATTGCTTTGATAAAAATATGACAAATCAAAACAAGACTTATGAACAATCTTCGAAATTCATAAAATTATTGTTTACATTCATTTTTTTAAATAAAAAGGTCTAAAGAGATATTTTCCCGACACACTAAAGCCAAAGATACGTGGGCTGTTTTCTGAAGTCCTAGCTGCCCAAACGGAGCAACAGAATAGTCAGGCGAGTTCAGAAGCAAGTGGCTCCAAGCCCCCAGAGAAAGTACCACGAGCTAGGTCCTAGCATGCTATGTATGCTGAATTGTCGGATGAAGATGGGGAACATGGTGGCGGCGGCATCGTCAGCCCAACATCATCACAGATGAACCTCTGCCTATTGGAACAAGTTATCCCACGAAGCCGGCAGCCACTTGTTTTTTGGCAGGACAATAAAAGCCGCTTCCCTGCTCTTGCACAAGCAGCACGAGCCTACCTCGGTGCACCATGCACAAGTGTAGATAGCAAAAGACTTTTCAGCACAGCAGGGGATAGTGTTGATGACAAGAGGAACAAGCGGTCTGCCAAAAATGCAGAGATGCTTATATTTATAAAGAAAAATGTGCCATTGATGCCAAATAAATAAGCTTAGAGAGACACTGATCTCCACCCCCCACCACCACCACCTTTCACCCTCTAAACATGCACCAAACTGCCTCAGCTTTACAGAACAAAAGAACAGGACTGTATTATTTACTTGTGATGCCAAAGTCATCATAATGTTGGAAACATGTTTGAAACTTTATAATCAAATGTTTTAGAGTTGAAGTTATATATCCATAAGATTTATAAATGAAATGTTTTAAAAGTTAAAGGTCTTATAGTCTAATGCCTTAAAATTAACTTTCCTATAGTCTAATGCCTTTATAGTTAAAATGTCTTAAAGTTAACTTTTCTATAGTCTAAAGCCTTAAAGTTTTACACTCAAATGTCTTAAAGTTAAAGTTTTACAGTCAAATGTTTTATAGTTAAGGCTTTTCAGTCAAATGTTTTAAAATAAGTTTTTATAATCTAAAGTGTTAAAACTTTAAAAATAGAATCCTAAGCTGAGAAACTCGCTGGGCTCAGTATAAAAGCCAGGTGCAGGGTGGGCAGCTGGCCAAGAAAAACAGGTGTTCCCCCGAGCCCCCCCCTTATCTGTTGTACAGTGCATGAACGTGCCTAATTGGCCGGAGTGAGGAAGAGTCCTGCGGAAAAGTTGGAAATGGGTCGGGCAAAACTGAAAGGAAACAAACTGAGGGCAGAGTAGCGAGGACAGAGGTGGACCTCACTAGTGTGGCAATACTGATAGCCATTTATCGGTGAGTGTTAACTCTAAATGCATTCCTTTCCAACTAACGTACCTTTGGATTAACACCGGGGAGGGTGTTTACCAGACATCCTGGAACCTTCTCAGTGGTTTTATCCTCAAAAGTCATAAAGATGACAAAAGTAACATTTCCCAGTGGACTATCAAGTCCTCGGACACTTCAAGAAACCACCCTTTAGGAGATGAAGGGGTGAATCAACAACGACCCTCAGACCTCTTTGGTCGAGCCTGGGTAGAATTGTCTTTGTTCACAATCAAATGGATTAACACATAAACATTCTAATGAGAAGACTGTACCCTCTGACAAGACCAAAAGGCGAATCAACAAGAATTGGTTGATAAGGACAGTGAATAACAATGGTTGCCTTTCCTATGTCTTATCTGTCTCTCCTCTCTCTCTCATCTCAACATAAACACACCCAACACCTCCTCCTCTCTCCTACTCTCACTGTGAAAACAGACGCCAGTCATAAATTAAAGAGCATTCTTGTGTGTGTTCTGAAGTACTTTTTGATCAGTTCTGAATAAAGGTAAACTTGTAGTCCAATCATTCAGGAAACAAGTTCATGTTACTCAATTTGTGTTTCCCTGCAAAATGGTTCAATTCCCGCTTCTGTACGTATATTTTTACTGAGATATAAAATTACATTTATACGGTAACTTCTACCGTGTGGTCATACTGCCATCCAGTGGACATGTCTGTGAATCATTGATAATCCGGCGATCTTTATTAAAACGAGTCATTTAACCCCTATTTCTTGTAATGTAGTAACGCTAGAGTTAGATCTGGCAACCAATTGATTAGGAATTTCATGCACCGTTTAATAATCTATAATGCTTATAAAGTATGTTTGCCGTAGTAATCTTGTGTTCATGATTATGTTCCTATTTTCATTAAACGTGTGTTTTAAGAACAACTGCTTAACATCTATTGACAAGTGATAAAGAATATGTTACTTTGCGCTTAAATCAAGTAAACGAGTAACTACGTGACTATATAGGAAATTTCCTTTATTTTAAACGAAGAAAGTTTGCAGCGGTAAGATGAGAGCCCAAGTCCGCCCACAAAGTGACGATTCACAACACTGATAAAACCACAAACTTTCTTTTGTCCGGGCTTCTTTTTCTTTTTCCCTTTGGGATTCACGGTCCACCAAAGAGCCATATATACTCCTCTTAACCTTAATTATTTTCTCCGGACCATCTTTTGTTTCGTACTTTCCTTAACTTCCCGACCGTCAAAGTAACGCGTAATTGTATCCAGCTCAGCAAGCTTGATTTTCTTTCTTTTCCTACCTCAGTAAAGCCCGCTTTGATAGTTTGAAGGTATTATCGTCCGGCCGGCGAGATTACTTTTAAGTTATTTAAACGAGTCAATTAAGAAGTTTTGTCCGCCTTCGGCTTTTGACTACCAGCACTGAACGCAGGACCAGCGTGTTTTGCCCAGGCAGTTAACCAGAGACTTCTACCGATCCACCGTGGTTGATGCTCGGGCCAGCTAAAATAACATCGATCCTTGCATTTGTCGACCGGCAGTTACGGCCTTTCACCGGGTGGAGACCCGTTGCGGAGCCCTTGACGCCGCCGACTGGAGCGAACTACAGCTGGACCCCACCGGAGAAGCCCTCTGACAACGCTGCAACAAGTAGGCATAAAACACCCGACACTGCTGTGATCAAAAGTTGATGTAGCGTATAATATTTTGAAATTTCACCATTCCAAATTTAGAGATCTACGTGATATCCGACCCGTCCGTTTATCCGCCATAAACTAAATCAAATCATATTCTTTATCACTATCGCCAAGTTAGTACTTTAGTTCATAACCAGGAAACAATCTTCTTTAAGTGTTTTATATTCATTGTATGCTCACTTATTCACTTATTAATCATCATTTTATTATAAATGAAAGGTCTTCATTTACTGATCAAAGTCGTTGTCTGTCTATATTTGTCATTACAGAACTATGGTCAATGTGTTCAGATCTTACTAAAAAGATAACGAGACTGATAAATCTTCCTGTAATCCTATCTATTTATTTTCCTCCTAATCGGAGGTGGTGCCCCTTTCAACGAGAGTAAATTTCTAATCCAAAAAGGTAGTTATCGCTACATATGCATGAAGTAATAATTCTGTAGTGCATTTGAATTTGTGTTTGCAGCTGAGGGGAAATGTAAACTGCAGAAACGAGATAGGCCTGAAAGTATGGCTGACATCTTAACATTAATAAGTCAACATCTGGGTAACATTGTCCATCGACTTTGGCTACAATACAGCCCCAAGCATCACTGATGTAAACACACAGTTTACAATGTGAACAACAGGAGGAGCCCTCAGACCAACAATGATGTCAACATCAGTTCACTGTTACAGCAGAAAGAAAAACTTGAGACTTCATGAAAGAACTCTTCTGTTTCCATCAATAGAACTGATCATTATCAGAATCATGTGAGCATTGGAAACTGAACCAGAAGTCACCTTTATTATTCAAACTACAACAAATGAAGCTTTCAATACCAATCTAAACTCTGGGCAGATACCCAGAAACAAAGGAGACAAAACCTCCCACACATGTCGACAGTGAGATCTATAATGAAAGGACATCACGGGCAGTTAACACCTGATAGAGGTTTATATGGGAGCAGATCTTCTGGTGTCAAACAAGAGAAGAACTTACTGCTTCAGTCTGATGAACTGAAAATAACAGAGATAAATGTCAAATGATATTCCTCCCTGAGGAGGAGTCAATGCAAACTGTGATGTCTTCCTCCTCTACTTATGTGACTGCAGAGAGGAGGACAGAGAACAGTGGACACACAGTTTAACATGATGGACTACAGGACAGGACTGCTGCTGTTAACTGTCTGCTGGGCAGGTGAAGATCATCACTATATTCATGTTACATAGCGTATATATCTGTCAGCAGCTGATTTCACTTGATGTTTTTATCCTTTCTCCAGGTGTTGATGGTGAGACTCTGACAGAATCTGAACCAGTGGTTAAACGTCCTGGAGAATCCCACAGACTGACCTGTACAGGCTCTGGATTCACATTCAGCAGCTTCTTTATGGCCTGGGTCAGACAGGCTCCTGGAAAAGGACTGGAGTGGGTTGCTGCTATAAACCCTGGTGGTAGCGACAAATACTACTCTCAGTCAGTTCGAGGCCGGTTCACCGTCTCCAGAGACAACAGCAGACAGCAGCTGTATCTGCAGATGAACAGTCTGAAGACTGAAGACACTGCTGTGTATTACTGTGCCAGAGAGCCACAATAACACAAACCATCAGCAGAGCTGAACAAAAACCCCTCATGGCCTGAACACTTGTAACATGAAGCCACCAGAGGAGGAGCCCTCAGACCACTAATGATTATAACAACAGTCTCAGTGGGACAAACAGGCTTTAAGTGTATTTAGGTGTTAAACACTGCAAAATAGTTTATAGTGGTAGTATCAGACCCTCCCATCAAAATCAGAGTTTCTGCATGTATAAAATGTAAGTCATAAAATTTGCACAAATTACCATAAAAATGGTGCATGTAGTTGAAAATTGTCCTTCTGAAACATCCTTTAGCTGAATCCTTGTTCTTGTAAAATGTCTTCACTTAACCTCAGTGAGATGTGAACCGAAACTACAAGTTAACGTGTCTTCATGATCCAATAAAAATAAAAACAACAATAAAGATTAAGTTCATGTGAATAAACTTAATCTTTATTTCGTCACCTGTCACCTGTCAATACTTGACTCTGATTGGTTGCAGGGTGTCACTTCTTTTCTCACTTTGGATTGTTCTGGCCTCTAAGTCGTCCATAAGTTCCTCATAATGGAAACATCATCAGAGAATGTCCCTTTCTTAGTTTTTTAAGAGAACAGTGTTTATTATTTTCTCTTGATTATAAGCATTATTAACAGGCAATATAAAAAGTCTATCTCTGTTTCTAACTATGCTGATTAAATCATTTGTATTTCTGTCATGAAACAGTATAATAAACAAGTCTTACTGCAGCAAAGAAATCAGTAGCAATGAAGTTCTTATTCTCAGGCTTCCTTTAATAATTGGTCTATTTTCATGTCAGAAATTCATGTTGTCTCTGATTCAATCATCAGAAAAATACACTGATACACATTTGAACACAGAGAACATGAAAAACAGCAGACAAGTTACAGCCGCAAGCGGCGATGAACGGGCCCTCGCACCCATGGCCACGTTGGGGAGTGTCGCGGCTACGGGGTGTGAGGCAGCCTCGGGACGTGCTGCAGCAGCAGGGTGTGCATGAGCCACAGCATGTGCTGCAGCCAGGGGCTGTTAACCAGTAGGTGGTGCTATCAGCATCACCCAAATTCCTATGTAGATCTGTTCAGGCCGAGACTTTAATCAAGCAAATGAAATTTGAAGCTGATTGAAAATTGTATATGAGAGTTACTACTGCCTCTTTCCACTAGGTGGCGCCAAGAGTGAGTGAAAATGTATATGCAGATCTCTTCAGGGCAGTACCCCCATGAAAAATTTGTGAGGAGATTGGACAATGCATATGAGGGTTGATACAGGCTGTCACCAGCGTGTGGCACTATAGCTATCATGAAAAAATGACTCTGTTCAGGGCGGGACTCAAGCATATGAAATTTGGTGCAGAGATGATGAAGTACAGCCACGTTATCAAAGCCTTGATGTTAGGCGACGCATCATGGCGAAGGTTATCTTCGCCACGGCACCAGGGTCACGACGTCTGTTGAAACCTCACCGTGTTTTTTCACAAACCTTGATCAAGGTCTTAAGGCTTTCCTGGCCAAAGTTTGATGTTGATGTGTTTTACCACCTTGGAGGAGAAGCTTGGAGAGTAAAACATGTAATTTCCTGTTTCCAGTAGGGGGCGCTAGGCCCGATGGGAAATGTTTTCATGTAGTTGTGTTCAGGCAGGGGCTGTTATCATACATGTAAAATATAAAGAACATTGAACATTGTGTATGGGAGTTACAATGATTTTCTGTTTTTGGCCTTTGACCCCCCGCCAAGGCCCCGCCCTTTGATGAAAACTCAAGCTTGTAATAACTTTGAATGTCCAGTGTGTTGTCAATACACTGACTGAGTTTGAAAAGGATCAGATGAAGTCCCTACGAGGAATTCGTTAAAGTATGACCACTGTAAATCACCAAAAACAAGAGGCTGTTTTGTGCATCTTGACCTGCTATATATACCTACCAAAATTCACACGTGTAGGTCAAAGTAACCCATATTTGGAACTTTCTAGGGGACGCCATTTTGCCACGCCCATGTGCGTAACCCACAATATAGCAATCTTTTCGTCAGACCTGATGCACAATCCAAATGTGGTGAGTTTTTCGGCATGTTTAAGCTGCGAAATTTGCGCTTCATTTGGGGTTAAAAGAAAGGGTCTTTGCACCCATCGGTGCTCGGGCACCAATAATACGAGTGACTCTGGTTCAATTAAAAATGTCAGTAAATATTAGATTCTAGATTAAATTCTGAAAGCTATGTTATTCAACACAGTGAAATTTGAGGTGTTTCATATTCGGGAATAAAAGAAGGAAGATTTCTTTTATGTTCCAAAGAATGAGGAAACTGTAAATGATCATTTTCTACATGAAGTTTTCTTGCTTTGCCCGACCACACTGCAGTTAGAACAGAGGAAACATGATGATCAAATATGACTAAATATGTCGAGGCCACACAAAGAAAATCTCCCACACTCCTTTTCTCTCTGTGAGGAGGAGTCAATGCAAACTGTGATGTCTTCCTCCTCTACTTATGTGACTGCAGAGAGGAGGACAGAGAACAGTGGACACACAGTTTAACATGATGGACTACAGGACAGGACTGCTGCTGTTAACTGTCTGCTGGGCAGGTGAAGATCATCACTATATTCATGTTACATAGCGTATATATCTGTCAGCAGCTGATTTCACTTGATGTTTTTATCCTCTCTCCAGGTGTTGATGCTCAGACTCTGACACAATCTGGACCAGTGGTTAAACGTCCTGGAGAATCCCACAGACTGACCTGTACAGGCTCTGGATTCACATTCAGCAGCTCCCACATTGCCTGGGTCAGACAGGCTCCTGGAAAAGGACTGGAGTGGATCGCTTACATCAACAGTTATGGCAGCAAATCCTACTCTCAGTCAGTTCAAGGCCGGTTCACCGTCTCCAGAGACGACAGCAGACAGCAGGTGTATCTGCAGATGAACAGTCTGAAGACTGAAGACACTGCTGTGTATTACTGTGCCAGAGAGTCACAGTGAGAGACAATAACAGGAGAGTCGTACAAAAACTACTTCCTCTATTTGCCAGCACCACATGGGACACTTGGAACACATTTTTGCAATACTGATTGTGATTAACTGTCATGTTCATTCTAACGGTGCCCCAATTGGTCGGCCACCGATCGTGATCAGCCGATATACATACTAACTGGTTTGATCAGTGGCCTGTATTAAAGGCCGATCATAAGAGCTGATCAGATGATGCAAAAAAACAATTTCTCTAAGCGACACTAAAACGGCGTCACTGGTCTGGCGGTTTTACTTGGTGTCTGAAAAAGATAATAAATTAGTCATTTGCAAGGTGTGTTCCAAGTTAGTACCTCGTGGGGGAACGCAAACGATAACATTTAACACCACAAATCTCAGACGTTTGAGGTTGAGTCACGTCAAAGAATATGACGAGTATTCAAAGCGAGCTGGTAGCACTAAGGAGAGAGAGCAGCTGGCATCAGCAACACTGCCACGACTCACTCAAACATCTGCAGCAGAGACATTTCAATGACAGCAACCAGAGAGCAAGGTCAGAAAGAAATCCACCAAAAATAATGGTATTGATCACCAGCCGCTGTCAGTTGTGAAAGACGAGGGGCTCAGATGACTCATGTCATACATGGATCTACGTTACTCTCTGCCGGGGCGTAAATATTTCACAGATGTACGCCAGCCGCAGTTATACCAAACAATCTATACGCTTATCGACAGCCTTATGAAGAACAAGATCACTTTGATAAGTTTCACAAGTGACATCTGGAGTTCGAGTGTGTGTCTCATGTCCATGTTGAGCCTAACTGGGCAGTTTATTGATCAAAACTTCAAACTAAACAAAGTTGTTCTTTATCCTCAAGAGTTCTGCAGGTCACACACCACAGTTGCATTCAGTGACATGTTACGAGCAACGGGGATACCGAAGGAAAAAGTGCACGTTATTCTAAGAGATAATGCCAAGAACATGGAAAAGGCCATGAGGGATACGGATTTACCCAGCCTGCCGTACATGGAGCGTACACTCCAGCTTCCCGTTGCCGAAGGAGTTTCGTCACAATGAAGCATCACATGTGAAGCATTTAATAGCCTCTGAAAGACGCATCGTTGGCCAACACTCCCAGCTTGCCTGCTGGCGACTTCAAAGTATCCAGAAACAACTGGGTCAGCCTATCAAAAGACTTGAGCAAGACGTACCCACCCGATGGAACAGTTCGTTATTTATGCTACAGAGTCTACTTGAACAGAAACGTGCACTGTGCGCTTATGGAGCTGACTACAACAGAGTTGTTACTGTTGATCTCAAATCTACTCACGGCTGAAAGGACATTAAATTAAGCTCTCATCAATTTCAAACAATCGTCATTGCATCATTTTTGTTTATCCTTGTTTACAGCCTCTGGATTCACACTCAGCAGCTACTGGATGAACTGGGTCAGACAGGCTCCTGGAAAAGGACTGGAGTGGGTCGCTGCTATAAGCGGTGGTGGTGGTAGCTACAAATTCTACTCTCAGTCAGTTCAA